>NC_084483.1:50465434-51068796 GCF_030035675.1 Rhineura floridana
ATTAAGTTGGTGGGTTGCCAGCAGGTAGTAGCCAATGGAAGACCCTAAAATGAGGTGTTGTGAGAGTGGGAGGAATAGGGATGAGCTGAGCTGGGATCTGCTGGATCTCAAGCTGGTTTCACTGCTGTTTTGTGAGGGCATCAGGCCCAGTCCACCCCTGATCATCCTGCCCCAGGGGCCTTCTGGCACAGTCACCATGAGCAGCTGGGCTGTAGATGCAATAGTAGCCTCCACAAAGGGCCCTGCCAGCAGGGGAAGGGGGTGTTTGGATTGTGGCCTAAACCAGGAATAAATCAGGTTCTATCTAACAGAGTTTTGAACAAATGCCAACTCTCTTGGTACACTTTGTTTCCTGCTTCCTGTGGACAGGGAATGGGGGATGTGAGCATGAAAGCTGAAATCCACTTCCACTAAGGCTCAGAGAACAAATGAACAGGCCTCTTCTTGAGGAATTCAAAAATGTCTCACAGAAGGGCAGGTTGAGGATTAGGAACAGGTCCCAGGAAGAGGGGAATTTAAAGCCCAGGGGGCCCAGAGGCAAGGACAGTGAAGAATGGGAGGCAAGCAGAGATGGCAGTGAAGCTCATTCGGTGAGATCCAGATTTGAGCTTTGGAAGCTTGTAACGCTCATCTCAAAGCAGATAGTCCTGCCTGAGATTTTCCACAAAGGCCCTTCTCACTGTCTCTTCAGGTATTTTTAAGGAGACAAAATGCAAAAGCCCCCCCCCTTCTGGAATTCCCTCTTCTGGGAGATTTGCTGCTTACGTTTAAAGATAAAACTTTCCTGTTTAATCGGGTTTTGAGTCCTCCTACATATTTTGGCTCCTGTATTCTTTGCTGTTCTTTTATACAGTCTAATTTTATTTTGTTACTGTTTACAAAGAAAAAGACAGCTAATTATAATGGTTTGGAAAATCAGAAAGTGAATTAAGGATATAAAACACTTTTACAAGAGAAAAGATTTATGAGAATTTTGAGTGGTGTGGGAGGAGGACTGGAGTGATAAGAGAGCAAGAGCATAAATTTATTTCCATTCCTACCTAATTTAATACATTAACCCACTGTGCCTACTGGCCCCAAAGACCACAAGGAGAGGCAAAATCTTAATGTCTAGAAGATGTAGCCTCCATTAAATCAAGTGCAATTTTTAAATAAGGGCTAATTGGCTGGAAAATGAAACTTTAAAAATAAAAGACTATAATACGTGATTTGATATAAGCCTATGTTGTAAATAAAATTGGCAGTGATTGCACAATTATACAAGAACAAAATGGGTTAGAGCAGTGGTTCCAAACTTTTTTCCCCATGGACCACTTGAAAATTGCTGAGGGTCTTGGCAGACCACTTAACAATTTTTCTGCCTGTTATAGCAATGGTAATGTAATGTGCTAGATGGTATATGATTTTTCTTTGTGTTTTTATTTCTTATCTTGTATTTTACTGTGCTAGTTTGAATTCCACAGAATAGTTTTATTTTTTGGTAACTGTGCATTGTGACTTCAAATTTAAGTGTTCTTCAGACATGCCGTGGACCACCTGAATAAAGCTTGTGGACGCAGGTGGTCCATGGACCACAATTTGGGAACCCCTGGCTTAGAGCATTTACCTAAACATTCAATCAATAATTATTTGCATGGAGCTTCATCAGTTTAAATGCGCTAAAGATTAGTCATAATTAATTCAGTTAGTTATTTCTGTCTTGATTGCTATAATAGTGAAAAAGTCTTGAGTTTTAATGCTTTCCAAAATTACCTAATTGTTTTTCAAAAGAAACTTAATTTTAGTTGGAAATTTAACAAATTTAACAATTTATAAATGATAAACACATTTTTGAATATATTTAAGTAACATGTACTGGCAATAAGCTAACACCCCACAAGAGTTGGACAAGAATTTTAAAATGTTGCTACATAAAAAAATAATACTCCCCCTCCCACAGCCATCCCTTCACAAAACAAGAGGGAAAGTATAGAACTAAATGATGTGATACATTTAGAATTAGATAAAAGTATCTTTGAAGATATTCCAAACTCTATATTGTGTTAGAATGTGTCTTCACTCACAACTTCTACAGCTTGTAAATTAAAAAAAATCATGTACATTTTAGAAATGCTTGTAGATTGTTAGTGTATTTACGCTTTGCTTGCTTAGCCTAGGGAAGAGAGAGAGAGAGAGAGAGAGAGAGAGAGAGAGAGAGAGAGAGAGAGAGAGAGAGAGAGAGAGAGAGAGAGAGAGAGAGAGAGAGAGAGAGAGAGAGAGAGAGAGAGAGAGAGAGAGAGAGAGAGAGAGAGAGAATGTGCATGCAAGAGAAGGAGAAATATAGTGTGTAAATTTGCCTTTTCTTTGTTAAGAGAAAAGCCAAAGACAACCATCTGGAGCCTGTTCAGAGGGAATGACAGTAAACAAGATATTCTTTTCTTCATTACTAATGAAGAAATTACTTCTGGCAGCCTTTCATGATCTCATTGTATGGTAACAGAAAGATGAAGACTAGCCAGAAAACAAACACTGGAGCTGGAGGAGTAGCTGCACAAATGGCCTGACTCATAACACACAGTTACCAAAAAAATAAATAAAATAAAAAAATGGGGTGAGGGTGGGGAACAAGAAGCCAGGGCTTACTTAGAAAAAATCCAACTGAAAGCAATGAAACTATGGGCAGCACTACGTTACAAAAAAAACAGCAGCCACAGGCTGCCTCCTCAACAATAAGTGGTGGAAGAGACCACATGATGCAATGTTACTGCACTGTGAGTTTCCCCACCCCACTCCACTATATTTACTGTAATCACAATCTCCCTTAACATGTAAATCTGTCCTAGGCCAGTATACACAAGTAATGATCTGCCCTTTTTTCATGACTTGTTCTGATGTACTTTGTTACATCAAACCACTAGTGGTCACCTATACACGTGGACTGTAGTCAGCACGTTAAGTCATAAGTTGCGTAGGCCTTGTTGTTTAACAGAGAATGGGGTACAATGGCTTCACTCTCACTAACTGGCTTCTATGATTGGCACTGTAAATAACACTAAGCCAGCTATCCTACTGCTTATGCCTTTGTCCTGCAATCCTTCTTGCTGGTATTTTTCTGGAAGAATATTCAGCCAATTGGATCAGCGATCTAACAAATATCTAGAGTAATTGGAAGAGAATGAATATGGATCAAGAGGACTGAGTGCCTAAGATAAGGTCTATGAACTCCAAGGGGTATGATAGGCTCTACTGCTGTTTAATAACTGCATCGCTATGAATACTATGGATTTTATTGTGGTTTGGGAAGCACACACTCAGAAAAAGGTATACTGAGGATGTGTCCATTTTAAGGTGTTTTAGGGCACAACAACTATCTTTCCCTTGGGCTGGGGTGAGTTGGATGCTGCAGATCCCTGGCAGCACCAGCAGGCTCCCAGCTGTGCCAGGCTCCACCATCATCAGCTCTTCACAGCAGCTGAGCCATGGTGCCGCCAGGAGCCTGCTGGCACTGCCAGGAATCCACCAGTGACAGCCAGCCCAGTGTAAGCCGGCAGAAGCCCCGAAAATGGGGTGTTCCAGGGGTGTGGTCCCGGGAACCAAAAACAGAGTGTTCCGGGAGCAGATCCTCCTTGTGTTCAGAGTCCTCCTGCAGGTCCTGCTCCACCTGGAAACTCCCCAGGAGCTTACTCCCTAGCTGGTCAATTTGTGGGAGGCAGCACTTCCTGGCGGGCTTGTGCGCATGACACCCAATGAAGCTGGCGTTTAGACAGGCCAGCGCTCCTGAGCAGGAGGAGGATCCAGCGGAACTTTCTAGTGGCTCCTCCTCCACCAGCCCCCAGGTATTTGGATTGCTCTGCCCGTTGATTCAGTTATCAATCATTCATTAAAAGTTTCTCAGTTAAATCAGCTTAAGACAACAATGTGCAAAAAGTCTCTGCTCCATGAGCCCTCAATCCTAGGGAAGAAACTAATTTTCATTGCCAGATACAAATAAGCCATAACTAGCTTTATTTTACTCCTGCTTTTTCATAAATCGAGTCTCAAGAGCCAGCGTTGTCTCAGTTATCTCACTCACCCTATGCTGATCTATTAGAGTACGCAGAGCCTCTTCATCATCTGGGAGATTGCCATGGAAACGAAGGGCCTGCTCAGCCTCAGCCAGCCATTCCAAAAGAACGTGCACAACAGAATGGAATTCCTCCGCCTGTATAAATGAAAGTGGAAAAGAGAGTGAGGGAAAGAACGTTATAAAAGGGATCTGGGCAGAAACAGTCCAATGCTGGATTTCTCCCATGAACAATGAACCTGTGCCGAGACTGGTGGAGTCATTTATCATTCAGCAATCAAGGCACATTAACTTTCCATAAGGGAATATGACATATAGCACCTCAATATAAAGACTAAAAATGTCATATGCTTTTTTAAAGATTGAGTAAAGTGCAAATCATTGTTTGTGCATGCTTTTAAATGTATGATTGGTATCATATGGGAAAGCTGAATTAAGAGCAACTTGCCTTCACACTGACAAATTACACAAGAGGTACATTAACCTATCTGGTGGAGTCATGCTAATGAACAATGTTAATTATTTTGGGAGAGCAAGTTAATTCAGGCTGTGTATAGATACTAGCTTGTCAGATAGCTGGAAGTAGTAATACTATAGAGCTGCCACTGCCAGTTACAGGCTTCACATGTTCATTTTGTTTGGGTGTCCTGCAATGGCTTTTGGTCCAACTGGTTGTTCAGATTTCGGTAGTGCTTCAAGAAGGGCCTGAAAAAAGTTGAACCTCTAGCTCTAAATAGCACAACATGCGCTACTGGAATACTTTGGTACCATGTTCTCAGACACCTAATAGATAACACTCAGGATGGCCACATTACTTTCCCTCTCATCTCTACCTTACCCATGCCTAGAGAAGTTTGGGAATTGTTTTAAAATAATTTTCCTAATTATTTTTAGTATATGAAAGGATTTGCACGTGTAGCCCTATACAATAGAAAAACAAAACAAAATAAAAAAGGTAACACAAGCCTATCTTTCTCTCTAAGCAATGTCTCACGATTCAGGACCTTTGATAAATAAGTAAGTAGGGTTCCTGTACGGCAGGCTATTTGCAATCCAGTTTTGTCAATTTTGCCACTCCACTGACTTTGCTTGGTAAAACAGCTGCAATTAGTAACCAGGACTCCTATTTCAAATTTAATGTGTTTTGTAAGCTGCTTCTGCACTTATCTATCCAACCATTCACTGTGGACTCTTTTGCATATGCAGAGTCTTGTGGCAATATGCATGGTATCACACCACTTAGAGACCATTATAATTCAGAGGTATATAAATTGTCTAAATAAATAAAATGAATGAATAAATAACATGAATGAGGCCCTCCTTGTCTCTTCACTTTCTAAGCAGCAGTGATACCCCATGAACACATCCCAAATCTATACACAGGCTGTATCTAATCAGTGTGATCAGTTCGGTTTTTACCTGGTGGAGGGCTTGTTCCAGTCGTGTTTGCTTGGAGACAGACAGTGCACACACAGTTTCCCACCGAGTGCCAAGTTCCTGCATTTGGACCTTAACCCAGGAGGAATCATCACGGCTACCTTCTATCAGCTCACGAGCAGAGCGCTTCAGAGCCTGGACACTGCTTGTCCTCTTTCCCAGTTCCTTCTGGAAGGCCTGAGCAAAGGAATGAAATTGTGCCATCCTGTTATCTCACTGCTGACTGATGTCGTAGCACAGCTATAGCAACCATGGAAAATGTTCTTTATTATAACTTAATTTTTAAAGAAAGTAAACTTAACTGCATACTGAGTGGCTCACACAAATATTGCCATCCCCCAATCTGGCTTTGCTTTGTTCAATCCTTGCTATTCTGCTATATTTGAAATTTTGCTTAATTTACTCTTACACATCAGTAGTTCTGCATACATTCTAAAATAAAACTCTAGGTTCATATTGTCTTCTTTATGCCATGTGGAATCAGGTGAAAATTGGTAACTGAAAAACAAAAAGTATTGAATACCCCTGAAATCTTTACTAGTAAACTAAAGGTACACAAGAGACTGAAAATTAGTGCAAGCTTTGATAATTTGGGGCTCTCACGTTCCGTTTCTCTCTCTGCCCCCTTTTGTCCTCCAGGCCTTCTACACTCTGATCCAGAACTCCATGTCTTCTGCAATATGCACGTAGAACAATTTTATGTGTAAGCTTCCCCATTTGTCTCAGCAGTTCTGTACATGCAAAGGAATGTACTCATGAATCTCTTGCCTCTTCTAAAAGAAAAGGGGCAACATTTGCAGATGGGTGGAACATGTGGGCACCAGAGTTCCTGCATCCCTGACAAATGGATTGGACTACAAAGCTAGGGCTGGAAGAGTGCTAATACTATTACCCATAGCATCAGTGGCTGCATTCCAGAAACGTTTGGGAGCATTTTTAATTGAAATAATCTGAATTAAAATTTCCATTAGGCTATGGGCACACTGGTCGCTTGAAAAGCAGCCAGAATGGTTTTTCTGGCTGCGTTTTGAAGCAATGCTGCCCTCTGCTGGCCACACCTTCCTTCCCCACTGCTGCCTTCAGACTTTTCAAGACTGCCCACAACAAAGTGTTGGGCCAATCAAGGTTTCTGTCTGAGCCTGAAGCAAAGCATTTCTATTTGTCAAACCTGGAGGACAAAGGGGTCAATCTACCAATCAGTTGTGAAACCTCCCTGAAGCTGAATTAAAAAAAAACACAGTGGAGCTCATCTGATGAGGTTTGAAAAGTAAAAAGGGGTGGAGTTTGACTAGCGCATGCCCCCGTTTTGAGAAAAGAGAGGTAGAGATACACTGGATCCAGCACAACACAAAGTTTATCTCTACCCAAAGAAACACGTGACAAAGCAACTTTAGTACTGAAGGAAGGCTTCAGAGCAAACTTGTCCCCTGCAGTCTGCAAGCTCTTTTCCTCTCCAACCATGTTTTATACAACAGGCCAGGGTTTTTAAACTATTGGATGGGCTCATGAATCTTTCTTAAAGTTACAAATTGACCCAACAGACATTTATTCAAAATGGTTTAAACAGCCTGACTTAAAATAATATGAAAATGACTGTAATTTTGTTGCCATTACTTTGTGATTATCTATTAAGTTCATCACTAAATCAATGTCTCCGTGCACAGGCTGATCTTCGGCCAGCTGCGGTTCCACTTTGTACAGCCAATCTATGAGAGCCTGAAGAGCATCAGTAAATTGCCCAGAAAACAGAAGAGCTTCTTCCAGTTTGTTCTGTCTGAAGTGGAAAAAACGAACAGATAGACACAGTGAAGGGGAAAATATAGCTTGTGGAGTGGTTACAGATTCAGAGGCACCCTAGACCCACACAACGAGTAATACCACTCTAACACTATAAAGAGGCAGGCCTTGCAGAGTCCAGCCTACCTCCTGCTGGTTCCTCCATCAACAGCCTGCCACCCATGACAGCATTTCTGCTACTACTGTGTCACCTGCTAGTTCTCCCTTCCTACAAGGAGTCCCCCACACACACATACACACACAAGCCACCATCCCAGGAGTTGCATGTCCTGCCAGTGTCCAACCCCAGGTCTATCCTGTCCTTCTACAAGTCCTCCTCCCCCTTTTCCAGTTTGGGGATGGGGGAAAACAACCTTGTTTTCAGAGATAACAATAAACAAAATGAGATCTTTTAGTTATATATGCCCCTCTATCAAGACCAACTTCAGTAGCAAAGTGAAGATACTGTGCAAAATTAAACCCCTCGGTAGGCAAGATCTGAGCTCAAACCTGGGGCTAAATTATGCAAACCAATGGAAAGCATGTGGGAGTAGGGTCAGCCTATTTCACAAGAAGATTCCTTTGAGATGGAGTTCTGTGCCATCCCAGAGACTTTGGCTAATCATGAATGGGTCTCTTCTGCCTCCATCCACACTTGGAAAAACAAACTACATGCTTATTCTGCTTGGTTTAAACTGCATGAAACATTTCACGTGATGGGGAAGTGGAGCCAAGAACCTCCATCCTCTGCTCTAAGTGGGACTCTTGAAATACTAGTCTGGCCAGGGATGTATACAGATGATGAGTTGGGGAAAGGCAAATGGGATGATAAGAGAGACAGTGCCCCTTCCATCTAGCTACTGCTTTATGGAGCCTCTCTTAAATAACATTCACAGCTTTTTGTCTTACCTTTCTACAGATTTTCCACAGACTGTATCCCATTTGTCTCTGAGTTCACTCAGCATATCATCCAGTTTCAGATTGTCATCAGCAAGGGAAGTTTTTTCTTTCAAAGAGCGTCCACTTCTATTTGTCGTGTCATACACAGAATGTTTGGCTCCAAGAGCTTTCTGGAACTCCTATTCAAAAAAAGGGGTGGGTGGGAGGAGCCCAATATGAAGCACACAACTTATTTTTTGCAGTTTGGAGACAAAGGTCACACCTGCACATCATGATAAAACAAAGCATGGCTCACCATGCATGAGTGAACTGTGCTCACTTCACTCCTCCCATCTTATGCTGGGAGGAAACAAACTAACCACATGATTTGAACCAGAGATCATGGTTTGTTTCGCTCTCAACAAGCCATACATTCTAGCTAAGGTTTGCTTTTGGCTTACTGACCATGGTTTGTTGGGACTGAGGTTCATGGTTCAATTGCTCTGCATATTAGTAGGGAGGAGATAAACAGCCCAGCCAGGTATGTTCATGGTAAATCATTAACATTGATTTACCAGATGTGTGAACTGGGCCAAACACAGTGAATGGGATTTTCACCCAAATTACATTTAGCAGGGAAATATCATGAAATGTCATTGGGACATTTAAATTCCAGAACCTGCTGACATTTATTCCTGAATATGCCTCGTATCACTGAAATCAATAAGAAAATAAATCAAATGACTTTAATTGAACAATTAAAATAAGTTATGCAAGAGAAATGGCAGTAGGACAATGATCTTCAGCTTGACATGATCAATTTGGGCAGCCTTCTATGAAGCAATTGCATCAGATCACCAGCATTCATAAGCAATGTAGTTAAATCATCTAAAAGCCAAGCACTTTAGCTTAACTGATTTGTGAATCTGAATAAAGAAGCTGCAATGGAAAATATTCTTCTATTTTCCGCCATTAACAAAGGATAGCTTGCATCTTGCATTCAGCGGACTACTAAAGAAAGTATTAAAAATTAACCACGACAGAGAGTGCAGTAAAGGTCATCCTAGTTTTCAGACATTAATAATTATTTAAACCGAATATTAAATTTTAAATGTAGGTCTTTTGTCATGTTCCAACTTAAGTGGCAAAATGGATAAAGAATGTACACCATCCAAACATGTCTGATTTGTTGCTAATAAAACCTAGTTTCCCTTGATCAAGGGAAGTCTTGTCCCCAAAGAGGCTTATATGCAGCAAATGCCAAAAGAGTATCTGATTGAGGCTTTTGATAGAAACTGTAGTACAATATTTGTCGTAGAGTCACCAACAAGCAAAAAGTGAACTGTCTCTTCTCAGGACAAGCACACAAAGGGAGACAGCTGTGTAATCATCCCTGTGCTGGCTTATACAGCTTAGCTAATACAGTTCTGAATGTATTATTTCAAGATAAGATCGCATGTATCCGCAGGGACCTTGACTCTGATGTTGTGACAGATGAATCCATTGAAGTGTCCGGAGCACGGCCTTGTCCTTCTTTATTGGATGAGTTTCAGTTGGTGCAGCTCGAGGAAGTGGACAAGGTGCTTGGAATGGTTCGGGCAACTACGTCTGTTCTGGATCCTTGCCCATCTTGGCTAGTGAAAGCTAGCAGGGCTGGGACCACCGGTTGGGCCAAGGAAGTGGTTAACGCCTCCTTGAGGGAGGGAGTAGTCCCTGGTAGCCTCAAGGAGGCAGTAGTGAGACCTCTTTTAAAGAAACCCTCCTTGGACCCAGATAATTTGAATAACTATAGACCGGTGGCGAATGTCCCTTTTTTGGGCAAGGTTCTGGAGCGGGTGGTTGCCAGCCAACTCCAGGCGCTCTTGGATGAAACCGATTATCTAGATCCGTTTCAATCCGGTTTCAGGCCCGGTTTTGGCACCGAAACAGCCTTGGTCGCCCTGTATGATGACCTTTGTCGGGAGAGGGACAGGGGGAGTGTGACTCTGTTGATTCTCCTTGATCTCTCAGCGGCGTTTGATACCATCAACCATGGTATCCTTCTGGGGAGACTCGCGGAGTTGGGTGTCGGGGGCACTGCTTGGCAGTGGTTCTGCTCCTACTTCGCGGATCGTCACCAGAAGGTAGTGCTTGGGGAACATCACTCGACACCATGGACTCTCCATTGTGGAGTCCCCCAGGGATCGGTCTTGTCCCCCATGCTTTTCAACATCTACATGCAGCCGCTGGGTGTGGTCATCAGGAGTTTTGGAGTGCATTGCCATCAGTACGCTGATGACACGCAGCTCTATTTCTCCTTTTCATCTTCCTCAGGTGAGTCTGTTGATGTGCTGAACCGTTGCCTGACCGCGATAATGGACTGGATGAGAGCTAATAAACTGAGACTCAATCCAGACAAGACCGAGACATTGTTGGTGAACGCCTTCCCTGCTCAGATGGTGGATGCTTACCCTGTTCTGGATGGGGTTACACTCCCCCTGAAAGAACAGGTACGTAGTTTGGGGGTTCTTCTCGACTCTTCCTTGTCTCTTGAGGCCCAAGTGGCCTCGGTGGCATGGAATGCGTTTTACCATCTTCATCTGGTAGCCCAACTATGCCCCTATCTGGACAGGGACGACCTCGCCTCCGTTGTCCACGCTCTGGTAACTTCAAGATTGGATTACTATAATGCGCTCTACATAGGGCTGCCCTTGAAGACAGTTCGGAAGCTTCAGCTGGTGCAGAACGCAGCTGCCAGATTATTGACGAGGACCAGTCGGTCTTCGCATATAACACCTGTCCTGGCGCGTCTGCACTGGCTTCCTATTTGCTTCCGGGCGAGATTCAAGGTGCTGGTTTTGACCTATAAAGCCTTACACGGCGTGGGACCTCAATACCTTGTGGAACGCCTCTCTCGCTATGAACCTACCCGTTCACTTCGTTCAGAATCTAAGGCCCTCCTCCGGGTACCAACCCATCGGGAAGCCCGGAGGGTGGTTACGAGATCTAGGGCCTTTTCTGTGGTGGCCCCTGAGTTGTGGAACAGCCTCCCCGAAGAGGTACGCCTGGTGCCTACACTTCCATCTTTTCGGCGCCAGGTAAAGACCTTTTTATGCTCCCAGGCATTTTAATCTTCTTAACTTTTTAAATCTTTTAATCTGTATTTTAATTTTTGTAGTATTTATTTTGTTTTTGCTGTGCTTTTCGTTGTTTGTCTGTATATGTTTTTGTATTTTTATTATGATATATTGTATTTTATTTTGTTTGTTCACCGCCCTGAGAGCTATTTCGCTAAGGGCGGTATATAAATTGAAACAATAAATAAATAAATAATAAATGTGGATGCAATTCATCTTTTAGTAGGATGGGGTAGGATTAATCCTTTCAATAATACTGCATGATGAGCACTTTTGTTTTATTATTTTAATGTTTTAAATCTTTGTATTTTTTACAATATTAAGTCACCTTGAGACATTTTATGTAGTAGACAATGAAAAAATGTAAATAATAATAAAAATACATTTATAATCCAGAAACAAAATCTCCAAATTTGAACTGCTACATTTTTTGCACATTCACAGCTCTCACGAAGATCTGTAGCTATGCTCAGTCTACGCATACATAATGATGTAAAGCACTACTGACATGTTTCAGTACTATACTTGTGAGGTTTATTTTTCCAGACTAGAACTAAAGCTAGCTAGTTTTAGATTAAGATCAAATTATGCTCTGTTCTCTCTCCCATACTGTATTCCCAGACAACCCATGAGTCCAGGTTCAGATGTAGCACTAAGCCAACCCATGATTTAGCCCTGGGTAGCCTAGCAGCAGGAGGACAGGAGTGCTGCAGCCATGATCTTCTCTCTGGGAACTTGCACTTTTGCTCATTCACACTAAGCCACAGTTTGACTTAGCATTATGTGTGAACCAGGTCAATAAGAGAGAACTGATCACATACTTAATTAGGCTCATTGAAATCAACAGGAATTGAAAGGATACATTTCTAGATTATGCTCCTTGTAAACAATTAAATGTTTAAAATGCTTAAATATTTTTGTGCTGCTGCCTTCTCTGGAGCCGGGACTTTGTAAGATATCAGCTTGTACAACTACCCCGCTTTTGCGAGAAGGCATAAATAAAGCCTTTCTGGCAAAGAAACACTGGACAATAGAAAAACAAGATTTTAGTTCATGAATTATTCAACAGCTATATCATGTCCAAATATTCTCTAGAATGAAGCTCACAAGAAATTACTGTCAATGAGTCATAAATAATTATCCTATCAGTGGTACCTAGGCGAAGTAAATTGAGGCTGGCTAGTAATGAGGCCCATATTACCTGAAAACAAGGTTGATGTGATGACCTCCAGATGTTTTGGACTATAACTCCCATCAGACCCAACTAGCATGGTCAAGGAGGATGAGTGTACATCATTATCTGAAGAGCACCACACTGGCTATCCCTGCCCTAAAACATATTTGTATTCTTTTTTAAAAAAAAATCCTTGAACCACAGCGAAAGATGCACTACATGACCTGTTCCTTCTACACTGACGTCTAAATATAACATGCAGTGGAGGTGGTAGTTACAGACTGATAAAAAGGCAATGAATACTGTTTGTAATCTTTGGCAGACAGAGCTCATTTTTAAAAATCGTAAGTTTCTCCTTATTTTTGGCAGTGAAGCTCACAAAGAATGAAGCCAAGTTATTCCACACATCAAACACAACCTAGTTTATGTCCTTAGCCTAAGATACTAAAGGCACCAAAACCTTCAACAATGGCTCAGCGGCTTACTTCATAAAAGGAAGATTGAAACACAAGGCATGTAGCAGCTAAAGCATATAACATACAAACAGCTTGATAAGGGAATTAGCTAGGATTTTTGGAGACAATTTTATTACTATCCATGTATTGGGAATGTGAGGTAAGTAGGGATGGACCAATCAGTCTGCTTCTGGTCTGTGTCAATTTAGCATATGTTCATTCATAAATCCATTCTATCCCTATTCCATATTAATCCTTCTGGGAGGAAAGGCGGGATATAAATTGAATAAATAAATAATAAATAATCTGCATTTTTAAATTTTAAAAGTTGCATGAAAAATTGTATTTAAATACATACTTTTGAATGTGTTTTCCTCACAAAATACGCATTTCTCAACATACCATAGTTTCTTTTTATGTGCACTTTATCTGGTTTCTATGAATCTTTTGAAGGACCCTGCAGAGAAACTTCCCAGCTTCTATTTATTTTACAAGCTGGAAAACTGCCAATGTTTGAATTTGATGGTGGCAAACATTCCAGCCTAGTGACCAATAAATCTCCCCCCTCCTGCTAATTATACAGTGCTAGGTTCACTGGCTTTCTTGCCATCTGATTGGACAGTTTCTACATTCCATTACCAGTGACTCACCTTATGTTGGGCAAGCTGCATCTTAATTTTGTCTGGATCATTGGCAATTTCAAGCTCTGCATCCAAAGCCTTTTCTGAATCATCCAGCCATTCCGTAAGTTTGTTCCAGGATTCACAGAACTTCATGGAAAAGCAAGATTTTCACTCACATAAATTTATAGGCATAGATTACATTTTCAAAACATTCAACCTATACTTAGCTTTGAAAATATTAACTATATAGTCTATTATAATCCAGGCAAACCAGACTGGAATCATGCAAATAAATATTGGGGGGGGGAAGGCCTCTGTCTCATTTTAGGCTGGTGCAAATCATTTCAAAATAAGTATCTTGTTCCTCATCATAACAAAATTGGTCAGTATAACACAAATGTTACCGATAGGGAACTGATTTCTGTTGCCAGACACAAATGAGTGAACCTAGTTGTATTCAATGGTGATTTAAATTCAGGACTCCTGAACTCGATGCATACTGATATATCCACTAGACCATGGGTGGCCTTTTCTGGCCTGAGGGCCAAACTGAGGGTTGATGAACCCTCTATATAAGTGGTGGGTGTAGCCAAAGAGGCTGATGCACACTTGCTCGCACATATGCTCTCATCATACACACACTGCATATACCCATACACAGAACACCCCCCATCCACCCATCACATATGCATGTGTATAGACACTCACCACACAGCCAGCTAGCCAGTACTCATACACAGTTTTTTCTCCCCACCCCAGTACTGGGCAAGGAAGACAGGATCCCCTCCTCCCAGCCCAGTACTAACATGAGAAGGAAAGCCCTTCACTTATCTTGCAAAGGCATCTCTTCTCCTTCTGGTGGGGAACCATTGCAAGAAGGATTTAGAGCTCAGGAAAAAAGGAGTGCCCCTTCCTGTTTCTTGAGCTTGACGTCCTATTTGCTCTGGCACCAACACAGAAGGAGAAGAGGTGCTTTTGCAAATACATGGAAGAAGAGGTGCCTGATTCTGTGGGGTCAGGTAGGCTACTAGACATGGCTTCGTGGGCCACATGCAATCCATGGGTTTGCCACCCTTGCACTAGACCTGCTATCTTGTTGGGATGATTCATATATATGATAATGCACAGACATGACAGTACAGTAGTCATGCAGAAACAGCACTGCCTTACATTTATATGGGAAATTGTTTGTTTGAAAGCACCCCATCTGACATCCCATGTGAAAAATAAACATACCCAAGAAAAGATTTGAAAACCGAGGTGTCTGTCTTATGTAACTTTTTTTATATACATACAAGCTGTGATTTTCAACCACCGACACTACACATGCATAAAAACTGTAATGGTATGGTCTCTCCATAAGAGCTGTATTCCTCTGGTATTACATGCAGGATTTGGCCCTGAATCTTCTCCAATCTCCCAAAGCAAAGTCAAGGTCCAGAATCTGAGCACAGTGAGCCTCCACCTAACTTCAAACTACAAAAATGTTGAGGAGGCTAGAAGCACCCATAGAGGAAGGGTGCAATTTGATTCAGAAGACTGAGTAATGAAGGTGATTGTGACAATTAAAATAACGGAATGAACTTATTGTAACAGGGATGTCACTAATAAATATCTGGGTCCATGTACTTGGCTGCTTGGTTAAAAAGTGAAGGGTCTACCTTTACTTTCTGGTCTGGGCTGGAGAAATAAGCTATTCTGGCTCAAACCACCTGCCAAACCTGTTGCACTAAAACTCCAGTTTCCTTTAAAAGACTTTAAAGACATCACGCTGCTCATTGAAACATGGGTTTAGTTACAGCAAGGTTATGCTTATATTGTTATGGAATGTTGCCACATTACCTGCTTGGCACGCTTCCTTGCATCATCCAAAGCTCTTCCTCTTTCCACTAAGCGCTGAACTACTTTTTCCCATCTACTCTGGACACTGATCAGCAGATTTTTAATGAGGACAACATCCTGTTTCTGGCTGAAGTACTTCAAATGTGTTCCAGTTTTGTCCAGCTCAATAATCTGGTCACGGTGGGCATTCACTTCATTGGCAAAGACCTTCCAAAAGAAAGAAGATAATTTTTGAACAGTTTCACAGTCCTCTAGCATGCAAATACATACCTAAGAAATGATTGGTTTATGTACGACTTTATTTGTCAGAAAAACTATAAAATGTCACTTTAAAAAACTATAAAATATCTTTGGATTTTAGTGGTACTGGCTTGCTTTTAACATAAATACAAGCAAGCCAGCTAGTGCATCCAAGGCACGGAAAGGAGAAAGTTAGACATCTGCTGTTGTTTCTTTACATACCTTGTGTTCATCAATTTGAAATAAGACAGTATCCAAGATAAGACTTGGCCGAGAAGCCATTGTCAAGGTTTGCTCAGCTTGAGTAAGCCAGTTGATGAAGTCCTGCAGTGAGTTGTGGAACTCCATTGCCAAACTGAGGGCTTCTTCCAGTTTGATCTGTAAGAACACACCATAATTTAGCAGCAGTAGACAGTTTATACTATAAACCATATAAACTTTATAGGCAGATAAACCAAGTTATGTTTGAAAGTAATTTGGCAGAGACCACTGTTGTCCTACCCCTAATTTTTACAGGTTAAAGCTGACAAAGCAGAGAACCTACTGGGACTGAGCAGGTGAAAGAGCATACACACAGAAAATGCTACATATGGATTTCTGCAAGTGAAAAAAGTCCTACCACTCAGTGCTAAATGATCAACCTTACGAATATTCACACAGTAATCGAGAAACATACATATTCATTTCAGCTTTGATTCTGCTTCCATGAGTAAGGCATAAAGGATAATGAAGATTACATTGGGAAGTCTTCCAGCCATCTAGATTAAACAGAAGCAACAAGCCCACCATGCAGATTATGGCTGGTTTGGATGTTATAAAAATGAGCCTAGGTGAGCTGTGGGCTCCTGTGCTCTCCCCTCTGACACAGCCAGAGGGAGGAGTTTGGAAGCTTTTGCTTTGTTTATTTATTTATTTACGTTTATATCCTACCTTCCCTCCAAGGAGCTCAAGGTGGTGTACATGGTTCTACCCCTCCTAATTTTATCCTCACAACAACCCTGTGAGGTAGGCCAGACTGAGAGACAGTGACTGGCCCAAGGTCACCCAGTGAGCTTCATAGCCGAGTTTGCTGAAACAAACCAACGTCAAACCATAGTTTAAGAAGCTGGTTTGTTTCAACAACCATGTTTAAGATTAACTACAGTTCAGGTTAAAGCTAAACAGTGGTTAATCCAAAATGGAAGTGGAAGCTTCCAATTGCCCCTCATGGCTACACATGAGGTGAGAGGAGTGCAAAGCTTGAGGTTTGCTGTGGCTTACCCCCAATGCTAAACCATGGTTTAGTGCTAAATGTGAACTGGAGCCTTTTCTCATATGGCAAAATATTATATTGTGTCTACATTGTGTGTCTATAATATCTTATGTAATCATACTTACTACACAAAGGTTTTTTTGTTGTTGTTGTTTTTGCTGGCCCAGGCCATCTAATACCCTTGAACTGATACATTAAATTTACATTACATGAGAATGCAAATGCTCCTTTTCCCAAGAATAGCTTGATGTATTTATTTAATCATTTCTGGCTTTTATGAACACATTTGTATTTCAAGATGTAATTTATACCCTGACTCAGATTACACTGACTGTCTATGTTTGGAGCAAAAGAATGTCCACTCCCATCCCCATGGAAACCTACAGCTATGAGTAAGATGGTCCTGCTGGAGTATGAGGTTGCCTCCCAAAGGGCACAATAGAGGCCTCATCACTTGAAACGTTTAAGAACTGTTATGTTCAAAATGCCAGCAATAAAACCAAAGCATCAGTTCCAAGCTGACAGGATGATGAACGGGGTGGCTAGAAAGGTTTTATTCATTCTTTGGGTCTGTGACCTATAGACTACAAGAAGAAGTGTTTTCATTCACAGACATTGGTCTACTGCCATATAATTTATTGAGCTGCTTTTCCAGATGAATACTGGTGTTTGACATCAATTACAGGTTTGATTGCATTGATCCCTAGCACCAGTTAAAAGGATAGCAGGACAATTCTATATTTACAGTATTCTGATATTAAGATTCCGAAACAAATTCAGAGAATTTCCCCAAGTTCAAACTGTAACACACTTTTCTTTCACTCAGCTTGGTTTCTACTGATTCCCATTTTTCTTTAAGATTATTTATGTCCTGCTCAACGTTTGTTTCGACAGACTCCAGGCATCTTGCAAGCATCTGCAGGCCCTTTTGCATGAGACATTTGTATGTTTCTTCTTTAGCTTCAAAGGCAGCACAGAGTTCCTAAGCAAAGAGGAAATATCCCAAATCATTAATGCATAAACATTTATTTGAAAATGCTATTCTCTAAAAGTTTCACAATTAACTTTAAACTTAAATGCATCAGGGCTATGTTAGCTGTATTTTAGGGTTAATGTGAGCTGAACAAAGAACATGCCAATGTGCACATTCACCATTTCCAGACCTGGGGTCTACAGTCCATAGCCAAGTTCCAGGGGTATGCACATGCCAGTTCCCCTTCAAGTGGTCTCCCTTCCCTCCCCAGATTTAAAAAAGTGGCTTATGGTTGAAGCAAGAGGCATTCGGAAAATGAGAAATAGCCAAGTAAAATCTTGTAAGTTTGGGCCTATGCCCTTAAATTTCTGGGTGAAATGAACCTTCCTACAAATCCATGATGATTAAAGATGATCTAAAGCAAAATCACAACCATAGAAGATTGTGAAGCTGCATTATTAAAAACCCTGTCACCTAAGCTTTGCATCACCTTCTTGGCCCATCTCATATGTACTTATCGTCTAAGCTAGCATTTCTAAGAAATATACACCAAGGCTGGGATCCCAAGAAGGGCAGTATGTGTGCTTTGCTTGCCTGAGGCAGACTTTTCTGTTTAAAAACTGCTCCATCAAAAGAAGAAGTGTACTTTTCCACATGTGAGTGCCCTTTCATTACATTCCAGACCTAGGCTACAATCTTGCACATGACTGCAGCACCAGTGAATGCTGGTTATGATACTGAAACTAGGTTCAGAACTGCAGACTCAGTGTATTTCAAATATCAGAGACAGGAATTGCTAATGAGGTTTGGGCTCTGAAATAAGACTTCTGCTTCATTCAGGCACTGAAAAGAAAAGAGGAGTGCCACTGTGCTCTCTGGCAACTTAGTCTCTGAGTACTAGCAACTAGAGTTGTATGATGAGGCAGAAAATAATAAATTGAGAACGTTCTATGATCTTTTGTTTGTGTTTTTTTTTTAAAAAAAACTATATTTTTTCTGTTACAAGACCTAAGGAACAAAAGAATAAGCTCTCTACTTTGAGGCTGTGGGTAAATGAAAAAAATATTTGGTGTAAAGAAAGGGATATAAGGAATGTAAATTACACAGGGAAAGTGTTTTTAAAACTTTATATTATTATTATTATTAAATTAATCAAATTTATATCCTGCTCTTCCTCCCAGTAGGAGCCCAGGGCAGCAAACAAAAAAACTAAAAACACGCTAAAACATCATAAAGACAGACTTCAAAATATATTAAAACAAAACATCTTAAAAACATCTTTAAAAAACTTTAAAAACATCTTAAAAAGCAAAAAACATCTAGAAAACAATTCCAACACAATGCAGACTAGGATAAGGTCTCTACTTAAAAGGCTTATTGAAAGAAGAAGGTCTACAGTAGGCACCAAAAAGATAACAGAAATGGCACCTGTCTAATTTTTAAGAGGGAATTCCAAAGGGTAGCTGCCACAACACTAAGGGTCGCTTCCTATGGTGTGTGGAATGGACCTCCTGATAAGATGGTATATGCAGGAGGCCCTTACCTGCAAAGCATAGTGGTCGACTGGTTATATAAGGGATAAAATGATATTTTGGGTATCCTGATCCAAGCTGTATAGGGCTTTGTACACCAAAACCAGAACCTTGAACTTGGTCCGGTAGCTAATGGGCAGCCAGTGCAATTCTTTCAGCAGTGGTGTGGCATGCTGGCAATACTCTGCATTTTGCACCAGCTGCAGCTTTCGGACCAATCTCAAGGTAGTAGAGTACCAGAGTCACCACAGATACCCTTAAAAGTTTATTTCCCCTGCAAAATAATGCTGCTGAGGCAGCTCAATCAGTTTTGCAACATGGCAATTTACGGAGGCGGAAGTCTTCTCACTAAACAACTTTACAGGAATTTCACTGTGCAGAAACTGCAAATGTTTCACTTTGAATGGTTACAAAGCTTTAGCTTCCAAATAGGGACCATCTGCAATATTAAGATCCTTACCATATGGATATTAAGCTGCTCTCTTGCAGTCTCTGGTAAACCACCAACAGGCTTTGATGCCAAAAGCTGACGTTCGGTTTCTGTCAGCCATTGTTGCAGATCTTCAACTTCACCATGGAAACCTTGGGCCTAAATGATATATCACCACAGCACTTCAGCACATATTTAAGCTAAGAGGCTGCAAAAGTTGAGCATATGAAATCAGACTTAAAAAATAAACTCTCAAAAGAAATGCTACTAAACCAGAGACACCCTCTGAGGTAAAAACTGAAGATTGTTGAATGAAACGTAAAATGTGAAAGAAAGAAAGAAAGAAAGAAAGAAAGAAAGAAAGAAAGAAAGAAAGAAAGAAAGAAAGAAAGAAAGAAAGAAAGAAAGAAAGAAAGAAAGAAAGAAAGAAAGAAAGAAAGAACAATGGGGGAGAAATTGTGTTCAGTTTGCATTTATAGCTGAATCTATCAAATTCACACTTTCTAAAACAGCCATCCTTTAAAGCAGCCTTTCCCAACCAGTGTGCCTCCAGATGTTGTTGGACCACAATTCCCATCTTTCCTGACCATTGGCAATGCTGGCTGAGGCTGATGGGAGTTGTGGTCCAACAACATCTGGAGGCACACTGGTTGGGAAAGGCTGCTTCAAAGTCTCACTTATCTAAAATTTAGCAATGCAGTTCTTTAACCAGCCAATGTTTATAAAAATGCATATATTAGGGGAAAGTGTGCATGAAATGAATATATATGAAAAATAACACACAAAAAGACATTTTATTAGGAGATACTGCTTGCAAAAATGTGCTAAAATAGTGAAGAATTTACATGAGGATTTAAAAAACAACAAATTGCTGCAGAACTGAATATAAGATTGGGAAAAAAACTGAGACAACCGAAAGTGACAGATCCTTCCATCTATGGATTTTTTGGAATTTATAATGGATATATTAGCAAATTACATTTTAAATCCTAATATGCCTGAGGTGGCTATATATGAAGATCCAGTTGGAAATACATAAAAAACCATCCATACAGCAAATGCGACTGCAAATAACAACAATAGTGTAATTAGGCATAGACAGAGACCAATCGTGATACAAACAGGTATTTAAACACAGAGTCTCAGTGATATTTAAAATCTATAGCTGGATACTACAAATTATTGCTAGTTCTCCAAAGGCACAATCCAGCCAAAATGAAACACTTCTGAGTCCCACTGATTTCAATGGCAAAAAGCTTACTGCATCCTTAACTCTGCTACTGAAATCAGTAGAACTTTAAAGTGCATAACTTTGGCTGGAAGGCACTCAAACATATTCATTCAGTGCAAACTTCTTTCCCTTTGTTTAATTTCTCATACACACCTGGATCAAAGCACTGTCCAGCTGTCGTTTCCTTTTTTCTGTTTTTTCCAAGACATTTTGCCATCGATGATTTAGAAGTTCCAGCTTACTTTGTAAATTGCTTGCTTCTTCAACAGCACTAGACTGAATCAGGTCATTTCCTGCTTTCTTAACTGTTTCCACAGTGGACTGGTGAGCTAACACATCATTTTGTAGCACCTGCAGTTAAAACATGTAATGCTTTGACATGTTTTTAAATAATTAATTTCACTCTGTTCTAAGTAGCAACATCACTTCAGTAAAATGTTACTGGCTGTATTTAAGAATAGTACAGTGTTTTATAGATTACAGCAAAGCCTTTGATTGTGTAGATTACTAAAAACTATGGAATGCTTTAAAAGAAATGGGGGTGCCACAGCATCTGATTGTCCTGATGCACAACCTATACTCTAGACAAGAGGCTACTGTAAGGATAGAATATGGTGAAACCGATTGGTTCACCATTGGGAAGGGTGTGAGACGGGTGTATTTTGTCACCCTATTTGTTTAATCTATATACAGAACATATCATACAGAAAGCGGGTTTGGATCAAGATGAAGGAGGTGTGAAAACCGAAGGGAGAAATATCAATAATTTAAGATATGCAGACACCATACTACTAGCAGAAACTAGTAATGCTCTGAAACAAATGCTGATGAAAGTTAAAGAGCAAAGCACAAAAGCAGAACTACAGCTGAATGTCAAAAAGACTAAAGTAATGACAACAGATTTATGCAACTTTAAAGCTGACAATGAGGACACTGAACTTGTCGAGGATTATCAATACCTTGGCACAGTCATTAACCAAAATGGAGACAATAGTCAAGAAATCAGCAGAAGACTAGGACTGGCGAGGGCAGCTGTGAGAGAACTAAGGAAGATCCTCAAATGCAAAGATGTATCCAGGGCTGTGGAGTCGGAGTAGAGAGCAATTTTGGGTGGAGTCGGAGTTGGAGTCGGCAGAAATGTACAGACTCCGACTCCTTCATAAATGGCAAATGTATATTAACTAGTAATAACAAATTTACTGTAGTAAAATGGTAGCACAAGGCATTTCATCACCACCACATGAATCCAGAGCTTGGAAAAGTTACTTTTTTGAACTACAACTCCCACAAGCCCAATCCCTGGGGCTGATGATGTGGCTGCTGCCCTGGTAGAATGGGCTATTATCTTGGCCATTATTATTATTAACCCCAGGGAAGCCTATGCCAAGGTGATACATGCTTTAATCCACCTGGCTAGCATTGAGGTGGAAACCTTCCCTAAAGAAGCTGGGTGAAAGGACACAAACAGGCTATCTGTGTGGTGGAAATGTTTTGTTTTTGAAATATATACTTTTAGAGCACATCTAGTGAGTGCCAAGCCTTCTCTGTGGAATTAACCGGGAAAGGACAGAAGGAAGGTAGCACAAGCTCCTGCTGACAGTGAAAGTTAGACAACACTTTGGGACGAAATGAAGGGACAGTGTGGAGAATAACCCTATCCTTATGAAAAACACAGTAACATTTATTGACAGAGCATTCAACTCAGACACTCTTCAGGTTGAGGTAATGGCTGCGAGGAACAAAACTTTAAAGAACAGTAGATGAAGAGACTTTACTGAGTGGTTCAAAATGAGGTTTTTGGATGGCAGTTAACACTTAGTGCAGGCCCCAAGGCAGATAGCGGTGCTATGTAGGCGGTGCAGACATTTGTTGCTCCATGTAGAAAACGCTTAACGAAGAGATGGGATCCCAGTGGATTCTCTGGGGATCTAGACAGGATTGCTGACAGAGCTGAAGCCTGACACCTCAAGATGTTAGGTCTGAGCCGCAAGGATAGACCATCTTGTAGAAAAGACAGGACTTCAATGATATCCACCTTCCTAGGAAATATCTTCTTCTTCTGTGACCTAACAGAGAAGGCGTTCCATGTACCCTTGTATATCCGAATGGTGGATGGATGTCGAGATGCTATCATGGTCTCGACCACTGGAGGTGGAATGCACTTCCTCAGCAAGCGTCGCTTCTCAACCTCCAGACATGAAGAACCAGCCATCCTGGATCTGGGTGAAGTAGCTGCCCTTGCGACAGCAGGTGTTTCTTGATGGGAATCTCCCAGGGAGGATCGACTGATAATTCAAGGAGTTCCAGCAACCAGGGTCTCCTTGGTCAAAATGGGGCCACCAGTAGAACTGTTGCCCTCTAGGCTTGGATCTTCTGGATCCACTGGAGTTGCATATCTGGTGAAGAACCTTTTCACCTGACAACTGAGGTGAGTGGTGAACAGGTCCACTTTGACTCTCTCAAAGCAAGCCAAAATCTCCTGAAAGGCCATCAGGTGATGCTTCCATTCTCCTTTATGGAGATTCCCAACTCAAGTCTGCTTGTCCGTTGTCCTCCCCTCTCAGGTTCTCTGCCAGGAGTGAGCCCAGATGGATCTCCACCCACTGGAACAGGTGTGAGGCTTTCCATTGGAGTTGAACTGACTGCATGCTACCCTGATGGTTCACGTTGTCTGTTCTGACGAGCACCTCCTCCAACTGTCTTGATCCTGTGAAATGCCTTAACGCCAGACGGATCGCATGGAGCTCTAGAAGACTGACAGACAGCAAAGACTTCTGCAGTGACCAATTTCCCTAAACCATCAGACCATTGCATATAGCTCCCAAGCTTGTAAGGCTGGCATCTGAAGTGATGAGTGTCCCTGGCGGATCTTGGAACGGGATGCCCTTCTGCAGACTGGGCTCATGTACCCACCATTGGAAGGACTGGCAGACTGCTGTCGATAACATCAACCACCAGTGTTGCCTGGCTGCTATATCACTTTGATATGGAAGTAATGCCCACTGAAGGGGTCAAGAGTGGTGACATGCCCATGGAATAGTTTGGAAAGTTGAGACCATCAACCCCAGAGCCACTGCCAGTTAGGTTCGCTGACAGAGAAGTGAGAATGGATAATATTGTGGAGCGTATCTTGTCTATTCTGTCCTGTGCCAATGCTATAATTCCCTGCTCTGAGTCTATTGTGGCCCCAAGATGAACAATGTAATGGGATGGAAACAACTGATTCTTGGTGTGGTTGATTAGAAAGCCATGGTCTTTCAGACAGGCTAGGGTGACATGCAGATCTTTCCAAGACTTCTGTAGTGATGGGGATTGAATTAAAGTCATCCAGAAAGGGATACACATGAACCTCCTGCAGCCTGAGGTGTGCCACCAGGGTAACCACAATGCCTGTGAATACCCTGGGGGCAGACAACAGCCCGAATGGCATGGCCCTGTACTGGAAGTGGTCTTCCCCCACCGCAAACCTGAGGTAGTGTCTGTGAGGCCAAAATATAGATACGTGTAGGTAAGCCTCCTTTAAATCGATTGAGATTAGGAAGTTCCCCTGTCTCAGGGCCCATCAATGAGTCCATGCTAAATGTGCGGTAAGTGGCATACACTTGCTCAGGCTCTTCAGGTCGAGTACTGCTCTGAATGAACTGTCTTTCTTCATGACTGTAAAGAAGAGTGAGTAGTTCCCCATAAATATCTCCCCTGGAGGAACTGGTTCTATAGCTGCAATTTGCAACAAGTGAGAGATTGCTTGTTGAATCCTCGCACTTTTGTCTGGACACATCAATATGGGGGATGGTACGAACCTTGGAGGTGGTGTGGATGTGAATTCCAGATGAAGTCCATGCTGCAGGGTCTGCAGGACCCATAGATCAGCTGATATCTCCCTCCATCAATGAGGGAACTGCTGGATGTGATCTCCCACCAGTTGTGCTGGTGTCAGAACTGGTGTTTATTGCCTCACAACTGGACTCCAAACCCAGACTTGTTAGAGAAGTGCTGCTGGCCCTTGACCTGGATGCATTGTCTATTCCAGAAGGGATGGGTGGACAGGCCATCCTTTGCTCTTCCAGATTGTCTGGAGTATCGAAAGGACTGGGTCGTTTTGATATGGGTGAAAGGATCTCTGAAAGGATCTTCTGTCCTCTCTCTTCCTGGTAGAAGGCATTGACTTCTTTTCTTTTGACTCCAGGACTCCTGCCAGGGCGGCGTCTCTGAACAACCTGCCCCATACATAGGGTTCCGATGCCAAATTAGAGCGAGCCATAGGGTCAGCCTCCCAGTGACACAAAGGGTCCTTCTGGAAAAACACCAGCCGCCAAAGACCTTGCAGAGAATTGCATAGCATGCATGGATGCATCTGCCAGGAAGGTTACCGCCTGGGCAACTTTGAGAAGAGACTTTCGGACTGTAGTTGGATCCTGCTGTGGGGCATCCAGCAAGTCTTCCAACCAGAGAAGGGAAGCCCGTGCGAACACCAAAGAAGCCGACGCCGACCGGATTGATAACGCATTAGCCTCATGGATTCTTCTGAGGCCCTGATCCATCTTGCATTTGGCAGGGTCCTTAAGATGGGCATCCCAGTCCTTTGGGTTCAAGGTTGGATTTAGTAAATTCACAATAGGGGTGTCTACTAGAGGGACTTTTAGCTGATCAATGATCTGTTGCTCCAGCATGTAATATTTATTAGCTGTGGGTACCGACTTCTTAAATTGCAAGGGAATATCAAACTCAGATTTGATCACCTTAGGCAGTAATGATGGAAGTTTAAGTACCCTTGACTTGGGTTTTGGGTCCAGACACACCGCTGACACTCTAGAGTCTGAGGGAGCTGGAGGATCTTCTGAAGAATTCAAGCTCAGTGCTTCCATCGCCTTGCCCAAAAGGGGAAGAAAGTAAGCCTCTAGGAAAATTCGGTTGGTAGAAATCTCTTCAGATTCCGAGTCTCTATTCCATTCCTCTTCATCTAGAATGATTAACTCATTGTCTGGATCTTGCAACGAATGAGCATGTCTACCCTGAACAGTGGCATGGGGATCCAGTGATGTGCGGTTAGGTGGGGTTTGTGTGTTAGAAGATGAGTGAGATAGAGTGGAAGACTGTGGCCATTGTGTCCTTAGTAGAGCTGGGGCAGATGTTCCTGACGCGCCAGTATCCTCTCAAAGATGTTGCATGGGAATTGAAGAAGAGGAAGACAGGTCTCTGGTTAGGTCTACCAAAAGAGATTCCCTCAGTTGTTCCTTCAACTGTTGTAGCATCTGAGTGGTAAACTGCAATTGCAGTGGCTGAGCGTTAACAAGAAGGTTGGTTTTGGGTACCACCATCCCCCATGGGGGCTTCTTGAAATCCTGATAAAACTTCGAGAAAGATCTAGTGGAAAAAATACAATTTAAGGACATAGCAGGTTGTCCCCTTTCTCCTCAGACAGAGGTTCCTAGTCTCTTTGTGATCTACGAGCAGAGCTGTGAGAATCTTATAATGCAGCCCCACCCTCATCGCCTCATCATTCAAACTGCTGCATTCCTGCCTATTTCTGTTGAGGTGAAATCCTGTGAAGCCACTCTGCCCACTAATAAACATGCCTCAGCAACCTCCTGCCTGCTGGTGGAGGGGTGGGCTATCACTGCCTCTGTTGTTGAATTCACCCTCATGGCTGCCTCTGCCATTTGGCAGACAGGGGCAGGCAGTAATGGTGGTAGTGCCGCAGATGCTAGGATGGGCCTTGGTGGAGGTGGAAGTGACTTAGAATTCTTGGCGGGAACTGCTGATTTTCTGGTTGCCTTTCCCATTGGAAACAACCATGCTGCGGGGCTTACAGGGGTTAGCAGCAAAGATGGTGGCCAGCAGTCCCGAATGGTTCCACTGCTGGCTGAGATCGGCAGTAGCCGTGGATGGTTTGGGTGGCAGCAGGCAGGGAAAGAAGCCACTTGGGGCGGGTTGCTCTTAGAAGAGGCCGCAGTGCCTGGAGAAGCCAAAACGGTGAGGCTGCTACAGCAGTGAGGCTGCTAAAGCCACCAGGCCTTAAATTGAGGCTGGTGCACCTGAAGAGGCAGAAATGGTGAGGCCGCTAACGCCGAGGTCGGTGAAGACCGGTGAGATATGAAAGAGCCTAAGGTGAGTAACACAGCCGTCCTTTTCAAGCGGCCAAGAACGCTGAGGCTTTCTCCTGGCGGAGGCGGGGCAAAACGGACTTAAAAAAAAAAAAACCCAACACAAACGGGGAAGAAAAATAGTAGCACCCAGATAGGGAAAGAAATGAACACACTAGGAAGGGACAACACAAAAACAAAGGAATACAGGCCTGAACCAAAGGTGAGCAGAGAGCAGAATCAATCGTCTTTGGTGAAGGCAGAAAGAGAACGGTAGCAAGTAGCCACGGAGAGCAGGAAGTCCTTGCAAAACTGAACAGCACTCTTTCTGCCTTCAACCGCTTGGTGGAACTAGCTATCCACCCGAGATCATCTTTCCATGCACAGGAGAATAGTGTTTGTATATTTTGTCTCATACCTCAGGTTCTACAAACACTAGAAACTTCTCTTCTTCAAAAAAAAATTAAAGCTGGGAATCATGGGATTATGGTTCATTTGCGGGGGGAGGGAAGGGAGCAAATGGCTCCCCCGCCCATGTGTATGACTATGCTAGGATGTCCCAAATGGGTGGAGGTAAGCACCTATATTTATTTATTTATTTATTCAATTTATATACCGCCCTAAGCCAAAAAGGCTCTCTGGGCGGTGTACATAAGAGATAAAACAAGTACAATATATAAATACAATAAGTATAACAAAATCAAAGATCAAAACAAACAATAACAAAGAACCAACAATGTCAAAATACAACAATAATGAAAATACTGATAAAATACACTATAAAATACCATTTAAAATACACTTTAAAATGCCTGGGAGTATAAAAAGGTTTTCACCTGACGCCGAAAGGATAGCAGCGTCGGCGCCAGGCGTACCTCATCGGGGAGACTATTCCACAGTTCGGGGGCCACTACCAAAAAGGTCCTAGTTCTAGTCACAACCCTCCGGGCTTCTCGATGGGATGGCACCCGGAGGAGGGCCTTAGATGTTGAGCGCAGTGTACGGGTAGGTTCATATTGGGAGAGGCGTTCCACCAGGTATTGCGGTCCCATGCCGTGTAGGGCTTTATAGGTCAAAACCAGCACTTTGAATTTAGCCCGGAAACAAATAGGAAGCCAGTGCAGATGAGCCAGAACAGGTGTTATATGAGCAGACCTTCTGGTCCGCGTCAGTAATCTGGCCGCTGCATTCTGGACTAGCTGTAGTTTCCGAACTATCTTCAAGGGCAGCCCAACGTAGAGCGCATTGCAGTAGTCCAGCCTAGACATATAACATGGAAGTAGATGGGCTCAGGATTGTACTTGACAGATGGTTATGTAACAATCTGCTAATTTCTTCATACAGTTATGCCAAGCTATCAGAACATTTCTATATGAAGCTGAACTATGAAAGAATAGACATTGCAGACCAGACATGGTTGCCAATCATGAACAATATTTTGGGGAGCATAAAGAAAACATTTTTTAAATCAATCAATAAATAAAGAGCATGCACCGTAAGAAATTAGATGGCATGGAATCATTAAGAGGGTGGGCCCTATCTATAACATTCAGAACTGGGATTGTTTTGATAGTCTGGTTCCAAAGCACTTCCAAAAATTCAACAGAAAAGAAACAAGGTTTAACTGAAGTAAACTGTCACCCCCCATCCAGTCCTTGTTATGATCACAGATTTTCATCTCCCACTACTATATACTCTGAATGGGGCATGCATCCCACTTTATGGGGCTATTTATAAAGTCAATCTCATCTACACACAATATACCCAAAGATGGTTTCTCATGGAGAATATTTCATATGAATTGGGATCGTCACAGACACAGCAGTCATTTCTTGGCAGCAATTTCTGCAATCATGACAGCATATTTTTCACCACAGTCACAGGAATCACCCCAAGCAGAGGCATGTGTGTTTTTAAAGAGCCTGGTTCCCTCAGGAAGTATTGCATGGAACTAGCTGGGTGTGAACCAACCTGAAGACTTCTTGCATTAGAAGAACAAGATTACACTGTCATAACGGTCTTAACAGTACAGGAAGGCGAGTCTTACTGTACAGTAGGGCCCCGCTCATACAACGGGTTACGTTCTGGACCCCCGCTGTAAAGTGGATCCCATTGACTTACAATGACCAAAATGGCACCCGGCGGCAAAAAACTGCCGTAAAAGCGGAACAAGCGCTGTAAAGCGGGGCCTTTCTACAATTAAAAAACCGCTGTATTAGCGGAACGCTGTAAAGCGGGGCCCTACTGTATATGGATGGAAGGGGTGATTTAATGTCAGCAGAAGGAAGAACTATGTTTCAGCACTGCTGCCTGGTTATTGCGAAGGGCAGCAACAGGAGATCATATCCCCCCTATCCTCATTATCTGTTTTCTATCACAGCACACTCTCACATCTCTGCTACAATTCAAGCATGGAAAATGCTTTATTACTCATTGTTTTAAATAAATAAGTTAAAGTTTTATTAGAACAACAGATGCCACTTTTCCTACCCTTTGTTTTTTTTTTAAAGGACAATGGTGACTGCTTGCAAACTTCCTGAAGTTTTTGATAATCAAAGAGGAAGTTCCACTCTCTGATCTATCTCTAGCATGGAAGACTGAAATGAGAAGGAACTACATAATAGGGTGTGTTTGCTGAACCCTTTCTGTACTTGCAATTCATTTATGAAGCCATGATAGGTATGTGATATTTTGCCAAGATTTTTTAATCAATGAAATGTTCTGAGCCATCCATGACTGGGAAACTTAAACAAGGAAGGAAAGAGTAATACCAATATATCAACAAGTATTTTTTTTAAAATACAAATTTATCTTTGGGCTTTCTCCTTCAAAATAATTACATGATGACGTACAAAGTGTCCTGTGTAAATGTTGCCATTTAAAAAAAAAAGATCCAGCTACAGTAGGGCCCTGCTTTCCGGCATTCTGCTTTCCGGCGTTCCGCTGATGCGGCAGCTTTCAATCAGGGGAAATTCCCCGTTTTAAAGCCAATTTTGCCATTTTGTGGCATTCTCGCGTGGTGCGACCCATTAAAGTCAATGGGTCCCGCTTTACGGCGATTTCTGCTTTACGGCGGGGGCCTGGTCCCTAACCCGCCGTATAAGCAGGGCCCTACTGTACATCTAATCAGTGAAACTAGGAATTATCAGTTACATACATGATGCTTGGCCAGTTCAATTTCAATAGCCTTGGGGTCACCACCCACAGGTTTCTGTTCATTCAGCAGGTCCTCTGTGTGTGTCAGCCATGTCAGCAACTCATCAAGGGCATGCTGGAACTGTCCCAAAGCTAACAAAGCACCTTCCAGCTTATGCTGTAATAAAACAGGAAAATAAAAATGGAAATTGTTACACAATTGTTACACTTGGCCACGAGTGACTTAAAATGTGCTTAGTCCAATGTAATCTCAAATGAACGACTGGAATAAGGCAAGAGTAAGGAGGGGCACTGCTGTGCACCTAGCCTCCTGGAAGTGGAGTCACTGCCACCTACCAGAAGAGTCGTGAGGTGGCAGGGAGGCTGGCACTGCTGTGAGGACACATCAGCCAAGCCTATATGGCACTCCCACCAAGGTGCCTGCACAGCCCCAAGCTCCCTACCACCTCACTCCTCTCCCTTCTGGTAAGCGGCAGGGGCTGAACTGCCAGGATACCAGGTGCACAGTGCTACCCCCCCTTACTGATGCTTCTGGAACAAGGAGATGCCATCTGAACTTCATATCATGCACCTGAAAGCAGCAACCTTACATGAAAACAATGTTAGAAAGAGGACACAAAATTCACATTTTTTACAATTAATTTACTTTTAGAATTTTGTTCCAGAGTGAGTTATAATACAAAATGAATCATTTAATCCTTGCAAGAACTCTGAGAGGTTGTCTAAGACATGCTCAAGACCAATCAGTGAACCTAATGGTTGGGTGGAAATTTGAACATGGATCTCCAGCACTGAAGCCCAAGAATCTCTCCCCATGCACCTTAAGTCTGGTTTAATAACCTGATATAGAAACTCTGACCCAAAGTATACTGGACCATGCCCTCATGGCATCCTTTTTTTGGTCCTTTAATCTGGTTTCTTTTTAAATATAGTAAACCTGTGTGAAAGAATTGTCTTTGTTTTTAATTCTGCAAAACTGTTGGATTAAGCTTCAAACTGGATTCCTGCATTGAGCAAGGGGTTGGACTCGATGGCTTTATAGGACCCTTCCGACTCTACTATTCTATGATGCTATGAAACAAAGCCTAAATCCATGCCATTGTGTTTTCTCACCGTCCTCTCTTGTCATCCTTTCCTTTATTATCCAAATGTAGATAGTGAACTCCTTGAGGCAGGGACTAGTTTTTTTTTTTTTTTTGCTAATCTGAAACATGTATTTTGATGATGCCATATAAATAAATAAAAATAATGACAGTGTATAGTTTCTGGCTTTATAGGTACAACAAAACAGCAGCAGCAGTAGCAATCTGATTCACGAACACCTGCCACATTGAAGCAGCTTTGAAATTGCCCCATGTGGCAGTTGACTCCTTGTGTCCAACTGTTCCTGCATAGTAGCTCAATCCGTGGACAGGAAGATTTTCACCATGTTACCCCAAACATCCTCAGAGCTTGCTTTGTAGTGGCATGGACAGCTCATGTAATAAGCTTCTACACACAAGTGGGTTGCATATGGAAACAGTTACTCTTGGAATTGATCATAGTACACGTGTCAAAGATCAAGCATTTCATGACAACATAAGGCGGCACTATGCCATTTCAACACAGTTTCCATTTACCTGGCGGCTAACAATTTTATCTTCCAGACTTTCCCACAACAGCTTGAGTTCAGACAAAGGGTCTTGTACGGTGTGTTTATCACTCTCTTCTGTCACCTTCTTCAACAACAGCTCTGCTTGATGGTTTAGTCGTTCCATTTCTATCTGTTGCTGATAGGCTTCTTTCTTAAATTGCTGTTGAAACATAGGAAGACAATAATCAACAAAGAATAACACCCAGAGAAGAGCAATTAGGACATTGCCTAACAGGTCAGAGCGTATCTGCTCTAGTGTTTTCCAAAATTCTGATAAATGAGGCACAGCTTTTCTCCAAATTAACACAGGAGGCACACTTCACTCTTACATCTGAAAAATTTTACATCAGGTGTATAAATGCAAGAACTTTTAAAATAATTTTAATATTATTGCTGCCCTGGGCTCCTGCTGGGAGGAAAGGCAGGATATAAATCAATCAATCAATCAATCAATTAATTAAAATCAATTGATATCTATCTATCTGCATACACACACAAACACATACATTTGTATCGCACACAGACATATGATTCTTTAAAAAAACTGTGTTAATCTCTGCAGTTACGGAGGATTAGGGCATAGTTTTACCACTTCAAGAATGTTTTGTGGCACTCTGTTGTTGTTGTTGTTATATTACCTGACTGACAATCTCTGCTTTGACATGGCTGTTGTCTTATATTATTTTTTCCCCACTATTAGTTAAACAGTTTTAACTGTTTGTCACCCAGAGATCTCTGGTTATGGGGTGACTAGTCAATGCAATATATAAACTAGCTGACTCCAGAAAGATCTACCCCATGTAGTCACAGGTCTGTGCATGCCTTCTCTGAGAATAGGGAATGCCAATACATCTCTGAATTAGGTGTAATTGTAAATGGATGCAGAAATATGGCAGAAGACCGTTCCCAGAGGAGGCTGATTGGAAGGAGGGTAGGCTAGAGCAATGAATCACGCAGAGGTGTTGGTGGTGTGGGGGGTAGGCAGTCTCCTCTGTGGCTGATGAATTTGGGTTCACAGGTGACTGAAGTGTTTTAAATTAAATGGGTTGTACCCAATGCTTGTCGTATTCACATTGAAATTAATATACATTACTAACTTGCATCTATTAATTTCAATGGCTCTACTCTGAATAGAACTAGCATTGGCTACAACCCATTCCAGAGCTTGGAAGTAACTCGTTAGAAATAACGAGTTACTTGTAATTTGTTACTATTTTGCATAACGAGTGGGTAACTTCGTTACATTTTGTATGTAACAGAACGAGTGGTAATTTCATTACTTTTGAGCTGCAAATGTAACTTTTTTGCGTTACATTTGGACATTACTGGGGGGGAAGCAGGGGAAATCATCTGCTGCTGTGATTTGTGGAATGGTGGAGGAAAGATATGTGCCTCAAACTGGGCTTCTGCTCTGTTTAGCTCTTCCCTTGTGCTCTATGGAGGCACGAGGGAGGAAGTGGAGAGTCAGACAGAGCTGGAGGGCAATGAGGAGTAGAAGGCAGAAGCAGCAGAATGGAAGTGAAGATCTGTGGAGGTGAGTGTATGTGTTACCCTTTCCAGCCTACTCTCCCTGCCCCCCCGCTCGTCCTGCCTCCCTCAGCCTGCTCGCCCACCCCCTTTGCTCTTCCTGGCACACCCTGCTTGTCCTTGCATCCCCTCCGCTTGTCCTTGCACCCTCTTTGCATCCCCTCTGCTTGTCCTTGCACTCTCTTTGCATCCCCTCCGCTTGTCCTTGCATCCTCTTTGCATCCCCTCTGCTTGTCCTTGCACTCTCTTTGCATCCCCTCCACTTGTCCTTGCACTCTTTGCATCCCCTCCACTTGTCCTTGCACTCTCTTTGCATCCCCTCCGCTTGTCCTTGCACTCTCTTTGCATCCCCTCCGCTTGTCCTTGCACCCTCTTTGCATCTCCTCCGCTTGTCCTTGCACTCTCTTTGCATCTCCTCCGCTTGTCCTTGCACTCTCTTTGCATCCCCTCAGCTTGTCCTTGCACCCTCTTTGCATCCCCTCTGCTTGTTCTTGCACCCTCTTTGCATCCCCTCTGCTTGTCCTGGCACTCTCTTTGCATCCCCTCAGCTTATCCTTGTACTCTCTTTGCATCCCCTCAGCTTGTCCTTGCACCCTCTTTGCATCCCCTCCACTTGTCCTTGCACCCTCTTTGCATCCCCTCCGCTTGTCCTTGCACCCCTCCAGAGAGGGTGAAAATTGGGAACTGGCAAGAGACTAGGAGGTAGGTGCAGTCTCATACTTCTGTTTGTGTGTTTTGCTTCAGTTATGTGCCTCTCATAGAGCGACTCTCACTAGGCAGCAAGAGATGACTACCCCAAGCAACTAATTTGGGGCACCATGCAACAAATTATTAGCTATTTTAATTTTTGGTTGTTGTATATTTACTGTCAGGAAGAGGTACTTGTGAGATTTTCTGCCTCAAATGCCAACATAACTTTTCAAGCTATGGTACTATGATCATGACTTGGAGGCAGGGCACCATTTGCTCTTCTGCTTCAAGTAGCAAACTGTCTTGGGCTGCACCTGCTTGCAGTCATTTCACATACTGGACAACTAACATGGCTTTTTGGTGAAGGGCAACAGAGAATAAGACTGTTATCTCAAAAACAGTTGTGCTTGAGGAAAAGATGGCAAACATATGTAGAACTGAACTTTTCTGCAATAATAGACATTTGCATAGGGTATTTTTTTCTACTCATGGAATATTAAATCTTTAAGTCCTAAATCCTTTGTCATCCCCTCCCCCTTGTGCACACCCTTTACACTGTCTTTCTCCCTATGCATGTAGGTCAAAATGACAACTGGTGTAGTTTGGGAATTAACAGAATGAGAGCTGAATTACAACTCAAAAAAGAACTTCCCTGCTGGTGTCTGCTACTGATGTGGGGGGCATTTTGTTAGGGAGAAGTTATGAGAGGGGGTAATTTGCTGCTGAAACTTTTTATCTGCAACCCCTTCCCTGGCCACTTTTCCCTAGCTGATGGAGGTCAATAAGGAAAAACATGGGGCATTGCACTGGTAAAGTGGCAGGCATGGAAAACAGCCCCTTCCATCTATCTCCTGCTTCACCTACCCAAATGCACCCCAGCAAATGCTTTGCACATTGACAGCACACATTTAGTTGGTTTTCTGGTATTTGCTGCTGAAAGTGTAGTTCCATGCTGGGTGCAGCTGGGACGTTCTGAGTTCATATCTTACCACAGCCATGAAGTCGCTGGATGACCTTCTGTCCACACCCACGCCAGACATTTATGCCACTTTAAACAGTCATTGACTTCCCCCAAAGAATCCTGGCAAGTGTAGTTTGTGACGGGTGCTGAGTGTTATTAGGAGACTCCTATTCTCCCGACAGAGCTCCAATGTCCAGAGTGGTTTAACAGTCAGCCCCTCTTCTCAGACAATTCTGTGACTGGAGTTCTGTGGGGGGAATTGGCCTGTCAGGTGTGCTTTAACTTGGATTCCTGCATTGAGCAGGGGTGTGGACTCGATGACCTTAAAGGTTCCTTCCAACTCTACTATTCTATAATTTTCTGTTAGCTGAGACATCTCTCTCTCTCTCTCTCTCTCTCTCTCTCTCTCTCTCTCTCACACACACACACACACACACACACACACACACACACACACACACACACACACACACACACACACACACACACACACACACACTCACTCACTCACTCACTCACTCACACAGCCACTGAGCATTTCATAACAGAGCATGCTCAGTACTCATTTGGGCTGTTTTGGGAGTCATCCCCTTTCTGTTTTCTCTCTCACTTTTTTGTATACTGCAACACTTGGGGTTCCCTCTTGCCCACTAATACTCCTTATTATGTGTGGTATGGATGGTGATACCATGGCTACATAAGCAACAACACTTCCAGCCTGAGCTTCAGAAATAGACGGAATGACACTCTGACCAGTTTAAGTGGTTAGTATTTAAATCTGATTGGAAACTGTTCAGTTTGATACAAGGTGGCTATTAAGCATGACCTAAAAGCTGCAATTCCAGGCATACTTACTTGGAAGTAATTTCCATAGCAGTAAATAGGATTTACTTCTGGGAGTATAGAATCAATCCGTAAGAGTCTCCCAGTAGACACCATACATGTAAGCACATGGCTTTTCCCCAAGAATCTTGGGGACTGTAGTTTACTCCTCACAGAGCTACAATTCCCAGCACCCGTAACAAACTACAGCTCCCAGGATTCTTTTTTGGGGTGGTGGTGGAAATGTGCTTTAAATCTGTCATGTGTATGCAACTTTGGTGAGATAATAGCTGAAGGTAATCAGCCCAAAATGATAACAAATAATCAGTAGGCATTCCCAAAAGACATTCAAACAGTGGGTAAAAAAAAGTGAGAATTACAGAGGCAAACACAGAATGCAGTTAAGCAATAAAGTAATCCAAGAGAGAGGAGACACCTTTGTCTCTGCTCTCTCCCTCCTGAGTCAGGAGGGCAACTCCCAAACCTGAGTGTTGCGCCTCCAAGTTAGTTAGAACTAGGTATGCCTTTCCTATCTACTATGTATTTCTATAAATAAAATAGCTTTTCTTATTTTACTAAGTCTTAAGTCTCAGTGATCTCAGTGCAGGGTAAAAGCCTGCCACTTAGGTAAACGCACACATTGGCACACACACATCTCAGACTGTTGACAATCTCTGCTAATATCTATACAAATTTACATAACATGCATCACCTGAACTCACATGATCTAGAGTTACCTTAGATCTTGCAACATTTGCAAATGAGAAGCAATAGGGTTTTATATTAGTTCTGATTGTCTATTGGGCTATCATAGGGTATGTATTTTTTGCCTTTTCTATGGCAAAAACTCCAACTTCAGTGGAATTTATGTGATGTGTTCTAACCATTTGAATGTGCTAATGAATGCTTTATTCTTTCATCAGAACTTTAGCAGTAGTACTAAAATACTAATAAAAAAGGGAAAGAGAAAAAATACTTTACATACATCATTCAGCTGTATTGTTAATTATAGATATAGATATAAAGGATAAATGGCATTTTGTCAAAAGTATTTTTGCCTACATTTTATACCTCCTCCTTGGTTTTCCAAGCTTGGCATGGAATGCTTGTCATACAGAATTAATTTGAAATGCTGCATTATCATAATCATCTTCTTCAAAATAAAAAAAATAAATGTACTGCCTTCAAGTTGATTCTGACTTATGGTGACCCTATGAATAGGGTTTTCATGGGAGGCAGTGACTGGCCCAAGGTCACCCAGTGAGCTTCATGGCTATGTGGGGATTCGAACCCTTCTACTACCCCCTGTGTGTGTGTGTTTAGTTTTAATATTGTTTTAGGCTACTTAGATGTGAAGCAGCCAAGGCCAGCACCTTGTAGGCATTTTTTTAAAAAAGTAACTGAAATGTAATTGTAGTGATTACTTTTGAGAAAAAGTAAAGTAATCAGTTACTTTCAGAGCAATTGCTATTGTAACTGTAATTACTACTTTTTTGGCCAAGTAATTGTAACTGTAATTTATTACTTTTTAAAAGTAATCTTCCAAGCTCTGACCCATTCTCTCCCCACATAACTAGTACAACTCTTGCAGCACACTGTTGGGGAAATACCCATTTACACTGTGATTATTTGGGGCCTCATACGACACTGATCTATGCAGCAACCAATCCCCACTGTGGGAATGTGCTCAAGGCTTTCGCTTCATTGATTTCCCTACCACCCATATGACTGACAGGTTGTGAGGACCTCCTTACTAGGAGGAGATGCCTCGGAGGAATGGGCAACTGACTTTTTCAGAGACATATCCCTGCTTCCAACTGCAGAGAAGTCTGCAGCCCAAGGTAGATGGCCACCATGTCAACATGTCCACAGTATGGCCCTTATCCAGGATATCCCTACACAGTTTAAAGAAGAGGCACAGGTGTATGCAGGGAGGGAGGAAAAAAACCCCAAAGGAGAGCTTTTAATCTGATATTAATTTTGGTTGTGGAAAAGACAACATGCATATTATACACTCTCATGAGTTTTGAATGCCAGTGGTTGATGTAACGGATTATTTCTCTTTCTCAAAAGCCATTTCTTCAAAGCTCTAATAAACAATTCTTTACAAGACTGTTAACCCAGAAACCAATACCAGCTATAATACCATGCAAATCTCCATGAGCCAGGCATAGCGGACCAAGCAATCCGTTTGCACACCTGAAGCTTATTGAAGATTGAAGGTAGAAAGGTGTATTGAAAACTTCCTTTTGCCCCCAGCACAGTCTACAAATCAATGGGCAACCTCCCAACACTTTCTGCAGCCTGTCTCCTTTGACCCATTCACACAATCCTACTCTCTGTATAGCCCATCATCTTTGATCAAAGATACACAGATACCTTACTGTATCCCCCTAAGGCCAGGGTGATGTAAGGGGAAGAGAGAAAGGGGAAAAAACCCAGCGAACCCACTAAAATGGGGAGGAAAGAATAAAGAACCCCCCTTGCAAAGTAACACAAACACACCCTTTCATGCAACACTATATCTCACACAAACAGAGATTTACTAGCACACACTGACAGGGATTAGCGGAGCGTAGGCTGTAACAAAACACCTGCGGATGAAGTCAGGAATGAACTGGGGAGGGCCAGAAGCAGCAGCCCAGGTCTTGACTCTTCTGCATTCCTGCCTTTGGACATTAGGCGGCGCCACAACCCACTTGATGGCATGCTACCTACAGAAAATGTCCTTTTGCCCCCAGCACAGTCTACAGATCAATGGGCAACCTCCCAACACTTCCTGCAGCCTGCCTCTTGCGACACATTCACATAGTCCTACTCCCTGTATAGCCCAACATCTTTGACCAAAGATACACAGATACCTTACTGTATCCCCACAGGCCAGGGTGATGCATCATGATCACCACCCTGCCCCATTCTCCATGATATTTTAATCCCTGCTTTCATTTCTTAAAGTAATTCCTTAAACCTAATTTTCAATGTTCAACCCCTGCTGAGAGCAGGGCTTGAATACTGGTTGGTAACAATTTCCTGTTTATTTTTCCAACCTGTTCACCTGTGCTTTGCACATACAATAACAGAGCTGGAGTGGATCATCCAGTCTAATCCTGTGCCCTAAAATAGGATATCCTATACCATCTCTGCTTCCTGTGTAAAGCACACAACAGCATCCAGGTATTATGAACAGAATGAGTCATATTTCCATTCCAAATTTGCTTTTAGAGTTGGCTGGGGATTTTTGCTTCATTGCCCAGTAGACTGTAGTGGAAATGAAGAGATTTCTGAATATTTAGGACTAATCCATGGTATCAAGAATGACAGACTTTGCAGGAACTTGTGCTCATTCTAAAAGGGAAGTCGAGTGCCATAAAAGTAATTGATGCAGTGAGGAAAAAATGGACCTAGTTTTTTTTAACTCGCAACTAAGCTTTAGAGGAAATTGATGTTATATTAGTTTCAGACTCACAAGGACTGTAGATTTTAAAATGACATGCTCACATGAAAATAACTTACTTTTTGTTACGGGCTGAATGCAGATTCCAAACATTAACCACCACAGATATAACAACAACAATAATAGTTATTGTTTCATACCTTCAGTTCTTCTGTTTGCTGTTTTACTGTTTCTAGGTCTGTTCCAACTGGTGACATGGAAGTTAATTTACTGCCAGCGATATCCACCCAGTCAAATATGGCCTGTAGAGTTAACATATTAAAATAATATAATTAGGTAAATAATAGGACACATAGTGCTGTAGCATACTATTAGTATCATAGCAGTTGCAACAGAATTATAATTGAGCTGTGAATGCCATTCAGTATATTTGCTATTGCATGAAATTAGAAGTATTGCAAGGAACTTAAGACATTTCTACTGGGTTTTTCCTGATGACAATTTTGCATGCATTTTCCCATTTCTGAGGATGTGTTGGCAGATAGTTTTGTTCCAAACAAGCATACAACTGTGGCATCAAAAGAATGGAGAATCTTGTGGCACCTTAAAGACAGTGGCTGCTTTCACACATGGGGCTGATTGTGTTAGTTTAACAGATTAAAAAGGCAGCGCTTCTGTCCCAATTTCTAAAATTCCTTTCATACTGCAGTACCTTTTGAGTTAAGGAACAATCACTTTTTCAGCCAATATACCAACAGTTTGCGCAACTATCTTTCATATGGCTTGTTTTCATCCCTCACCCATTATTACACATGTGCACTGTTCTCCACTGTGTAGAGGGGTCCAAGTTCTTGTCCCATCGCCATATAAGTCCTGTCCCTTTAGGATTTGACTTTTAAAATTATTTTAGTTGTATTGACACAGGGGTGTGTGTGGGAAATGCTGCTGCTATCTGCGCTGATGCCAGAATACTGGTACAATTTTAATCAGGCAACCCCCTCCCCCCGGCATGACTAAAGGGCAGAAGTGCACTGCACGCTGGGATGCCTCTCACATGAGTGGCTGCAGCCAGCAAAAAACTCCCACAATTTTCCAGGTTCCTAGTCTTGCTAACGGATTATTTCTGGTATCATTTATCATGAAAATCTGCGCTAAACTTGCACCATTGCACTAGCATTCTAGAGCTAGCTTGTGGGTTGTGTAAAAGATCAAATATAATGTGCAGATTACCAGATAAGAAATCATGAGAATAATGGAATAAAGTGCCGTGTGAAAGCAGCCTAAATTATTCCAGCATAAGGCTATGTCACAATAAATAGGTTGGCTTGGAATACTATACATCTTACCTGGGAGTAAGTTTCATTGAACACACTGGGTCTTACTTCTAACTAGGCATGCACAGAATTGCACCGTTTGTCTATAAACCGGCAAAAATCTGTTGTTTTGCTGCAACAGACTGATCTGACTACCCTTCTGGAATGTATGAGTCAAGTAATTTATTTTAAGTCTCGAGATGCTTTGAAGATCTTCAGAGGGAGGCCAGAGCAAGATAGTCAAACACTCTTCCAGTGCCATATCTACGACCCAAGATGACTAGAAATGCAGCAGAGACAGCTAGATTTTCATAACATTCAAGGACATTTCATAACATCGCATAGCAAAGGCCGCTTCATTTCTCATTAATGAGGTGTGAACTACTACTGGGGATTATGCATCAGTTATACCTGAACAGCTGTGTTCACCTCCAATTTGGCAGCAGATATTCCATTTAAGAGCATAACTACACAGATAGCAAGAACAACTCTCCTACCCTGATAAAATCTGGGGGCTTGCCTACTTAGACCCAGGGGGAAAAGAGTTCCAAATCTCTCCGGAGTACACACCAGCCCTGCACATGTCTTCTGGATGGCAGACGGTGTATATTGGAGACAATGCAGGATAAAGGATAAGAGACTGATGGTTTTTAGATTAGGATTAAGTTTAAGAAATGAATGCTGAAATAGGCAGTGACATGTTGCTGGGACCCTTTGGTCAAATACACTTAAAAAAAACCCCTCATTGTTCATAAGGTATGGGACAAAATAAATGGAATGATGTTATGATGCTGCCATGCTTCTTAACATTCTACTATGGCCTGATGTGTGGGATGGAAAATGAACTTTTATTGTATCAAATGGAAGCTGCAGCGCTGTTTTCCTGTAACACCACTGAGTTATGCAGTAATACATCCCTGTGTTAATAGGTTGCTCACATTAAATAAAATACTTTTGTGTTAATTTAGATTATGTACTTTGGAATTTTCACTGAGCAGCGTGATTATCAGCACACATCAGTAAACTGCATCAAAGTTTTAATTAAAAACTACTTATTCTAATGCAGAGATGGGGAAACGTTTTCAGACTGAGGGCCACATTCCCATCTGGGCAAAATTCTGGGAGCAACATGCCAATAGCGAGCAAGGTCAGAGGCAAAAGTGGGTACAGCAACTGATGTAAATCTTACCTTTGTACACTAGGCGAGCATCTACACACAATCACACACCCCACTCTGTCCTTCATCCAGGCAACCGAGAGTTCAACGGCACATTCCAGCCAGGCAAAAACAGTCAATGAGGGTATGAAGTAGGGCTGATGAGGGCTGTCACCTTGGGAAAGGGGGCGTGGTCTGAGGAGAGTGCCAGGGGCCAGAAAGATAGGCCTGGAAGGCTACATGTGGTTCCAGACATGAGGTTCCCCACCCCTGTTCTAAGTGGTAGTTCTTCTAACTTTATTGAGAATGTATGTCATCTGAAGCAATGAAGCAGGAGCCTCATTTACAATTACAAATAATCCAAAGAGAGGCAATCTTATAACTTGCTGACCAGGTACAATTTAGCAAGGCTAATATGAGAATTTTGGAACCCGGGCCCGGGGGGTGTTGCTTAATGAATAGAATCCACTGTTATTGTCAGATTAGTTAAGACTTTATTGATAACAATTAATGATTTGTGCTTAAATCAACAAGAATATATTCAGACCAAAATCTGGTTATAGGATCAGGATTTTGGTGCAACAATCATGCAGAAAGTGTTACAAAACTAAGCCTCAAATCCTGTGAAATGGAAAAGCAGTGTCTATTGAAACAAGCAATTAGTATCATTGCTAGAATTGATCTATTAAGTAAAAAGGGACATTTAATGCTTACATAGTATAATGGTGAAAAAAGAAGGCTGATGTTAAAAATTTAGATAAATAGATTTTAACATTTCAGCTCCTAGCACTGTTAAACCACTTATCCTTTCAAAAACCTTGCTTGAAAAAGCTTCAGCTAATTTTAGTGCTCCTATTACACACCCAGTGTACCTGAACTATAACTTTAACCTTATCAATAGATGGTTAGGAAGCTACCAGCCATAAAATGTGAAGATATTAAATTATAGACATGCTTCTACTGGATAAAAATTTCATGTCAACTAATATGACACACTACAAAATTAAAATGTATGAAATCTACCAAGCGAGTCGTCTGTCCAGAATACAAGATATAGAACAAAACCACAAAAGTTTTTTTTCCCCATTTTTGGTTTGAAAGCTATCACCTTATATTTTGTCTGAACTAAATGTACTGTAGTGACTATACTCTTTTTCAACAGAGCTTCTCTTGATCTACTAATTTATCCTCATTTCATTGACATATAGGCCTGGTTCAAATGCAACAGCAAACCATGGTTTGTGAATGAGCTGCAGCAAGTATCCAGATCACGTGTTCCTTTTCCTTTCTCCCATCTTCATGTGTAAGGGGTTTAAACATGAAGTGTTTGGTTTATAACAAATCATGGTTTCCTGTTTCATCCAAATCTGAGAAAGTAAGGTATCAGACAGGATTTGATAGTTTGCACAAACTAATTTGTTACAAACCACAAATTAACACTTCAAATTTTCTCCCCTCATGCATAAAGGAGGGGGAAATGCATAAAGAAGGACAAACATTGGAGCCTAATGTTTGCCCTGGTTTGTGCACATAACAACAAACCAAGGTTTGTTTTTACATCTGAATGAGGCCATGACTTTAGTCATAAGTAAAAACAGGCTTTACTTAAACTTAGGCCAATATTATGCTGATCTGTTTTTCCTTCTGCATCTTACTGTAGCTCTAGGGAAGGGGAATGATTTGTGTTAAGGAGCTAGGGTGAAAGGAGAGAGCGAGCATGGGAGCACACACACACTTTTAGGAGTAGAAAATGCCAGGAGATCCATGTAACATGTAGTTTGGCCCCTAAAATGTATTTAACTTTAGATTGTTTATGCCTAATTATACAGCCACAAGATTGGCTGTATACTATAGCCAGCATGGATTTTTTACATTCCGCAATGTTAAATTGAAAATACCACCCATGCCATTCTGATGCTTCTCATAAGCTCATTTCAAAACAAAACCTTACAAAACATATAGTCCTGAACTCAGAAACGCTTGCTTAACACTGCTGTAAATGTTCATGGCGATACACAAAGTAGTCAGAGAGAATCGTGAGTTTAAAGTGTAAAAAGAGAGGGGAAAAACAACAGACCCCTTTTGGACTTTTTTTCTGTCAGTGTTCTCATAATTTGTTGAAATTAATTAAAAATGAGCCATGATCACAGAGTACCTGTAATCCTATTACTGACCTTGCCCCATACTCTGACCTTCATCTTCTGCAGTGTAAAGGTTTTAAAAAAATGCCTGGCTGATTTTTAATTAAGAAATTTAACGCTGAAGTCAATGACATGCACAGGCATGCTCAGTAAGAACCAACGGTCAGTGTTCTAAAAGCCAGACTAACAGCTGTTTGGCTTGGCTAATCAGGGGGCCACACCTACACCAGCCCAGAGCTTGGAAAAGTTACTTTTTTGAACTACAACTCCCATCAGCCCCAGCCAGCATGGCCACTGGATTGGGCTGATGGAAGTTGTAGTTCAAAAAAAGTAACTTTTCCAAGCTCTGCACCAGCCATCGATTCCACTTTAAACAGTCATGGCTTCCCCCAAAGAATCCTGGGAAGTGTTGTTTGTGAAGGGTGCTGAGAGTTGTTCCCCTGAGAAAGCTCCAGTGGCCAGACTGGTTTAACAGTTAGCCCCTCTTCTGGGGACTGTAGGTCTGTGAGGGGAATAAGGCATCTCCTAACACCTCTCAGCACTCTTCACAAACTTCTTTGGGATTCTTTGGGAGAAGCAACACTATTTTAAATTCAACATAAGTAAAACTAACAGATTAAAATACCCACTGACATCAAATTAAAATTGCCCAATTCCATCAAAGGCCAGCCCAAACAACCAGGTCATTTGTACGACCAAAAAAACCATAGGGCAGTGTATTCAATGCACTTGTTGCATTACCACAAGGGAGGGGAACCTTTTTGGCTCCTTTGGCCAGAACCTTATCAGAATCTGCTTTGCGGGTATGGGACAGCCCACACAGCAAAATCCCTTGTGCTTCACTTTTAAGTCTCTGAGATAGGGGACTTAAAGGGGAAGGGGAGAGAGACTTGCAAAAGAGTCTTCCAAGCCATATACTTAAAAGGAAAGGGCAGGGAGACCTGGAAGAGCTTTTTGCTAGTCTTTCCCCCCTCCCCTTTGTCCCTGATCTCAGGGGACTTAAAAGGAAAGTGTGTGGACTCTTGGAAAAGGCTTTAAGACAGCCCCCATGCTCCCGTTTGAGCAAACAGGAGGGCAGGAGCTGTCTTAAAGCCTTTGAAAAATCTCTTTGAAGTAGCTCTTGTGCACAAGGTGCTTTAAAGAGCACTTTTGTACAGGGCTTTACTCTCTGCAAAGCTGATGAGTGGAGATTAAATCCTGCTGCCTTGGCTGCACAATCTTGGGATAGAATTGCACAGCCAATGCAGGTGTAAACCCTGTCCTCCTGCCCATCAGCTGTCATCACTAGTGACATTATCAGATGGGCATGTTTGGGGAAAATGGCCTTTGGGGGGAATGGAACCCCCTGAAGTGCCATGATTGGCCTGGGGGCCAGAGGGTCCCCACCCTGGGGGAAAACCCTTCACAGATTTGGGGAGGGTGCGTAGTGTGCTCAGGGGGAAGGGGGGGGAAGTTCAGTTGCTCAAGGGTAAATCCTTGCACTAACAGGTGACTTAGTGCTACATTGGATACAAGCTATAGGGCAGAATGTTGCCTGAGAACTCCTTCTTGTAAGCCATCATAATACAGCCTTTGTACACTAACATAGCATTTAGCGTGCTGGCCCCAAGCAATCTCAGAACTCAGGCATCCAAGAAACTGCAGCAGGATGATGAGGAGTTCTCTCTTGTGTGTACAACCATTCACAATTTTATAGGTTAAATTAAAACTTACATCTTGAATTGTGCTGAAACAACAGTTGGGAATCAATACAGGCCTTGTTAACACAATCAGTGATTCCTGGCTGATTAAAAATGTTAATCTTAAAAAACAAAACAAAACAAAAAAACAATCCCACCAAAATAATATTGATAATACTTGTAATTTTTAAAGATTAAGTAACCTTACCTGCAATCCATCTTGATACTGAACAGCTGCCTGCATGGCTTCCTCAAGCTTGTCAACACGCTCCTTCCATGCTTTATTTAAAGCATCCCAAGCAGAATTTAGCTGTGTTTTAAATGGAGATCCAGTTGAGTTAAAAATTGGGAACAAATGTCTATAATCTATTCCTTAAAATCAGGATAGAAATCAGAAGATAGTTTCTCTAACTGTCTGCAATATAACAATTATGCAGCAGGAGCCTCCCCAGTATTGTCATGGGAGCAGGGACGGTGCCAAAGGGCGGCCAGGTCGAGCCCTGGCTAAGGGTCCCTGCAGGGCCCCTCATTAGGGTTGGGGAGTAGCACACCCCTTCCATGATCTGTGGCAGGGTTCCTACCACGGACTGCAGGGACGGAGCTTCCAGACAACCCACCCATTCGCTCGCTCCACCTACCTCTCTCCTGCTGCTGTGCGCTCTGTGTGCGCAGGGCTGCCATCAGCCAAGATAGTGGCTGAGGCTTCTTTAAGGGGCTAATGGCAGGCATGTGCGTGCATGTAGTGTACCGGGCATGCGTGCCATCAACCAAGATGGTGACAGGGGCATCAGCCCCTTAGAGAAGCCTCCACTGCATGCATGTGTGCCATCAACCATGATGGCGACAGGGGCATCAGCCCCTTAGAGAAGCCTCCAATGCCATCTTGGTTGATGGCAGCCCTGCATGCACAGCACACAGCAGCAGAAGACAGGAGAGAAGTAGATGGGACAGGCAGGAGCCGTGTGCCCGGGGCAGGCTGGTGCCCAAGGTCCCAGTCATGCCTGGCGCTGGCCCTGCATGGGAGCAAGGAATCTCACTAAATCTAGTTGGATATATATGTTTACCACTGTAGCTATATGATTTTTCAGTTAAGAACAGGATCCCCTCCACCAAATGTTTGGTGGTTTATTTACCACACTTACGTTGGGGCCATAGCTCAGAGCTACAATCACTAAAATTCTTTGGGAAAAGGGTCTGACTGTTGAACCCCTCTGGCCACTGGAGCTTTGTCAGAGGAATAGGAGTCTCCTAACAACATTCAGCACCCTTCACAAACTACCCTTCCCAGGATCCTTTGGGGAAAGCCATGACTGTTTAAAGTGGAATAAATTTATTGAGTGAAAGTGGCCATGGTGATATCAGGATCACAATACATGTTTGTACCCTCCTTTCCTTCACTATTCATAGAAAGTAACACCTATGGATACTGGCTTGGATTCCAAAATAATTTAACTGAAGAAAGTTCACAGAAGGTTTCCCATCCTCTTCTCCCCCACTCACTGCAGCGACTCTCCATCCCTATAAAAGCTTCTCTGGAGGGTTGGGGAGGCATTCTCTTGAACAATGTGGAATGGGGCAGGGCAGACTGCTGGGGGAATGGAGGAATCATTCAGAGTTGGATGCAGGTCCTCCCAATTTTTGGCAGTAAAGTCAGCTCACCATGACTCATTTTTAGGGACACAGACACACCTCCAGAGAGGTTCTTCGAGGGTGCAGGTGCTTACGGGGGAGAGGAGGGAATAGGAAACTTTCCTGTGAACTTCCTGTAGTTAACTTATCTTAGGATCCAAGTCACTGTGTTTATTTGATTTCTAAGTTCTGTCCTATGCTTGGTGATGGGGCAAGAGGAGAGTGGAGAATGTGCACAAGCATTCTGTCTTGATTGCACGGAATGTACTGGGTTAAGAGGGTAAGTATAGTCTTATGGCCAGGTTTTGCTTAAATTCTCATACTCTAGCTTGTCACTGTCCTCAGCATAGGGTGAAGTTTTCTCCCCAGTTCTAAGGTTAATTTGGCTTGTGATTGTTTAAATTATTTATTTATTTGGCTTTGTTGTAAAGCATGTGGGCTTGGCTCACTTGCTTGACATCTGCATTGCTTTTATACATTATTCCTTAATTGTTTGGCACAAGAAATCTCTCACACCTGCTCTCTGCTTATATTACTATCTGGTTAAGGTGGGTTAAAGTGCTATCCTATACACGTCTACTTAGAATAAAGCCCAACTGAGTTCAATGGGAATGTGTTTTAATTTATAGGGCAGATAATTTCTGGTATCGGGACACAATTAAATATGTGGATGATTCCACATAGCAGGGCAAGGGGATTAAACCAGGGGTAGCCAACATGGTACTCTCCAGATGTTGCAGGACTACAACTCCCATCATCCCTGACCACCAGCCATGCTGTCTCGGGCTGATGGGAGTTGGAGTCCAATAATGGCTCGAGGGCACCATGCTGGCTACCCCTAAGTTAAACTATATGCTTTATAGGTTTCTTTCAGTGCTGCAAATTGCCTAAAGGGGTTCAAAATCAAACCAGAAGCCTGTGTGGTAAATTTTGCTCTTGACTCCAGAAAGAATTCTGTCTTTATGCCAAGTCTTCGACTTAGGCACCATACATCAAGGGTGTTTTTTCCCCTAACTCTCCTATCCATTTTGTACAGGCATGAAACACCAAACATTTACATGACTTATACCTCATCTATGCTCTTGTTGACTAATGGTTTGTCAGGTTCTCCACATGCTGCTATGAGTTCAGAGCCAAGGTTCACCACTATGTCTAGTTCTTCTTGTAACCCATCTATCTCTTCTTTGATAGTCTAAAAGAAGAAAAATGTGACAGCTTCCATAATAGTACATTTAATACTTAGGATTCATTCACAGTGACAAACATTTACTTTCCATGTGGGTTTAACCAGCATAGCATGAGGCTGTGACTATGCAGAGCTTGCTTCAATTTAATATATATATATATATATATAAAGAAGATGACAACATGCAATTTAAGAGAAGGTATTCGTTCACTCATTGGGCAGGAGGTTGCTGTCGCAGTGGCTTAAAATTTACCCCCTCCCAAGAGCATTAGGGTAGCCTTTCCCAACTAGTGGGCCACCAGATGTTGGACCACAATTCCCATCTTTCCTGACCATTGGCAATGCTGGCTGAGGCTGATGGGAGTTGTGGTCCAACAACATCTGGTGGCCCACTAGTTGGGAAAGGCTGCATTAGGGGGACCCTACGTACCCACCTGTTCATAAAATGTCAGGAAGCTAACATTCCAACTGTACATAATGCCATAATGCTAAGAAAATAAGGTGAATACTAGCTTTCTTTTAAGCATATCTAGTAGTTCTGAAGCATTATTAAATAAAAGTGCACTCTAGAGACAAAGTCTGGGTAGTACATCATTAGGGAAAATACACATAATCCCAGACTCTGTTATTTCACTCATACTGCAATGTTTATGACTTTTATGAACAAAGGCTGAGAACCGAAGAGCAGTTGTAGGCATGCTCAATGGCTTATAGGTGCCCAGTGAGATTTTGTTTTTACTTTCCAGCCCTTTTATCTCACCCACCTCCTGCCATGCCACATAACAAGCTGTTTATGAAAGTCCTCTCAGTTTCAAAACTGCTTCAACAGGCACTACTGCGGAGTGGGGCTCCTACTTGAAACACAGCCCAAAGACACAGTGGATACACAAATGTAATCATGCAGTTCTTTAAATACTGGGCAGAGAAAAAAAATTGGTCTGGGTAAGAAGAGCTGGTCTTCTAAGGATGAGTCACACATTCATTTTTTCTACTAAATGCTTGTATTATCATGTGATGGCTTATAAGTGCATGATAGTCCTCAGAGTGAAAGCACCACTGGCAGAACAAAAGAAGAGGCCTGCAAGATCAGGCCAAAGGCCCATCTTGTCCAGCATCCTGTTCTCATAGTCGCCAAACAAACACCTAAAGGAAGCCCACAAGCAGGACTTGAGTGCCAGAGCACTCTTTCCCACTTCTGATTCCCAGCGGCTGGTATTCAGAGGCAAACTACCTCTGACCCTGGAGGTAGAAGACAGGCATCACCATCACCTCAAATGCCATTTTATTTAATGTCTCTTCCTTCACTGTGCACAGGTTCTCATGCCACAATGTGTACTACTGACTAGTACAAAAAGACAAAAACCAAAAGTCAAGATTACTTGTTATGCATTTATTTGCATACATTAAAAAAAAATACATCCACACAGATAGTGCTGGATTCTTTGCCAAGCCCTGTTCAGATGTAAACGGAAACTAGGGGTTCCTGCTGTGTCAATGAACTATGGAGGGCAGTCCACAGTTCACTATTACATCTGAACTCAAGGAATTTTGGTTTGTTTAAACTCAGGATCAAACTATGCTTTTTTAGTTTCTGAGTTGAGATGTAATGGGGAACAGTGGTTTGTTAAAACTGGAAGCACTTCCTCTGGTGCACAGAAGATGAGAGAGGAAGGGGAGAGAGTATGAGTCACTGTGACTCGTTCAAGTAGCTGAAAACAATGTTTTCTTGTTACATCTGAACCAGGACATCAAGAATTTTAACTCTGTATTACTTGTATTTTGGCACTGGGATCCTGAATAAATTAGCCATACTATTAAACATATCATAGCAATATAGTCAGAAACACTAACATCCCTATATATAATTATTAGAAAATATGTGGCCATAGGGCTTTTCATTTACCTCAGTTGCTTCTTGCTGCTGTTTTACCACTGAAGGGTCAATTCCAGGTCCTTCTAGTTCTCTGATAAAATCCTGAGTATCTTTAATAGTGGCTATAAGAGCCATATGGTCACACCAGAATTTCTCTGCTAATTCCATGGCATCAAGTAGTTTGGCCTCCCTTTCCTCAGCCAAGGTATGGATGTCTTCCCAGATAAAGACCATTTCATCAAGCTTATCTTGAACCACTAGGAAGCAAAATATACTAGCTATTTACATGGGCAGGTATATATAAGTTCTGCTGCTGTAAAGGTGTTTGTGTAAATTTGTTTATGCCATTTATCTTGCAGACAAAAATGGCTTTGGAAAAGTAAATTTTGAGAAACTCTAAAAGTGGCCATTTACAAACATCAAATCAACAATAATGGGATATAAACTAATCAGACTATTTTATACAATATTCATGTCAGTAAAAAAAAGTACAAATTAGCAGTTGGCTTTTTAATTATTTTTATATTTCACTACTTTGTTTATTCCAACTAAAAAGAAGCATTTTCAGTCTGACATCCTCTGTTACCTTTAGCAGATATGTCCTTATCAGTTCCTTCTGAACGTGCAATCATTTCTTCCCCACGCTGTTTGAGCGTTTCATACACTGGCTGAAGTTTTTCAAGATCAACTGACACATTCTTATTTTCACTGATCTGTTCTTTAATCTTCTCAACCTCGGCAGAGATTGAAGGTGGCTGCCTCAACCGGTCAACAATGCGTTCCAGGCTCTCAGTGGTTGAATCTATCTTGTCATGGAACTATGCAGACAAATTGGGAGGAGGGGGAGGAAACTGGGTGAGTGACAGACTAAAAGAAATATTTAAATGAATTTGGGTCAAACCAGAAAGAAACCTCAATTATTGTTGAAAAAACATGTTTAAAACATCAACTGTTTTTTATACACAAGAGAACATAAGAAGAGACTGCTGGATCAGGCCAGTGGTCCATCTAATCCAGCATCCTGTTCTCACAGTGGCCAACCAGGTGCCTGGGGGAAGCCCGCAAGCAGGACCCAAGTGCAAGAACACTCTTCCCTCCTGAGGCTTCCGGCAACTGGTTTTCAGAAGCATGCTGCCTCTGACTAGGGTGGCACAGCACAGCCATCATGGCTAGTAGCCATTGATAGCCCTGTCCTCCATGAATTTGTCTAATCTTCTTTTAAAGCCATCCAAGCTGGTGGCCATTACTAAATCTTGTGGGAGCAAATTCCATAGTTTAACTATGCACTGAGTAAAGAAGTACTTCCTTTTGTCTGTCCTGAATCTTCCAACATTCAGCTTCTTTGAATGTCCACGAGTTCTAGTATTATGAGAGAGGGAGAAAAACTTTTCTCTGTCCACTTTCTCAATGCCATGCATAATTTTATACACTTCTATCATGTCTCCTCTGACCCGCCTTTTCTCTAAACTAAAAAGCCCCAAATGCTGCAACCTTTCCTCGTAAGGGAGTCGCTCCATCCCCTTGATCATTCTGGTTGCCCTCTTCTGAACCTTTTCCAACTCTATAATATCCTTTTTGAGATGAGGCGACCAGAACTGTACACAGTATTCCAAATGCGGCCGCACCATAGATTTATACAACGGCATTATGATGTTTTACTTTCAATACCTTTCCTAATTATCCCTAGCATGGAATTTGCCTTTTTCACAGCTGCCGCACACTGGGTCGACATTTTCATCGTGCTGTCCACTACAACCCCGAGGTCTCTCTCCTGGTCGGTCACCGCCAGTTCAGACCCCATGAGCGCATATGTGAAATTAAGATTTTTTGCTCCAATATGCATAATTTTACACTTGTTTATACTGAATTGCATTTGCCATTTTTCCGCCCATTCACTCAGTTTGGAGAGGTCTTTTTGGAGCTCTTCGCAATCCCTTTTTGTTTTAACAACCCTGAACAATTTAGTGTCGTCAGCAAATTTAGTGTCGTCGGTCCCAACACCGATCCTTGAGGGACTCCACTTTCTACAGCCCTCCATTGGGAGAACTGTCCATTTATTCCTACTCTCTGCTTTCTGCTTCTTAACCAATTCCTTATCCACAAGAGGACCTCTCCTCTTATTCCATGACTGCTAAGCTTCCTCAGAAGTCTTTTTGAAAGTCTAACTACACTATGTCCACAGGATCACCTCTATCTATATGCTTGTTGACACTCTCAAAGAATTCTAATAGGTTACTGAGACAGGACTTTTTCTTGCAGAAGCCATGCTGGCTCTGCTTCAGCAAAGCTTGTTCTTCTATGTGCTTAGTTAATCTAGCTTTAATAATACTTTCTACCAGTTTTCCAGGGACAGAAGTTAAGCTAACTGGCCTGTAATTTCAGGGATCCCCCTTGGATCCCTTTTTGAAGATTGGCGTTACATTTGCCACTTTCCAGTCCTCAGGCACGGAGGAGGACCCGAGGGACAAGTTACATATTTTAGTTAGCAGATCAGCAATTTCACATTTGAGTTCTTTGAGAACTCTGGGGTGGATGCCATCCGGACCCGGTGATTTGTCAGTTTTTATATTGTCCATTAAGCCTAGAACTTCCTCTCTCGTTACCACTATTTGTCTCAGTTCCTCAGAATCCCTTCCTGCAAATGTAAGTTCAGGTTCAGGGATCTGCCCTATATCTTCCACTGTGAAGACAGATGCAAAGAATTCATTTAGCTTCTCTGCAATCTCCTTATCATTCTTTAGTACATCTTTGACTCCCTTATCATCCAAGGGTCCAATCGCTTCCCTAGATGGTCTCCTGCTTTGAATGTGTTTATAGAATGTTTTGTTGTTGGTTTTTATGTTCTTAGCAATGTGCTCCTCAAATTCTTTTTTAGCATCCCTTATTGTCTTCTTGCATTTCTTTTGCCAGAGTTTGTGTTCTTTTTTATTTTCTTCATTCGGACAAGACTTCCATTTTCTGAAGGAAGACTTTTTGCCTCTGAGCTTTCTTGACTTGGCTCATTAACCATGCTGGCATCTTCTTGGCCCTGGCAGTACCTTTTCTGATCTGCAGTATGCACTCCAATTGAGCTTCTAATATAGTGTTTTTAAACAACTTCCCAGCATTTTCGAGTGATGTGACCCTCTGGACTTTGTTTTTCAGCTTTCTTTTTACCAATCCCCTCATTTTTGTGAAGTTTCCTTTTTTGAAGTCAAATGTGACCGTGTTGGATTTTCTTGGCAATTGGCCATTTACATGTATGTTTAATTTAATAGCACTATCGTCACTGCTCCCAATCGGTTTCTTTGTCATTCTCAGCAGACCACAAAATGCATACAGATCTATGATTTCAGTTCAAGCAGCTTAAGTTTATGCTTCTCAATCCAGGTGTCCGGATCATATCTGCTTGTTAGCCAAGTAAGGCAGCTCACAGTTCGGACTAACTGCATGTACTTTTGTATCTACATCATTATCACGTATTAACAGCTTCCTGATCATGGTTTTATAACTGGGAAGGAATAACAGATTTCCCCTTTCACTTATATTTAGCCACAATGTTAAATGAAACACATTATGTTCATAGAATCATAGAATAGTAGAGTTGGAAGGGGCCGATAAGGCCATCAAGTCCAACCCCCTGCTCAATGCAGGAATCCAAATCAAAGCATTCCCGACAGATGGCTGTCCAGGTGCCTCTTGAATGCCTCCAGTGTTGGAGAGCCCACTACCTCTCTAGGTAATTGATTCCATTGTCATATGGCTTTAACAGTTAGGAATTTTTTTCTGGTGTCCAGTCGAAATCTGGCTTCCTGCAACTTGAGCCCATTATTCCATGTCCTGCACTCTGGGACGATCGAGAAGAGATCCTGGCCCTCCTCTATGAGACAACCTTTCATGTACTTGAAGAGTGCTATCATATCTCCCCTCAGTCTTCTCTTCTCCAGACTAAACAAGCCAGTTCTTTCAGTCTCTCCCCATATTTCCGTCTCTCCTCATAAAATGTTATTTTTAAAATGCCAATGGTTTGCACTATTAGCCAACTTCTTCTCAATGCATTAGTTAATTACTGTTAACATTATTTGGCAGTGATTAATGGACCCAAGTATCTAGCTCCTAGATGGGCAGGATTAGAGGACTATGATGCAGTAGCATTACATAAGAACATAGGAATCTGCTTTTTGCCAAGTCACACCAATAATCCATCTAGCTCGCTATTGTCTATACCAAGTTTTTCTCAGCTTTGCCTAGAGATGCAGGGATTGAACTTGGGATCTCCTGCAAGCAAAGCATGTGCTCCACCACTGACCTATGGCTCTTTTAGGTATAATAAATACTGCAGAACTAACATATGGCAGAAAGGTTAAGGCCCAGTTCAGATATTTATTGAGTCAACAATCTTTGTGTAGTGGTAAAGAGTCCCCTCATGCAAATGATATCCTTCCCTCATGCAATATATATCACACATTCTATGTGGATGCCCACTCATGCAGACATCCAGCTTTTTTTTGAGGAGAAAGAACTGTGAGTCAGATATCTGTGCTACTGGGCAGCTGCATGGGAGTGTGCAAAACAGAATTTCTTAAAAGCAGATGCCAGAATTACTTTAGGCAACTAAAATGAAATGCTATTATAAGATCTAAACTAATGTGTGACCTGTTATCAGTGGGTGTCATAAATCACTGTTTTCTAGTACCAAAAAAAGAGGCAGGACCTACAAGAACATTTTTTAAAAGCATGCAGTTGGGGAACTTAAGTTAGTTTAGATGCATGTGGATTGAGCCTAAGACATGAGCATTAAGCCTCAGAGGCAGAGAATGTTTGGGTGGGAGTGTCCCTAGCTTTCCCCAACAATTATTTAGTTAGCGTATACATGCACACACGTACCACACACGGACATAAAAAAGATTGTCAAGGGTTTCTGGGAAAATTCAAGAAGACTAGAATATATATGCAATCTATGAAACAGTTTGTGGTTCTTTTGGATGAAATGTATGGTCAGTTGCACGCCCCATTATTTTTGGCAAGGTCACCAGAGAAATCCGGGACTATCTTGGCACCAAATAGCCTCTCTGACTGTCTGCATGGATGGACAAAGTCACTATTATATAGGATATTGACTTTATTATCTAGGGACACAGTTTTGTAATCTCTACATATCGTAAGGATTTAGTTATTTGATGTTCCATTTTTTATTATGCCTTTCCTCCAAGGAACTCAGGGTGGCATGCAAACTCTGCCCCCATCTTGATTTTATCCTCACAACCATCCTTTCATGTAAATTAGAGATAAAGCAAACTTCAAGTAGAGCAGAGATTTAAACCTGGGTTCCACTAGACTAAGTCCAGCCTTCTTTGCTATATCATCACAGTGGCTCTTTATAGAGTATTAATTTCCCCACAAAAAAACATTTTAAAAGTTGATAGTAAAATTCACACATTTACCACATAAATAAGTTCAAAATAATTATTTTGAGATAACCTGATTCTCTTTTGAAAACCAAAGGCTAGATTCACCAAAATACAACCTCCTAATTCCTTGACAGATAGGAAAAGAAAATGTGTGCACTGTGATGAGAGTATTCACATACCAAGTCATATCTGATGATTTACTTTCCTGATACCTCCACTATGTACCTAGAGTTTATTGATGTATGATAACAACATCCTCGAGTTGGAATTTAATTGCTCTTCTAATAAATAATGGTACCTGGGTAGACTGAGAAATGGCTTCGTCCAGTGCGTGGGCCCGCTTTCTCACATCTTCTTTAATTCGATTGTAAAGGGCATCAGCTGCTACATATTTCTCTTGGATTAAAAAGCCTTCTCGTGGGCTTAGCTCCAGAAGTTGAGGTCCAGTCTTATTCATCTTATCTATATGAGGCTTGTGTTCAGCAATCAGCTCTCGCAGTTGCTATAGCAAAGCAAAACACTTATCAGTATCTTACTCTTACATTGCCACATCCCAGTTGTCTGTGCGTCCAACACATTCAGCTGGCAAGAAAGTCTAAATAAATACCCTGTGCGTGCTATGGCAAAGTATAATTCATATTGGATATATCTTTTTAGCTACAAGGCCTAGAAGTGATTGCTCTGTTTTCAGCTCTAAGCATGTCGTGCATCCTTTATAATAGAAAACTAGAAAAGTATGGTCTCTTACTTATGCTTTACAAGGAACTGCATAGGGTGCAAGAGTGTGTTGCATCCATTCTGAAGCAACCACTTTCTGCAAGCCTCAAAAACATTGGAAGGTCTTGCATATTGTATGTGGTTCCTTGATGCAGCCTCAGAGGTTTGATTTGCTTGCTTGTTAACAGCAGTCTAGCACTCACAAGCTATTTATAATCAAACTTAAATAACTGGCAACTTTCAGAATTTCATTACTTAATAAATCATTTACAGTGCTGGACAACTGGCTAAATACGTATTACTGGTTGTCTTTGTCTTGTTTTATTTTCTAGAGTCTGTTCTTCTATGTATCTTGGCTGGCCAAAATACTTATTTTAAAAATACTTTTAGAATGCGCTTCAGAGTTCTTTTACTCTTCTTTGTCTCCAGTTTTAGCTTGAAACGTACCCCCTCACACACACGCTCTTAGATAATTCTACTCAATGTGGCTTAAAATGATTTTTTCTACCTAGAACACTGTCTAAAATTTATCTCCAATTTTGCTAATATAAAGCCTGACGTGTTTCTTTGTATTGCTTCACCCTGCCTAACCAGAAACCTCTGCCTTTTGTTAAGGCTAGAGGCAGAGCTGGGTAACTGCTGGACTGTATGCTTCAAAAACTGGGGATCAGCCATTGCTTCTTTGTCCCAAAATCCTAGGTGTAACCTGAGACCGCAGCACCTAATCCAATCCAGCCTGCAATCTCCATCTTGAGACTGACTCTAAATGCAGACCTTATGGCCACAACCATTTTTGTTACTTGTTGTTGTTTCTCCTCTTCCCCCTACCCTTGCCTCTGCATAACATCCAGCCTGATGACTTCTGGAGAACTTGAAAGCGGGCTCACTATTTTGTGATCGTTTGGTTGGTTCAAATACAGGTGTTTCCCAACTGTGGATTTTGGAATTTTTCTTATGGAACAACATAGCTTCCTATCAGAGCTTGGAAAAGTTACTTTTTTGAACTACAACTCCCATCAGCCCCAGCCAGCATGGCCACTGGATTGGGCTGATGGGAGTTGTAGTTCAAAAAAAGTAACTTTTCCAAGCTGTGGTAACTAGCTGGTTACTGTTAAACATTATCATTCCCTAAAAAAATCAGTTCCTGGTTCAGAGGTAGGCTTTGCAACACACCTAATCCAGCTTTCACAACTGCTTCTCTGTCCTCACGAAAATAACCTCAAACTTACGGATATATTAAACTCTGATTTAATAATAAAATAGTAATTCTTTTCAGAGAAAGTAGAAATGTATAAAACCGGACCGGTTGGCTTGGTTTGATGAATCCGACATGTTAAGGAGAGGGCTGCATTTCATTTGATTTTTGGAATTAACGGCATTTTATAAGATGCCTGGAAACTTACCCGATGTTCTTCTTGCTGTTGCTTTAGAGTTTCATATTCAAGAGCTGGCGCCGGAAGCTGTGAGATGACTGTTGTTGTTTCAGTTAACCATGGCCAAATCTCTTCATAAGTCTCCCAGAACTGACTGACTAGAGACTGAGCTCGTTCTAACTGCAGGTTCCTCTTAGAGTTCATTTGACAGAGTATATTGTATTTTTGTAAGAGGCTTTCCAGTTTTTTCTATTAAAGAAATGATCAACAAACAACAGTATTTATCTTTTGGTTGGAGGCATTTACAAGATTACCACAATCCAGACAGTTTTAAAATGTCCCACCATCATGCATGAAACCACACTAATCTCAGTTTTTGTAATGGTGTAAAAATTTGGCATCAGAAGGATTATAATTTGATGCCCTATTTTCCAAATTCATAGATACTATGTATGCCTCACAACATAGTTGTGCATTTATTAAATATTTATTAAGACATAGATACTTACGACATGACTGTTCTTGCTATATAACAGGGGAGGGCAATCTTTTTATCCCTAAGGGGCACATGCTGAAGTGGGTGGGGGCGTTGGGGCGACATGCCAGTGGATTAGGCTGGCAGTGGATGTGACCAGTGCTGGCTGTGATCAACACACACACACCTACCTCCCCCTAACACACACACAAACGAACACACACCCCACACAGTTAACACACACTCATTCAGGCTGCATCAGGATTGCTGGCAAGGAGCGTTAAAAGTAAGAAAAAAACCACAAGGTGGTCCAATTTCTGACTACTTATGAGGTAGTCTTAGGGCTTCTTGTTTGTCTTCTGTTGTTTTACAAAAGTAAGTCCAGCTATCTAAGAGGGCCTAGCTACCTGCAGAGCAATGGGTGCCATGCATGTTGAAATCAAGGTAGCAAGTCCCACTGAAAGTGACAGGTCTTGTTGATGTCCTGTCATTCTCAGTGGAATTTTTACGTATTTTACATAACATTTTACATCTTTTATGTTCATTTCCCCCTTAGTCTTTTACATACATTTTACATACAATTGCCCCTAATCTTGGGTAAGATGGCAGAGAGTGTGGTGGTGGAGCAATTGCAGGAGTTGACAGAGGAATATAGATTATCTGGATCCATTTCAATCTAGGTTCAGGGACTGTTATCAGCCTTGGCCATTCTAGTGGATGACCTGTATTAACAGTGGGACAGGAGAGTACAACTCTGCTTTTTGACAGTTTTTGATACCACTGACCATGATATCCTCTTGGGTGGGCTCTGTGGGATGGTATTTGGAGCACTGTTTTATAGTGGTTCTGCTTCTACCTACAAGGCCATGTTGAGAGAATAGCATTGTGTTTTGGATCCATGGGGATTGTACTGTGGTGTACTGGAGGACATGATCTTGTCCCCAATCCTGTTCAATATCCACTATGGTTGTTTGAGAGAGCCCCTGGATCCATCTTTGTCACTTTCTCCCTGCCAGGATCCTGCCCGATCCAAACCCCAGGAACAGCTCCTCTGAGGAAGAGGCATGGGACTCTGAGAACCCTAGTGCAACTGAGGTCCTGGAAGAACCCAGAAATGTCCTGTGGTAGCCTGAAGTCCTTGGCTCATAGATCTCACCTGAGCCCCTCAATAACCCTTCTGACCAATTCTCTCCCTTTGTCTCCTGGTCCTCAAGAGCAAATGAGAAGTCCAGAGTCAGCCCCGGGGTGCTCATTTGGCTACTAGAATGCTCTATTGTCTTAAGTCGCCTTAGGTGCAAGGATCTACTCAGAAGCAGGGAGAAAACTCAGCTGTGTACAATGACCCAGGAAAGGAAGAGGAAGCGGAAAAGGAGGAGATGGCAGTGAGTATATAAGCCTCCTCTAGACCTTGGTGGGTTAACAGCTTCCTAGTTAGCTCCTTGGTGTTCCGTTTACTTCCTCAGCGCCTGCTCCGGATCCTTCACTAAGTGCTTCTCATGGACACCCCCACTAGAATGCTGATGCTGTCTATGTACAGGCAAAGGGGGTATGGGGTTGCAAGGGGTCTCCCTATTCCATAAGGCATAAGTATGATAGATGCAGCCAACATGAGGCAGCTTAATTTTTCAAGGCACACTTCAGCCCCTCTTACAGCACCTGAGTGGGCTCAAGCACATGGCTTGGGAATCACTTATGTATAAATGTAGATATTCAAAGTCATTACAAAGCAAGTGCATAAGTGCCCTATTACCTTCATGGTTTGTTTCTCCTCTTCTGTGCATGTCTTCATAATCTCATCCCCAGATGCAACAAGTTCTTCTACTGTATCCTTGTGTTTCAAAATCTCCATGGTAAATGCCTAATTGCATAATAGAATACTCTGGTATTAAGAATATGAAGACACAGAGCAAAATCATGCACTATAATGGTCTGGAAATTAAATCATGGCAGAAAAAATAACGGTCATTAATTAATACATGACAGATCGAATCACATTAGTTTACCTTTTGAACTTGTAGCTGAGCAATGGTCTGGTCACGTTCAAGCCTAATATCCTCCAGAGATATCAGTTTCTTTTCTGTCTCATCAACCCAGGCCAATTCAGTGTCAGCTGCATGTTCAAACTAAAGAAAAGACACAAAGATAAAATAGTTTATAAAAACAACCCCTCAATTGAATCCACATAGAGTTTAAAGGAAAAAGATACTTGGGAAAAGACATTTTAAAAGATTGTGAGATGGGGATCATATCTCAGTAGTCGACTGCACTGCTTATATTTAAAAACCGCAAATCCAACCCTGACCCTCTTTTTTGAGATCTCAGTTATCAGGACTAATATAGCCCTCTAGTTGAGGTGTTGAAAAACTGCCTTCAGACCAATTCTAGAATGGTAGGTATTTTAGACTGCAGTCCTATACATCTGAAGTGGGGAACCTTTTTCAGCCAAAGGGCCACATTCCCTTCTATGCAACCTTCCAGGTCCACGTGACAGTGGGAGGCTGGACCAGAAGTAAAAGTGGGCGGAATAACACATTTGACCTTTATACAGTAGGTTTGTCTCTACACATACTCCTCTTTCTATCCTCCCTGCAGGCAAGTGAGAAGCTATTAATATTATTATTATTATTATTATTCCCTTCCTCCCAGCAGCAGCGCAGGGTGGCAAACAAAAACACTAAAAACACTCTAAAACATCTTAAAAACAGACTTTAAAAATATCTTCAAACAAAATATCTTTTTAAAAAACCTTTAAAAACATCTTAAAAAGCAATTCCAACACAGCTGCAGACTCGTCAGAGTTCAAGGACATATACTAGCCAGGCATAAACATTCAAGGCAGGGGCAAAGCAGGGCTGGTAAGCGGTGAGGATGGAGAGGGTGTGTAGCCTGGGGAGAGTCACAAGGCCCAGACAGAGAGCCCTGGAGGGTCACTTTCAGCCCCAGGGTCTGCAGTTCCCCACCCCTGCTAATATGCCCTTATCTGGGAGCAAGTCCTACAGATCAAGGGGGTCTTACTTTTGAGTAGACATACATAAAATGCTGTATATTACAGCTAACACACACACACACAAATATTGTGTCACCTTCAAGATGAATAGATTGTGGCATAAGCTTTTGTGCACGAGAACCCACTTCATTGAATGCATGAAGAGTCATATGTGAAGGAAAGCCTGAGAGCTTCCCTTCTCCCTGCCAGGGAGCAGAAATGGCTTATGGCTCCAACACCTGGGTATGGCTGCCACCAGCTCCTCCTTTCATCTAACCTTGAGACAGGAACAGATCCTCAAAGTTATGAGTTACTGTTATTATTTATGGAGATATGGGAGCAACTGGCTCGCACCTCTTCCTCTCCAGGAAGCAGGGCAGCCTGCTTTCTTCAAATTCTCCCTAGACCCAAATATGCTTCATGAGCCAAAGAGATCTGAGCATAGTGGGGAGAGCATGAGCACTCACAACACACAACGAGACCCAGCAGCCTATTTGATACCATTTATTAAGAATTTAAGAGAGCAAAGGTAAAAGGCAGAATGGTGCTCTAAGAAAATAAAGAAAATGTTCAAGTCTCTTCACCCTATACTTCTTACATATAGGCTTATGGCCTCCTCATGAGAAACATAGCAACTTGGATGGTCAGATAGATGATTCAGGATAAAGGAACGTTGGCAACATTCCATTTTTAAGTGCTACTGACCCAGGCGGATTCTGATTGATTGGTGGCTGGGCGCAGCCAATTAGGGGAGTTGCACGTAGCCAGTAAACACTTGGGGGGGTAGAGAATGAAACAATTAAGGTATTAACAGCAACAAGATGGTGGCTGTTAATTACTGTTGGAGTGGTCCACTTCCTTGTTAGACCATAAGCTTTCCACAGCTCAGACCTTGCAGGGGAGTCATAACTTCTCTGCTTAGACATGATGGAGGACCAGAAAAACTTAATTAAAGGGGCAGTTAGGAGAGGGCAGAATGGTGCAGCATTTGTCAAACGGGGAGGGGGTATCGTAAATATTGGGGCCAAATGCCCATGAAATGCAAGAGTTTGTGATATTTCTATGCAAAGTTCAAATATACATAAAGTATAGTGACCATTCACAGCAGCAATAATTTGCAATAATATAATCTTCCCTTTCTTTTGCTAATTGAAGGTAATGGGAGAGACTCATGACTCAGAATGAAACAAATAGAATCAAGCTTGGTGGTGAATTTTTGTCTACAAATGGCTTTGTACAAAAGTCTCCCTTTGCAGTTCTTTTGTTGAAGAATAATGACTTACAGGTCAGCAGCAGAGCATCCTGGGATCAGTGCTTGTAGTCAAGACTTAAGAGTTCAAGGACAGGTGGCTCATTGCTGTGACTGAATATAATGCAGCTTCTTATAATCGCCGGACAGTTTATTTTTATTTAGTAAACTCTAGGGCTCTCTGTGACACTGAGGAGTATATCGAAATCAGCTCATTTCAGAAGCATTACACAGAGGAGGCAAGAAATGTCACTAGTTGAAGTATACTTTATACTTCAAATAGAAATTTATATCAAAATTCTCACAAATATCGAAGGTAATATTTATACTTTTTTCCTCCAAACATCTCTTGCTCTTCTCTGTCTTTAAGATTATTTTCCTGCCTCAATAACGATATTGTTTTGAGTTACTCTAGATCAGTGGCACAGAGTTGGAATTGCTCCTTACTCTTGGCATGTGGAATGACAATGTAGTGGTGTGAAACAAGCCAAGAATAGCTATATGACCCAGGCTTAAGGGACAGGATCCCAGTCCCAAGATGCATTTTTTTCACTGAAAATGTTATCCTTTCAAAGACCACAAGCAGATTTCTTTCAAATATGATTCTCTGAACATAAAAGCCACTTCAAACATTTTCCTCCATGCATTTGTAATAGCATTTGTAAATGTAAGAAGACGGGAGGCCTGTGCCCACCATTACATTCCCACTGGCCCCATCTTCCACACATTAGGGGAAGGTTCTGAAGAGGGGAGCCTGCTGTATTCATGTAATCAGAATGCTGATCACAAAGGGTTCTAAGACACAGACAAGAGTTTACATGCACAGAACAGGCTTTCCACTTCAGATCTTCCTCTCCATGAATGGAGGGTGGAGTGGAGGCAGGAAGGCCAATGGGTACTACCCCACTAGGAACTACTGCCATACGTTAATGTTTCTCCCTCCAACCTTGTTCCTTTCCCCATGCTCCCCAGACTAGTCTCTACTGAACTCGAAAGCTTTGGTACAGAGAAACCTTTCCCAACCTGGTGCCTTCCAGATGTTTTGGAATACACTTTCCATTATCTCAACTATTGCCCATAGTGGCAGGGGTTGATGCATGCTGGAGTCCAAAATATCTTGAAGATATCAATTTGGGGAAAGCTAGTACAGAGCCACTGCCATGCCAATAAAGCATAATACTTGAATGGCCTAGTTTAAATAGACAATTATAGCATAATTAACTTCAATGCAAATTATGTTCCTAAAAAATGAGACATTCATACAATGATAACTTTTATTGGACCAGTTTACAGTGATGGAAGTATGTGCAACCTTTAGATGCAACAAAATTCTCATTATGTTGACTCTTTCAACATAAGCTGGTCGAGCAATAAACAATCCTATTAAGCTGTTTGAGAAATCTGAAAATTTACATATTAGTGACTACAGAGTCACTCACTATTCTTGTAGCACTTCTAAATGGAGGTCAAATTTAATGCATAAGCTGTCACATCTTATTCTTTAATTATGAATCATGATTGAAAAGTTACACAGGACTGAAGTTTCTCCATGTTTTTCATGAGTAATTCTTTTCTATTTGAAACAAGCCACAAACATTTGCTGTCATCTCTCATTTATAATCAGAGAAGGTACTTTTGGCCTGAAAGTTCTGTTTTTAAAGAGAAGCGTACAAACTGAGTCATACTAAATTAAAAGTCCAACCATCTAGAAGTTCCAAAAACAAACAAAAAAAACGTTCAACAAAACACTGATGTGGATATGAAGCCTATTTTAATACTACTTGTGACTGCAAATAATATTTGTATGTCTTGACAAACTGCATCCACAGGCTAATGTACACATTTTTACTTCAAGCATCCATTTATCACAAGCTGATATTTGACCTACATAGCAGCATAATGAAAGTTACGAGGTTTAAGTTTACAATTCTTTCTGTAGTGAAATTCCTACTGAGATCACTGTGTGATGCTACTCATAATGCCTCTCAGTATGAGACTGATCTTTAATTTCTGTGTCAACCAGAAGACAGATGGCTACAACAATGAATGGATTTGCTTTGGTTTAGAACTCATGTCTGACAACTATGATCAAACTCTTTTCAAGTTTGGCTCCAGTTCTTGCATAGAGCATACCAAATGTTTGCCACTAATGTGGACAGCAGCCTTTTCTTTTGGTGCAGATTCCCAGACATATATTCCCAGAAAAAAACATACATATTCTTTTCCTATCATACATAGAATGAAACCAGAATGATTATTTTTACCTGCTGCAATCTGAAAATGACAGCATCAATTTCTTCCACTTTCTGACTTATAGTGTCACTCACTGATCTGTATCGTTCATTATCTTCTGCAACCATTTTGTCTATCCCTTCCCTTGCTCTCCATGGCACCAGTTCAAGCAAAGCACTGCTGACTTCATTAAGAGTGTCCAATATGCTTCTATTTTCCTTTGCTTCTTTTTTCAGTGCCTAAAAAAGAACATTTAAAATAAACAAATGTAAAATAAACAGCCTGGCATAGAAACAGCATTTGTGTAACTCAAAAGGTACCACTTGTGTGTACAGGGGGGGTTGTCTTCCCCTCTCCCCCATCTTCAATTTTTTAGTCTAAGATTAAATAGTTGAAATATCATGCTTGCAAGCCACAGCTGTACATAGCACTCTTCCACTCAATGATCTTTGTTTTTGCTGTTTGCGAGTCATTTGACAGAGAAGCAGGTGGGAAAAACAAAACACAATTTAAAATCCATTCCTGTAATCCACAGGGCCAACTGTCATTCTTTAGAAATGAACAGAGTCACCAATCGTTAATCAAGCGAGCAAAATGAAGAAATCTAATGTGTTCCCTATACCATCGGTGGGGGTACCAGGGGCTGAACAAGGCCCTGTAGGCCTCTCTATCTGGCCTTTGGGATTCTGCTCGAGACACCTCTACCCAGGCCACGCCAATATCCTCAGGCTATGTCTATCAATGGACCTGCCCCATGCTCTTCTTGAGTGCTTTTGCATGACTGAAATGCGTTCTTGAACCATGATAATACCTCTTGCTTACCTGAATGGAGGAGGAGAAGATGTGCATGGAATATGAATATATTTAAAAACCTCTAACTTTTGTGTAGCTGCACACACGTAAGAGTCTACTGTGCAAAGGTAAGAGACACGCCTGTTGCCCCACCCACGTTTGCCTTTCTCTCTGCCCACCACTGGCATGTGGGCCCCTGGAAGATTGCAGACAAGGAAATTTGGCCCTCAGGCCGAAAGAAATCCCCCATCTATGTCTGAAATTCCTCCCCTGTGCCACCTTGCTGGTTGAAAAAGTAAAATTAAAGGAAGCATCTGTTTCAAGCAAGTATTCAGAAATGCAGTGAATGCTGGTTCACATATACCACACGGGGGGATGAGGAGGAGGGAAAGTTTGATTGTGTAAGAGGAAATCTTTGCACTAATGGAATAACTTCATTGGATACAACCCTATGACTTGATCACCAACACCCAGTCAATTTATAGCTGTATGGGAATTTGAACCCATATCTCCTTAATACAATTCCAGCTATCTTTTTATGCCATGCACAGCAAAATACTGGATGTGAAGCTTTCAAAACTAGATTTGGCCAAATAGAAGGAATTTTCTTGCTTGCTCTTACTCTCTGTTCCATGAGAGACCAAAACACCTATTGAGACTTTGGGTTTGGATGGATTGGACACTGTATTGCTGATGAACAAATCACCACATGCTCATGTGCACCCTTCCCCTGCTTTTTTACAGTGTGTACATTGCAACGTTCAATCTAGGTTGTACCGTTTTTAGCTGCACTTGGGACCTGGCTTTGTGTAAGGGAGATCTCTTATATGAATAAATGCAGTTTAGTTTCTATTAGCCTAAGATTAAATCTCTCTGCTACTGCACTAACTCACTTTGCTGGCAAAGTAACATCTGACTAGCCTTTAGATCTACATTTTAGTAGTGATTATTTTACAGTGCAATCCTATGCATATCAAAGTGCAATGGGACAGTGTGTATAAGATTGCAATCGAAGAGTTTTAGCAGGCATACATAGCTCCTCACTTGTTTTATAAGAAATAATTTTAAAAACTACTCTCATCCTAATTTGATACACTTACTTGAGAGTGAGCATCATTAAACACATTGGGATGTATTTCCAAACAAGCATACATAGGATCCGATTTTCAGTCTTATAAATGACTCTAAAACAGAAAACCTATGTCTTTTCTGTTTTAATCACAGTTACAAAACTGGTCAAGTGCCATGGTGAGTTTGCAAACCATCACCCAGAAATTGGCATGTTACATTACTTACCTGGTAAGCATCTCTGTATATGGCTAAGTGTTGAATACATGGGCTCACCTTTTGTCTTTCTTGTGCTTGATTTAACTCTTCACCTTTGGGATGCTGAGATTCATATGACAGTAATTCCACCTCAACTTTGTCAAGCCAAGTGCTAAGTTTCTCATGAACTGATTGCAGCTGACCTGAAAGCTGTAGAGCCTTTTCTAAAGTCTTGGACACATCAGGACTCAGCTTAGTGATATCTTTGTACCTTGTTTTAATGCCTTCAAGTTTATCTTGAATTATGACAACTTCATCACCTGTAATGTGAACGAGGTATTTAATCCACAAATATAACAATATTGTGGTATGTAAATTAATTAAATGTAATTCATATTTAATCCATTAAAATAAGCCAGAAGATTAATCAACTGACTGTGCTAATAACAAGAACACACTTTTATCTTTGAGTTACTCTGTTCAAGTAATCATGGATATATAGCAAGCAAAATGAAAACCACACCATTTGCTGTACCATATACCTTTCAGTAAACAATGTAAGTTTGAATTCTAAACTACGTTTCCTCCTCTCCTCCCTCCTTCCTTCCCAGCCCCAAACTATGTATATCTTGGAGAGTTCATGGAGTTAGAGACTGGAAAATTTAGAAGATGTTGGTCTTCAAACCAGACATGCTGTGTGCAAATGGAATGCAACTTTCCCACAGTATTAGTTCTACTGTGGGGGAAGTAGCCTCTCTTACAGGAAGAGGTAGACTAATTACTCAGTTCATTGTTGGACTTTACTACAACATTCTTCCATTTAGCTGTTTAAGCAGAGGTCTATTTACTCCTTCGTTACGCTGACTGGCTAAGATCCAAAGGGACCCGTGGGATGATTCTACAAGTCACAAATTGTCTTAAAATGACAATACTACTACTCAAGCCTTTTGTTCACCCCAAAAGGCATTGAGGCTTTTCAACAGTTTCAGCAGAATACTAAAAAAAGCCTTGCAGTGCTTTTTTGCATACATATTTATTTGAATTTTGTGCGTATACATGAACATAATACAAGATACAAGCGTATCAACATATATTCAGAACAACATAAAATGAAAATAACAACTACACACTACAGGCCAGCTACTGTAAAGACCCTCATAAATGTATTGGGTATTACATTACTCTTTTTCCTTTCTCTTATCACAAGAACACCTCTAGCCCAAACAGGGCACTCAAATCCAGTAAGATCCCAGTCCAGATGAGTTAGATAGGTTAAACAGAAAGAAAGAGAAGACCACACCAAATCAAGTACCATTTGCAGTAAAAGCAATAGTGAATCACAAGTTCTATAGCTGAACATAACTAGGGCAGGAGGAGGTCTGATTGTGCTCTCTTATATGTGTATACTTAATAAACTCAAACCATTCCCCAATACAGTCATTGCTTTTTTGTTGTCCCCTCGAGGTTTGTGTTAAGTTTTCAACTAAAACCAAATACCTTGAGTTGAATACTTTGAGAAGTCCTCTTAGGATCATCCACTATACTTTACAAATTCCTCCACTACCATCTCCCTCTGCCCTAAGAGCCCCCAAACTCTGGAACAGGGACAGATAGTGGCAGGTGCTCTAGTTCCTAGCAGAACATAATTTCCTGCCAAGACCTAGGATGGGAACTCTTAAGTCACAGAATCCCCAGAGGCCAAGCAATGCTTCATGTGTCATTTCCATTGAGAAGGCCTTCCTTCTGCCTGGCAGAAATGGTACCTGGAAAGTTAGTTTCCTGCCAGGCATTCTTGGATTTGTAGTCCTGGTCCCTACTTGAAGCAGGAAAAGATGCTCTGCCAAGGCCTGAGAGCACCTTTTCACACACATACCTGATCTTACGTTTTAGGCTCTATGGGACGGGGGAGGCGAGGGAGGCAGAAGAGTTTGACTGGACTCAGGGTGGGCACAACTTATTCCGAGTGTACTGTGCCTACTTAGATTCTGCTCACAAGAATCTGAGCTCAGACACTTGCCTATACAAGAACCAAATTTTCAGGATACCACTAATTCAAGAACTTCCTTATGAGAGTACAAATGGTCCATGCATAGAGTGCATTTTGCCAATGGTATACATGCATTCAAAAGAAGTTTCACCCACTTAAATTCAACTAATTCAGTGGGCCTTAAACTAGCAGCTATTATCCTGTCTCACAGATTTTAAGGGGAAGTACAACTATTTTTCTTTCGACTGAGATATAGAATACATCTCATGGATGACATATGAGGAGCTCTGTATTCCTATGAGCGTGATCCCACCAACCTTAGTCACTTTGAAGTCATCTTGATTTCAGCGGGGAACAGTTAAATATGAGCTTTAAATCTCTCACTGAAGTCAGATGGATTTCAAAGTGCTTCCTTTTGGCTGCATTGTGCCTTTGGCATTTATATTGCTCTTCTCATGAGTATTCAATAATTTTCCTGTGGCTGAAAGAATATTCTATCCTACAACTGTCCATATTATTTGTGGGTGGCAAAATAGAGGGCATTTTGCTGAACATTACTGGCTGGAGGGAGGGGTGGGGAGGTGAAATTCTCTAACAGTGATTCTCTTCTGAGACATTTCAGCTGATTTAATACTGAATAAAATTCTATTAGATTGATTGATGGACAAAAGATGCCATGGCCCTGGACGAAGAGCTTCTAGAGATTCTCCAGCAACAGTTTCCCACTGCTTCCCAATTAGGGACCTCTTCCTTGGATCCTGTGCCACGTCTGCTAAAAACGGGGAAGTACTGCTATTCTCAGACTCTGAGGTGTGGACCTCAAGCTCCTCCAGTGAGCAGGAACTTCCTAGTGAGTGTTTCCCAACCAGATCACCACTGTGCCAACCTTTGCCCCCCAGAAGAAGCAGTGAGTATAGTACAAGACACAGCCCCTTTATGATAGCATGATGCGGCCCTTGACAGAAGGGACTGAGGTTTCCAGAAGGATTCTCCCAGCAAGGGGTATAAAACCCTGGTAGTTGTTCCAGGCTGGTGCTGGGGTAACTTATCTTAGCTGCAGGATTGCTAGCCATGGTCTTGAGTTCATACTAAGAATCACTGGGCCAGTTACCTATACTACTGCCCAATAGTGAATACTCCAGATAAGCACCAGCTAACCACCTTACCCTCATGGCTCCTTGTCTGAGCAGCAGGACAACTGAATCCCCAATGGATCAGGACAAATGAAGCAATGGGCTAAGAGAGGAAGACTGGAAAGAGCAGGGGCTAAGTCTATGCCTCCTTCAACAATATCAAAATAATATTAAACAATGCTCAAATTTCACAGATGGTGAAATTTGGAAGGCTATTTAACCATATATTCCCCAGGAGCAGACTGAAATTCTCCAACCATTCAGGAGGTACTCAAAAAATTTTTTTTCAAATGTTTGTTAGAAAAATATTTTCTGAGAAATTTCACATCAGCCTTGAATTTCCCCATACATCAACTCAATGTTTAAAAAAGCTCTGTAAAGCAGAACAGTGGTATTATACCTATATTCAGCAGCTGACTTCTCAACACCAAGCATCACTGCCACTTACCAAGAGGGGGAAGGGGAAGGGCAAGACACAGGCAGCTCAACATGCTGCAGGTGGGGCTGCAGAAGCATAGGATTGCCACTGCTGCCCCTGGCACCATGCTGATCTCCCTGTGCCTTGCCCCTCTCCCTTTTGATAAGCAGCAATTGGGAAGCCAGCTGCGCAATGCTGCCCTGCCAGCTGCTACTGCCTATATCACAGCAGGAATGCTGAGACTGGCAGCCAATTAATGGCTTGCCTTACATCATGCAACAAGTTCATGACTAAGGTGAGATGTGAACTGAGGACTCCCAGTTCCCTGAGTATTCTCTCAGCTGCTATGCTACACCAGTTCTCATCCTCACCTTCTTTTCATCTGTTTCTAAGTCTGCAATTCTATACACACTTATCTGGAAGGAAGCTCTGTTGAGCTCAGTGAGGGTTACCTCCAGATAGACATGTGTAGGATTGCATTGTAAAGCTTTATTACACACTGCAAGGATGATTTCAAACTTCTTGCACTACCTAAAAAGAGTACAAAATTCATTTTCAAAAAATAGTGAGTGTTAAAAAGAACCCAGAAAGTTTCTACTTTGCTTGTCTTCTTGATAGAAAATGTTCACTTCCTTGCTGCGCTCACCTGTAGTTTGTTTGAGAAGCTCCAAACCATTTTGTATAGCTTGATCAACATTCTGCTTTCTGAGCAGAATCTCCTCTTGAAGAACCTAGGAGATTTTAGAATGTTTTTTATAACCAGAGAAGTCATAATTGAAAGTCTATAAAGGTGAAAATCTATAAACAGCCACTTATTCTCCTTTGAATAAGTAGAGGGGGGAAATTAAGACTCACAAACAAACAAACAGGATAACAAGATTAAATAATAATTATAATAATAAAAATGAATTTCAAAATGTAATAACTAATACTAAATAACACTAAGGTAAAATAAAATCAACAGAAAATAAAGGGAAATACCAGCATTTCAGTGTGTTGTTTCACTAGTAAGTCAGTATTGTAGTCTTGAACTGTCAGTTTGCTCAGTTTCTCATGTACTTCATTCAGCCAATTCATCAACTCAACTTCATCCTCTCCAAAAATCTGAGCATTGCAATAGGCTTGCTGTAGAAGCTGAGCCCTACTGCTGCATTTCTCTTGAATCTCACTGTATCGGGCTTTTGAAGAATCTAGTTTCTCCTGCACCATTTCCTTATCTTCCCTGGAGCTCATGGTCTTTAAAGCCTTACCAATATTAATAGCTTGCTGTACATTTTTATTGCGAGTGGTGATGTCTTCCTCAAAGGCCTAAATGAAGTTTTCAAAGTAGTAAAAAACAAACAAAGAAAAAACAAACAAAACCATATAATCAAATTTGAATACAACTGAAGAACAACCAAAATAAAATAATTTCAATGACAAAAAGAAACACATAATCAAACTAATGCAAAAATGTTGCAGGAGGGGAGAGTTTCCAGTTCTGATTAACAAACAAGGAAGACATTGTCCCAATTAATGGCACATTAAGATCTTACTTTATGTTGAGAAATCTGTTGCTGTAGTTTGGAAGCCTGTGTTCCAATGGGTTCTGAATTTGAAAGTTTCTTTTCAGTGGTGGTTAGCCATTCAACGAGTGGTTCTAAAGTTTCATGGAATTCCTGTGCTACAGCTGAGATACCTTCCAATTGACGATTCCTACAATACACCAAGACAAAGCACATTTCTCAGATAAGCGCTGTGTGAAATAGTGGGTGAAATACTCAAATGTTAAAACTAGTGCTTGGAATAATCTAGTTCGGTTTAACAAAGTTCACCAAATTAGTTCAAAAATCTCTGATTTACACCTGAAAGTACTTTCCATAATTGCAAGGAGAAATGAATATGAATTAAGTTCGTTTTGGGGTAGAACTTTGAACAGTTTCTAGTTCATCTTCAGTTCATTCTCTTATATTCTCTTATATTCTGAATGTGTATCTCACTGAAAGCAATGCAGTGCAGATAGACTGCATCTAATTTATGGCCATGGTTTTTGATCCACCAAGTTTCCAATGCGGAAGCCTGCTTCCACGTTTGAATTTCCTTGTTCTATAAAGGCTGTTTTGCAGAGAGCTGCTGCAACATCTCTGCTTCAGATGGAAAGCACCCTGCTACAGGGAAAGGGCTGAAGCAGATTTGAAGTGTGTCAGTGGGGGGAATTGAGCTTGGGCAATGCATATTTGAAGATTCACATTCTCTGAGACTCCTCTCCCACAGAGTCCTTTGAAATATGAGGGGAGCATTTGCAGTTTAAAGTATAATTTGGGAGGGGTGAGGTGACACTTGGACTTTAAGTAGGCATGCCTGATGGTGCATCTCTTCCAAACCCATCTCCCTCCCCCTTAAGTCACACACTGATGAGAAGCAAGAAGTGGCAAACCACTTTATTCTCTCCAGCTATTTCTCATATTTGGCTGGTTGGGAGCTGGCACCTCTGCGCTGCTCTGCTGCCAACATTTAGGGGCAGGGTTAAGATATCATACATGCACAGCACCCAGCTCCTGCCAATTTTGATTCTTGGCAGGGTTGAATATCTTATTTAAATTAATTTAAATTATTTAAGTGTTTTGCCTAATTTGGGGCAGGTGTCCCCCACTTTGCAGGAACCCATTCCTGTCCTCTCCCTGGGCCCATTTGGAGCTCACTGCATCCACATGCTAGACATCCACTTTACTACAATAACAGGCAATTATGTGATATTGATTTCCCTGGATCATTGCACCTCCATTTCTAAAAATAAAAGTTGTGATACACTCAAAGACACTTTCTAATTTAGCTTCAAATATGAATGCTAATCTTACAATCAAGAGTATGACTGAGTATATACATAACTCTAAATTAAATGGTTTTCTATGCTGAATCAAGGAGCACACCTTTCTTTATTCATAAGTGAATGCAAACATTTTGAGTACCTTGTTTCTGCTTTATCAAGCAATGCATCCCATCTGCTGTCCAGGAGACTCAGCTGTTTCAAGATCTTCTCTTTATCAGCAGGCTCTGCTGACTCTGCAATTTTCTCCCCTTCTCGCTTGATTAGTTCAACAGTGGGTTTGCGGTCATCCAGCAATCTCTGGAGAAGCTGGAGACAAAATAATAAAAAATCAAATTGCCAGGAAATGACTGTACACTACAAGGCTGTAAAAAGATGAACAGGCAGATTCTTCAAGGTCCTGTTTACTGGAAAAAGGGGGTAGGTTTAAGGGCACAATTTTCTGAGATGTCAGGAAATTTTTTGAGGGATGTTAGTATTACAATGCAAATGCCATAAATAGCATAAATACATTATTAGAGCTAACAAAATGAACCAATCTGAGCGTTAGCTATACAGTTCTAGCTTCCCTCCAAATGTTTTAGTTCAGATTTCTGTTCAATGCTATCATGGAAGCTCAGGGAGGGCAGGCTATCAATTACATGCATTAATTGCCTTTTATGAAATATGATGCTTACATGTGCAGAAAAAATCATAATGGACCTTCAATAACCCATGGAAAATTTTTTGCAAGTTTTTACATTTTAGATTTTTTTGCGGAAAATATTTTGTCCCACATCACTGACTTCTAAAGGTGCTCCCCCATCTTTTCAAGTTGCAGCCATTCAGTATGATGATGATGACTACAACTATTAGCTGCAATCCAAAGAGAGATTTGTTTATTTATAAACCACTCACCATTCAAAAATATTGTGGCAGTGCACAAAAAGATAACACTTCAGGACTTGACTATGCTCCTAAGCCCAAATTATTTTAACAAGACACAAAGCATGTCTTAACTTTCTCTGGATTGCGGCCCAAACTAACTTTCACTATATATGCATGATCATTTTAAATATGATTTTGTTGTGGACAGCTGCATCTCTGGCTGCTCACTTTGGACAGACAGCTTGAGGACTTGATTCACTAAGCATCATGCAGTGCCTCTTCCCTGAGGGTTCTCTCCGATGTTTCAGCCAAAATCTTCCCCTCCTCTTGTCTTTTGTTACTTTGCTTGGAGAGCACATCTTCTCTCTGATGCTGTGCATGCTGCAACCTGCTCTTTCCTTGCTCACATATTTATTTTAAAGAGCAAAGTGATTATGGATCCAGTTGCAGAGTTTTATGTACTGTATTTATTCCATAATTGCCAATTCAAAATTTAATATGAACATACTTTTCTTCCTTTTTTTAACAGTGTTACAAACAATTATTGCAAAAACTTAAGCAAGGGTGTTTGACGTTATCATCTGAAGATACACAAGACTGCTGGCACAACAAGATGTTACACTAAATCGAAGTAGATTATACAAAACTCTACAGATCAAAATCAGCAGGAGATAAGGGGTAGGGTAGGAGATGAGAGCAGACACAGATTTCATTCTTTACTAATCCTCATCTGTAGACAAATAAATAGCTGCAAGGAAGAGAAAAGCTGATCAGCCCTCACAGTGAGTGGGGTATACGGGAACAAAGAACTGTCCAGGGAGGGGAAGGGAGGGGAGGGGGTTTATCAAAATTATGAAAGAAGATTGAAACCTTAACAACATTTTGAACTTTATTTCAGCTTAAGGGAATAGCTCTACAATATGCTTCCCCACCCCACTTCTTCACAATATCAGTGTTGTCTTTTCAGACACCAGATTGCTTTTGATCCTTGAAATACATTTTCTTTTGTATCCAAGTATACATGAAATGATGCCAAGACCCAACACAGATATTTCAGAGCCTTCCTTGCAACACATACAGAAAAGTGGCCTAAGTAATTTTCTATAGGCACAGGAGTTCTGTTCTATACAGAGTCCTCCTCCCTACAGTCTGTATAAGCTTCCCATTTTTCTCAGTGAAGTTACAAATCCGCATGTCCTAGGGCACATGATGAAATGAGTGCCTGCCCGAGAACCCCATGATGAAAGAAAAGCAGGATATAAATGTAAGCACTAACTAATATGCTGCAGTCTGAGTACCTCTGTTAAAATGAATGCAGAATTTCCAAATGCAAGAAGGGATTAGGGATGTGCTGGAATTCTGCCCAATTTCGATTTGGTACAGAATTTTCCATTAATTCACTTCTTCTCTATCATTTTGTACTGGATTTTTATGTAGCAATTTTCCATGGCTATTTCCTTTCATTCATCAATATTTCCTTTAAAATATTTATATTTCTTTAAAAATATCAATATTAATATCAATATTTTTGGAAGGGAAAAAATAGATCAGTAAAAGCAGCAGCTAGCAGACAAAGAACAAACTCAAACTGATACCGGCTGTTAGGTCAACGGAATGCTTTTGAATCAGCATCAGTCAAAGGATCCCATCCCTAGTATGGATGGGTAATTTCTTGGAAAGGCTTTCTCAGATTGGCTTGAGAAAATTTGTCTTGTTCTCACCACACGCACGGACGCGCACACGCACACACACACACAAGCAAGCCAGCCAAGAAAAACCACTCTGGACAACTGACAGGACAGGAGCATCAGTGACAGGAGAGAATCTTTCCTCCTCTCTTCCCTCTCCTCTGCCATCCCATCTAAGTGTCAGAGCCACATAGAAGGTGCTTTTGCAACAGCATCTCTCATAGCACACACATACAGCACAATGACTCACACTGTTATCCAGGCCTTCCCATATCCCACTGAACAGGTGGCATAGAAAAGATATTTAACCTAAAGACAGATAAGTAACTTTCACTCACTTTCTGTTCCTGTATTTGGGCCTTCACAACTTTAAACTCAGCAGAAGGAGGCTTCTGATTAGCCACGAGATCCTCTGTGTCGATAAGCCAACTAAGTATAGATTCAACAGCATCTTGAAACCTCCCACAATGGAGTAATGCTTCTTGTAATTGAGCTGCTCTATGTGCAACCTAAACAAAAACAAACAAACCCAAATGCTGTTTATATCATCTTCTCATAATACCCTTTCCAGTACTTCAAACATCCCTTAGGGAAAAGAAGAAACAGTTTCTAAATTGTGAATATCTCAGTTGAATTGAGTGACATTCTGTGCACCTTGATAATTATTTAAAATTGTGTCACTACAGATATAAAGAGCACACCATTTGTATCGGTGGACCATACATTCACAAAGCGTGAAGGATAATCCCCAGGGAAGCAAAATGCTCATTCGTCTGTCTCCAATCAGCATGATACAGAAAGTGGTATGAACTATTCTTTGTGATCCACAATTTTCTACAGGTTTTTGACTCCCTACATTTTTTCCCAAGGACATTTATATAATACTGTGTACCCATGTGAGAAAAGGAAGTTCACTTCTTCTATGGGAGCTCTACACAAGCACCAGAGCATATATGGAGCTCTGAACTGGGGAGACTGTGCATCTTGTTATGCAGTTTACTAAAAAAAAGTTTGTAGTTTGTAGAGAAAACCAAACCCAAGAGCAAAACAAAAGCAACAACAAACTAAGCAACAGAAAAAATACACCTTAGATACCTTTTTGTTGAGAGTTTTCCATCTTGTGTTAACATCCTCAAGATCACGTTCGAGGTTATCAGTACTCGCATTTTTAGCAGCGCTCTGAATAAGTCCTTGACCCAACCAATTTACCTCCTGTTGCTTAACTTGCAGTGGTTCAATCTTTTCTTTCTCAAATACCTGTAGATCAAAAGAAAAAGCAGAAAGAAAGGCAAAGACACACTTATATTATTAAGTCTCGAACATGCTGAGCATAAGTAATGTCCACAGCAGATATCAGTAGTAAAATCACACAGCAGGTACTGAACATAGTGTTGAAATATAGTATTTAGCTACAGTGTACATGTAAAATTGCTCTTAATGATATAAACACAAAAGAAACTCAGGGCAATCACATACACATTAATAGGAGTTAACAAACTGCTATTACATAAACAACATACACTATGTTTAAAAGGAACAGACAAACATAGTGGTTCTCAATGAACCCTCCTAATACAGATGCTCAGCCACAATATTTAAAGCAAAAGATGTACTCTGTGGGCACCTATATCAAGTTGAAGAGGACTATGTACTGTGGAAAGTAATCATTCACATGAGCATGTATCCCAGTAGCCCATCCTTCTTGAGGCTATGTAACTCTATGCAAATTATTATTCTTGCACATTCACACCAGAAACAAGCAGTTCATTAGAACATAAGAAGAGTCCTGCTGGATCAGGCCAAAGATCCATCACAGATGGAATACTGATGGGAAGCTGTAAGCAGGATCTGAGTGCAACAGCACTCTCTACAGTTGTGATTGCCAGCAAGTGGTATAAAGAGGCATATTGCTTCTGACAGTGGAAGCAGAACATAGCCATCATGGCTACTAGCCACTGATAGTTTTATCTTCCATGAATTTGTGGTCATCGCTGCAACTTGTGGGAGCAAATTCCATAGTTAAACTATGCACTACATGAAAAAGTTATTTCTTTGTCTGTCCTGAATCTTCCAACATTTGTCTTCTCTGAATGGCCCTAGATTCTAGTATTATCCATCCATTTTGGAGAGATTCTTTTACAGCGCCTTACAATCACTTTTTTTCTTTTAAACCACCCTGAAAAATTTGGTATCATCAGCAAATTTGGCTATCTCTCTGCTCACCCCAACTCTAGGATCAGGGGTTCCCAAACTGTGGTCCGTGGACCATCAGTGGGTTGCAAGCTTCATTCAGGTGGTCCACAGTGTGTCTGTAAAAATACAATTAAAAATCATGTAGCACCTAGCACAGTGCATTAAATCGCTACAACATGCAGAACAATAGGTGGCCCACCAAGATCCTCAGCAATTTTCAGGTGGTCCATGGGAAAAAAAGATTTGGGGATCACTGCTCTAGATCATTTATGAACAAATTTAAAAGCACGTCCCAATACTTGGGGCACTCCACTTTCTATGTCTCTCCACTGGGAGAACTGCCCATTTATTCCTACTGCTTCCTGTTCTGCTTATTTCTCGACTTCCTGCATCTTAACAACCGGCTGCTGATCCATAGGAGGACCTCTCCTCTTATTCCATGACGGCTAAGCTCACTCAGGAACCTTTGGTGAGGCACTTTGTCAAAAAAATATTAGTCTAAGTACACACTGCTCAAGGCCTGGTATCTGAGTAAAGCTAAAGTATTAGGGATGGACAAGGGAAAGGTTTGAAGTTGGATGTAGAAATGAATCAGTCCTCTGTGTCAGCATATGCTCCTGTGGTGTGCAGTGATTTGCACACCTGCCATTTAAACATGCCCTGGTGCTCTCAGATCTTACAGGAGGAGCTGGTGTCAGCCAGTGTGGCTCCTACAGGCCAAGTGACCAATGGGATGGTAGGCACACGCAGGAAGGGACCTGCCCCAAGTTATGACTGCACAGCAGAGGAATGCAAGCACCATTCAATGGCTTGGGGGCTTGTCATTGTAGCACAGTGGGTTTGAAACTTAGTAACAAACTGATCATGTGACTAAGGATCTATACACCAGCATTCCCTACATTGCCTACTCCGTGGCTCTCCAGATGCTGCTGGACTACAGCTCCCATCATCCCTGACCATGAGCTGTGTTGGCTGAGACTGATGGGAGCTGTAGTTCAGCAGCATCTGGAGAGCTATGGAGTGGCCATCCCTGGACTAGCATATTGTTATAGAAGTTACTAACAAAGGGTAAGAAGCAATGTAACTATATGTCCCAGGTGGTCCTTTCTGGCATGAAATTCAAGCATACTTCACACAACTTAGATCAACATAATCAAATTTTATAAATGTAGACTAACACAACTCACCAACTTATGAGAGGCTCATTTGAGGACATGCAAAGACTAGTGACAGATATTTTTCTGCAGGCATCAAATGGTGATGGTGGGATTATGAACCCAGGATATAGAATCACAGAATAATAGAGTTGGAATGGGCCTATAAGGCCATCAAGTCCAACCCCCTGCTCAATGCAGGAATCTATAATAGATAGGAAGGGTGGGATATAAATCAAATAATAAATAAATACCCAACAGATGGCTATCCAGCTGCCTCTTGAAGGCCTCCAGTGTTGGAGAGCCCACCACTCCTTTAGGCAATTGGTTCTATTGTTGGACTGCTCTAACGGTTAGGAAGTTTTTCCTGATGTTTAGTCGAAATCTGGCTTCCTGCAACTTGAGCCCATTATTCTGCACTCTGGGATGATCGAGAAGAGATCCTGGCCCTCCTCTGTGTGGCAGCCTTTCAAGTACATGAAGAGTACTATCATATCTCCCCTCAGTCTTCTCTTCTCGATGCTCAACATGCCCAGTTCTTTCAGTCTCTCCTCATACGGCTTTGTTTCCAGTCCCCTGATCATCCTTGTTGCCCTGCTCTGAACCCATTCCGGTTTGTCTGCATTCTGTTTAATGTGTGGTGTCCAGAACTGAATGCAATACTCAAGATGAGGCCTAACCAGTGCTGACTAGAGGGAAACTAGTACTTCACAGGATTTGGAAACTATACTTCTGTTAATATAGCTTTTGCCTTCATTGCAGCCACATCGCACTGTTGGCTCATATTCAGCTTGGGATGAACAACAATTCCAAGATCCTTCTTGCATGCAGTATTGCTGAGCCAAGTATCCCCCATCTTATAACTGTGTATTTAGTTTTTTTTCCCCTAGGTGTAGAACTTTGCACTTATCCCTATTAAATTTCATTCAGTTGTTTTCAGCCCAATGCTCCAGCCTATTACAGTCCCTTTGAATTTTGCTTCTGTCCTCCAGGGTATTAGCTATCCCTCCCAATTTGGTATCATCTGCAAATTTGATAAGCGTTTCCTGCACCTCCTCATCCAAGTCATTAATAAAAATGTTGAAGAGCACTGGGCCCAGGAGTGAGTCCTGCAGAAATTATATAAAACGTTTGGCCTTACAACTCTTACCTTTATAGTAACTACTCTACTCTTTTCCCTGTTTCTGGCAGAGACTTCACTATGGTAAGAAATATATTTTAAAGAAATTGGGTGTTATTCAATGCTAGTCCTACTCAGAGCAAACCCATTGAGGTAAACAGATAAGACTCACAGGCTCATTAATCCCAGTGTATCTTCTCTGAGTAGGACATAGTTTAATACAATCCATTGTATTGTAATACCGAGCTTAATTATGCTAGCATTACTAGTAAAAATGGTTTAGCATCCTGCATGCATAAATAGATATGTTTTAAGTTGCCACTAGGGGTATCTCTTCTCCTAATACAAGGACTGTTAACATTAGTGTAGGGGGAAAGCCTACACAGCTTATTCCATTTTCAGACTTAGGTTTGAAAGCATACCCCAAAATGACTAAAGTACTTTCCCACTAGCTCAGAAGCTAGACATGCAAGTAGCCCAGGACATCCTAGTCCTTGAAAAAGTCTGAAACTAAAGTCAAGGTACTTCAACAATTCCACTCCACCCACCACAAGCCAGTAATTTCAAAACACACCTAGCTGAAAACATAGATGTTAAGAGTTTTCCAAAACAGGATACATGAACTGTACACCAAAATGGTCAAACACAACACCAGAAAGCAGAAAATTAGTATTTACATAGTGTAAAAACCATGATTTATTAGGAAAGGTTGAAAACAGGGCATTGTTATAGGTAAAAAATAAAAACTCGTGGCATGAAGTTTACCTCATAACAGTGGCCAGCACTCCAACACATAGCAAGCATATTGACACATGGGGCAGTGTGTGGTCCCTCCCTCCTCAAGGGCTTGAATCCACAATATATTGGAAGAAAGGGGATTTGCAGAAGAAGAAAGAAACTTGACTGATAATGGACAAGTCACACATATTTGGGACTTCTCCTTTTACATGTTTTAACAATAATCCTCAGGACAGGGAGTTGGGGGGAGTGAGAGGGAGAGGGAGGATTCCGAGTAGCAACCTGGAACACTATACATACTTGAAGAACGCAAGCCATATTTGCTAGTATAATTCTATTTTTGATGCACCCAATAGCTCTGCCAATTTGCAGAATATCACAGAATACTTTTTTCTAAAGTGAAGCAGAGTCCAGAGTACATGGTACTTAAACACAAAAAGCAGCAGGCCTTATCTTTTCCACAAAATAAGGTAACACATAGGAAAGTTCACTTTACTTTGGAACAAGGAACAAGGGCTGGGATTCAAAAGCTACAGTAGGCATGTCTAAGTGTTAGCTTGGTGGCATCTTTGACTGGCACCAGTTCCATAAACGACTTTTGAAATTCTCCATTTCAAAAGACGCTTCTCATGTGGAATGGGAGGCAGCTATATGAGAAACACAAGTCCTGCCCCACTTTAGTCACACAGTTCATTTGATCCAACCATGTCCTTCCATTTCAGATGTCCATATCCTTTGTAGATAATTTTCAACTGTCCAAACTAAGTTTTCCCCTAATCTGTTCTTTAAATATGCACACACACATGTAAGAATTGAGGCTAGTTTACCAGAACAGCTTAGCAACAAGCCCTAAAATAACTCAAGACATAACCATATCAGAGTGACCAAAAAAAAAATTACAGACTTCACAAGCTCCCATGCTTATTACAAAGCTTTTCTCTTATTTCCTTACTTCAGTCGCCACTCAGTAAATGTTACAAGATCGTTTGTAAAATCCCCTAGAACATCAGGACTACTTTTTGGCATGAAGATGCAAGGAAATCATTTCAGTACATGTAACAACCCTTAATCTGTATACTTTGGAAACCACAACAATCTGAGCATTGTCGTACATACCTTTATGATAACAGCGCAATCCTACACTTGTCAACTCAAAAGTATGCCCCTCTGACTTCAGTGGAGCTTACTCCCAGGAAAGTGTGTGTATGACTGCAGCCTAAGTCTGCTTAACGCTGAATAAATTAGGCCTATCTGCCTTGAATGGCACTGTCTGCTTGAAAAACAATTTGTGTAAAAAAAAGGGTGTGTGTGATGAATATCAATACATGGAAGAAGCAAATGAAGGGTAACAGGCACCATTTGGGCAATAAATAGCCATCCACCAAACAATCAACAAACTGTCACCAACTGCCCTTAATCAATTTACTAAAGTCACAATTTTACCAATTTCTGCCTTCGAATAACATGTTGGGCAAATGATTCTAAAGGAACTCCTTGGGTAGATTAACAAAACATAAGCATAAGCAATCATGATGCAATTACAGAAGAAAAATCTAAATAATGTAAAAGACAATTGCAACATTAAAATGCATGTACACTTTGAATTACCTTATTAGACAACATGCCATTGCAAACTGTATCCAAAGTTTGTTCTTTCTGTATGCCTGTAGTCCAAAAACTGAATTCACTGTTCACTGGATTTGCTTTTTGATTACATGTCGTATTATCAAGTTCCAAAGCCTGACCAGACAATTCTATTCCATTTGAGTCTGTATGGACTATTTTACTTTCCTCTGTTTCATGCAAAATCACATATTTTACTAAGTCCATATTACTAGCATGTAAAGCGTCATCTTCATAATAAATATCTATATCCTGAGGTGAAATTTCCAGGAGGTCCATTTCAATCACCCTGTCTTGGATTTCTAATGGCTCATTAACTCTAGAGCTGTTCCTCACTTCCTCTCTGTCTAGAATGAAATCATGTTCTCTTTTGCTGTCCTGGAGCCATTTTGCATGTGCTAAGAGGTCTTGCTTCAAATATGTCAATGGACTGCAATGTTCATCTCTTCCCTCTTGATTTCCTTCAAAGTTCCTGAAAGAATCATGTTCTGTAAGCTCTATCTGTGAAGCATCCTGCAAATTCACTTGGTAGTATCCACTGAAAGGGGCACTTCCAGAGGTAAGCAATGAAATTTGCTGTTCACTGCTAGAAATAGTAGGGGGAAATGATCCAAATTTACCTATTAACTGATTATCTTCTATGGAAGATATGCTCTTAATTCGAGTTTGTTCCCTTTCTAGCACATCTTGTTTTTCTTCTCTTTCTACTGGAGGACTGCATAGACCAGAGTCGTCTTCTTCTGAAGTCAGAGAGCTAGTCCCACATTTGCCCTGGCCTGTTGCTACTAAATCTGACATATCAACAGTCCCAGCAACTGAACGTTCATTTTTATTTGCATAGTCTGCAAAATTTGGTGGGACATGCATTCTCCAGGATTTCCTATTTTCCTTTTTTTCTGTGTGATACTTTGCTTTGGGCAAGCCAGCTGTTCGAATGATGTCACTGTTCAGTTTAAGGGCATCAAAGATCATTTTTTCATCTAGCTTATTAGCTTCCCGTCCTCGAAGTTCAAACACACTGGAGGAAGAGAGGGCACCATTGGAGCACAATGTACTAAGGTCCAGTGTTCTATGACTATATGGCAAAGTCCGATCTGAGAAATGCCTGGAGGAGAGGCTGCCTTTAGAACCTGAATCAATCTGTTCATTCAGTCGAACTGTGTCATAGATTGACCTCTGAGGAACATAACAGTCCTCAATATTTATATCTTCTTCTTCATCATCACCTTTTCCTACACAAGGAGGATTCTGGCGCAAACAGTCTGGCCTGCTCAGAGGCTTCCCCATTTCTGAAGGTATTTACAGATCTAGCACTACTACTGTGCTCCCTTACTGGAGACATGCAACACACATAAAGTAAAAAATAAAATAAAATTATAGAACGCCAGGTTGAAAAAGTACAGTAAACTTGCTCTCAGCAGAAAGATGAATATGTGCTAAACAGAGAAAATAATTTATGAGGCGGTTAAGGTCGAAATCAGTGCATCTGTGTAAGTTTACCTGGTTGTGATTTAAAACATGTCCCTCCCTAAAATATAAAGTGCTTGAGCGTAAGAAAAAAAGGAGGAGGGGAAAGAACAGGAACAACAACAACAAAAGGCATTGAATAGTACAAAATACTAACTCAGCGTGCATACACCCCAACAAAATGTACAAACCCCCAAAAGATCCAGAAGTGGCTGAAAATACTCTGAACTTCCCACATGGCATTCTATTTCAATTTTCAGGTCAAAACGTGTGTCTCAAATCTCCAAGTTAAGCCTTCAAAATGAATCAGCATTATACCAGGCAGCACGTTATCTTCAAGAGGTGGCAGATTAACTGTAATCCATTTAAATGGTTTGTAGAATTACATCTCCTTTATATATAAGCCATGTTGTGAAGGCTTTTAAAGAAAAACAACTAAGAAGAGCTGAGGACTGTTGAGACCAAGGCACAGAGAAAGCCCTCCAGAAAAATTAAGGTACATCCAGAATAGTAACAATAAAAGAAGCTTCTCCCTTCTTTTGGCAGTAGCTATAAATAACCTCGATTCAAAAGGCAGTTCATTTCTTGTGTCCTTAAAGCTTCTTTGTGGCACATTCCGAAGTTTCATAGGAAATATACAGTCTTCTGAGGAGCCAGACCAATGAAATCAAAAAGCCCCTCTTTAAAAAAGAAACAGAATTAGTAGAAAAAGAAACTTTCCCCAGTTTCACTCGCAGAACACGCTCCTTGAAAGTTGTTATCCTGTTTAAGGCAGCTGCACAGCAGGAAGCATTTCTTCTTCCACTCCTGCACAAAGGCACAACAGATTTACTTTCTGTTTAAATTCAGGAGGACTTCCCCCCCCATAAACTGCAGCTAAAAGAGTATGGTCACTGTTTTCATCTTCGTTTTGAAGCGCAGCTGTAGCGAAGAAGGCATTAAAAAGGGCTCCCAACAATAAAAGCTCACATGTACTGTCCAGTGCAGCTGATAAGCTTTCTGCTTTCCCTGGTTTCTTATGGTCTGACAGGCATCCTCCCAATAGTGAGCTTAAAAGAAACGCCCTTTTCTATTCTTTAGGCAACATCTGCTCCTATCCCATTCGCTCCCTGAGCATTATTCTAACCGAGCATTAGTAGGTGCCTGACCTCTTCACTCTTCCCCCTTGTGCTTCCTGCCCCATATGACTTTACTTAGCCATCTTTCACTTTTACTGTTTTCTTGTCTCTGAACAAGGCTGAGCCTTTTCAGGGGGAGGTGCACAAAGAAGCAAGTTCCTGTCGGCACTCCTGCGTATCAGACTGTGTGCTCCGTAATTCTGGAGGAAAAGGGGGGTGGGGGGGTAAATGGTTTATAAGCAGAATGGAAAAACTGGTGCTAATTAGTTCAAAATGTCAAAAAAAATAGTACATATTGCTTAATGGGATAACCTGACACCATACAAGATGGTCCAGGCTACCAAGACCCTTCTAAAACACCAACAAATTGCACTTACTTTGCTTTGTTACAGAGAAATCCTGTTATTACAAATTATACAGATTAACAGGGATCTAAATATCTTGGATTGTGAATTTTAAGATTCCTAATAATGGCATGTAGTGTTATAAACTAAACTAACCAGCTGTATAATATGATTTAACCAAATAGAATTACTTCCCACCCTTGTCATAAATCAATTTTAATTAATAGCCAGATCTTACTGGCTTCCGGTGGGACTTTACTCGGGGGGGAAAGGTTGCATAAGATTGCATCCTCAATTCAATATTTGTAACACATACACACTATCAATATACTATATTTACAGAATTTGCAAGCCCATAGGTCTTACAAATGACTACAGAATGCATTCTCCATTCATAACTCGGTTTAGCCTAAAGAAAAACAATTTGTCTCAAACAACTGCAAATTCTAATAGTCAAATGCAAGGAAGTGCTGGAACTTTGCACACATTTCACCAGTACTCCTAATTGGATTTTAAAATAATAATAATTCACTAATAGGCAAAAAACCTTGCGGTTTAAGAATGTACCTATAGCCAACAGATACTTCTATCAAACTTTAAAAAGCAGGGAAATTGAGCAGCTATAGTGAATGCACCAGAGGAGCAGGAGTGTCAGGCCCAGGATGTGACTCAGGAACCAGACCAACGGCTGTAGTTAATTCGTGTTTTATTAGGGTAATGTCCAAACAAAGACTGCGTTTTCTCATGAAGCAATACAGGGATACAGGTCCTGCGGCATTGGGAGAAAGTTGACAGAGCAAGGGACTTCTTCCCGCCTGTTCTTTAAGAAGGGGCCAAACGGGCGCGCAATCTTTCGCTCCTCCTTAACTGCCCCTCAGGTACTGCCCGCCTTCCCCCCTTCTCTCCTGTCTTTTCAGCTGTCTGTGTGTGCGCAGTGAGGGGGGAAGCATCACCCCCTCCTCTTCTGAAGTTTCCGATTCCAGGATGGGGGATAGGGGAGGGGCTGATGGTAAACTGCCTCCCCGCTTTTCGGCTGTGAGCAGCCCTCCCTCTTCCCCCTCTTGCTCTGAGCCTGAAAGAGGGGAAGGCGTGAGAATGTCCAGGGAGGGCTCAGGCTCCCCGTTGCTAAGCGACCTTATCACTGGCAGTTCCTCTGTTTCGTCTTCGCTCCAAAGGGGGGAAGTTCCTCCCCCTTCCCTCTGCCATCCATCCGAATACTCTTCTCCCAACTCTCCGGGATCCAGCTCCCCGGGATTGGGACCCCAGCTCTGCCTTCCAACAAGGAGCAGGGCTGGTTCTAAAGGGCAGCCAGGTTGGGCACTGGCCTGACGGCCCCTGGAGCTACAGGGGGCCCCTCAGCCGCCCCTCCACTCCCCTTCCATGATCCGCAGCCCCCCGTAGTGACGGGTAGAGGGAGGTATGGTGATATGAGAGGGACGTGCCAGGTAAGGAGAACGCGGCCCAGACATGTAGTGGCTGTGCCGCGTTCTGGTCCTTCTCATACCCGCAGGGTTGTTGGTTGTCCTATCAGCCAACTCTCAGATCTCCAGTTGCTGCTTTTTAATGCCAGATCGGTACATAATAAAACCTCCTCGTCCATGATTTGATTGTGGACGAGGTGGCCGATCTGGCATGTATAACCGAGACCTGGGTGGGCGAACAGGGAGGAGTTAGTCTCTCCCAGCTCTGCCCACCGGGGTATCTGGTTCAGCATCATGGTAGATCTGAGGGTCGGGGAGGTGGGGTTGCTGTGGTCTATAAGAGTTCCATCTCACTCACCAAGCATCATGTCCATGCAATCACTGGTCTGGAGTGTTTGCACCTTGTGCTGGGCCAGAGGGACAGACTGGGAATCCTTTTGGTGTACCGCCCACCTTGCTGCCCAATGGCTTCCCTAACTGAGCTGACGGAAGTGGTCTCGGAGATACTGTTGAGATCCCCCAGACTATTAGTACTGGGAGATCTCAACATTCATGCTGAGGCTACTTTGTCTGGGGCAGCTCAGGACTTCATGGCCGCCATGACAACCATGGGGCTGTCTCAATATGTTAGTGGCCCAACACATACATTGGGGCATGCTCTTGACCTGGTCTTTGCTACTGGACATGGGGATAGTGATCTGGATGTGGGGAGTTTTACATCTCTCCCGTTGTCATGGACAGATCATTGCTTGCTGAAGTTTAGACTTTCAGTAGCCTTTTCCCTCTGCAAGGGTGGGGGACCTATTAAATTGGTCCGCCCCCGGAGACTAATGAATTCTGAAGGTTTTCAAAAGGCTCTGGGGGGTTTTCGGCTGATAAGACTGGCGCTCCTGTCGAAGCCCTGGTCAATCTGTGGAATACAGAGATGACCCAGGCTGTTCACACGATCGCTCCTGCGCGCCCTCTCCTATGTAGAGCTCATACAGCTCCTTGGTATACTCCGGAGCTGAGAGCGATGAAACAAGACAGGAGGCGGCTTGAGCGGAGATGGAGACGAACTCCCGACGAATGCAATGATGAGCTGGTTCGTGCTTCTACTAAGCTCTATGTAGGAGCGGTGAGGGCGGCAAAAAAACAACATTTCGCCGCCACTATTCAGTCATCTCTCTCACACCCACGGGAGCTTTTTAAAGTGGTTCGTGGCCTACTTCATCCAGGCCTACAAGATACGGCAGATACATCGGTAGTTCAATGTAATAAATTTGCTGAACACTTCCAGCATAAGATCTCATGCATTCGCCGGGACTTAGACTCCTATTTAATAGCAGTTAATCCTACTGAGGTGTCCGGAGCACAGTCTTGTCATGTTTTGTTGGATGAGTTTCAGTTGGTTCAGTTCGAGGACGTGGACAAGGTGCTTGGACAGGTTCGTGCGACCACTTCGGTACTGGATCCTTGCCCCTCTTGGCTAATTAAAACTAGCAAGGAAGGAACAGTTGGCTGGGCCAAGGAAGTGATTAATGCCTCTTTACGAGAGGGAGTGGTCCCTGGCTGTCTGAAAGAGGCGGCAGTGAGACCACTCCTGAAAAAACCTTTCTTGGACCCAGAGGATGTCAGCAGCTACAGACCAGTAGCCAATGTTCCGTTCCTGGGCAAGATCCTGGAACGTGTGGTTGCTGACCAGCTCCAGGCGCTATTGGATGAAACCGATTATCTAGATCCATTTCAATCGGGGTTCAGGCCTGGTTTTGGCACTGAGACTGCCTTGGTCGCCCTGTTTGATGACCTATGTCGGGAGAGAGACAGAGGGAGTGTAACTCTGTTGATTCTCCTTGACCTCTCAGCGGCTTTTGATACCATCGACCATGGTATCCTTCTGGAGAGGCTTGCGGAATTGGGAGTTGGAGGCACTGCGTGGCAGTGGTTCCACTCCTACTTAGCGGGTCGTCTCCAGAAGATAGTGCTTGGGGAACATTGCTCGACACCGTGGGTTCTCCAATGTGGGGTCCCGCAGGGTTCGGTTCTGTCTCCCATGCTTTTTAACATTTATATGAAGCTGCTGGGGGCGGTCATCAGGAGTTTTGGAGTGCGTTGTCATCAGTATGCTGATGACACGCAGCTCTACTTCTCCTTTACATCTTCTTCAGGTGAGGCAGTCGACGTGCTGAACCGTTGCCTGGCTGCGACAATGGACTGGGTGAGAACTAACAAACTGAGACTCAATCCTGACAAGACTGAGATGCTGTTGGTGGATGGTTTCTCTGATCGGATGGTGGATATATACCCTGTCCTGGATGGGGTTACACTCCCCCTAAAGGAACAGGTGCGTAGTCTGGGAGTCATCTTAGACTCTTCCCTCACACTTGAGGCTCATGTAGCCTCGGTGGCCCGGAATGCGTTCTACCAACTTCGGTTGGTAGCCCAGCTACGTCCCTATCTGAGTAAGGAGGACCTCTCATCAGTGGTACATGCTATGGTAACCTCGCGTCTGGACTACTACAATGCACTTTACGTAGGGCTACCTTTGAAGATGATTCGGAAGCTACAGCTAGTGCAAAATGCGGCGGCCAGACTGCTAACAAGAACTAAGCGGTCTGAGCATATAACACCTGTGCTAGCCCGTTTGCACTGGCTTCCAATATGCTTCCGGGCCAGATTCAAAGTGTTGGTACTTACCTATAAAGCCTTATACGGTGCGGGACCACGATATCTGTCGGAACGCCTCTCCCGATATGAACCGGCCCGTACACTACGGTCTACTACGAAGGCCCTCCTCCGGGTTCTGACTCATAGGGAAGCCCGGAGAGTGGTGACAAGATCTAGGGCCTTCTCAGTGGTGGCCCCCGAACTATGGAATGGTCTCCCCGAGGAGGTGCGCCTGGCGCCGACACTATCATCTTTTCGGCGCCAGGTTAAAACCTTTCTCTTCTCTGAGGCATTTTAATTCCTGTTAATTCTAAATTATTATATTTTGATTTTAGACTGTACAGTTTTGTGTACAGTTTTGTGTTATTTTTATTGTATTTTTAATGTTCACCGCCCAGAGAGCTGTTGCTAGTCGGGCGGTATATAAGCTTAATAAAATAAAATAATATAAATAAATGTCCCCCACGTCTCCCCACTTACCTGTCTGCTGTCTTTTACTGTTGCCCTTAACAAAGATGGCGGCCACGGTTTCCCTAAGGTATTGAAGCCCCTGCCGCCATCTTAGCTGATGGCAGAGATGCGCGTGCATAGCACGCATGCGTGCCATCAACAAAGATGGCGGAGGAGGCTTCCATCCCCTTAGGGAAACCGTGGCTGCCATCTTGGTTAATAGCAATAGTAAAAGACAGCAGACAGGTAGGTGGGGTGGGCTGCGCGCGCGAATGTCATTGCGCACACACGCAGGGGGCCAGGGCAAGCTGATGCCCAAGGGCCCCAGCATTCCTGGAGCTGGCCCTGAGCAGGAGACCTGACCTCCTCTCTGAGATATTGGATGCCCTACACATTTGTAAAACTGTAAAACTTTCACAGTCCAATCCACTTCCCGTGTAGCCTGCAAAATTTGGTAACATGGGATTTACTCCAGTGCAATCATGCTTAGGATAGGTGAAACTGACCTGGGGGAGGGGGAAGGGAGGGGGGAAGAGGGGGAAGGCAGAGAGAAGGGGAGGAAGGGTAGGGGTAGGGAGGAAGGTGGAGAGGAGAGGGAGGGGGGAGGAGGAGGGGAGGGAAGGGAGGAGATTGGATGGGTCGACACTGGGCAGAGGGAATGCCCCTTTCCTTTCCAAAAGGAAAACATTGTGAACAGTATAATTCTTTTTCAGGATTTCCTCCACCTTTTTAATCTACAGCAGGCACATGTAGCTTCCCACCTAAATTTAAACAAAAGCTGTCCCTGGCCACATTCACACCAGACCTTTATTTCACTTCCGACAGCCATGGCTTATCCCAAAGAATCCTGGGAAGTGTAGTTAGTAAAGGGTGCTAAGAGTTGCTAGAAGAGGCCCTGTTCCTCTCACAAAGTTTCATTCAGAGTGGCTGACTGTTAAACCAGTCTGGCCACTGGAGCTCTGTCAGGGGAATAGGAGTCTCCTCTCAGCACCCATCACAAACTACACTTCCCAGGATTCTCTGGGGGAAGTCATGACTGTCTAAAGTGAAATAAATGTCTGGCATGGGTGTGGTCCCGATTAGCCAAGCCAAGCCAAGCAGCTGTGAGTCTGGCTTTAAGAACAGTTGGTTCTTACTGAGCATGCCCAGGCTTACCATTGACTTCAATGCTAAATTTCTTAAATTAATTAAAAATTGGCCATATATTTTTTAAACTTTTAAACTGCAGAAGATGAAGCTCAGAGTATGGGGCAAGGTCAGTAATAGGATTACAGGTACTCTGTGAACATGGCTGGTTTTTAATTAATTTCAACAAATTATGAGAACACTGACAGAAAAAAGTCCAAAAGCGATGTTGTTTTTTCCCTCTCCTTTTACACTTTAAACTCTTGATTCTCACTGACTGTTTTGTGTATCGCCATGAAAATTTAAAGCATTGTTTATGCAAGTGTTTCTGAGTTCAGGGTTATAAGTATTATAAGGTTTTGTTCTGAAATGAGTTTATGGGAAGCATCAGAATGGCATGGGGGTATTTTCAATGTAACATTGCGGAATGCGAAAAATCCATGCTGGCTGTATAATGAAACATACTAAAGAGAGGAAATAGCATAAGCAGTTTTTTCATGCTTTTCTGTATCTATTTAGGTAAAGGGCAGATTACAGTTTAAATAAATAAGTAAATAAACAAAGCACTTAAGGTGATAATAATACAGATTAAGGAGAGCAACAAATTTCTAAAATCTCCCATATTATTCATTTGTTATATTTGTACCCTGTATCCCATCAGGAGTATAGTCGTCCAGGGTGTCAGGGGGTCTTTGATGCCTTACTTTTTTGGGAGCAGGGTCCCCGCAGGGTTCCTATGTCTCTAGCATCTTATGAGCCAATAAGCATGAAAGGGGAGTGTGTTAGCCATTGGGAAGAATCTTCTAACATGCTTCCTTGTCCTTTCCTAATGATTGGAGCCAATCATGGTGAAAGGAGGTGAGTCAGCCACTGGGAAGACTCTTCTCAGTAGCTAACACACTCCCCTTTCATGCTTATTGTTCCTATGGAGGTCTGTTGTTGGGGGAGAAGGCATGAAAAAGGATCTCATTCTCAACCCAGCAGCAAAAAAGGGAGGAGGGGCATGCCTGTGAGTATCATGAAGGGACCTGCACTCCTGAATTTGCCACTACACAACTGATTACCATTTAAAAATGTCCCATGCAAAGAGGTTTCATACAGAAAGATGCAATTACAACAAACAGTATAAAAAATTACCATAGAAAAATATCCCCTCCCTTGGGAGGTCAGCACCATGAGAAGGGATATTATTTTATTATTATTTATTGAATGTATATCCCTCCCTTCATCCTGAAGGAGCCCAGGGCAGCACACATATCAACACAACATTTTAACACCAACAAGCGATCTAAAAACATGATAGAAAAAGGCAGAAATTAGTTTCTGACAGCCCAATCCGATACATATTTAATACTTGGTAACAGTGGAGCATTCTCCCAGGTAAGTGTGTTTAAGACTGCAGCCTGAATGGTGCAGCAAGATTTTTAAAATGATGGTCCTAGCTGGGGGGCAGGGGAAGCAGTAAAACAGGCCTGATAGTTAACTTAAAGTGTCTCCTGTGAAGGAGGCCTGTCACTCCCAATCCAAATTGCATTTATGGTCAGTTGAGCATGATGTTGCACATGTGCCATTCCTGTCCAAAGAAGCACCTGACCCAAATGCAACAAAGGGATAAGGCATGCATCTACAGCTTCCATTTAGGTAAATGGAGAAGCCCATCTGCATAGAAACTATTGGAATATACGCAGAGCTCTGGACAAAGATAATGTCTGTAGGCAGTCACCCTACCCTGTTTTTGAAAAAAATCAAAACGACAACAAACAATTCTTCATGGTCAGGGCTGGCGTTTGCAAATGCAAGGCCCGATTGGGAACCTTATGGCGGGGCCCTAAAAGTGATTGTGCTGGACAGAAAAAGGACACCGTTCTGGTATAATAACATGAGTTTAAATGAAAAATTAAGATGGTCCATTTTTTATCATTTTTTAAAAAGTACTTTTATTCAACTTTTCTTAAAACATATTTATTTATTTAAAAGATTAAAACAAACCAAAGCTAATCACATTTTCTCACTTTTTGATCAGCAAAATCTTCAATTATCTTCTCAAAATTTAAAAATTTTGCTTTTCACTCTCGATTGATAATATTGCCAAGTTATTAACCTCGCTTGCAGCACTGTCGACCTCAAATAGGTTTTTATTAATTTCAACTTAGAAAAATTCAGTTCCCCTGAGGCATCCGTGACTGGTATTGATAGATATGTTTGGAGAGCAATAAACAAATTCTCTTCCATTCCTTCTTCGCTTCAAGTGTACGTAATACAGTCTACTACGATTATGTGCAGACCAGAGAATGGTGGGCGCCGATTTCCGTGAAGCAGCAGAAACAGAAACAATGACATGTGAGCGGAAAGAGATAGCATTTTTTTCTGTTTATCTGGCGTCCCTACCTACCTATCCCCATCCCTAGAAAGCGAGCAACATCTAGGAAGTCACAAGATAATATCATGCTGCTTGCTGGCCTCCTCGCCAAGCTTGTGAGTGAGAGCATGCTTGCAAGCGCTCGTGTGGGCACATGCTTCTACTTGGCAGATTTAGAGAAACAGAAAAATGTTAGCGCTGCCACATAGGGTTAAAAAAGGCGCAATTCCCCCACGAGCACGCCCCCCCCGCTAATTGGGCCCAATTGGTATTTTGCCGGCCCTGTTCGTGGTTGTTTGGGTTTACATTTAAGCTGTAAAACAGATAAAAATATAAAAGTGGAAATAGCAACAAAAGGTAGTTTTAGTTTTGAAGTTGCCTGTGAGAAGAAGCCACATGCTGCAGAGTGGAGTTATACAACCAACCTAAACCAATTTAAATATTAGTTCAAGCTCATCAACTGGAATATTCACCCAGGCCCAGGTCTCTTATGAAGCTCAATTAGAAGGCACCTCTTGACACATATTTGAACACTAGAACGACACTGATATGACCCTTAAAAGCAACTGCATCTAGTAATGGTCTAAATACGGGGGAGGGGGGGAATTGAATGAGCCATTCAGTGATAGAAACTTTTCGGCTCTTTGTAAGGAAATAGGCATGGCACAACCAAGTAGAGGAAACTCATCTGCTGAATTTTTATTTTGCCCACATTCATTCAATGTGTACTTTCTTTAAAGCACAAAGGTCTGCAATGAAAGAGAATGAAAGAGAAACACCAAGAAATACAATATGCCAGTTACTGTAAGTGACTGAAAATGGAGCTTTGATTGGAAACACTGGAAGATTTGTTCTTGGATAGGTTTTCTGAAAACAAAACTAAACCCTCTTTTCCCCTGAAAAACACCAATAGATAAGACCTTAGGACTACAACTAGACAATCTTAGCTACCCAAAAGTAATATTGCTAAAAAGTGGACTGACTACTGTTAATTGTAAAAATATATGGCTATAGACCATCATTCTTGGTAATCGTTTCTGTACAGTTTCACCAGTCACATTTCCAATTTGTTATTCTCTTCCTCCAAGGAGCTCAGGGCTACCAACTGAACATGATTACTTTAGAATTACATAGTAGCCTGGTGAACTCACAGACTCCAGAAGATTTCATAGCAACCGATTCAGTCCTCCCTGGCCATTTTGCTGCTGCACTGTGCTCAGCTAAGCCATGGTTTGACTTAACATGTGGTCCAAACCCAGGCTTGTAATTTTTGTTCTCCCAGACAAACCGCAAACATAAGATAAACCTTCGTTACAGCTTGTGGTTAAGTCTGGAGACGGACAAACCATGAACCCAAGTTAAGATGACATTCTAAGTCAAACCACAGCTTAGCTCAATAAACTGCAGCAGCAAAACAACTGAGGACGAGCAAAGCGGCCAGGATCTCCTGTCCAGGAGTCTGTGCATTTCTGCTAAACCAAGGTTTGACGTAGCACAGTATGAAAATCAGACTACTGTCTGAAAAAAGCCCATAGTATTATCTCAAAAGGCATATAATGTAAGAAGAATGTATAATTTTATTATTGATTGTTGACTTTTTATTGCATATTGTTTCTGTTTTTTTATAGTGTGAACCACGTTTTGAATTTCTATTTGTAAATGAGAAGCGGTATAAAATCATTTTAATAAATAAATATTGTCAGGAAGATAATAATAATAATGCAAAGCTCATTTCTTCTTCTTCTTGCAATCGTGGGTGCTTGCATACCTTCAGAACTAGAGAGGTCACTTGAAAGGATCCTCAGAAGTGTATTTTTGAATCCGATCAAGTTGCCCTCACATAACCTGAATCAGATGCTAAAGACAAAGAAACAGGCTAATCCTTGTAGCCCAACAACAGGGGTTTATGAAGCTGTGTATGTAAACTGTTGCCAAAATGCATTGTTGTGGGGACTGAACGCATTCTGCAGAATGCAGCAGAGCCAGGCTTAGTGACGTTTAGAGTAGACCTATTGAAATAAATTAGACTTTAGTAATGATTTAAATCCTGTTGGTATCAGTAGATCTACTGTAAATATGACTAAGTCTGAGACCCCATCTGCATGACACACTTAAAGCATTATCATGCCATTTTAAACATTCATGGCCTCTCCCAAAGAATCTGGGGGACTGTAGCTTGTTCAGGTGCTGAAGGCAGTTAGGAGACCCCTATTCCCCTCACAGAGCTACAATTCTCAGAGTGGTTTAGCAATCAATCCCTCTTCCCAGGGAACTTTGGCAACTACCACTCTGTGAAGGGAATGGAGGTGGAGTCTCTTAACAATTCTGGGCACCCTTAACAAACTACAGTTCCCAGGATTCTTTGGGAGGAAGCCATGGCTGTTTAAAGTGGCATAATAGTGCTTTAGATGCAGATGGAGCCTTAATCCAACCCAAATATGGCAGATAGAACAGGCATGGAATGAACATGCAGAGCATTTTTTATCACATTATTTAGCACACTCATATACCCAAATATGCACACACAAACACAAGTATTGAAACACCAGTCCCCAAGCCAATCTTTCCCAATATTTTGATACCTGGGGCATGGCCATTTTTCTGCCCACTTTATTCTACACTTGAAGAAAACCCTAGTTGTAAGGGTGTTGTGTCTGCTTGTTGTTTCTCCCAGAACAACAAGCAGACACAACACCCTTACAACTAGGGGAAATCACAGTTAATATTGCCTCCTATCATCTTCACTTTACACAGTTGGTCAGGACTCAGAGATGGGACCATGTTTTCTGGGGAACAGAAAGACTCCTGAGATTCTTTCACATTTGTCAGCTGGAGCTGGGGTTGCAACAGGGAATCCCACTTAACTCCCACCCTGAAATGATATTGTTGCCCCATATATTGGAAGAGAGCAAGAATAAAAGATGCATGAGGATTTCTTACTCTGACAGACTTTGATACATCCAATGTGGTGGCTTGATTTATTCAAGATTCTCTTTAGCTCCTCTCGCAGCACATTAGTATGCCCCAGTATAGAACTGGGGAACTACTTACTTAGTACATGGAGATGTTAGCCTTCAAGCCTAATAACAGCCAACCTCCTTTTCTTCTTTCTTCCTATCAGTGTCCCTATTTCCAGCAGTGGTCGGTGGGGGTCCGCGGTTGGGGATGCATGGCTCTCCTGGCTTCCCAACACCACACATAGCTATTGTTTAACTAAGAAGGAGGGCGTGAGGCAGGGGAGCTCAGAGTAGTACATGCCAGCAGAGCTAATCCAATGTTCCTGCCACCACGTGCCACACCATATTTAGCTCCCCACATCTTGCCCCTCCCAGTAAGTGGCAGCAATGTGCAGTGTTGGGAAGCTGGGAGAACAAGGCAGCCCCACCTGCAACTCCACTGGCTGCTACTTGCCTACATCTCTGCACTGCTACTCCAGAAAAAGGAGGGGGGATCCGTGTAGTCACCTAGTATTAAGCTTGACTAAGTACGGTTGCTCAAGGTATTCTCTTTACTGGGGGCGGGGGAAATATACCCTGGTTTTCCTCCAATGCTGGAGCCCAAGACAGCTAACAGCAAGAAAAGTAGTAAAAATAAAATAAAACAAGCTGTAGCAAGACAACCACTATTATCACAATAACAGAGATTTGAAAGAGCCATCAACCTCCCTGAGGCTTCCCAAAAGAGTTCTTGAAGGGTTTATGAAATGTGTACAACGATGGGTCCAGACAGGCTTTCCTGGGATGGGCAGTCCAGAAATTGGTCCAATAACTGATATTGCTCTGCTTCCCGTTCCAATCCAGTGCAACTCCGTTGGTGGGAAGATGCAGAACAAGACCTTTGATGTACCAACCTCCCACCTTTCACCAGCTTGAACTGGTGCACCCTGACTCCTTCTGGACAGAAATAGCCTTGCCAGAGTTATCCCTGCTCTGGTAACATCTTAGCTGGGTTACTGTAATGTGTGTTACACAGGTCTGTGTTTGTAGACTGTCTAGAAGCTTCAATCAGTACAAAATACTGCAGCCAGATTTCTGAACAGGACCAGGCATTCAGAACATTTTTTTGCCAGTTTTTAAACAAGTGCACTGCCCCCTGGCATATTTCCAAGCACAGGTCAAAGTGTAGGTTTGGCCTTTAAAGCCCTAAACAGCTTGTATAGGCAGTGTACCTCAAGGACCAGTTGCTTCCATTGCCCAGGCTCTTAGATCTCTTCAGAAGCCATTCTTCAGGTCTCCTTGTCTGTGGGTTGGTCTAATCAAGGCAGGTCTTTTTCACTGATGGAGCCCCCATCTTTGGAGTGCCCTGCCCAGAAGGGCTTCCTTGTTATCTTTTTTGATGCCAGGCAAATAATGTTTTATTTGCCCTTGCTCTTAGATGACATAAGGGTGTGTTTTCTAGCAGACAAAAGGACCTAGTAGTGAATCTCCCCTTCTGGGCAGCCTAGGGGCATATTTTGGCCTACAAGATTGAATGAAAGTTCACTACAGAATGGAAGTTAAGCCCTGGAGTCCAATGTAGGGTAGTTACTTTTCCCTTCAGCCGTTGAGTTACCTTGGACACACTAAATATTAAAATAAATTTTGCCAGACAGCTTTCTTAGATGACAGCTTGGGTTACAAGACAGAAACCAGAAGCATGCTCCAACAGAATAATTGCACAGTCACTGGCCTGTTGCTTTTGCCTTGCTGCACCTCCAAGCTTCTTGAGTTTGCCCTGACTGACCAATCAGTACTTTTCCTGATCCTGGGAACCAGGCTTGTATAGAACATTTTGACTACATAATCCCTGACACAATCCCAGGCCACGACTCTTGGACAACCCCCTGGATTAAAGGCTAATCTCAGTCTTCTTGGACTTCATTCAGGATTCTGCTTAACCTCACCTTCACTCTGCCACAAGAGGGCTGATATTTCATAATGTGCAAGTAATAAATGAAACAAATATCTGCGCCAGCTGTCAGAAAGGATACTTGAATTATGGCTTGTTCAGGTTTTTTCCCCATTGCTTTTTATTTGAAATTGTTTGATAGCAACACACTATTAACTGTAGGATCTATTTCTTCCTGCATGCCTCTACAATGCCTCTGGGCCGTGGGATGCCTGAGATCATGTTCATTATGCCTTCTCTTGCTCTCAGGGAAAGATTATTGCTATATTTTGGATGGGTGTGGAAGTGGGAATGTTTCAGGGCTGCTTGTATCCTAGTACTATCACATTGTCCAGTGATCTGTTCATGAGAAGACTCTTCCACCACAGCAGCACCAAGCTTCCTAAGCAGGGCAGTATAATAGCAACAGGAAGCCAAAGAAGGGTAAACTTTCCTGAAGGATCCCAACTTCTTGAGTAAACTGAATTGTGTTAGCTAAGCTCCAGGGTAATAAAAGCTGCATAGTCCACAGCCCTGTATTTGCACCTGGCCAGCTTTAAAATGACCAGTAACCATGATAGCTGTGAGAGAGGAAGGAGGGAAAACCCAGGAAGCTCTAATAACTTTGACCAAACAGAAGACACTTCTTTCAGTTTCTAAACTGCTGCATGCCACTGAGCTGAGAACACTTTTATGACTCCAGACCACAACTCTCAACCTACTTGTAAATTCCAAGGACCCCCAAACCAAAAGAGCATGTGATAAGGCTTGCTGTTGGACAACTCAAGTCTGAATCATTACAATGCAAATAAATGATGCAACAAGGCCTCAGCAATTTTACTTATCCTTTGAAGTTAGAGAAAACATTCTAACTGATTAACAAAAAATATTGCATATTAAAGCTTAGATCCCAAGCTGAGAATACATTGGGTAGAATGCATATATGTTAGAAGTCACTCAGCCTAAAATAGGCAAAAAGCACCCTCTGTTGGAAAAACTGCATAACGACTTTGTACGCTACTGGCCTGCACATGATCTATGAGCTGAGAAAGCAGGAGCAACACAAAGTAAAAGCATTTTTTCTTTGGGGCTTAACTCTTGAGCTGTTCATTTCACAACACTCTTATCGTTAATTTTCATTTTATCCACTCACACAATGTTTTGCAATATAGTATTCCAAAGATACAGAAAGGCCTTTCTTACCTTAAATACATTCAGCTGTTGATTTATAGTTTCAGTTTCCATTCCAACAGGACCTTGGGAGTTTTCATGTTCTTCTGCTTCCCCAAGTAGTCTGGAAAATCCCTTCAGTTTACTGTAGAACTCTTCGATGCGGTTAATAGTCCCTTTAATCTGTTCCTCTCCGGCTTTTGCTCTGTCCAATAACTTGTTGCATTGCTTATTTAAAGCTTCCAAGTCCCTTTTTATACCGGCAAGATCCGGAGAAGCTTCAGCTTCATTTGCTAACATCACTTTACAGGTCTTATTTGCATGTTCATTACTGCTTATGAGTTCCTCCAATTTTTTCAGGAAAGTTTTGATATCCTCTTGCTGTGACCGCAGTGTGACAAGATCCCTACCCACAGAATTCATGCTGTCTAACTCATCATCAAACTCTGCAAACTGAGAAAACATCTCTCGGATGGTATTTTGGAAATGGCCAATTCCCTGGAGTTTAGTCTCCAGGAAGGAGCATTTATCTTCAGTCTGCTGGCTGACAGCGCTGAATTCATCTTCCAATGTTTCTGCTTGCAACAAGAGTTCAGAGACACCTGATGAATCTGAAGCATCTACCACCAGTTCTTGGGCAAGCCTTTTTGTAAGGTCCACTTGAGACTTTACGACCTGGAGTGTTTTCTGCTGAGTCTGCATAATCGTCAAGTGTTTGTTACTGTAAATTTGGGGTTTGAGAGAATCATGCATTTCCAGCTGTTCTCTGACATTCTTCAGCTGCTCTTTAACTTCCTTGGATGATTCTTGAAACTCTTTTAGTCTCCGAGACATCTTTTCCAGACCATCTTTCTTAGCATGCATTTGTTCTGTGATCATATCCATTTTCTGGATCAGCAGTGCCTTCTCCTCCTCAATAATGTCTTTATCTGTCTGACAGGCACTGAGGAAAGTTTCAGCTGCATTACTTAAAAGCTCCACCATCCCTTGGTGTTTGTCTAAGTCCTTCTGCCAGGTCTTCACCTCAGCAAGGGAATTCTCTAGCTGAACAGGATCTATGCTCATTTTTATTTCAGACAGGTTGCTTTGGCACTTCGCTACCCAAGGCTGTAAGTTCTCTACATGCTCTTTGTATCTGAGGGCTTTTTCCAGGCAATCATTTAACTTGTCTTGATTTTCTTTAACTTGTTTGTTCAGTTCATCCCAGTTACCTTTGAGCAAGTTCAGTTGCAACTGCAGCTCTGCCTTCTCCACCCCCTGAGACTTCTGGAGTAGACTTTCGCCTTCTGCAATTATTTTTTCATAAGAACCTATCTGATCAGATAAGGCTGCCTTGAACTCTTTCTGATCATCAATTAATGTCCACAGAGACTCCATCTTGGTAGAGATGGGTCTAGGCTGGTTTTGTTCTTCTTTCTTTTTGTCCAGCCAAGCCTGAAAGTCCTTAGACATTTGCTGGAACTGATGACAACTAACATATGTCGACTGAAGTTGCTCAATGTGAGTGCCTACAGAAGACCAAAACAAAACCTTTTAAAAATCCGTGTCTTATGACTGATATTATTTCAGGTAAGGGGAAATGCTATGTTTTAGGAAAATACACCCTATTGCAATTTGATATATTTTTATTAAAAACTATTCTTAGTTGGAGGTTGTTGGATGAAATGTTATATTTGAAGTTCAACAGCTTAGAAAACAATAACTTTTCCGGTCTTAAATAAGGTTTGAAGGAGCAAAACTCTTAGGAACATAGAAAATTTTGACAGTTGGAAACGAACCAGGTACCCAACATACTATGATCACTGACCTCAGAAGGTGCCTCCACTTCTGTTATAAACATCACACACATAAAATGACATGCACAACAAACAATTAAGCTTGCGATGCTCCCTCAACATCCAAGTGCATCCAAAGATCACTATCAGTCTCGTTACAACATTACCACTCATCTGTTGGAACCCCTTGGCTGAGTTTGAAACTCAGGACTACTTCTCACTGTATGATGTTTTAGAGTCCCCCAGTGCCTGTCTGAAACTGTAGCATGGTCAAGACAAATAAACAAAGACTGGAGAAATATATGTTTTAATTTTCCCTAAATTAGTTGCATACACAAAGGAACAGTGTATAGGGGCTTTAATTCACAACAATGGACTCATTTCTTGATAAACAGATATACAATGTACTGCTAATCACATCTCATATGGTATCTCAAATCGAAAGATCCAAGTAATTGGCAAAGTCTAGAAAAATGCAACTGTTCCCACTTATCTATTCATATAATCTAGGCCCTCGATAACATCTCACTTCTTTCCAGACACTTCTCTGTCGTGCTTTGGGGATAATCACAAAATTTGATATGAAATCCAATTGTGTTCAAATACATTTTTAAAAACTTAACAATTCCCCCCCCCCCATAATGCTTGTTGGTTCCCCCCCCTTTTGCTTTGAACTGACCTGCTTTTTGTTCCATATCCTGAAAGGGTTTTAAGATGCCATCCAATTGCCTAGCAAGTTCTGCTTTCAAGTAATCTTCTGCCACCAGTACTGACAATTCCTCGCATAGAGTCTGAGCAACATTTATATTCAGCATTTCTTGTTCTATTTCTTCTTTCACTTCTCTGGCCACTTCCAGCTGCTGTTTCACAGAATCAGGGTCTGTACTTATAGCCAGGCTGCTGCTGAGTTTATCATCCAAGACACTAAGCTTCTCAGACAGGCTTCTCAGGCAGCTTTGATATTCCGTGCTTTTGACAATGGCTTGGTCAATTCGGCCACATCGGTCACCTAGCTGTCCTGTTAAGCTATCCCATTTTTGTGCCACAGCGGCTAGTTTCTGCTTCACTGTTGCATGAGAAGGTGGGTGTTCACCTGGCCTCTTGAGTATCCCTTGTCCTGCTGTAGTTAGCTGCTCATACTGAGGTTTTCGAGTGTCAAACTCATTGAGCAGAATCTGAGGAGAGAGACAGAGTATGTGAAAATTAATGTCAGGGAAGTGTAAGGAAACGCATATTACAAACTACTAGTAGCCATATATCCCTGGACTAGTACCTGGATGCAGTGGTGGGATGGATGAAGGAAAATAAGCTGAGCCTGAATCTTGGGAAGACAGAGGCACTGTGGGTGACTGGTTCCCACGTCCAAGAAATTGATCAACTATCTGCCCTGGGTGGGGTTGCACTCCTCCTTGAAGGAGCAGGTTAGCAGTTTGGGGTGCTTCTGGACCCATCTTTGTCACTGAAGACCCAGGTAGAAGTGCCTCTTACCAGCTATGTCTGGTACAGCAATTATAACCATTCTTGGATTACTGCAATGCACTCTATGCGGGGCTTCCCTTGTGCTTGACATGGAAACTGCAGTTAGGGCAGAATGCTGCAGCATGGTTGCTGGCAAGAGTGAGACTCTATCATCATATAACACCCTGCTCAGAGATCTGCACTGGTTGGTGATTTGTTACCAGGCCAAGTTCAAGGTGTTCTATTGATATATAAAGCCCTTACCAGCTTGGGACTAATTTACTTGTGGGATCGCCTTACTCCATATGTGCCCACTTAAGTGCTTTGATCTGCAGAACTGGTACTGTTACAGGTGCCACATAATACTTGTCCACACTTGTAAGAAATCATTCTTTTAGTGTGGTGGCACCTACAATTTAGAACTCCCTGCTTATTAACATCAGGCAGGCTTCTTCACTGTATTCCTTTCGGCACCTGGTTAAAACATTTCTTTTAAGCAAGCCTTTCCAGACACATAGATATTGATGTGTTTTAATCTCTTTTTAGTTTACTGCTGTTTTAATTGCTTTTAAAAAACATTTTTACTTGTTTTTATTGATCATTTTAATGTTTCTTGTACACTGCTTAGAGATTTATTTATTTTTTACAATAAAGAGGTATACAAATAAAGCGATATATATATATAAAAATCTAGTTTAGCGCCCTAGGTTTATAAATAAATGAAATAGTCATAAAAATAAAAGTATTTCTGCCAGTGTCACTTTAAGGACGGTTCATGTATGCATATTCATCCCTGAGGATCCACTGCTTCACAGCCCATGCTAGGGAAGAGCAAGAGCACCCTCTTCAACTCCACCATGCAGATATTATCACTTAGGATGAGGAGGCACCATGCAAACAGCTGATTTGCAAGATCTAACCCTCCTTTTTTGAGTCACTTTTCAAATGAATCAATTCAAGTGTTGACATATGTGGATGAAGCAGTCATCACAAATCAAATGCCATGACTTCCATATTGTTAGACATCACCTCAAACAATATTTCTCAGTTAAGGAAGTTCACATGCTCAGTCAGCTGCAGGGCATGGAAACATGCGTAATGAACATGCATTGTCAACATGCCTCTATAGCCAATTGCTGTAAGGGTTATCTTTTGTTTTCCTGCTTGACTTCTAAGAGGAGAAGAATGCCTATTTTATGACTTCTAAGAGCAGAAGACCCCCAAACGTGTGCTTCCAGCTCCGTGTCTGTGAAAAAATGGAAAGGGGGGTACTCTGAAGGGAGGATTGGTGGGTAGCAGTGCTCAAACTCTCCCACATGTCCTCATTCTCCTCTGCAAAAAAATCATCCCTGGGTTGTTTTTCACCAGCCAGATCTGGTTTTGGAAAACAGGGTGTGGGATTATATATTGATGTGGGAGTATCTGGAATGGAGAATCAGTGACTGGGCATAAGATTAAGCATCTCCCACTGCACTGACCAATTCTCCCCTTTAAGGGTCATCACAGACCCTGCAACAGTATTATGAGGGAAAGACAACAATGGGGCCTCATGTATCTTTTCCAGTATCTACACTGGCCCTGTGAGTCTGGAAAATTGTATAATTCACATGTGATTAACACTCGCTTAAATATGCACAGGGTCATAAAAGAAAGGTTCCACCATTTATTTCCTCTGCTGAAACATTTAATCTCTAGCTGTACTTCTCTTTTACCATACGGTGGCCCATTTATGCAGTTATTAACCATGGTCCCACTAAGGGACTACACTGCTTCTAATTAAAAATAAATAATTTAAAAAATCTGTCAGAATTCCAATAGGATCCTGTGAGGGGCACACACACAAAAAAACCCCTTGGTGATAACATGTGACTGGAAACCACACATTTTCCAATTCTTGTCTATAGCAATAGACACCCAAGAACATGGCCCACATACAAAATTTCATTGATGGATCACAGACAGTAGCTCTATTCAGATTTTCTTTTCTTCACATGCTATCTAGCTCTGCCACCTGCCATGTGTTGGCAGGCAGACATCCATAGCAGGAAGCCTGTTGCAATCCCCATGGGATTTAGAACCCTGCACAATCTAGGTTATAAATCCTATGAGGAACCCCCTGGAATACAGCAATCTCCCAGCACTGGGTATTTGCTTGCTGACTGATGGAGGACAATGAGGCTGGCAGTGGGGATGCAGTGGAGGGGTGGAGCTAGGTAGTGTTGCTGCACACCTGCATAGGACTACTCAAGGGTGAGCTTTCCTGGGTTCAATTTGGAATTGAACCACCTAAAACAAGCTAATTTAGATTTAAATTTGGTCATGTGTGAATTAGTTCAATTTAAGACTATGCCATCCTGCGCTTCAAGTCTCATCACACTCCTTATGATGTTATTTTACATGTTTTACTTTTCCGGATGCCTTCATTCACATTTCAGTCTGGTTTTGCAACGGCAATACTATGCCAAGACTCAACATATTACTACTTCTTTCTTCATTCCATTTAAAATCAGCAGACTGTAATCCTGACTTTCATTTGGGATTTTCATTACCATCTGCCACAATTAAGTCTCTCAAAATATTTTTTCTCAGAATAAATTGTGCCGAGGCATAATCCCCCCCCCGTACTACCGTACATTTAAAAAGGAAATCCCACTTGGCCACACTGTCCTTTGTGGGTAACTACACAATACAGGAACAGACTCACAAAGAGCTAAGGCAGAAGGATCCAACCTAGGACAAAGGCAGTAATGGACTGGGATCACACCAGAAGAAACATCAGAAGTCTTGACTCCCATGCATTCCTGCCTTTGGACACAAGGTGGCGCTAATACCCTTCCTGATGGCATGCTACCTGGGGAAAAAGCCCAGTGGGTCACACTGTCCTTTGTGGGTAAATAATAGGGTTACTGCTTATAAATTTTAGCCCTGATCCACCTCATAGGACTAAGTCCTACTGAAATCAATGCAACAAAGTAATTTTAACTAACTTGCGTCCCACTGCTGTCAATTGGACTTGTCATGACCGGATTTAACTGGGTGGATGACATGTGTAACTCTGAGTGAAATTTAAAACTAATGGGATTGAAATCCTTGAAACCTTTTTGAAGTCAAATTTCAACACATCTATGAAGAAAGAATGTACCATTGGTATCACCTGAAGGGTGATTTTCTTAGGTGGTCCGACATCACGTGGGATATAGCACCATCTAGCGTCCAACGGCAAGAATGGATCGAAGTCAAGACCTGGGGCATCAAGCCCCTCCCACCCCAGTTCATTCGTGACGAGACCGAAGTGAGAGACATATCTGAAAAGACAGAAAAGGCCAACGGGCCTAACAGCAAGGAAACAGTGTCCCAAAACATGACCCAAAGATCGCAAGCATATTAAACAAGTCCAAATTGGTCTTGACTTGGCAAAAAAGTTTAAATATTATAACTCTGAAGAGTGATAATTGGTAAGGTATCAAAAAACCCCAATATCCTCCAAAAGGGGAGGGCCGTGATGTCAGACCACCTAAGAAAATCACCCTTCAGGTGATACCAATGGTACGTTTTCCTTAGGTGGTCCGACATCACATAGGATGTACCAAAGCAGCCCCTAATAGGGAGGGACCGTCTTCTGGTTACTCAGCAGAAATTACCTGTTGTAACACATGCCTCCCGAAGGAGGCATCAGCAGAAGCGTAACGGTCTAATTATAAGACATTATGTCTTATGAAAGAATTTGGGGTAGACCATACAGCTGCTCTGCAAATCTCTGCTAGAGGAGCATTGGTTGCGAAGGCAGCCGTAGTGGCAGCTGACCTAGTGGAATGTGCCGTTATGTTACGAGGCACTGGCAGCTGAAGGGACTCATAGGCCAATGCAATACAGGCACGCAAACAGCAAGATAACGTGGAGCTGGACACCTTTTTCCCCAGAGTATGCGGGTGAAAGGATACAAATAAGGAATCCGTTGACCGTATGTCCTGGGTGCGAGACAGGTAGGTCTTGAGGGCCCTCCGGACATCTAGCGAGTACCAGGCCCTGACCAGGACCCTGGCCAGCTGAAGAAAATGGCTATAGCTGTGCTGTTCCTAAATGATGACATTTAGGATCCCAACACAGGGCTATCTGGCTACAAATATGCCCACACAGTAGAAGGAAGCCGGCCCAGCTCAAAAGCAACCTCCGAGAGGAAGAGAAGCAGAATGGAGAGGTCAGAAAGGGCCCAACCAAGTGACTCTAAATGCAGTCTAGCCAAAGAGAGCTGCCCCAGGGAGAGGAGAGTGATAAGAGCAAGCTCAAGCTGTTTAACGGAGGCAGAGGAGCAATCTGCCTCTAATTAGCTCCAAAACCCAGTGAGGAGAGGGAGCATTGACTCATAAAATCAGCCTAACCACACATCTAAGAAGGGGATGAGGCAACCTCTGAGAACCAAAGTCACACTCAGTGGGGAGGGGCATAGAGTGTGTCCTTCTGCACTGGTGTAGTTCCTGGCCTGACAGGGACTGTAAAACCTAACATGATTCAAGAAGGGAGAGGAGCGAGTCCTGAGGGCTAGGATAATTGTACGCAGTGGAGAGAAGCCACGAGAGTGCCCTTCCGCCCTGGTATGTCTATGGTCTAGCATCTTTGATCTTGCGAAACAGGATTGTAGATAACATAACCTGGTTCTGCGGCAGCAGCAGCCCGCTTGTCTGGATATGTCGGCCAATTGTAAACTTCCCCAAGAGGCTCCATGTGGTAGATGGGATCGAATAACCTTTGAACAGCCCAGAGAAGTATCCCCGGCAAGAAAATGAAACACCATCAAATACAGACGAAGCCAGGAACTTGTAGCCAAGAAGTACCTGTAATAATCAAAACAACTGAACACAGTGGGAAGAGACAAAGAGGGCGTCCTTCCACAGCGGTCTGGAATTTGGGGCACAGTGGGGAGGAGCAGTGAGAGTGTCCCTCCGCAAAGTGTTGCCTGTGGTCTGATAGGAACAGCAAAGAGCTCCTTTTTACTCTGCAGTAGCGGCAGGCTGCTCATCTGGATACGGCTCTTATGCCTGAGTAGAGACCTCTGACAGGGGCCCATTGGAGGTGAAGGTAATAAAATGGTCACCAGTCAATCTGCCCCAGCAAACAGGAGAAGAATCTTCTGCCCGGTCTGGCTGGCTACCAGCCAAAAAGGGCGAGAGGTTAGTTACATGATATGGACTCACCTGTTGCCTGGGCTGGTCCACACTCACCTGTCATCTGGCCGTATTAGAAAATATGCACGCGAGTAGGCGTCTGGCCGCTGATCTTTCGTCATATACATGCATAAAGCAGGAGTTGCGGTATATGCCATCAACAAACACGCAAAGGTAGGAGGAGTGGTTTGGAGAGAGGCCAGTACATGCAAACAAGGGAAGATGTAGTACTGCTCCCGTCTTTAAATGCTTGGTTGTGTCGACAGCCGTGGAGTGAAGGCTGGAATACTTGTACTTTGTGTTGCGCCCGGGCATTGTACTGTTGGCTTGTCCCTGAGGCTGGTCTGTCATGTCCGGATCAGGAGACACGCACAATCGGGAAGGTACGGTATCGCTCCTGCGCACCCGACAAGTAAGAGCAAGACAGTCATCCACATAAGGCAGTATGGATTGAGGAAGGTGGATGTACCATGGAGGCTAGGTTCTTCAATATGGCACCAGGCCAGGTAGATACACGCCCACAATGGAGAAGATGCAGTATTGCCACAGTGCACTACATAGGCAGACAATTATTAGCAGGCCCTTTCTTAGACTCACCGGACCTGGATTAGGGTCGTCTAAGAAATTATCCAGCCACATCATAAAACCTCTAGAGAATATTAAAATTGCAGCAGAAGCCCGCAAGGCTAAGGCGGTAGTCTCATGATTATGGTGAGGGCAGAAAATGACGTGCCTGCTGCGGGTGAGCCCATTGTCCTTTGGCCAATTTGTCAATGGATCTGGCACAGGAGGTAGTGATCTGTCGATCCTGGAAGTCTCAAAACCTTGGCCCCTTACACAAAGGGAATAGCAGAATCATTCTTGAAAGTTTGGAGGCGTAAGCTGTCCAAAACAGTACGAGCGAGGGGTAGTCTGCCATATGAAACATCCTTCTCCTGTTCTATGGATCCTCCTCCTGTTCTAAAGCAACGCTCCACTCACCTCCCTCGGCTAGAAGGGAATACGAGGGATCCTCTGAACCGGTAGTCCCATCGCCAATCCTGCCTCCAGTGACATCAGAAGGATTTGGTGAGGGTGGTGGATTTGCTTCACTGCAGCCACAATGTCTCATAGCGCCAGAATGTCCTTGCGCATTTAGCTGAAGGAAAGGATTGGCCTGTGACCCTGACTGCACTTGTGAGAAGAAGCCCAGTAAGTCCTGCAACTGTGGGAGAAACTCAGGGGACAACTGTAAACGCAGATGAGGGGCAAGAGCAGCCCTCTGTGGATCCGAGGGCACTGACTGCACTTGGTGGAGCAGAGGGTGGTGCCTTTGTTGAGGCCAATTAGCAGTGGTCTCATCAGACAGGCAAGATGTATGAGCCCCAGTTGATGACTTGGGTTGAGAAGGACAGTTCCCAGTAGGTTGGCTAGGGGGCCCTTCCAAGACATCCTCAGATGAGCCGGCGGGTGCATGAAAGAGGGCTGTTAATCAGTCATAGCCAGCAGCCTCTGAAGTCGGGACAGACACGTATCGTGCTTTCCTGGCAGCAGTGTGGCCAGATAAGTGTGTGGTTTTGGCGACAGCCTTGGAATGAAGTCTGGGTTGCTTGTGCTTACTACACGGGGCCTCACACGGTTGCTGTGCCCGTCGCACAAGGTGGGGGGTGCATTATATAACACCAACACACTCCTCGTACACGCCACACAGATGGGGGAGAATGTACGGGATATATCACCAACATACGCTGCTGTACACGCCCACAGGTGGGGGAGAACGTACAGTATATATATATATATAAAACACCAACACACTCTTCATACACTCCACACAGATGGGGGAGAATGTACAGTATATATCACCAACATACGCTGTTGTACACGCCCACAGATGGGGGAGAATGTACAGTATATATATATCACTAACACACACTTCAGTGCATGGCCACAGGTGGGCGAGAATGTACAATCCCAAATGCACTTTGGTAAATACGTAGCAGGGGTGCAGTGCAGCTGCTGTGAAGATAGTCGTATGATGAGAAAGGTCAGTACACGCCCCCAGGGGGGAAGAATGTACAGTTCCAAATAGCCTTAGTACACATTCACGTATGGGTGAGAATTTACAGTTCCAAACAGCCTTAGTACACGCCCAAGGATAGGTGAGAATGTACAGTCCCGAACAGCGTTAGTACACGGCCACGGATGGGGGAGAATGTACAGTTCCAAACAGCCTTAGTACACACCCACAGATGGGGGAGAATGTAGTTCCAAATAGCCTTAGTACACGCCCACGGATGGGGGAGAATGTAGTTCCAAACAGGCTCAGTAACCAGCTTCAGTACACATCCAGGCTGCTATACTGGAGGGCGTTGTGTAGGATTCTTTACCCTGCAGCACACACATAGCAATTATACTGAAGGGCCTTGTAAAAAGAAGGCTGTAGTCCTTGTAGAGGCACAGCTGCAGGGGGTTCACTGGACTGGTGAGATGTATGAGTCGCAGGTGGTAAAGTGGATTGAGGGGGGCAGTCCACAGGCTGGTTAGGAAACCCCTCGAAATCATCCTCAGACAACACGGCTGGTGAGTGAAAGAGGGTTGTTAAACCTTCCTGACCAGCAGCGTCAGAAGGCGGGATGAAAAAATAACAGGGTCGCTTGGCGTACTGCGGCTAGGCAGATGCTTGGTTTTAGCCACGGCCTTGGCATGCAGCCTGGGTTGTTTCTCTTAGCAGACTTGTGATGTGAGGTCTTGCAAGGCAGCTTTGTCCCAGACGAATGTGCCTCTTGTTGTTCCACCATTGTGCAGGCACAGAGATGTAGTCTATGTAATATATCACCAACACACGCACAGAGGTGGGGGGTGCGGTGTGGGACTATCACCTACACACGCACAGAGGTGGGGGGTGCGGTGTGGTGAGGGTCTTCAGTATACGCCTTCTGATGGGTAGTCCCAAAAGCACAATGGAGCAGTTGTGAAACCAAGCATGTTTGTGCAGATATGCCTTCTGATTATGCACATGAAAATAATAAACAGTCCAATTACTCTGAATTATGTCACACACAACGACACCGTCGTGGGGAAAAGGCTTGGCACACGCCCACAGGTGGGGAGATGTACAGCACCAAATGTCAATCAAAGGAGAACAGAAAAGGTGGGAAAAGGGGGCAAAACAAATGGTGCCCGCAAAAAGGGCGGGAAACTAGAAAACAAATGGCCGCCGGGAAGGAGAAGGAGCAAGGGCGGACGGACAAAAAAGTTCCACGTGCGTCTGTCAGGCAAAAGTTAGGAAAGGAGGCGCAAGGGCTCCAAGCACTGTCTGTAAAATTACAGTGCCGCCGCCGCTGCCTGAGAATCAAAGCTGGCGGCAAAAGGGGGGAAGCTGTAGTCGCAGGCTCCCAGTCAGGCTGCAAGCCTGCAAGCATCACCCAAGCCCGGATAAAAAGCAAAACCGGCGGCAAGGAACAAAGGAGAAGCCACCACCACTAGCTCCCGGCCAAGGCTCGTCTCAGGCAAAAACGCCTGAATTGACAAGAACAAGCCGCCGCCGCCTGAGAGAAAGGCAGGCAGTAAAAAAGCTAAAGGAGCCGCAGGAGCAAGCTCCAACCGCCACTCGCCAAAAGGAGACTGCAGCCTCCAAATACTAGCTGCCGCTGTTATTAAACTGGCGGTAAAAGTAGCTAAGGGAGCCGCAGCTGCGGTTCCCAGCGAGGTAAAAAACAGTAAAAAACGGCCGCCGCCTGAAGAGACAGCGGCAAGGCAGTGAAGGGCTGAAAAGAGAGCCGCCACTGCAGCTCACAGCAAAGCGGCCGCCGCCTGAGAGAGAGACGGCAGCAAGGCAAAAAAGGGGGACTGAAGAGAGCCGCAACCGCGACTCTCAGTAAAGGCTCGTCTCTCAGAGACGGGAGCCCAAAGGGAAAACGGCAGCCGCCGGATTCACCAACGAAGGGACTAAAGGGGGGAAGCAAATTATCCAAAAAATAAAATAAAAACCCCCAAAAAACGTCCCAGACAACACGAAAGGTGAGGGAGGTAGGGAACGAGAGGAAATCACAGACGCTCACACTAAATCCCAAACTTAGCTATGCTAAAGAAGATCCAAACGCCTCGAACGAACTAAGGCAAGAATGAACTGGGGTGGGAGGGGCTTGATGCCCCAGGTCTTGACGTCGATCCATTCTTGCCTTCGGACGCTAGATGGCACTATATCCCATGTGATGTCGGACCACCTAAGGAAAATGGCAAGGTTTAATAAATGTTATCTCCTTTGTGGGAAAGATCCTGTACAATTGTTCTTTGGTCTTCATATTTGTTTTGAGAACTGTAGTCCTCAAAAAAAGGAAATGCTAAATTAGTTTTCACTCTTACTGATAAATTGGTCAGCAAACGTCTGCTAACTGAGCCTTATAATAAGACCACAGTGGTAGTATTTTGAGTAAAGGAAGCACAAGTGTCCTTCTACAAAATAATGTGCAGTGGTACCAAATGCTCACCTGAACTTGCTGCTTCTGTGTGTTCAGCATATTTGGATCAATTGACAGTGGTCCAAGCACGCTGACCATTAATTCCTTTTCCACCAACCACTGTTTTAACTGAGCCTCGGTAGCCTGGAACTGGGTCAGGTAATTTGATGACTCTTCCAGTTTTTTCTGTCTATCAGCTGCTACCTGGCTGAGTTCTTTCCATTTGGAATCTATGACAAACAAATGGAATACTTTGTAAAATTACATATAACATAATAATTAATCTAATTACATATATAATCTAACAAATAAATAATGGCTATGTTCACACATCACAGTAAAGCATAATAAATGGATTACAGGTGGACATGCAGATGGCTCCTGCTGTACTCCTCCACTATCGCAAGTGGGAGGAATAAAGTATAATCCCTGATGTAGCTTTACATCTAACCTGCTCTCACAAACCACAATCAGGAAGCCAAGAGCAAACTTTGGATAACATTGCGGTTTGTTTGAAATGCTAAGCCAGAAATTCTGGTTTTGCAAATGGAGGCAACAAACCACAATCCTTGGCTTAGCATTATATCAAAACCAGGGATTGTGGTTTGCTTCACTCCATACAAATCACAATGCAAAGCCAAGATTTATTCTTGGTTTCCTGATTGTAGTTCGTCGGAGTGAATCCTTGGGTTGGATGTTAATGGTACATAGTTAACTATGTTTTACTGTAACATATGTACATGGTCAATGACTTTAAAATATATTCTGTATGTTCTAGACCAAACTTAATAAGACCATAGTCATGTATGGACAGAAAGAATGTCCAGAGGAGGGACAAGCACAGAAAGTGGGTGAAGCATATAGGTGTGATCCTACTCTCCACACTATGTGTAGCATGAAACTCCATCCAAATCAGCCCAGTATTTTTCAAACACTGCACATGGTGTAGGACAGGAAAGTTATGCATGAAATTCCTTATTTCATCTATTACCGTGAAAGACATTTTTCTCCCATAGTTTTTCTGCTGTTTCACAAAGGAGCACATCAACAGAGTTTGACAGACAGAAGTTTCTGAATTGGTTTGCTACATGCCAGTTCACATTCACAATGGTCATATTCAGACATAATGCTAAACCATGGTTTGCTTAGCATCCAAACCCACCCCAGCCGGCTAACCACAAAACTGAAACCAGGACTTGCATTTGCTTTGTGAATCTTGCCTTGTGTTAACTGTAGTTTGTTGCTATATCCAAACAGTATCCTGACTTAATCTTAGTTTGATGTATAGCTTGTCAACTAACATTTATTTTGAGGTATAACAAATGCCAGGGAAATTTTTTTTGTTTTAAAAGAAATCTCTATTGCATAAATTTATTGTCCAAACTAGTCATTTTCTTTTTTAAAAATTGGCAAAAATGGTAAGGATATTTAAAAACTGGGCAAGTGGCACTAAAACCCCACACATGACAGATAATGTATTACAGAAGAGAGCATGAAGAAATAGCAACAGAACTGTATCACCTGCCAATGTTTGTATCTGTGAACTGACTTAATTAATACAATGAAAATAACAGGTGCTGTCAGGATTGCTCCACCCCTCCCTACCGGTCGTAAGGAAATCCAAAATTCCACTTTCAGAGACTACTTGGTGAGCCCCATACTCTGACAAGTTGGATGCTCTTGACATCACTGATCATGTTTGTTATATGTTTTATTTCCTCAGGTACTCACAATTACAGTTGCACAGATTTACTTTAGTATAAGTTCCCTGCCTCACAGAATCCCTTCTGAACTCCTTTAAGCTCCCCACTGAAGGACTCCTGGTACCCAGACCTTCCTCACCACCTGGCTCTCTCTCTCTGCCTATCAAATTTCCTTCTGTGGTGATGCCTGCCAGCTCCATTCCTCCGTTCTCATCTCATCTCTCTCTTCTCTTCCCTCCTGCTTACTCTCTTGTTGTCTTCCAGTTCTCACCTCCCCTTCTATGCTCCTCTCTCTTTCTGTCTTGCTGATTGCCCCCTTTTCCTTCTCAGGAGGACCACACTCATGACAGTGAGCACAGGACTAATGCTCTGTTATGTGCGAAGTATTAATAAAACTGCAGTGTTTAATAAGTGCCCACTGTTTCTTTGCAAAGAAAGAAGATAGGGAAAGAATCAAAAGAAGTGGAGGCCACACAATTTTTCTCCCATCAGAGAAGCAACTGTTACAGCAGGGACCGCTTCTGAACCAAAGTATGCCTTTTCAAATTGGAAATGAAAAATGGACTGCCTTCAAGTCGATCCCAACTTATGGCGACCCTATGAATAGGGTTTTTATGGTAAGCAGTATTCAGATGGGGTTTACCATTGCCTCCCTCTGAGGCTGAGAGGCAGTGATTGGCCCAAGGTCACCCAGTGAGCTTCATGGCTGTGTGGGGATTCAAACCCTGGCATCCCAGGTCGTAGTCCAACATTCTAACCACTATACCACACTGGCTCTCTTACCTTTTCAGATTAGTTAGGTGCTATTTATAAAACTGCAATGCTTTAGTGTCCACAGTATGTTTGAAAGGGAGGAGAATGGGAAGAAAACCAGAACTTGGCTATGCCCCTGTGACCTCATTGGCCACATCCCTGTGACATGCTAGGAGCCCCAACAGGCCTAGTGGTTACCAGCTGTCATTGCAAATAAGCAAGCAAATATATATGCAGGATTACAACCAACAGCTCCAACCAGAACAGGATTGCACTTAACTAGAATAAAATACTAGATAGACAGGGCTGTAAAGATAGCATAGTATTGTTGTGTTAGAACTAAAGCGGGTTGAGGCTTTTCTGAGTAAATGAATCAGACACATCAATTTCAAGCCCCATCCAATGCCAACTGCAAGCACACTGCAATACCTATTTTTTCTAACATCTGTTTCCATTTCAGCGCCTCGGGAGAGTCCGGGTTCTTCTCCAACAGCTCTGTCACTCTGTCCTTTAGTTCTTGCACTTTATTCTCGTTCTGTTTCAGTTCTGTTTCAAATAGCTATGAAGAATGAACATGTTAGCCTTCAGAATGCATAAAACCAGCATCTTTGGCACAAGGGGTGCTTCATCAAGATGGCTCTTATCTGTTTAGGCAGCTCTGATATAAGTGTTGAATCTTATTTTATTTCAGGCATGCTATTTGCTTATCCTATGCCCTACAGGCATTTTTATGAGATTTCCATAAAGAATCTGTACAAAGTGCTAATGTATGGCAGTATTGTTACATTATTAAACAGACCCTCTCCATTAATCTGAACAGGAAACTCACTTTAAAAAATAATTATCCCTAATTTATAGTTTTGAACAGAGGGGGAGAAGCTACCTTATGTTGATCCACTTGTTCTTTAACTGCTTCACTGTCAAGAAGAGTTGCTTCCCACTTGGCTGCAGCAGTATCCATTTTCCGTAACCATTCTACCATTGAATTTGATTCTTCTTGAATGTTTTGCATATTTAAAAGAGTGGATTCCAGTTCTGATCTCTTTTCCTTCAGTATTGCTCCCAAGTCATCGTAACTATGGTTTATCGTTGACATGTTGTGTTGGACAGTGGTCACTTCTGTGAGAGGTGGGCATAGATTTATTTAAAAAACAAAGAAACTTGAACTTGTCTTGAACCCTTGATGCTGAAGGTGCAAATATTATATATTAAAGTTTAGATCCTTCCATGAAACAGTAAACAGAATAACTGATTACACTCATTCCTTGTTTACAAAGCTAATATCCCATTACTGGTAGATCAAGAAACATGAGTCAGTGCCCAGGCTCTTGCCAGTGGATGATGGGGAAAATATTGTAAAATGGCTTAAGAAAGAATATCTTGCATGAAGACAAAGATTACATCAGTTTCTCATTTTAGGTTTTAGAACACAGCTAGCTACACTGTTATCATCATCCTAACCTATATCAATACAGTAGGGCCCCGCTTCTTGGATCTCTGCTTTTCGGCACTCCGCTAATACGGCGCCAGCAGAGGTGATCAGCTGGAGGGGTGCTGGAGCTCCCCGCACTCCAGCTGATCATGCCGGAAGAGGGGAAGATCAGCTGTAGCGTGCTACAGCTGATCTTCTCCTCTTCTGGTGCAATCAGACTCCCCCGCTCGAGCTGATCGCGCCCGAGGAGAGGAAGATCAGCTGTAGCGTGCTACAGCTCATCTCCTCCTCGGAGGCAGTCACACTCACACACTCCAGCTGACCGTGCCAGAGGAGGGGAAGATCTTCTCCTCTTCTGGCACGATCAGATTCCCGCTCAAGCTGATCGCGCCCAAGGAGGGGAAGACCTGATCTTCTCCTCTGATGCGATCAGCGGGTTAGGTTCCAGACCCCCGCGCTACAGCTGATCCACTTTCCGGTGGTTTTCACTTTCCGGCAGGGGTCTGGAACCTAACCTGCCGTATGAGTGGGGCCCTACTGTATCTGATTTGTTAAGAAAACCAACGTTTAATAATAAAGGAGTGCGCCTATCTTTTGATTAAAATAAAATCTTAATAACAAAGAAAGTTAATTTTAAAACACATATTTATATTGCTTTCTGTTAACCTAACACAAGTAAATAGTTCAATGCTGAGGCTCAAGATAACAACAATTAAGTAGGCTGCACACACCCTTTAAAATAAAACAGGTCAGGTCTGTCTGAGCTCCTCCTGAATCCCACCCCGGGTTGGATGGGACCAATGTTCTGACGGAAGGCCAAAGCAGAGGTAAAATGCAAGGTATATGGAGTGTATCCTGATGTTGGCCTTTTATTTTTTCTTAACTGCAGCCACGGGGCTCCAAATTGGATCAGAAAAGTGAGTGGGGAAAAGGGGGAGCTTTAGCTCAGGCCAATGGAAGTTAATCCCCAGCCCCCCCCCTGCTTTAGATGCAGTAAACTTAAAATGAATGGGGTGAGGAACTCCACATGTCTCCAATGTCACATCCAGTATAAGCAGCTTGTTATGTTAATACACTAAGTATCTTGGTCAAGGCACTTCTCAAAGATAGTGAATTCCACCTACCAGGGACAACAACCTTGCTATGCTTTACTTATGATTGCTTGTTAATGGTTAGGAGCTCTTTATCTTGTCTTGACTCTCAATTAACTATCCTCTTCTCCCAGGCATTTTAGCATGTGCTTTAATTTTTTTAAAAAAAAAAATTAATTTCTGTTTTTAAATTGTTTTTTGTGTTTTAGAATTTGTGTATTTGTTTTTATTGTTTTTAATTGCTGTAAACCGCCCAGAGAGCTTCGGCTATGGGGTGGTATATAAATGTAATAAATAAATAATAAATTAACTACAAGTGTTGATCTACCCACTGAAACCAAACAGAAGTTGAACTAACTGAATGTATATAGGGGCCATAAGTTTACAACAACAAAGTGTAAAACCCCTCAAATAACTGTGGGACCTTCGCTGTTATTTAGAATTTTTTTAAATCCTCATGAAAATTCTTCATATTTTAGTGTGGATTGCTCTTAATAAACACACTTTTAATTCAGTTTTGACTAATGTACTCGTTTTTGCAAGCAATTTCTCCTAATATATGCATTTTTGTAAACATTCTTTGGTTGGAGATAAATCTGAATGTGCATGAATTTCAAAGGATGGCTATATTTTGGGTCTCATATAGTTTCAGCAAGTGAGAATTTGATAGGCTTTTTCTTCCCCTTCCCTTTTGTAAGCTATTACTCACCTTTGTTTGTCAGGAATCCCTGGGTACCTGTAGCTGGTCCTTCACCATTTAATACTGTTCCGCTTACAGCTCAAAGAGAGAAAAAGAGAGAGGTTTAAGATTCAGTGTTCAGATACTATGAAAACAGCTCTTTCATTATATTTTAGAAGTTTAAGAGTGGCCTTGGGGATATGTGTATCTGATTGGGGCCATGGAGCTGGGAATGGAGGGTTTAACCCTTTCTTTTGTGCCATTTTCCACAGGAAAATCACCTCCATCAAAGCTGTCATTTGTCCCATTGGGCCACATGTTCAGACACCATCAGTACATGTTTTAAGAGGGCTTGTTTTAAACAAACCATATTTAATGCTAACCACATTTTGATGGTTTGGACAATCAATAAACCATGGGGAGGGGTTCATTTATGCCACACTAAACTATGGTTTGGTGTGGCATGCAAATGCAATCACAGCATGACTTGCCTATGGTCATCAAACAAGTCAATGGATGAAAACATTTTAAAGCCAATTCTCTAAAGTACACTGTGGAATCTTCATAACAGCAAAACATTTAAGATTTTTTTACACACCACAAAATTAGTCCCAGATCAGCTCAACCCAAGTGCTAGTATAACTGTAGACGTAAAGACACATGATAATATGATGGTGAAATGACAAATTTTGTACAAGTACTTGTATACAAATTCTTCTGTGAAAATCTGCCCTAAGTACAAGATAACACTGTCACACACTGATTGTGAACAGTGTGCATATCCATTATTTGCAGCTTGGAATCAGGAGACCAATCTCTTTTTTATTGCCCGTTGCAAATATTTTAAAGCAGAATATAACCCATATTTGCACCCAGCAGAACTGACCTTGTTCTGGGACATATCTGTCTAAAATGCTACATGAAAGCTGTACTAAATCAGCAGCTCACAATAGACATAGTGGAATTTGTGCTGAGCTGATTTTAGAACAGGCAAAAGGATGAATGAGAGAGTGTGCCCCAAGTTATCTTTATATACATTATTTTTTCTTTACCAATTTTCCATTTTATGAAACTGACTTCAGAAACACCCTCTTTTGGTTGGCCTACAACCAATTTCATGAAGTGTCAAAGTATCCATTATTTATGAAGGGAATAAGAGTACTCAGTAGAATCTACTGCATGCCTACGTAAGTAAAGAGCCTGAAGATGATTATTTAATGGAGCAGAATTAATGGTTGCCTTGGAGAAGGCCAAGCATTCACCCCACCACCAACAGCTGGAAGGTGAATGCCTAGCCTAATGGCAGCTGGGAAATGGTGAGAAAAAATAATCCGGACATGTAAGTGAGATATTCACATAATAAGATACTGAGACAATCCTCAATGGCACAAAACCTAGGACATTTGCACTTATTTGTAGTAGGAAGTGATTAACTAAATACATTGGTGATTAACAAATTAAGTGAGCAAATTCGGAATAGAAATACTACCCTTTTAAAATGATGTCATTGTTTCAGTATAAGTAGTACTGTTGGAATGAATACTACAAATGACTGACTTCCAGTTTTGGTTTCTATTGCTCAACAGCTTGGGACCAGTTTACTTAAGGAATCACCATATCCCATACAGGCCTATTCAATGACTTCGATGTGTGGAACTTGCACTTTTACAAGTGTCACACAATGTTCATTCTACATTTGCAAGGAGATATTCATTTAATATAGCAGCACCTGTTCTCTGAAACTCCCTGCCTAGTGACATTGAAGAAGGTGAAGGTGTCCCCGCACTTATAGTGCGAGTCGTTTCCGACTCTTAGGGTGCCGTCTTGCGACGTTTACTAGGAAGACCATATATATGGGGTGGGATTGCCAGTTCCATCCCCGGGCTTTCTTTACCGCCCAGCATATGCCGGATACTAATTTTACCGACCACGGATGGATGGAAGGCTGAGTGGACCTCAACCCCTTTTACCGGAGGTTCGACTTCCTCCTTTCGTTGGAATCAAACTCCGGCTGTGAGCAGAGCTTCGGCTGCATTACCGCCGCTTACCACTCTGCGCCACGGAGGGTCTTTACCTAGTGACATTAGGCAGGCAAATTCATTATACTTTTTTAGATGCCTGCTGGAAAAAATCCTTTTTCAAGCCTATCCAAACACATAACTTAGTTACGTTTGTTTTAAATGTTGCATTGATTTTATCTTTATTTTTAATGATAGTTTTTATGTAAAATTGTTTTTAGTTGGTTTCTGTATTTTAGTTGTGTTGTATATATAACTGGACTTCTACACCACTTGGAGAGGGTGTTTTTTTTTGAGCAAGTGGTTTATAAATTTTCTAAATAAATTTTCACAACAGATTTTATTATATAGGATTTTATTGTGAGCTGCCCCGAGTGCCCTCTTGTAGGGTAGAAGGGCGGGATAGAAATATTTTTAATATTTTTATATTTTGTAATATAAAATGAAATATTAAATTAAAATATTATTAATAATATAGTCCTTTCCCTGATAGTTCTTCTCTTTTACTAAAGACTATAAATTGCTCTAATTTAGGAGGGTAAGATACACTTTTTTAAAAAAGAGAGGATCTGGTCTCCACAGTGCACACTAACAGGGACTTCCACACAGCTAGCAGGATCTGGTGTGACCTATGCATGGGTCATGCAATACTCATTGTACCTGCATTTTCACTGGATGCTCTCTGCACTCTGAAATATGCATTAGAACCTGAACCAGGAACATGGGGTGCTAGCATCTGGACACACCCTAAGTAGGAAACCTATGGGACCTGGAGGCACACTTTTAATCTGAAGATGAAGAGGTGTCGAAAGAAAGTGCTTTCCAGGGTTTCTCCAGTCTTGTGTTATGCAGACATTCTTTCCGGCATCAGTGGATCTTTTTCAGAGATTTCCATCCTAAAATCTTTTGTGGTAGGCACACAGCAAGACAACCATTCACCCAACTGCTGTGGTAAAGGTAGTAGACTCAGGGGATATGACTTCCCTTCATTATTATTACATTGTTATGTCTACTCAGCAGGAAGAGATGTAACAACCTGGATTAAGAATATCCTATGCAAACATAGCCAAGGTGGTTGCAGGACTAGGACCAACATTAGCACTAATTGTAAAATTTGTTGATATATCAGGGACTTAAGGTGTTAAATTAAAATGCAAATGTGAGTAAAGGAAGAAACCAGCAGTTGTGTACTAAAGGCTCAGGCTTTTCTTAAACCATTTGTGCCCTTTGGTACTGCCAAATGTTGAAATAATAACGATAACCTTAAAACTCATCAAGCTGGTCTAGCATATACTTTCCTCAACATACACAGGATTGATTTAGGGAATGAAATAAATGCGTGTCTTAAAAATCTAGCTATTGTTAACTCTTTCATTCTATTCACATGTACTTTTCAAATATACAAAATGCTCATTATTACATTTATCCATTAAACATACCTGATTTTACTCTCCTTGACCTTGCAGGGGAAATCACAGCACTGATTAGGTTGCACAATGCTGTCCCTCTACTAATCATTTTCTGAATGTCAGGTGCCTTTGAACTCCATTCCTCCTCCAAATTCTAAGAAATGAACAAGTTGTTATTTTCGGCCACAAACTATATTAGTAAGGGGGGGAAAGTGCATTCTGCTCTGAAGGTCTTGACATGGCCAGAAATGACCTCATCATGACACACATCTTCCTTCCTGTACAATCAATCCATGCTCTATCACCTCTCATTTATGGCCCACAACTGGGGTTAACAAGCTTCCCTGGAAGATCTCATTATCCCAAATGTGGATTTTAAGAGAACTGAGGATATTCACTGGTGAGTAAAATGCTATTCATAGTGATTGCTGAATAAATTGCTGAACTCCCATAATCCCTGGCCACTGGCCATGCTTGCTGAGGCTAGTGGGAGTTGTAGTTAAGCAATATCTGGAGGGCCAAATATTCTATATATCTGATACAGCAACCGTTTTTGTTGAACCATAGCTAAAAATGGAGAAATATATATATGCCCCAATTTCACAATTAGCCGCAAGCCAAGTTCTCCCCACCTGCAAGGATTTCCCAATTGACTCCAATAGTGGGTGCAGCTGCACACACACATCCTTTTGCACATACAGAGGTGAGTTCTTGTAGGTGCCTCTTGTGTCCAAGGGAGTTTTGGTCTTAAGCAGTTGTATCATACTGCTATCATTAAAAAAGGATACAGCATTCCCTGCTTTACTCTTTGAGACCAAAAGGACTCCATCAGTTCAGAGTACATTATTAATTGATATACAAACCCAATTAATGAAAGTAGTGTCTGCAACTACCAGAAAACTCTCACCTTGGCATTTTGCAAATGCTTATTTAAATTCTCGGCATTTAAAGAGGGCTGTATAGCTGGAATTTTTTCTGTCATCTCGTCTATCCATTTCTTCAAAGATTCTACACCAAGATTGAACTCATCCATCTGCTTTTGGCAAGAGGACACATTCTCTTTTCTATACAATTGAAAACAACAAGGAAAGTATATGGGTTATATACAGTCTCCTTGTTCTCAGAATAAATAAGGCAAAGCCTTCTTCTAGATAAAACTGTAACATGGATAATAACACCAATAAGTCTAGAAGTATTTTTCATAAAGCTAGCAATAGCCAGGACTGAAAGACCTCCAAGTATCTTTGTGCATAGAAGGGTTGCCAATTTCCCCTTCAAACTGTAGCCCCTTACACCACATCTCAAATGCTGCTCCATAGTGATGGTCATGAGCAACTGTTGTGAGAACAGGGGCTTGGAAAGCCACAATGTACATGCAGATAATCACACCCGGCCCTTTATATCTCAGTCCCACAAGTAACATTTCCTATGTATCCTTACGGTATTGTGAGTGTGGCCTGGTTTGCACATCACACTGAGCCAAATCATGGCTTCATATAAACACAAGCTCCTAGAGGAGAACCTAGCTGCTTCACTCCTCCCTGGTTGTTTCGTTGCTTAGCATGTTATTTGAACATGGTCTCTCTCCAAACCATGAGCTATAACCAAGGTTTATCCTATGGCTTACAACTTGTGGTTTGTCCTGATGAGCTAAACCATGAGCCGGGGTTTGGATGCACATTAAGTCACAGTTTCGCTTAGGGTAACGAGGGAACTAGGCTATTATATTGAGAAACTTAGAAACCACTGCAAGCCAGTAACTCAAGTTTTACTTTATAAACAGTAAAACACAGTGCAACTACCTTACCGGTTTCTGCGTCACATTATTTGGAACTCTCATTATTAATGTGGCAACATTTAAAAAGTGTAATTGGCAACATTTTAGTTGATTGATTGACACATTGACAGGATTGTAAGTTCAAGGCATACATTTCTTTGCTAATGTTATTTTGATTCTGCTGTGTAATTGCAGTATGGAAAGAAACAAAAAATACTAAAAATTAAGTTTTCATCTAGCACTGGGTGGAGTCATTTATTTATTAAATTCTAAGTTACCTCAAAAAGGCACCTATAATGAAAAGTTGGCAAAATGCATATTAACTAATACACAATATGCATATTTATTTTAAGTAAAAATAATTCAATTTAAAGTCACATGACTAATCAGCAGAAATCGTTTAATAATTTGACAAACTTGATTCTTTTCATCATCATCATCCCCACCACACACTGTTCTGAAATTTGATTATACTAACTTTTCTCGTATAGTCTCTTCCATTTCTCTGAATTTCTTTGACAAGGCATTTACTTTTTCTAACACTAATGACTTGTCTCCAGGAAGAGCACAAGGAGAAAGTTCTTCAATGAGGTGTTGCAGAGTGTCAAGATCTTTTTTCTGCTCCATCAGTTCGGTGTTGGTTTCCTACAAAATAGACAAGAAAGTAATTGCTTCATACCTGAACACACTGGACGGTGTTCAAAATTGAGTCCTTGAACTTAGCAGGTTCTCTTATAATTGGTTACACCGGCCACTGTCCTGCTCAATAAGTGAAATGCAAGGTTCATATCCATAGAAATGTACAGTACCTGCACATATAGGGACATTTCAGTAACATCTTTTCCGGGGAGGTCAGCCTCACTGAGAGCTTGAGTTTTCTTGTCCAAGAATGACTGAAGTTTATCAGACAGGCTTTCAAACAGCTCTACTTTGGTCTTCAACCCCTTCATCTTTTCAAGTTTTTTCCTGTGTTTATTATTCGCTTCACAAAACCGTAGAGAAAGTTCATTCATTTTAGCTTGTAAAGACGAAGCAGTGGATGGATCTGTTGTTTCCATGAATTTGTTCACCTTTTCTTTCATAGCATTTAGGCTGCTCTGACGTCCTACAATGTCTTGTTCTAGTGCCTGGAATAAATGAACAAGTTTGAGAAAACAGTAATGATCATGTGTGCATCTCTTTGTGGGTGAAGTGATTGCCAGCTGATGCAAATAACTGGACTCCCTGAAGTTGGCTTCCGCAGCAACGGAAGCCAAAAACAGGAAATATGTTGTAGATAGAGATGGAGAAGAATTTGGTATGTGTTTAAATGTGAATCTACTTAATTCGCACTTCCTGAAACAATATGAGAGCCAAAACACAGCTATCCATTGAAATTTGCACTTTCCCATATTTAGTAATTCAGTTCTCCAGCCTAAAAATGTGTATAGAAATGTGTGTACTAGAGGAAAATGTATATAAATGCACACTAAAATGCTAACAAATTATTGTGAGGACTATTTAATTATTATTGCAAACTGATGCAATAATGTGAGAAGCTGAACTTAAGATCAGAAAAATAAGAAACTGAAATAAACCAAAACTGAAAGATTAGTTCATCCCTACTCATAGGTAGGTGTTACTCAATAAGTGTTGAAGAGATTATCATTGGTGTAACCATTTCTATTCCCTTTGTGCTGACCCTGGCAGTATATTTTGACTTGCAGCAATCTGTACAGAGACTGGCACAGCTGACACAAGGCTTTTGGTTGTCTGATATTCTAACATATTAGCATGCCAGTCACCTGAAAATGTATTATGAGCACTAGAGAAAGTAATTGTCAAGAAGCACCGTAATGATAGCAGTTTTAAGAAATACCTGAAAATGCTGGCAAGCTAACATATTTCCAGTACCTTGATTTCTTTTTAAGGGGGTATTTGGTCATTAAGTTTGTGACATTAGGAGGAAAATTTGCTCTATTAAAGTTTTACTTACCATGCTTTTACTAATGACATCCTGAATAGCAGCAGAATTCAAAGGCACTTGACCTTGCTCCTCAAGACTCTTCTCAACTCCATTCATCCAATCAAGCATTTCATCCAATCCATCCTGGACGCTTAATGAACGTGTCAGAGTGATCTGAAGTTTCTCATTCCGGTCATTCACCGCTTTCGATAAGTGGTTGTACTTATCCACAATAGTATCTGAAATAAACAAGTGGGGACTAGATTGATTATAAACTCACAAGCATGAATGTTAGAATATAAGGAGCTGCCTTTGGCAAAGTTATACCAATGGTCCAGCTTACCCACGAATAGGGAACCTGTAGCCTCCTTCCCAGGTGCTGTTGGGACAACAACATCTGGAGGGCCACCCCTGGGCTAACACAACATAATCTACTGTAATTGACCACAGCACTCCAGGGTTTTAGGCAGAAGTCTTTCCCAACCCTGCTCCTTAAGACCCTGTGATTACCTTAAGATCCTGTGATTAGTGATAGAAGGAACTGAACCTGGAATTTTCTACATCAAGGATAGCCAACCTTTAATATCAAAGCTCCTGTGCCCTTTCCAGTTATTATTTGATTGCAACTTTTTAAATATCCTCACAGCTTCTGTATCTCACATATCATGGAACCCTCCTGGAAAGCCCCCCCCTGTCTCTCTCTCTCTCTCCCCCCCCCCAGGAATGGTCCCTCCCAAAAGTTCTTCTAACTCAGTTTACACTTGGTCCACACCTAAGGGTTTGCCTAAGGGGTATTCCTCAGAATTTACTCTATGAAAACAGTAATTGCAATGTAACCAATAATTAGCTGTGACCAAGGAACAAACCATACTACACCAGAAGGAGGTGAGTTAACACAGATGGTACCCAATAGTGAGCAATGCCTGCTTTCAGCGCAGCACCAGAAGAACAGAGAATTTTCTACCCCTAATCTGAGCTCAAGTGAGGCTATGCTAGTGACAGAAAGTTAGAGATTATATCTTAAAAGTTTGCAAAATGGGGAAACCATAGATATAGGTTATTTTTTTTCTGAGAGGGTACTATAGATTTTCCATCAGTATAGTGACTGGACTCAAGTGTTATTCAACTCTGGGAACAACAATTTACAGGGGATTGGGAACATGTGATTCCCTCTATGACATGTGTGCCCACAACTGTTGTACAGTGAAGCAGCTGGGCCTTGTGGATAAAACAGTTAATCAATCCAGGTGGCTCCACTCTGCTTAAAAAGGCCACTTAAGGCAAACTGCAAAAGATCTAAAAGAAAGGGGGTATTGCTTTTAAAGGCTTGCTTGAGTATCTAGTCTTCTCACTGACTGACTTTAACAATTGATGTCACTGTCCCATAAAGGGGATAATTCTATCAGTCACTCAAAACTACACTACATTTAATCATCAAGACAGGTAAATAAAACGAGGCTTTTCACTGCAGAGGTGGAGAACTTTTTTCAGCCCAAGGGCTGCACTCCTTTCTGAGCAATCTTCTAGGGTCCCATGCAACCAGTAGGTGGAATTGGAGGCAAAAGTGGGTGGAGTAATGAATGTAAATTTTACTTTCGTACAATAGGCTAGTTTCTGCACATAGTCCCATACCCCTCTCTATCCTTCATTCAGATAAGCAAGAGGCACTATCAGAGTTCAAGGATACACTCCAGTCTTGCAAAACTACTCAAAAAGGGTGATATGCAGGGCCAAGAAGGGTTTAACTAGAGAGGGATCTGGCCTGGGGGCCAAATTTCGCCCCCAGCCTTGAGGTTCCCCATGTCTGTGTTATAACTCCTGAAATACAATGTTGGATTTTCCACAAAATCATACATCACTTTTATTACACTTTCTTTATGCAGCAAATACCGTGCATGAATAGCTAAAAAGACAAGCAGATAGGGGGAAAAATAGATGAAGTACTGAAAAACAAACCCCCAAATCTTTACCAGGTTAAGCATTGCCAGGCATGAGTATAAAAAGAGGTACAACAAAATTTAAATACAGTAACTTGTCACTGCAGGATGTTAAACAGATGGACGTCACATACTTGAAGGTTGAAACCAGGGAATTAAAGGCTTAAGTCTGCATAGCCCGCTTTCTCTTGTAGGCCTTTACACATATTCCAGTAATCTCACATGGCTTGTCTGCTAAGGCAGAATAGTTATGATTTTAAAATAAACCTCAATCAGCTCAGATGTCCTCTTCTCTAGACTTTTAGGGTTGTTGTTTTTTTACTCACTGAAACCACAAGATTGGCCCTGAATCCGAAGTTTAGTTTAACCCATAATTACCCCTGCATTTCTTGGTAAGAGTTTTGTGCCAGCATCTTTGTTACAAGCAGAAATGCCACTGAGTTGTGTATCATTTCACCCCATTCTTTCCTTGAAATGGGAAAGGAAATTCTGCACATGCACAATTAGACAAGCACAGTTTTCTTAACACGAAACCCTTCTTCTCCCTGGAACTTGCAGTGTTTTATGTGAACGATGTGACCAAACCACCCAAGCAATCAGATTTTTGTTTACTAAGCATCTTCTCTCTATTTAGGTCAAATCTCTCAAACAGTTCTTGCAAAGGTTTTATGTGGTTGTTGTCAGTTGTTGTCAGTAGCAATCAGTGGAGCAATCAGGGTGGCACTGAGTATCTGGCTTGCAGACATTGAGTGTTACTGCCACTTACCGAGAGGGAGAGGGACAAGGCACAGGGAGTGAAATTTGGTGTGGGCACAGTGGCAGGAGCATCAGATTGGCTCCCCAGATGCGGCAACACCATGTCTTGCTCCTAGTGCCTTGCCCCTTCCTCTCTCGGTAAGCAGCAATAGCACTCGATGCCCAGGAGCGAGATATGCAAAGCTGTCCTACCTTCCCACCCTACCGACCTCTACTGGGTTTTGCCCCTCATCCAGATCTTAAGCCTTCTTCTGTTCTTGATTATGTGCATTTTTGCAAGGGAGGGGCTGTAGTTCCAGCAGGCTGTATGCCATAGATGGTGCTCCCAGGGGGCAATTTGATAAAGTATATGCACACAGCAACCTTAGCACACAGGTGCCAACATCACAAGCAAGGAGAGAACTCTTAGAAATCAACAAATGCTAACAAATAATAATATTAAGCTGATTCTAAATACAAGCGAACTGTCCCATCACATTTATGTGCTTCACTATGTATATTAGTTATAATTGACTGGTAGCTGCTGTTGCTGCATTCATTCTCTTCCCTCAACTATTTATATCTCATCTCCAGTTACAGAACCAGGTGGTGTTGCTTCTTGACAACTTGCTCTGGAAGTGGGGCTGCCAAGACCAACAACAGCACACAAGGACTGCCCTCCCACACCTCATTGAAGAAATGCCTCAGATGCCTCTGTGTTATCACTGGGAACGGCTAAAGTTCTGACTGAGAAAGGGCCCTTCCTGGATAGTTGTTGGCCCTGGTGGTGCTATTTCCTATGTAAGTTCTTGGAAAGCAGCGCTGCTCAGGCCAATAACAGAGATCAGCTTTTGAGATCAGGCACCCCTCTCAGCAGCACACGAAAAATGACCCAGATATTCCTTGCAATGGGGCATCCTCACATTTTACACAGGTAAGGATGCCTCCAGCATGAGGGACTGGTTGAAAATGCTCTCGAGAAGGGGAAAGGGGATGAGCCCCTGAGCAGAATGCCTAGATAATGTCTGCCTCCCACAGCAAAGAAGGTGGCCACCACTGGTGTTAATAATCCGTAATAAATGTTATGGAAATTTTTGTTACAGCAGTGCTAACCTTGCCTATGTAGACGTGATAAAATGGGAAGTTACACTACTCTTTGTAACTATAAATGATTGTATATGATCAATTCTAAGGTAGTTCTGTGGAATTTTTTCCCCACAATTTTGGGATGTCCATGTGCCCAAGATGACTTTTTGCCTTGAAACAGAAGGACACATGCACACACACACACACACCATCCACCACCACTATGACATGTAGCAAATGGACTTGGAAAGTTCTGCAAGTTTCAGACGTAGTTTGCCATATGGCAGGGAGGTCTGAGTTCTAATAAATACAGCTGCTTCATAAATGGCCTAGGACAGGTGTGGGGAACTTGTAGCCCTCCAGGTGTTGCTGGATTACAACTCCCATCATCCCAGACCACTGGCCACACTGTGTGGGGCCGATGGGAGTTTTAAGTCCAACAGCACCCAGAGGGCCACAGGTTCCCCACCACTACCCTAGGACCACCTGAAGCTGAAGCCCTATTGAACCTAAGCAGGTGAAAATCTGATCGGTGCCCAGTAGTGTAGTGACAAATTCAGAAGTGCAGGGTCCCTTCATGATGGTCATAGGCACACTCCTCCCTCATTTTTTGCTGCTAGTTTGAGAGTGAGATCCTTGTTGATGCCTTCTCCCACAACAACAGATATCCCTAGGAGCCAATAAGCATGAAAAGAGGGGTGTTGGCTACTGAAATGAGTCTTCTCAGTAGCTAACTCATCTCCCTTCACTCTGATTGGCTCCAGTCAGCAAGAAAGGACAAGGAACCATGTTAGAAGTTTCTTCCCAATGGCTAACACACTCCCCTTTCATGCTGATTGGCTCATAGGATGCTGGAGACACAGGGACTCTGCTGGGACCCTGTTCCCCAAAAGGTAAGGGGTCTAAGACCCCCTGAGACCCTGGAAGACTACACAATTGTCAGTGCCTTGATGCAAAGCTACTAGGAGCCTCGTGTAAGCAACTTCAGCACATCTCCCCTCCACCCGAGTACCACTTTTGCACTTTAAACTGGCTCACTCAGGCCTGCGCCCAAGGCTGGGGTAGACTTGCATTTAAAGTGTCTGTTACTGTCATGCACAGTTTGGTCCTACAAACCCAGTAAAACCTGAGCACTACTAAGTCCTGCTGATTTTAATGAAAATAAAACTAAACATGTGCTCCACTGAAGTCAATGGACTGTGCCCTTTGCTCGTAACTAAAGAACAATGGTAAAATTGATGAGTTGTAGGAGACAAGGAGGCAGAACACCATAGAATACCTTCTCTAGTTTCCTTATGTGAGCAGCGGAAGAAGGAAATTGACAAGACAGTAGCTCAACTTACCCAGAGTATTCTGGATTTCATCTTTGTCTGGCAGTAATTCTCCCCTGGTGTCAAAAAGCACTTTGGCCGCTTTTTTCAGTTTCTCTACAGCAACCTGGTGACTGGACACCTGCCCCTGCAGCACCTGTAAAAATTGTAGCATTTTTCAATTCTATTGTTTGCTTACTTTAATATTTACATAGACACACATTCACACACTAATTGTTTGGTAGACATAAGACGTAGACACTTTTAAACATCATGTAGATGACTATTTACATCTTACTCTGCTTGTGAACTTCCCAGTGGGAACTAGATGGCCTCTCTGGATGTCAGACTGCTTCAATAAATGAAACAATGGGACGATCCAGCACAAGCCGTTCTTATTTTGACTTGAACAAGTGCAATTTGCAGCCCAAGGTATTTTGCTTGCCGTGCTCTTGCACGGTTCCTGATTATTTGAATGAGATGTACACAAAACACAACTACCCAGCACATTGTGTTTCATGGGCCAAATCTATTTCCCACGTTGCTGCACTTCATGATACCCAATACCCACCACCTCACCTTTCCTCATTGGACAGTCACCTCTACAACTGAAAAACAAGAATTGAAAAGGGGTCAAAATAGCCACAACGCTTCTTCTTTTTTTTAGTTCTGTTCTTCAATCCAATATCAATGACCATCTTTCTCATGTTACATATTATAATTGCAACCTGTTAACCACTGTGATAAGCATTTCACACAAACAACAGGCTCTCATATTCACCCATCATAAACAGAGCTTTCCTGTCACATAAAAGCAGCACCCATCGATGGGAAGGGAGTCTTATTATAAAAATACAAACATGTCAGCCGGCCTTTGGGTGGTAAAGTAGGCAGGCTGCAACTGGAGAGAGCCCTGCCTGTTCTGCCTTTATGTGTACTTCTGCTTTATGTCACAGGAGATAACACTTGTGTCTGGAACCTGGAGGATTTAGAGGAAAGAACTCCAGATAAAGGGAATGTTTAATCTACCATAAATCCATATATATACTTCTCTTGAACAAATGTCCATGACGTTGTTTTTCTCCCCTCACAAAAATATTTGAACTGCTTTTTCCCCCCTGTGGCCATTGTGACATAGTGACTTCAACCTGGGCTTGGACCAGGGAGACCTAAGTTCAAATTATTTATTCATTTTATTTATTTTTTATTTGATTTATATCCCACCCTTCCTCCCAGCGGAAGCCCAGGGCTAAATCCCTGCTAAACTATGATATTCTCAAGGTGACTTAGCCACTCATTGCCGCTCAATATTATCTGCCTTATAAGAATGTGAGGAGATAAAATAGGGAAAGTCCACATACATTGTGCTGAGCCTCTTGGAGGAAAGGTGGAATATATAGAACATGATTATACTTCTGGTGCCCTCAGACAAACACACACACCTTTGGCATCTGCTGAGGCCCACTGTCCCTTTCATTTTTTAAATTTAGGTTTTCTTGTCTGACAGGTGTGGTTTCTCTTCATTATGGGAAAATTAACATACAAAATGTGGTTGAGCAGAGGACAAATGTAAAAAAGTATTTCTCAGGTGTCTGCCAAAACAGGTGTCTGCCAAAACTTTCTTTTGTACATAAATGATAAATGGTGTTCTAGTTAGGTATGCCAGCATTTGGAAATGCTCGACATCCCTTAAATGACTGGAAACTGTGGATGGTGTCTTGGACTAAGTAAGTCTTGAAAGAACCTGTATATTGATATAAAGAAAGGATTTTATTGATTAATAGCAACTTTACATTGTTCACCCCCTAGTACATCAGTTGCAAATAATTGTTGAGCCTCCTTTCCTTTTTCAGTTTTCTGTGCTAGTGTGTTTTTCCAACCCTTCTTTCATTCATATGCGTTTATCTGATTTTCACTGTTTCCCCAGATATAGGTCTGTGCCTATGTTTATACTGAAATTGAATAAAGAAATTAAAAAACAGATTGTTTTTTGGTTAAGAAGGTTGCGATTCATTTTGTTGTTGGGGGGAGAGGGGTTCTGAGAATCACCAGTTTTGCTTCTGAGAGATGAGTATTTTGACCCACAAGATTTTCTTGGCTTTCCAGATGTGATCTCGGGCCAAAGAACATGGGGAACCTATAGCCAGAGATCATTCATGAGGGTCAATGAAACAGTAATGTTCCCACCAACAGATCGGAAGCCAGAATAGATATAATTTTAAAAGTGTTAACCTTTCATTCAGTAAATAGTACAGTTCCTGTTTTTCCCTGTCAAAACCAACATTAATTTGTTAAATCTGATCTGGTCAACAAATGTAATGCACACACATACATACACCATAGGCAGAAAAAAAATAGCCCTCCTTCAGTTTATAAACTGCTTTTGTTTTCAATACAGCAGATCTGCCTATTTTTCACTTGTTTACCTTGGTCTCTTCTAGCTGCCTCTGGAGATTTCTTGGATCTATGGCAACTGCCTCAGATAACTGTTTATTCACAGCTTCTTCACAGGCCTGGAGTCCTGACAGAAGACCAGATGAAGCATCCTCATAATTCTGATATTTATCTACCAGATCTTTGAGGTTATTTCCAAGGATACTGCACTAGAAGGGCACAGAAGAGAAAATCATGTTCAAGAGTAGTTTTTTTAAAACAAAGTTTGTATTTAGTATTATTGCATAAAAGACTGACATGATTTATCACACACACACACAAACACACACACATACAGAGAGAGAGAGAGAGAGAGAGAGAGAGAGAGAGAGAGAGAGAGAGAGAGAGAGAGAGAGAGAGAGAGAGAGAGAGAGAGAGAGAGAGAGAGACCTCGTTTGCAGGACAGCTAAACCAAATCTGCTTTACTCCTTCAAGGCCCTTTCCGCTGCCACACCATAAGCTAAACCAAGAATTGGCTTAGTGTGTTATATGAACCACGACTTGTGGTTAAGCTCTCTCCTCATTATGAACTGTAACCAAGGTTCAATAAAATGTATTTAAAATGTAATAATCTAAAATCAATATAGAAAATGACTGGAACAGTGAAATACCTGGAAGCATTAACCAATACATCAACTGCTGGACAAAACTACTGTATCTAATTTTTACTAAAAATTCTTAACAATGTTATCCTTTCAAGTTTCCCTGAGAAATGGATTGTCACTAGGGTTGCCAGGTTCAGGGTCTGAGACTGACCCTGTATCTTTAGAAGATAAAGTCAGCCAAGTGCAGGTGTTCTTGCAACAATGTAATGGGGAAAACCACAAGGTGGAATTCTCCCTCCCCCTGCACAACTTTTAAAGATACAGAAGACCTCTTGGAGGCCGGGCCTGGCAACCAAGAGGTCTTCTGCATCTTTAAAAGTTGGGCAGGGGGAAGGGAGAATTCCACCTTGTGGTTTTTCCCATTACAGTGTTGCAAGAACACCTGCACTTGGCTGACTTTCTCTTCTCCTAAAGATACAGGATCAGTCTCAGCTCCTGAGCCTGGCAACCCTAGTGACAACACCTGCCACACTCAGACAGTGGAAAGCCCAAGGTCATATTCAGAGCCTGGGTTAGCAAAGCATCTTAACCCACTGCCTTGAATTCCACAGTGGTAGATATCAACATACTAAATAAAATAATAAACAATGATATGGTGGTTCTCTATCCCTAACAGGGAAGATGAGGCTTGGGCATGTCTTTTTTAAACAGATACCAGGGTTTTGTAACATTAAATGAATATAAAGAACCATTATGGTTTTACGAACTATTTAGTAAACTGGTTTACCTCTAGTAGGCTAGGATTGTACCAGATGGCAAAGTTGCTTAAAAGACCATGCTTTGTCATTCTCCTAAGAAACGGTTCTATGCAAATATTGCATGCACTGTTTTCACTAAAATAAAACTTTTTTTTAGTTGAGTAAAAGCAAAATATTTCTGTATAGCCTTTTAAAGTTTCTCTTCTGACACTTGTGCCAGAGGGTTTTTTTTGCAGTTGGCCCCATCTAGTGGTGATAGTTTAAAGCCACACTATGTAAATAACAAGTAGCATTTGTGGACAAACCTTCCTTTTTGGAGTTTGTGATTTTAACAAAATGTCTGTAATATTTCTGTGCCAATACTTGTATCTCATTTTATTCTATGCTATCTTATTCCATTTTATGTATCTGGATAATATGTTTGATGCTGTTTCTGAATGCTTTCTATGCTGGTCATTGACCACCATAATGAAATATAAATTGACAAAATCATAACATGGATGTTTATATATACTGCGAAGATCTAAGTTTTAAAAGTTTAATTAACAACAATCTCATAAAACAAGCCTCTTTGAGCCTTACAATCTAAGGTTCAGTTTCATAAAGCAAAATCTTTACTGTGCTTTCTATAGTTATTCTCCATTTTTGACAACATAAAGATTTTCTGTGTTTTTCTTTATTTCTGCTCTCTGGTTTACAAGGAATACATTCCAGTCAGTCTCAGATACAGATATAATAGTGATTTTTACATTTCTTGAACGTTTATTGGAGGAACGAGCTTTATGTAACTCTAAATCTTCATTGTGAACATTTGTTGCATCTTACAGAAGACTTTTATGTTTACAAAATGAATATAAATTACCTAATATGCAAATAGTGTGGAGTTCGGAATTTATACATTAATGTACATTAGTGGCATGCCTGCAAGAACTTCTCAACCTCATTTGCAAAACTGTCTAGGCAATTGCATCTGAGAGGTGCTGGTTAGTGAAGATGGAAGGATTCCACAAGAAACTTCTTTTGTACGTTGGCCTTTAAAGGCACGTGTGCATCTTTATCTCCCATCCTTCACTGCATATGTACAATGGCAGTGCTTTAGACAAAATATGATGCCTTGTACAATACACAGCAGGAATGTTAGTCCTAGCAGAGAGTTTATACTTTATTTATTATTAATATATGTATAGACCGCCTTTTGGCCATAAAAACCTTAATTATGACCTTTAGGCTGCATCTGCTGGAATAGGATGGGCTACACCAGAATATAAATGCATATCCAAACAGACTTAAGACTTCAGTATTAAAACAATAGCTTTGTCAATACACAACAATGGACAGAGGGGTACCTACTAATGCCTGGTGCCCATCTGAGACTTATAGTCAAATTCTAGATTATCACAGCCTGAGGGACGATTGGTATGATCCTCTCAGTATTCACAGTCTAGACAACTGAACCTGTGGCAAGTGCTGAGCTTGGGGCAAAGTGGTAATCTTACTGCTCCTTCATACACCCAAGATTTCTGCTTACCATACTATCCAAAATGTCACCTGAGTGGTTATGCTTTGATGGGTGCTTTGGGCACAAACATGCATAGTAAATCAATCGGACAGCTGCTTTAGGTGTGTTCAGGCATTCACCTGAACGTGCGATTGTTGAAAGTGCAGGCAGGGATGAATGCACAAGCCCTGCCCCCAACGTCTTCTCATGCATTGCACCACTCCAGCTCCGAACTTTCCACATGTTGTGCAGAGGTCGGCAGGGGGCTTCTACTTGTATTCACTTGAACATGAGTGGACTCCTCCATGCAATCAGGGACACTGCTTTATCAGAGTTCTACTCGTGTTCAAGCAAAGATGAGTAGAAGCCACCTACAGGCATTCTTCGCGTAACACAGGGAAGGTTGGGGACAGAGGACATTGGGGATGGAGCATGTGTGTGCGCCTCTGCTCCCGCCCATACTTTCAGCATTTGCATGTTCAAATTAAGATGAAAATGAAGTTAATAACTAAAAAAGGGGAAAGAGGAGCCTATGGGAATTGAGAGATAAGAGAAGAAGGGCACGCATGATCCTGAACCCTAATCCTGGTTCCTCAGTTCAGTTGTACATCTGAGTTTTGCCTAAGAAAGGGAAAAAATGAGATACAAAGAGATGCAGCAAGAAAATAATTTTAGGCATTCTGCTTTTAATTTCATGTAGCAATTTGGTGAATGAACAAGTTTATCTCACACATACACATGCCGTGTGAATTCACACTCAATTTACCTTAGAGTAGACAGATTTGAAGCGACCAGTTGCACTATCCAGCTTATTCTGTACCTCCGTGGAAGTTGAAGACGTATCAATGCCTTCTTTGTCATATTTGACACCGTCTCTTTTGTTACACGATTTTGCAGCATCCAATACTCTCTGTCCAGAAATTGTGATGTACCGCAAATCCCCTTTATGAGAAATGACATCTTCCGAAAAACTCTTCTGCCTTTTCAGTTTGATGATAATACCACTGAAGTCAGATGCACCTGTCTCCAGGTTATCAAGTTCTTGCTCTGCCTGTTGGAGCCAGCTTTCAAATTCACCATAGTCTGTATCAAACTTCTCAAGCTCCTCCTGCAACGAACGTGTTAGCTTCAGTTTCTGCTCTGACTCTGCTAAAGCAGTTTCATACTGCACCTTCAGTTCTTTCATATTCCTTTGAATCTTCTCTTTTTCCTCTGGAGAAAGATGATGTCCTTGCTTCTCAAGCAGGGCTTGGGCTGACTGTGTAGCTATTATGACAGCTTGCTGCTGAGAAACAATTTTCTCATGTTGAGCCTGGAGGGAAGCGGGCAGAGAAATCAAAACATACATATAATTAGCAATGCAATATAGAACTTGACCAATTTTGAGCAGCACTCCATTCATAGGAAATATGCGTATCTCTTAATGATGGCTCCAAATCATTAAACTATTCAAATTATTAGGTACTACAAATGTACCAAGTAGTCCTATTTTCCACACCCCAAAGCAAATCAACTGCATGCAAACATTCCAATATACACACAAAAGCTTCCTCATTGACTTCATGTCAGGGATAGCTCAATGTATGCACTCAGTATGCATAACACTGAGAGCTTTGAGGGAGTCCTCATGATTTTTGTACAAGCATTGGGATTCTCATGGATGTAACGTGCTCTGAGATTAGGCTATTTGGGTGTGCTTGTAACTATTTCCAACCTTGGTCTGATGGTGTTTACTCCTGCTTTGAGCCCTGTTAACACAAAAACTAGACATAAAAAGATCTTTGGCTCATTTGGCAGTTAGGAATGAATATGCTTGGAGTGCGGTGAAAGGTGGTGGAATCACCTCCCACCAAATCATTCCAGAGGTTGTTTAGATATTAAAAGCAGGGACCTAGGGAGGTCCAGATGATGTCTCCCATCTCCACTAGACTTTGTTTTGCATAGTCCAAGGCCAATGTCATTGCTGACAGCACTATCTCCAGGCATAGGATGTACGTTTATATTCACCTCGTGCTTTTTTCAAAACAAGTATGAACTGCTAAATGTTTATAGCAATCAAAATTGTGCATGTGTATTACCTTGGCTTTCTGATATTGCATGTTGAGATTGTCTTCTGAGGGTTTCAGTTGTCCATCTACATGACTTTCATTCTGTTGCTGGATTTCCAGCAAGTTACCATTGACTTCATCTTCTTCACCAGCCAAACCCTCCACATCCCCTTCTTGGAAATGGGTGTCATTCTGTTTGATTGCTGGCTTGCATTTATTGCTCCTGTTTTCGGCGTCCTTGTCTACATCTGACAACCAGTCCAGAAGATTTTCTATTGTACTTTTACTCTGTTCTAGCTGTTCTCTAGCTGCAACCTGCACAATTAAAGTTCAAGCTTGAATCTTATTCAGTCATAATAGTTCAAATGTGGATATTGATAATGGTTGAAATGTAAAAATATTAAGACAAGTTAAGGCTGAAATTAGAGGGAAGTTTCCACTTATTAGGGATGTGCAATTCTAGAACAGACTCTCAAAATCAGTCATAAAAGCAACGTTCCTTGATCTAAAAATTCTTCTTGCTGAGTTAAGTAAGCATGCAAGGGGTGTGGGTGTGACGGGTGTGGGTGGGATTAATGTATTAGCTCCATCTCTGTCTCCATTACCCTACACGAGTTGGTGGGCAAACTTGTGAAGATGCCCTGCACTTTTTAGAACCCTAGAAAACATGGATTGCAAAATATATTAGGAGCCTCCACAAGTCCGGGTGACATTGAAGGCAACAGGAATGGAAATGGGGTGGAGGGAAGAGCAAGTGTGCTCATCCCTGAGGCTTCCCCCATTATGCGTTTACTTAATTAACATGGAAAGAAGAACCCCTGAAAAGAGCACAGCATGCTCCTGAATTTTCATTGTTAAATGCCATGGTATTTAGCGGTGGTATGGCTGTTACTTAAAAATGAAACTGCATTAATGGCATTCCACATGGAAGCAGCTTTTATCAAATGGTTTGCCACATAGTGCTGGTATGCATGAAACCGGCTGAACTATCTTCCCACCCCCTCCTAAAGTTGTGCTGGTATGGTTGGAATCAGTTGAACCCACCAAAAGCAGCTTCACAAAAATAGCAGACATATGGAATGGCACTGAGGTTTCTTCCGTTTTAGGCACTAATCATACCAGTACAGAATGCATGAACTGGACCCTAGTAGTCTCTATTGGAGTGAGAAATAATTCTTCCTTTTCCTCCCTTACTCCCTTCAATGACGAAAAGAGACATTATAGTGGAAGGGTGGGAATATGATAGAGAGTAAAAAGCCTCCCCTTACAGACACTTCTGAAGGCTGCTCCTACAAGATCTTTTGTAAATAACAATAACAACTTTAATAATGATGATGATGATAAAATTACCCCACCCTTCACCCAAAGGTCCCAAGGAAGGTTACAAAAAGACAGCATTAAAAACAATTAAAAACAACCTAAAATCACAAAATAGGGTGGGTCCTAAAAATATATGTCTCAGGTCTCAAAGACCAGGGTAAACAGGGGCAGGGGTGCCTGCAGCATTCGTCTAAAACTGTACAGCAAAGGTGCCAGATGCACTTTGGTGGGGAGTTCCACAACTTAGGGCCTGCTATACAGAATGCCCTCTTGGGGGCCACCACTCCCCAAGCTTCCAGGGTAGCAGAACTACCAAAAGGGCCCCCTCTGCTGATCTCAACTAGGGTTGCCAGGGTCAGGGCCTGAGACTGATCCTGTATCTTTAGAAGAGAAAGTCAGCCAAGTGCAGGTGTTCTTGCAACTCTGTAATGGGAAAAACCACAAGGTGGAATTCTCCCTTCCCCCTGCCCAACTTTTAAAGATACAGAAGACCTCTTGGAGGCCGGGCCTGGCAACCAAGAGGTCTTCTGAATCTTTAAAGGTTGTGCAGGGGGAAGGGAGAATTCCACCTTGTGGTTTTTCCCATTACAGAGTTGCAAGAGCACCTGCACTTGGCTGACTCTCTCTTCTCCTAAAGATACAGGATCAGTCTCAGGCCATGAACCTGGCAACCCTAATGTCAACACCTGAGAGGGTCTGTAGGGAAGGAGGCGGTCTTTCAGATATTTGGGACCTAAGTCATTTACAGCTTTAAACACTAGCGTGAGCACCTTAAGTTAGGCCCAAAAACCAACTGGCAACCAATGCAGCTGCTTTGAAACAGGGGTTATATGAGATCTAAAGGAAACTCCAGCCAGTAATCTGGCTGCTGCATTTTGGACCAGTTGAAGTTTCCGAGTCATCTTTAAGGGCAGCTTCACATAGAAGACATTGCAATAATCCAATCTGGAAGATACCAGAGCATGGAGCGATATGGCCAAGTCATCTCTGTCCAAAAAGGGGGCGAAGCTGGCAAACCAGCTGGAGTTGGAAAAAGGCACTTCTAGCCATTGAGGCCACCTGAGCCTCCAGTGACAATGTTGGATCGAGGAGAATCCCCAAGCTATGGACCTGCTCTTTCAAGAAGAGTGCAACCCTATCCAGAACAGGCCATCTCCCCACCTCCCTGACATAAGAACTCTGGACACATAACATCTCTGTCTTTTCAGATTTAGCCTCAATACCGTGGCATTAATACTCAAATACAGAATGCATGAGTGGCATGTCAAATATGAGTAACTCCTGCATGTGTTATTTGTGTATTATTTGTGCCATTTGCCTTTAAAATACATATGTGCAGGGCCTGATTGCTGAAAGGCTGTATTTCAAGGAAGAACAGGGCTAATCATAAAGGTGCAGCTCATATTTGACACGCTGCTGATGTATTTTGTATTTAAGGAGAGGACATTGATTTTTGACACCTCTGCTGAGGAACTTCCTCCTCAAGCAGGCTCTCGCTTATTTTTTAAGTGGTGGGTTTAGGTATTTTTACTCTCTAAGACATTTTAATTAGCTTTATTTTAAACTTCCGAATAAACACTGGTGTTCACACTGCTGTTTTAATTGTTGTATTGATGCTGTATGTTTAGAAAAATTGAGAAAATCTGTAGGGAATTATTCTGGGGTATAGACTGTTAGTTAAAGGAGTCTTCCTCAGGAGGGACTAGTTATGAATCTAGACAACTTTTGTGTTCCTTTCTTCTGGAAAGTGAATGCTGACAACTCTAGATTAATTCGGTGAATGTCTGAAAATAGATATACACATTTTACATTTCATGCATATACCAGTGAATGCTGATAATCTATTCGTTGAGTTTTCAGACACTCATGAAATTTCTCTGGGATTGTCACCATTCCCATGCAAGGAAAAATTATAGCAATATGGCATTTTAAAATGAATATTAAATGGTTGCCAAAGAACCTTTTCTGTTTCCTGCTTAATTGCTGTTGTCATGGCTTTATCCAGCTGTTTTCTGGACTCTTCTGCCTTCTGGCTAAGTAGCAAACACTTGGTCTTGGCTTCATTAAGCTTCTTTTCAAGAGCAGTCTTGTCTTCCTGAAGCAGCCTTTCTCCGTTTTCTTTCAAGAACATCTCCGTATTTTTCACAATTTCTGCCAGTGCCTGTGTATTTGCTTGCATATTTCTCTGTAGCTCCTTGAAGAAAAGCAACAATAGTAAAGATCAGAAGGAACAGTTATCCATTTCTTTTTCACTTTGAAAGCTCCTCTTCAAAGATGCAGCCTAGATTTGCCCTCATGCTTCATAAGGATGGCAATGACAGAATAGCTATTGTTAAATTTGAAAAGGAGTGAGAGCTCTGCTCCATATTGGGTGGAATTTCAGGGAAAAGCCTTTCTTCCCTGATCATTAGAGATCAATTAGCTCAACACTCGGGGCCAATCCTACCAGAAGGCAGTGGGGAGTTGGGAGGGAGGGAGTTGCTGCCACCTCCACCTCCGACCATTCCTTCTGAGCCCCCCAGGCATTCCCCTCTGTTGGAGGACAAAGTAGTACATGTCACAGGGCCTGTTCTGTGCCCCCTAAACTAGCCAGCTGACCTCAGGTATGGTGGAGAATGCTGTCCCATCACCATTGTTGCAGTAATATTCAGCTGCCAATCTGGCTGGCTTCTGTAAATGGGACTGCGGGCTGGGGGTGGGGTCTCTTGTCCTTTACCTCCAGCAGCAAAATGTCTTGGACCAGCTGTGGCACTACAGTAGAAACTACCAAGTTAAACTTTTTGAAATTATTCTAAAGTATTTTGTTACTGGTGTCTTGCACTGTGAAAGCTAATGCATATAATTATCTGCATATTTTAGGAAGTTAAAGTGGTCAAATCTATGTATGCAATTCAGCTGAATGTGTGGCTCACATCATCTGAATTGCCCTGGGACAGCAGAGAAGAAAGTAATCACACTCTGGTCTTTGACACTGACCAGGGAACAAAGGGACACTGGAGGGCTGCACTCCTTCCTTCCCAGGAAGATCATCAGAAGAAAGGGAAGTCCAGTCTGGCCCTACGCAACGGCATGAAAAGGGACAGCAGTAGGGAATTTGCTCCCCACCCTCCCTGCCAGGAATAGAGCTGAATTGCTAATTACCCAGGAGCTTCAGAGCAAAAAGGAAGCATGCTCTGACCCCAGCCCTAGGGGCTGATGGGCTGTGTGGCATGTGTGAGATGGTATTATTTCAGTCTCTTGTGAGCTGCCTTGATGGTTGTTTAAATGAAAGAGTAATATGTCTTCTAAATAATTAAGTAAATAAATAAACCATCTGACTTAATTCCTTGCCCCAATCAGCAGTGAACCTGAACCATTTCCTGGCATGCACTGAAGAGTGCATGAACTGATTTTTAAATTAATTACTGCAAAAGCATGCCTCATAAGTAACATCCTTAGGACATTTGGAAGCCAAACGCAAAGAGGCTCTTCTTTAAAGAAGCTATAAATATTGACTTGCGCTGTTCATTTTAATTTTTTAATTTTTCTTTTGACAAAAAAAATTATATCTGCCTTCCCCCTCCAAAAAGCATTCACCCGAAACAGTTAATTATATCAGATATAAAAGTAAAACAAGAATAATCTGTGCATATTTGTTTCAGTACTGCTGATTACATTTATATTTGGATAAGTTTTATGTTAATTTGTTTTTCACATTTGATTTTGTCTGTTTATTTTAACGAATATTTTATATTGTTTTATGGAAACCACTTCAGAGATTTTTGTTGATTAAGTAGTATATGTAAATCTTGTTAAATAAAAATAAATAAAAATGTGGTTTTATGACAGCGTTGTTTTCATTTTGGTGCTTTTAATTCAACCTCTGGACTTGAAAGGTGAAGGGCAATGGCTACATATTTTGCATAAATAAATAAACCTCTAAACTAGGGATGAATTTATCTCTCCTATTCTGTTCCATTACTGTTCAGTGGGTTCGCTTTACCCCATCTTCCACTCTGACAACCATTCTGAGATCCTTGTGCAGACTACATGAGGGGCAGTGCTGGAAGACTAGTACCTCAGTGTACGTCCTACCAACCTTCACACTATAAACTCAAACAGGACTATGGATGAGGTACCAACAGCTAATCCAAAAGATATTTACAAGGCTTACAAAATGCTCCTAAGCATATTTTTTCAGAAATATTTACAAGTATCTCCAATGTGATTTGCTCCTTAGTAAGTGAATGTGGAATTTGCAGCCTGAATCTGTTGCTGATTAGTCAAGTGTTCACCTCTTGCTTTGCTTGGTACTGCTGCAACTCAGCCTTAGCATCTTCAATAACAAGCGATTCTTTGTGGCCAATGAGCTGGTTTTCTGTCTGTGTGAGGAGATCACATATATCCTGTAGTTTTTCTGTGAATTCCTGGTGCTGCTCTGCCAAGTCCTAATTTAGAATAAGAAGAAACCTGAATAGAAATGCTCAGAAGCTCCCATGTAGATTAATTTTCAAGCAACCAGACTGCAAAGCTTTCATCACACACTGTTTCTGAAAGTATGCTGTAAACATGATAGCAGGTGCACACAGTTTAAAGAAGCTGAATAGAAAAGGTATGGATAAACCTCACAAATGCTGTATGTAAAGAGACCAGGTTTTGGATGGAATCGCCCAGCAGAAGTCTGGCCATGCATTATACGTGTGAAAATCCAAATCTCTGAATGGCTTGAAACCTGTAATAAACAGGTATTAATTCTGAAAAAGGGATGGCAAAACAAAGGTTAGTTGAAAACTATGTGTTAGATCAGTTGGTACGCATAACACTTTCGTGCTTTAAGCAATAAAGAAGCAGACGTGCAATGACACTCATCATTCTTACCTACCCCTTTCCCCTATTATATACTATATATATTTTAAATCCTACATTTCCTGGACTGAAGACTTTCCCCTTTCTCCAACTGATCAAAAAATGTAACCTTCAAAGTAAATTTTGTTCACAGCTTGCAGTCCAACAGAACTTTTGTGTCCCTCTTCCATTAGCCCAGCTGATGACAAACTCTCAAACCTCTTGAGTGCATTACTTTCTGAACACTAGGGTGACCAGACCTCGCAGAAGGCCCTCAAGATGTACAACAAAGCAGCAGCAACAGCCATGACCCTTCTTCACCCACACACTCTTGAGCTGCATAGAGATTTTCCCAAAGTGCAGGAGTGTCAGTGGCTGTTGCCTGGCAGAAGGAGCAGACTAGATCCTTGAACTAGATGACAAAGTATCCTTCTTGCAGAAGTACTCAAATTGTAGCCCCAGTCCTAGATTCTGTTGCCTTAGCTTTATTAGGAGAGGAGAGTACTCTTGTGCTCAGGTCCTGCTTGCAGGTTTCCCACAGGCATCTGGCTGGCCACTGTCAAAACAGGGTGCTGGACTAGATGGGCCATTGGCCTGATCCAACAGGCTCTTCTTATGTTCTTATTTATTATTCAGTTTTAAAGTAAAAGATATATGTTATTCACTGTTGGATGAAGCATTTTATGATTTCTAAATATTGCTGTTAAAACAAAAAATTGCTGTTTAGGCACATACACAACTAGTTATAATATGACTGATCAAGCTTTGATAATGCTGTTCTAGAGATCTGAAGGGTTCTGTTATTATTTTGCCTTCAATTTCAGATAGACTATAATTTCTGCAACTTGACATGTCTCTACTTGGGTCAATGTTATGCTAAGCACACAATCACACAGGGAAGCAAACCTTCTGGTCAACAAGAACTTGTTCTTTCTTTAAGAGAGTTTCAAAATGGTCCACTTGGGATCTTATTGTCCCTTGCATTTCCTGGAAGTGCTTCTGGGTAGTATTCAAGAGTCTCAGGAGCTGCTTGCTCTGGTTTGGGGAAAGATCTTGGGCATGCTCAGAAATGAAGAACTGAATGTCAAGTGCTGTAGATTCCAACTGCATTTTTCTACATCCAAATTCTTTTTCCAGGTCCTGCAAATTAAGCAATGAGAAGTTAACCTTTTTTTTTTAACAAGCCCAGTAACAGCCTTCCCCAATCTAATGTCCCTGAATATTTTGGACTGCAGCTCTCATCAGCCCTAGCCAGCATGGCTATGCCTGATGGGAGTTGGTCCAAAACATCTGGAGTGCACCAGGTTGGGGAAGGTTGCCCTATAGCATGATCAAAAGTAAAACTCTTCACTTTTTAAAACATCATTCAAAAATCTGATCTAGAATCTGATCCACTGAAGGAAAACAAGGCCCTGTAACAGAGGTTTAGCATATCCAAACTTCACCAAACTGCCATTTGTGGTTTTCTTCCAGCAAATTTATGTTGTTGGACTCCATTTCCCATTAGACTCAGCCAGCACGCCAAATGGACAGGGGATGATGGAAGCTATAGGCCAGTGACATCTGGAGGGCACTAGGTAGGGGAAAGCTACCTTATAGATTGTCTCTTTATTTACTTGCATCAATACATAATCCAGAATCTATTAATGAATATTATTATTAGTTTAAGTTTATTGAGCCTTTTTCAAAGGTATTAACTCACAACTTCAGATCTGTAATATTAAGCTCTACAAACAGAGCTCTGCTATATTGCATTAGAGACTTTCAATTTCATCAAAATATTGTCATCTAGTATTACAGAGCTTCATTTTTATAAGAGAGAAACTTAACCCTCAAACTCTTTATTTTAGAATCACTCCACTGAAGGAAGTCATAACCATTTTGAGGCTGTGCCTGCTACATTCTTGGTGGACACATGTGCAAAATATGCAAATGATAATTTATTAAATCATAACCTTATTATCAGTGTTTTCTGATGCTAAGCCCAGCACCAACCTCAAAGATTGACTTTCTATTACAGAGGTTTAGACCTACTGTCAGCATTTTTGTAAAACTGTAGCAGTGTCACCTGCACAAATCTTGACAGCCTTTCTGAACTAACAGTGATCACCCAAGGCATCACTACCTTTGAATCACTGACATTTGGATTATTAGTGATGATTAGCTGGTTCAGAGTGGAAACAAAACATCATGTCTGGAAGCACCCTAAATTAACGGTCACTGATAGATTAAGCCCCACGTGGTACCTGCCTTGAATAACTGAAGCCTTTGCTTCACATCTACATCACATCCATCCATCTGGAGATTGTTAATGGTTTCACTCTTCTCCTCGATCCAGTCTGTAAACTCCTGAAGCTTGACTAGATGTTCCTGATGTAACACTGCAAGTTTAGCCTAGGAAAGAAGTTAAAATACGGTATTTTCTTCACCAACAGGTCTATGAAACTGAAAACCAAATCATAAGATTTCACTTAGATGACACTGAAACACAGCTACTGATTTAAATGGAAGTATAAGGAATAATATTCCACTAAATATATGGGATATTTTAGATCTGTAAGTACACTCTGCTGACTATACCATTTGTTCCACACCCAGAATGAAGATTTGAGACAGGGATTGGTTAAAGGTTATATTTATTAAAATATAACACAAGGAAGACTTGCCCCAAACCAAACAGAAGTACAGGCAGGCTCTCCTGCCTGCTGCCAAGGGCCAAACCACCCCAGAGCAATTCCCCCACCCAAGCTGTCAGGAAGGGAGGCCAAACCATCTTCCCACAAAGGGACGCCTTGGGGGTGCCCAGACAGGTGCCAGCCACCACCACAATTCAGCATTCAGTAAGTGGGACCTGCCAGGCCCCCAGAGCACAACACCAAGCTGCTCCCAATCCTTCATCATCATCAATTGATGTTTTGCAACTGAACATGAAAATTACTGTCATTAAAAAGCATTGTTTGAGATGACATGAAAGCTCATCTGTGGTGCGATCAATGATGGCTGATTCACATAAGCATGCTATTACTTGATGTTGGAGTAATCAAGTGATGAGCATGCTTGTATGAATTCACCATAATAGTGATTCAGAAGGAATGGGGAAAGGGCATAGTTCCATGGTAGAGCATCTGCCCTGCATGCAGAAGGTCCCAGGTTTAAGCCCCAGCAGCTTCAGGTAGGACTCCTGCCTGAAACCCTGGAGAGCCGCTGCCAGTCAGTGTGAACAATACTAAGCTAGATGGATCAATGGGTCTGACTCAGTATAAGGCAGCTTCCTGTGTTGCTATGTTCCTAATGCAACTGCAATCCTACACACACGTTCCTACAGGTAAGCCCCAACAAATACAGTAGATGGGTTTACGCTAGCTAGTATCAGGCAATAAATGTGCCATCATATGTAATACAGTTTAACTACACTTAATATTTTAAACTTGGTTTTATTTTAAGCTACTTAACTAGATCTAAGCTTTTGGTGTTGGATGAGTTAAAAATCTCTGTAAGTAAGACAGATGTCAGCATTGAACCTACCATTTCAGAGTTTACTGCAAAGACTATTTGCTTTGCTCGATTTGAAGACATTTCACAGACTACAAAGAAATCCTTCTCCAAACATTCATAGCTTTCTTTTAGATCCTCAAGCTGCTCTCTGGGAACATCCTTGTGCTGAAATTTTATAAACTCTTCTGCTAACTTCATATCTTTCCGCAAAATAACAGCAAAGCCAGCAAGTCCTGATTCAAAAGACTACAAAAATATAAATACAGATGAAGTCTAGTACAGTTTTGTCTAAAATCAATAGTATTGTTTATAATTACTGTATATGAAGAAGTTCATTATCTCTTATTCCCCAACAAACTACAACACTGCTCACATCATTCAACCACTGCTGTACCTACTCTCTCTCCTTTACCTCAGTGTAGAGCTATCCAGGGATACCTTAATTTTAGGCACTAATGCCATGCTCATGCTCCTTTCCTCCTTCTGGATTTTTAACAGTTTTAACTACAGAGATCATCATCCCTGGGCTGAGTGTAATGTGTAGCCCAGGCCTCAGCCTCAGCATGTAAATGAGATCTGTGGGAGAAGGACCTAGAGTGAGATATTTCATTGATTCATGTTAGATGAAGAATTGATGCATATTTCGGTGCCCTGAGGTGAAGAAGGTTGAACCAATGATAGAAACTGTTCAGACGAGAGCTAGGAGGCATGCTATATCAGCTGAGAAATGGGCTACCAGCCATTGGTTGAGAATTGGTGAACACCTTAGGCACAGGCTACATGGATAGTTGAGATGGCTCTCTGCTATTCTTCTCTTTGAGATGCTGCTGTTCTGATAGATTTTGATGAATTTTATTGGTTTAAATTGTAACACAATTTGACACTGATTTATTTTCTGATGATATTTTAGTGATATGGGATAGTCAGTTAAAGGTTTGTTAGTTAGCTAAAGGTGAACATTTTTATGATGACTGTTTTCATTGTTCCTGATATGTTAAATGAATTTTATTGGTAGTATGATGTTGTTTTTGTGCGCTGGTTAATGTGAATGTACCATTGGTATCACCTGAAGGATAATATAAAATGTTATGATTTGAAAAATGTGTTAAATAGGTTTAGCATATTTATGAAATGTTATATATTTGCCGATCTTGTTAGACTGAATATTTGTGTTTTACTGTTCACTTTGTGAGTCACTTTTAGCATATTAAGAAACTTAATGACTTCTGAGCCAGCTTAACCTCACTTTCTATGTACAGACAATAAGCTTACCTCTAACTGTTCAAGTTGCACTTTTAGGGCTTCCAAATCATTACTGATGGGGTGCAGATCATCTAAGAGAAATTTCATATCTTGAATCACTGTCAAGTGTCTTCTCAGACTCTCTGTGTACCAAGAACATTGCTGCAGACCACTGTATAGCTGCAAATATTATTGAGCAATAAATCATTTTAGTATACCTGGAACTAAGTAGCACGGTAGCCGCATAACACTTGTTAAAAAAGATGATGGTGTTTTAAAAGTGCCCAAAGGTTCAATTTAAATGTTTATCTATGATTCTATTATGATGCCAACCTGGGAACATCCATCTCTATGATAGGTGGTTCCATGCATAATGGCAATATATCTGCTGTCTTTTTATTATGTTAATAAGCACAGTCACTCAAATAAATTATTCAGTGGTATTACATGCCTTTGCTTAAGACAAAGATTATAAGTGTTGCTACTCACCATACTCTTTGCATCAGGACTTGGTACAGATTCCTTCAATTCAAAGGCATCAGAGAAGCTTTTTGATGGATTGTATGGCTCCTCAGCCGAAGGGTGTTCTTTCAAACCAAGATCCTTACTGTATGAGCCAGTACTCTCTGCAGGAGTTTCCACTTTTAATTGTGATGAACATCCAGGAAAGTCATGATCATACTGAGAAGTTTTTTTATCCTGCTCTCTTTCAGTCTGGGCCTTCATGTCCATTGTTTCATGAATGCCATCATTTCTTTGACTGCAATGGTCTTGCTTCAGTATATCAATGAGGAGGTCAGGACTTCTACTTTCAAGACAAATATATGGAGTAGAATTATGTTCATTTGAATGTAGGCTCAGTGAAGTGGCAGTTCTAGTATCACCACTTATATGTGGGATATCAGACTGACTAGAATCCTCATTTCCCCAGGGTGTGCAATTAACCATTTTAAGTAAATTTTGCATTAAAGCTCTTGTGCCAATATAACTTAAAGGTTCGTCTTCCTGCTTGCAGTAAACATGGCCATCTTGTATTTTGCCTTTAAGTATATTTGTTAGGCTTTCAGGTAATATAGGTGGCTTTTCAGAAAAATAAATTTCCTGATCTCTGACTGGGTGAAAATTAGGAAGCATCACATCTTTTTGCGGTTGTTGCATTTTTATCTGAATGCCATTTTCAAAGAAAGCAGGATCATGGTCTAGAACATCATCTTCCTTAGGAGACCCCACACTACTGTGACTGACTGATGTTTCATGTTTTTTCTGCTCAGTGCTATGCCAGCGATCATCCATGGTGTCTAAAGTACTAGAAGAGAAGCCAATTACATGTATATGTTCTTCAGAACGTGCTTCAACCTTGTTACCTACTTCTTCAATAACTTCAACACACTCCATGTTGCTAAAGGCACATTTATAGCTTTGGACTTTATCATGACACACTGTGGAATGAATACTAGCCTCTTTACTAACTTCTTCTGGATGCTGTTTTTCTCTGCTGTTTACACTGCTCACTGCCACTAGCTCCTCTCCACTCTCTTCAATGTCTCTTTCAGCTTTCTTAAGGTAAGATGAATCTCTCCCTCTCATTGCTAAGATATCCCTGCCTATTACATCTTTCGCACATTTCTTTAAATAAGTGGAAAGGTTGCACTCCTCTACGTGGACCACTGATTCATCTGTAGCAAAGCCATTGGCATGTGTAACTAAGGTGTTCTTATTTGAAGTTTGATCAAGACTCATTTTCTCATCACGCAAGGGAGTAATTTTATAACCATTTTTAAAAACTGATGAACAAGGCTCTCCAAAGCTTCCACTTGATTCCTGGATACTATCTTCCTTCAGAATGAATGCTCTATTTTTATTTTGTTTCAGATCACACATTTCTAATTGACTATGTGATATACTGGTAAATGCTTGTGCTGATTTTCCATCGTCTACTTCTTGTCTTTTCTCACAGTTCAAACATGGCACAGATACATCATCAAGAATTTTAGCTTTGTTGTTTTCAGCATATAAGTTGCTTTGAGGAGATATATCTAATTCAGCACGAATCTCTTCTGTTCCAGTTATATCTTCTAATGTCACACCATTGTTTATACTTAATTGGGAGGTTTGACTGCTGTGTAATGCAGGATTATTTTCCAGGAAAGACTCAGAAGCCTGTTCTGTTTTTTGCCAGCTTTCCTCTTTACTTTTACAGTGAAGGTCCTGAATGTTTTCTTTAGCAACATCAGCTACATTTCCGTATTCATCAACACTGTAGTGTTTAAAGCACAGTAAGCCATTGTTTTCATGATGAATATTCTTGCTTTCTGTCTCTGCAATTGCAGGCACCTGGACTCCTATGCTTTTATCACAGCACTGTGAATAATGCATTTCCAATACCTCTTCATCCTCATAATCTGTTTCATCAGGAGTATCATAATCAAAATCGACATGATCATAACCTTCAAAATCATCCTCATCCTCATTATCCCCACTATTGTCACTGCCATTATCCATAAATAAGATTTCATGTTCACTTTCAGAGTCATCTTCTCCTTTCATTCTGATTCTCTCATGCTCATCTTTTTTCATTTCAGCTTCATCCAACTTTCCCAGGGAGCAATCTCTACTTTCTTCACTTCCTTTTTTCTGACCTTTTTCTACATCTCCAGTGCTTTCTGCCTGTTCTTCTAAGATTGTCCCTCGTATCTTTGCACTGAATGCTGCCATATTGATAATTTCAAATATATCAGAATCATTTGATTCACTAAAGCACAGAATGCCTTCCTCTTCTGCATTCAGGTTGTCCACAGAAGATTCTGCTTCTTGTATTGGATTATCTGCTGCTCCTTTGATGGCTACAGAACTGTGGCTGAGCTCTGGGACAACATCTTCCTTAACAGCAGAGGAATCACCTATTTCAATCTTGCCTGTGTTATAAGATTTATCATTGTTACGATTGATTTGTAGAGAATCACTGGACTTGCTGCCATCTTTAACTGTGTCACAAGGATCCTTATAGTCATTGCTAATTTCTGACTGTGGAGTACTACATTCTCTTTCATGCAACAGTTCAGATGGCTTACTGTTACAGCTTTCCAGAAATAACCTGTCACACATAAATGCTGCCCTACTGTCGTCTACAGATGGCTCATTATGCTTCATACTAGCACTGACTTCCAGAGCTGATGTGGACTCTCTATCAGTATTGTTTTTAACGGATGATGCATTAAGAGATTCAGTACTGACTTCTACTGGGATCCCAGCATTTGTACCAATGGTACTTTCAAGTGGAATCCCAGCATGAGTAATAGCATAATTTCTCTGAATTGGTCCAATATACTTCTCTTCAGTATGATATTCCAACAGTGCAATGCCTTCAAAATTTGTATGGTCATCAAGCAAAGACACACTACATAAATTAGCCAGATCTATGGGTTGTTGTACATCACTGATATTAATCTGACTTTCCAGAGATGGGCCACTTTCCATTTCAATTTGCTCTTCCTGCAATCCAGAAATCAAAGTGATGTTGTCTTTCTGTACTGGATGGCCATTGGGAATGAAAGTATTTTCTAGGACTGACACACTATATTTATTAGGGCAATCTTCCAGTGACAGACTGCCATGTATATGATCTCTAGCTTCCAACTGTAATGCATCTTGCACACTGGCATGGTCTTCTAACAGGCACCCAGTAAATTTATTAGCATAGTCTTCTGGTTGTGGATTGGCATCTATATTTGTAAGGACTTCTTGCGGTGGCTTATCAGTCTTATGAAGACAGGCATCATGTGTTATACAGTGGTATTCTAATGGTAATCTCTCATTTGCATCAATAAAGACTTGTAAATGAGACTCACTGTTCCCGTTATCATCACTGTTACGCAGTAGTGGAGTAGCATTATTTCGTGACTGTAATATCCTACTCTCATTACAAGGCCCTAACTCTTCCCCAGTAAGTTCATCATTTAAGAGTTTATTGTCAGGTTCCATGCAGATGTATAAACTATCCTGAAAGTCATCATTTACCTCATCTTTCTTTATTAAAATAATGTCTTCTTCAGTCTGCAAAACGCAAGTCATGCATTTCTGCATGTTGTTGCCCATGAGATGTGAAACATAAGAGCTCTCTTGCACTTCCTCTTCTTTCTTAATAGCTGAAGAATAATTTATATCCAGAATGTTGTCTAAGATGCCTGAAGGCATCTTGTTTTCATTCCCCTTGATGTTCTTCCCCTCTATCATGAAAATGTTATCTTCATTTATTCTTGGAGGAAGGCTTTTTTGTGAATAGTCAGAAAGAGACACTTTTGTTTCAACATTTCCAGCATTTGCTTGGTTAGTTGTATTTTCACACACTACCACTTGCATTTGTTCAGAAGGTTTCAGCAAACTTCTAAATGCATTTTCTTTTTCAAGGTTTTGATTTGTATCAATTACCTTTCCAGCTCTATCTTCCTGTTTACAAAATAAAGTATTTGTGCCACGTTCTGACTGCTCTGAACCACTAGCCACAACAGGGAAACCATTTTCCCCTGAGCTTTTGTCATTCCAGTGATCTTTATAAAACTCCTTTTTGTTATTGCCATTAGAAATATTTTGAACACTTGTCCCTTGACCTAAAACATTGCTAGTGATGCCACTAAACGTTACGTATTCAGGCTGTTGCTCAAGATTTTGTGTTTTTGTGTTTATACAAAATTGCCCTTCTGTCCTATCTGTATAATATTCTGAATGACTGTCATCCATTAACGAGCTGACAGTTTCATTTAAGTCACCACAATGCAACAAAAGTCTCTGCCCCGTGTTTGCATCCATACAACTATTGATCATTAGGTAAGACATGAAGAGCTTTTGCATTTGTTCTGAGAACCTAAGTATGGGCTCGCTAGTGTCAGAAGCATCCTTTCCATGAGCATGCTGGGTGGGTGGATGAAGTTCACAAGAGGAGAGCCATCTTGCAGCTTTTTTCAAAGGGAATGGTATATCATCCATATTAGGCATTTCATCAGGTAGGGTAACATTATTTAAAATTGATTTAGTGTTACTATCTATGACTCCTTGCTGGGCAGCAGCATCCAGGCCAATCACTTCACAAGTTTCTGGAATATAGAATGCTGCTATTTTTTGCCGCCCATTTAGAATTTTGCAGGCCTGCTCATTAGTGATCATGCCTTGATGCAAAGATGTAGATACAGGAAATATTTCACCGCTATGTGGCCAGATGAGTCCAATGAAGCCTCGTTGTGCTTGTAGGACCAGCAAGGCACTGCTAGAAGATATTAAGTTACACTGTACAGCTTCATCTACAGTCAAACGTTTTGATGAATTTTGACAGAAGATCCCACCTGTCTGGATCTGATGAGTCAAAATAGCACAGGCAGTGTCCTGATCAATTACACCTTCTTTCATTGCTTCCTCAAGAGACATTCTGTGTCCTGTATCAGGATGAATTATGCCTCCAGAAAGTAGCTGAGCCCCTAACAGCCTGAACATGGTCTCCCTCTCTATAAGTCCTTCATGAGCTGCTCTAAAAATAGTTATCTTTCTTCCACATTTTAGTGTTATTTTGCCTCTTTCTTGAGGGGTCACAGGTAACAGCCTCAAGCCTGTTTCTCTATGTACTACAGTTCTTTCAAGCAATTCCTCAAGGGCGATCTTTTCTGCAGTGTTGGGGTCAATAAGGTCTTTGCACATGTCATGTCTTTCTAGGAGCTTGGTATATAATGCTGCAGAAATTAGGTTCTTCTGAAAAGCTTTGTGCAAAGTCAGCCGTTCTCCTGTGGCCGGTATCATTAGATGCCCTCTGGAAAGCTGAATCTCAAGAATTTTAATAGCCAGAGATTCTGAAATTAAATCCTCTTCCAAAGCAGCTACAACTGGGAGTGTTGTTAATTGCAATTCTGAAATGATCATCTTAGCATTCTGCAAACCTTGCAGTTGCAATATAGCTTGTTCATCAACAAGTTCATGGGCTTTTGCTTCTTCAAGGTCAAACCTTCTTCCCAAGGCTGGTGAAATTAGACCTGATAAAATGAGCTGGCTCTGAAGTAATTGAATTCCAGTGTCATAGTCAATAAGGCCTTTATAAATTGCCTGTAAGACTGAAAACATCTCTCCAGTTGTTTGATCAATGACGCCAGCTATGATTTTGTCCACCTAAAAGTGAGTACAAGAATACAACTTTTCAGTATTTTATCAATGGTAATAAATCTTTGAATTTTAATATTATATATGCACAATATGAAGTCACTTACCATAGCTGGACCAAAATTGTGAATGTTAGCAGTTCAATGCAGAAGTGATGTCAGTGATTCAACAGCACATGGTGTAATAAAAGACTGAAACACGACATGCATCGGTAAACCAAAAGCCTATGCTCTGCATACAACAATAGGGTTAGTGGAAGACAACAGAGTAAATGATCGCATAGTGAGCAAAAGGGACATGTACCTGGAAGGCAAACCACCATGCTATCTATGTGCTTTGTGAGAAGTTAGGGTATTCAGAAAACAGTATGTGGTACAAAAACACACATGCTATTCATGTTCACAGCATACAGTACTCTTACGTAGATACTTTAACACATAAGAATCAAGTATTGTAGCCACTTAAATGTATTGCAACTGCTTTGCATTGAAAGTCATCCATTGGGAACAACATCAAAAATTTATGTGCAGAACAGTCTGTCTTTGTATATACTCACTGGCATGTTATAATGCCTTTCAAAGGCAAAACTAAATATAATAGACATTAATGTATTATCTCAGTTAGTGGTAGAAACTCCAAACTATGTACCTGACTGAAATGTAATGAACTTCTGAAATATGACATACCTCCTGAGATACTTCATGGAGAGCCTACAGTAAGGTATAGTTTACTGAACTTTCATGTGTTGTCATGTTTCTGAAGAGGAAACTTTTGACAGGATTCAAAGTATGTTTTTTTAAAAAGAAGGGTTAAGTGATTTCTTTGCTCTTAGTTCATGCAAGGCACAAGGTATAAAAGCCTGTTCATATACAACTTTCCATATGTTTATTTATAGGCATTCAAGTTATAAATTTCACAAATAGATTGAAAGCTGGCAGTCATTTAGTTCTGATTCTGTTTGTGTGATACACACAATTCAATACTTTTTTTAGTTAATACAAAATTCCATAACCATGCGATGAATAAGACTCAGAAAAGCATATACTATAGCCAGGAATACAACACAGAATGTAGTATACCTTTTCATCCATGTTGTCATTATCTACATTTTGTTCCTGCTGCAACTGCTTCAAATCTTCATTGGATAACAGTTTATAACCTTCTTGCAGAGACTTCATATAGTTTTCCATTTCATTTTTCCCTTCATCTGTCATTCTTGCAGGGAGGGAGAAGAAATAGCAGATTTAATACATTAATTCATTCAATACAAACAGCAATTTCAAAACATTGTTCTTTGAAGAAAAACAATATAGAATTTTGATGGTAACAAAAAACCCAAACAAACTTCTATTTCTGTTCCAATAAGCTTTACAACAAAACTCTATAAAATGAGGATTAACTGTAGAGAATTAAAAACAAAAAATGCAGTATGTTAGCATATGTTTGCTCTGGATGATAAAGGGTACTTTAATGGTTATCAGGTGAAATCAAGGGATAACTACTGTGCACGTGATCTGCACAAGCACACATAGCTTTCCTTGTTACTTTGGTTTTAATTTGCTTTCTGCATCAATTCATCTGTCAAGCCACAGACCTTTCATCCCCAGTAAGTATAAAAGTCAGTTTGGGAGCAGCTATGGAAAAAAGGGAGATATCTTCAAGGATCAAGAATATGCTGACAGGCGAATCAGTCATTCCTATTCATAATTTACTAAGCATTTTTAACAGTTTAACCCAGGAGTCTCTTACACATGTTCATTCTGCAGCACAAATGAAGGTTAACCTCTATTCTCTGGAGTGAAGGAGAGAGCTCCACATTATTATTATTATTATTATTATTATTATTTCCATGTATGAGTCATCTAATAAACAGTAATCTCTAGGTGACAAAGCCCCAATCACTTGCCATGTTCAGAGGAGCATGTAGGGAGGACTACTCACACACATTCTGTATGTATAATGGCACTCCCATGAAGCTCCAGATTGGTACAATTAAATGTTCAAAAAAAGTTTTTTTCAACCTTCACATTCACCTCAAGGGTTAGGCCATTATTACACCTATTTTACATACAGGAGATGGTGACTAACAGATAATACTAGACAACTACAACAATCATTAGTGGGGCTGCCTTGGAAGATGATTCAGAAATTACAGTGGGTACTGATCACAGCAGCAAGGGTGCTGACCAGAACTAGTCAGTTGAACAGCTCTCATCAGTGCTAGAACAGCTCCACTGGCTTTGTGTTTCACAGCATAATTTCAAGTACTGGTCTTAACTTCACAGTCCTATATAGTTTGCAATCCAGATACCAGAAGGACTGTCCCCTTCCATCTGAACCAGCCCATTTATTGATAAACAACAGAAACCATTCTCTTGGTAATCTCACCAAAGGTTAGGTGACTGAAGGCCAAAGAAAGGTCTTCAACAGGACAAGAGTTCCAGAGAGTGGACGCTATAATCAAGAAACCTTTAGTTCATATTCCCACTAACCTAACATCCTAACAGGCAGAAACCTAAGTTGACTAACCACAATCCTAACTAGGGTAGAGGAGTGAAGTGCAGACAATCCTCCTCTTCTAAAGCCCTACTGGCTTGCACTGTCCAGTACAGGAGGTGGCAAACATACCTGGGGGGGGGGTCTTGCACACGGAAATGGAGTGCCTTCAAGTCGATCCCAGGTTTTCATGATAAGCTGTATTTAGAGGGGGTTTATCACTGCCTCCCTCTGAGGCTGAGAGGAAGTGACTGGCCCAAGGTCACCCAGTAAGCTTCATGGCTGTGTGGGGATTCAAACCCTGGTCTCCCAGGTCGTAGTCCAACACTCTAACCACTACGCTACACTGGCTCTCTTCTTACACATAAGGGTTCTTTTTAATTCCCCTTCCCCATTGGTAGAAAATTGGTTATACCAGGTGCAGGTTGGCTAGGATGGTGTGGGGGGACAATCCTGGAGGCTCCTTGATGTATAAAGGAACCTTACATCCAGCCCCCAGAAATCCCTGTTTCAGAGCTTCCCCCCCCCCCAGGGCTCAACACCAGGTGGAATACATGTTGATCTGTGCCTGTGGAGTTTCTGTAGGTACAGCAAGGGGTTCTGTGGGAGATGTAGTCCGCCCTCTGCAGAGCCCACTGCCAACATATAGGCACCTCCATTTAATCCTGACCCCCTCCAGCCAGCAGATCTGGGGGTAGAGATTGCTTTCTAAATTAATGAATTTGATGGTACTGGTGGTGGGTCATGTAGGCAACTGTTTCCAAAGATATGGTGGTCCCAGACTGTGTGATTACCATTACCATTGTTAACTAATGCAAACATTAATTGAATTATGAGTGAGGTGTCATTCATAAGGAAGAAGAGGCAGTTCTCACTCCTTCCCATTGTTTCAGACTACAAATGACAACTCTTGGAGCTTAAGAATATCTGTGGCCTACACACTGATTCTATACAGAAAGGGGCTGAATGTTGTCCCAAACACAAATTTTGAAAGGGCACCACTAATTTCAAAATACAATGATTGTAATGAACATACTTATCACCATGTTTTGCTAAAAATGACTGCGTTGTTTGCAAAGCTTCTGATATCTGTTCTTTCTTGGTTGACAGTTCATCGGAAGAAATCTGAAAGAAAAAAAAAGATGAAAATACGTTAACAATTCCACAGCTCCATTCTGGAAATATATAAAAGGAGGTGGTGGTAGGAAATTTACATAAAAGATGATGCTAAAAGGTTAAGCATAACAAAGGGATGAGAATTTCAACAACTTTATAAAGGGTGTAATAGGTGATACCAAACACTGCAAGGATGGTGTTCTACTCATGTAGTGGAACTTTCTCTCCTCATACACCCCCACAATCTGCTCAAGGGTCCCCCAACCCCCTGGACACCATTTTAGGGTGCTTGGAGGGCTGCAGGGGAGAGGAAAGGGAAGTTCCACTATGCAAGCATGTTGTACATGTTTTGGCAGTCTTGGATATAACCCAATGTATTTTGAATAAGAAGTATATTGCAAATCCATCTTTATTTAGCAAATGTGTCCCTTATTAATGAGACTTACATTCCTGGTTATAAAATACTATGGTTATGTTTATAGTGATTGTTGGGAACATGACAACCTTAATTAATTTTGAATGTAAATACAGCTGGCCACTAGTAATGTATGCATGTATAAATTTTATTACGGTCATAGACCAGCCAAAATGGCCACTAGTAAAAACATTTGCTTTCTAATCTTCTTAAAAACAACTTTAGTGTAAACTGTCCTGGTCTTTGTTTTAGACAATTTGCAAATAGGTCAGCTGTACACATTAAGAACACATAATATGAAAATGCTTTGCCACTATATCCTCAATATGTCCTGCAACTGAAAATGTCTTGTAATTCAAAGCTTGTGTGTCCAGCATTTTAAACATTAGCTAGTCCAATAAGTGGCCTCGCCTGTCTTACTCTGTGGATTTGTTTTCTGGGACCAGCACAACTATCTCAGATCCTGATCTTTTATTTTCATGTTATTCCAAATCAGGAGTTCTCGAACTATAACAAATGGAAACCTGTTCAACTCCAACTAGAGATGAAAAAGGGAGACTGAAATAACTTGCCCCAATATGGATGAAAAAGGATCAGAAGGGATGATAAGACACAATACAATGCGAAATAATATGCCTTCAGGCCTCTGAGGCTGTGAATAGCAACAGGAATGACTTTTTCCTTTAATGCTACTGTAAGACTAGCACTGATGCAGAATAGGTAAGTGGAAAACTGTACAAATGGAATGTTATGAGGATGAGCCTTAACGTAATGGGCCTGCTAGCTATGTTTAATTTATATGACTTTTCAACCATAACAGTCCCAAGTCTTAACAGCAGCCCTGCTTCCCTTTATCCCACAAAACTGACAAAAATGAAACTAATTAGACCCAAATGGTCTAATCCATTTCATATTTCTTTTATAAAGTGTTACAATAGTACAGGTGTGCATCCATGCTTTCATATACTGAATTAAAACACAACAACCCTGTTATCATAGCTCCAGAATTGTTCTAGACACTGGAAGAAGAAAGTGCTTCTCATTGTGAGCACCACCCAATACTTGCTCACAGAAGTCATGTGAGAATGGGCAGACAACCCTTATACGTAATGCTAGTTGTGTTGCTAGGGATGTGTTTTAGCTTTTCCAGCATAACCTTACACTCTACAAAACGAAAAAGTCTTATCTGAACAGAGAGACACAAAAAATGAACTTTTCTTCCGCAGACAATGAAGGCTCTAGAATATCGGAAAGCCTATTATCCTGAGAAAATGTTTCCAGTTTGTTTTAAATGATTTCACTATTACATTTTTCATTGTTGTCACCTGCCCTGGGACCTCAAGTGAAGGACAGGTAAAAAAATGTAAAACATCATAATATAAATTATTTTGCTCACACACATATGCCTTACAGCTTGGGACTATTCTATATTATGCTGATAATGGAAATTCAAGATGCTCCCCTTACAAGTGCTACTTAGCATGCTGGGCCACCCAAAATGTACTGGAACTGGAGAGAAACAAAAAGATAGTAATGCAATACTCCTGGCCTACTTTAACCTAGAATTGCAAGCTGTGTTATGGCTCGGTCTGTGAAGGCCTAACTGAAAAATTAGCTCTATAAAGCACAAGAATATACACTTTTGCAGTCATAATACAACTTCCACTATTCCCCTCAGGGAATGTGAAAGTAGTTTCATAACACATAAGGACGTCCTTCCAATTCCTCTGTATCACTTTAATGGGACTCAGCTTCTCTGATATGGGTCAGCAGGGCTCACCTTCTTTAAATGGTGTAGTAGTGACTCATGTGTATATCCTGTCCCCACTTCCTGTTCCCTAGGGTGCTCACATCCCTTACAGGATAGTGCAACTCTGCATCATCTACAGCTGGATGCTGCAGCTTATGATCTCTGTAGGAGAGATGCAGACACTTGCAATAACTTTCCTAAAGGAGATGGATATTGGTCTTAGTCTGCTCCCAGTAAAACCAATCATTTCAAAGACTGTAAACCCAGAGGTTTAAAAATGCTTCTTGGTCAAGGTATATTATGATGAAGAGACAGAAGCCAGTAAGTGGCATTTTGTATCTATGAAAAACTGCAAATGTTGATTTTGTTCGTTGCGGGGAATTATTTTCTCTCAAAATCATACAATTAGATGCATATGGGGACCAACGACGTGACACTTATCAGGCAATCTGCCCTTGACTGCAAGCATTTTCTTTCACAACTTGTCAGTACAGGAGGCCCAATCCAGATGTGTACTTTGGTGAGGTGGGTAGTGGGCCTTTAATCCTTGGCCTCATACTGTGGTCCTAATCCAGATCTCCCTTTGTCTGCAATTTGCCAGGGGGAAAGCTTCCATTCGCCCCAATGGGAGCTTTCCTCCAGTGCAAATTCCAGGTGTGTATATGGGTAGGGCGTTCCAGATCAGGAAAGAGCAGGGCACAAACCTACTACTCCCCCATCACTGCCAATGCCAGGGCCACGATGTAGATTGCCCACCCCTTGTGATGGCATTTTGTGAAAGCAGCAGCTTACACTCATGGACAACCTACATAAATGTCATATGTTGTTTGGCCCCGAGTCTCAGCAGTGGGCAGTTAGATTCTGCACTATTTGTTTTCTCCATGTATTTAATGTGCATGCACATGAGGACTATGTACAAAGCGTAGCTAATGATAAAGGCCATTTCAAATAATAATAGCACAATAGAAGTGTAAAATACTGAAGAGTTCATTGAGTGTCATGTAATGGGACCAGTAAGATATTATCATTTCCATTCTTCAATGGTACAGGGCTGACTATAGATTTTAAGGTGGTGGTTCGGAAGATGCTCTTACACATTTTGGGGTATGAGATCATACCTTCCTGCTTTGCCGCCAATACCCTCTCCCCACAAAAAAATTGAATACGAGTGTAACATTTGAAAATGGTGAATGTGTGCACAATACAGTTAAACTTGAATTGTGTGGTTGATACCTCCCAATAAATCAGGGAACAAACAATCTCACTGGGGCCTAAAATCATTGGAAATAAGCCTGGGATGTCTAACACAGTGGTGCCCTTGAGGACGTCCCCTGCTGTCCATGAAGATTCTGAGCCCACACATACACACTCATTGCCCCCTTCATCGTTAGGTCACAGAGGTGGTTACCTTTTTACCTTCCTGAAAAATCCACAGAGCTGAAGAAGGAAGTTAGAAAAGTGACTCTCTTTCCCACTTCCTCTGTCAGTCCTATGTACTTTTCAAGGCTCAGATCAGCTAAACAGAAAGCAAAGAAACTAAGAGGGCAGGAGGGAAAAGGGAATAATTGGGGGGGGGGAAATGGAGTGGCCAGTGGGAAAAGGTTGGGGGAAATTACAGGTACCAGGAAGGAGTGTGCCAGGGAAACACACACACACTATATCTAGTAAAACAAATCCTCTTCAAACTATTTTTTTATGCCTCCCCCGCAACCACCATCAAATCACAGATAACATCTGTCTCCACTGGCTGAACTGTAAAAATAATGGGTCTGGTGTTTTTCAGTGCTGCAGTGAATCATCATATGTTTTTTAGCAGTGATTCAAAATCACCACCAAATCATAGTTTGCCTCTGTGTTCACTGTGATTTGGTGGTGGCTTTCTTGTCATCTTCTGTAAAAATCACAAAAATACATGAAGACCCATGGTTTGGGATCACGGTTTTTGTGGTGCTGGCAAACACTGGGTCTGTGATTTATACTGCATGGTCTATTACGGTAAGCTTTAATTTGATGGTGACTTTGGTGGGAACAATATGCAAAATCATGCAAATTCAAGAGAATTATTTCAATTCTGCTGGATATGACTTTTTATCCAGATCCCATGTAAAAGCAGAGGGAGTGTATGCATCTGCTGACCTGGGAGAGTAAAGCAACCAGAGGGGTTGTACCCATGGCACCCTCTCAAATTCCAAATGTGCCCATAGGCCAAAAAAAGTTGGCAACCCCTGTAACCTCTAATAACATTATCACCACACATTGACATCCAGAGGACTGGTAGGAACACCTGGCAGGAGAGACATGGAGGCATGATCTCACTCTCCCACCACAGCTAGGGAAATAGAGAGGGAAAGTATTGTCCAAACATTGTTTCTGCTTTTTATCCTGAATGTCACTTTGAATGTACTCTTTCAGAATTTTTTTTTAATCAGAAATGTAGTCTGATAAATGTAAATAAAAATACAAGTATGTAAATTATATTTTGTTTAAAGCACTTTAAAACAAACAATCAAAACTGTTTTGTTGGCTCCAAGACAGGACAGACATAACTTGTTTTCTTGAGCTTGCTGCTGTGGAAGAAATGGGAGAATGTGCTTAGGGCCCATTTGACCCTTCAGAAGATACAAGGAACAAGACCAAACAACACAGGGCCATGCAACTGGAGCGATCTACTCTCAAGCAGCATTTTAATACCTGTTTCTTATGAAAATCTGCTTTTTCAGGCTTTTCTCCTCCGTTTTTGCCAAGGTTCTTGGTAATATTTGACACCCATTTCAGTAAGTCCCCAGCTTTTTCAACATGTTCTTTCTTTTCCTCTTCCACTGACTTCTGATGCATGCGCATTGTAAAAAAACATATTTAATATTGCTGTGATATTAAGCTATAGCTACCCCACCAGGAACAATTACATCATGAAGAGTTTTACTACCAAAGATGCCAGATATAGAGAAGCTTTATTTTATTTTTTACCACTATGTCATTCTTATGCAGGTTTTAAAAAACACACATTAACAATGAAAAAAATTAAAGTGATTCATTCAAAACATCTGAAAAAATCAGAATCATCATTATGGTACATATAAACATATTCAAATACATAGCTGATAGAATTCACATGATGGAAACTTCCCAGCCACCACTGCATAAGTAAAATCTAAACCAGTGTTTGAAGGGGGGAAAGTCTTTAAATTGCAGCCTTTGCATTAGATATATACCCAACGCTGGATATCACGGTGTTGAAGAAGACACTAAAATGCATTAATATACTTTGCAGTTAATATAGCATTGTACATTTTTTTCATGAACATTAGAGGAGAATCAATAATTGTATAGCCTACTTTATTGCTGATTTCAGGTTTGTTTGTTTTTTAAAATGTCAAGGATCATGAAACAAAGTAATGTGTGTGGGGGGAAAGTGAAAAAAAAGTAGACATGTAACAGAAGTTAGCAGTTTTCGCTGAAACATCCACAGTCACCAAGAATGTTATATTCATGTAACTTATACTGCAATCCTAAATACACACACTAAATACAAGCTGAGGCAGCAATCCTAACCCCACTTAATGAAGTAAGCCCCTTTAAATTCAGTAGGACTTTCTTCTGAGTAGACATGGTTAGGATTGTGCTGTTACTATGAAGTAAGCCACACTGAACACAGTGGGACTTACTTCTATATAAACATGCCTGTGATTGCACTGTTAGAATATTAAATCTATATGACAGACCCCACACCACAGTAAACTTCGCACCTGCAAGCAAGCATCCTTTCAAACTTATTTATGATAATGATCTGTGAATCTTTACAGATTAAGTTGTGCCCACTGTATTAACCAACTGAACATGGGGATAACTCAGCCAAAGGTAAGCACTCAAGTGCCATTGATTTCAGTGGGAGACTTTACATGGTTAGCTCCCTTTTTAACTTTGGCTGAATCATACCTACTATTTGCAGGAATGTATTGGTTTGTACATCAGTATGAATGTAGTATGATATATTGCTTTACTTTTGAAGATTTTCCAAGAGCAGTTTGGAATGGCAAAAAAATTACAACACATTGATATAACACAGTAAACTCCTACCACTTATATAACAAGGAGTACAATCCAGACATAGCTGAAAGTGGATTTAGGTCCTAATGGTTTCAATAAAAGAGAGGTTAAGCATTATCTTAAATCTTTCACCGAAATCAATGGAACATAAAAGCCCTTAACTCTTATTAAATTGTGCATCAGGATTACAAGCACAGAACAGCATTAATTCTAGTGTATACATAAAACTATATACAGGCAAAGCCAAAATGCTTTGCTTCACATAGAAAGTCTCATTTTTCACCTAGGAACCCTATTCTACAACCTAGGAAATCATAAGGAATCATTTACATGAACCAGATGGTTTAAGTTATCGCAGGCCAATTTAATAACTTCTGTTGTTAATTACTGTGAGGAAAAATACAGACTAGAAATTCCTGAGGAAATTAACTCAGCTGCTTCTAGCAATCGTAGCCCTGTGTGGCAGTCAAAAACGGCTCTTTCAAGGGCTTCTTTATAGGTCAACTTCTTCTTTGTCTTGGGACACGTAATACCTTTTAAGTAGAATTTGTCATCTTTCATCTTTGTAGCAGTGACAGCATCAATAATACCCTTTTTAATAGCTTCTTCCATTGATAATCTAGAATGAGATTTGGGATCTATCAATCCACCAGTCAGATGCTGATACTCTACGCAGCGAGTACCTATTTCTTTGTCTAGGACATTTACATTCATGGCTTCAATGGCTGACATAACACTATTTGATACAGGATGAATAATCCCAGTAAAGACCAGTTCACACTGCTGAATGTGCTTAGCAGATGCCTCATCAATTAGCTCCCTTTGCAAGGCCTCTGCCACACTATATTTCTTCCCAGTAAAGGGATCAATTATACCTCCTGTACTGGCTTGTGCTTCAAGGCATCTCAATGCTGTGGTTCTGTCCATTAGGTTTTTGCGGGAAGCTTTCAGAACAGGCATTCTCTTGTTTGTCTCGGGCAGCCAGACACCAGCAATTGGGCTGTTGACATCTGAACATGGTTTGGAATTGCTCAGCAAAGCATCAGCAAGCTCACTGGCTGTGATTTGCCCTTCCTTGTATTTACTGACCAACATTCTATCAATTCTGCCGTCTGCTAATGCCTCATCAATATTGAACTGCATTCCGGTTTTCAGATCTGTCAGCACAAGGTAAGAATTTCCACGGGAATCAAAGCATGTAGATTCTTTCCACTGAAATTCCTGCCCCGACAGCTCAAGATAGGTTCTTCTGTCTATCAGAGCCTTTTTATACGCCTCATATGAGGTCATTTCTGCTCCAGTTTTAATGTCAACCACAGATATCTTATGAACTTTTTCTGCAGATGGTGCAGTTATTTTTCTCTCCCCAACAGGGAGCAGGAAGCATTTGCTTTCAATATCAAGCAAACACAGCTTCAACAAATCATGATAATACACGGCTTGCCTATTATTTGGATTCTGAAAGCATTTTTTATTACTGGAAGGTTCATGTATAAATTTCAGAATGGTGTTATTCAGCAAGCCCAGCTGGACTGCAACTTCAGGTGGAACGCGGACACTCTGAACAGGGTCAATAACACCTCCACTTGCTATCTGAGCCTCTAGAATATTTTTGCCTTTTTGCCTTTCAATGATTCTGGTTTCTATTGCTTGATAAACAGACAGCTTTTTTCCAGAAAAGAGATATCCTAAAACTGCTTTTTCTGCCTCAAGAAGCCTGCCTTTGTATTCATGATCTACAAGTCCCTTGATGACTGAATCATCAACAGAGTATTTTTGACCTGTCATGGGGTCAATGATAAAACCAGTGGCAGCCTGGGCTTCTAACAGAGCTAACACAGAAACTTTTTCAATTATTCTTTGCTTAGCTGCAGAAGCAAATGAGATCTTCTCTTTGCTACTTTCAACATACAGTCCAGCTATTGCAGTAGGCTTTGTTAAAAAAATATCGAGACTTTTTTGAACCTCAGCAATAGCCTTCTTCCCTGAATGAAGCTGTTCAGCTGTGCTCAGGTCTAGAAGTTTAACTTCAATCAACTGCTTGGCAGTTACATCATGTCGAAGACCTTGAAATTTGATATTATCATATTCAGAAGGAATCATAGCAACCTCCTTGGCTTGCTTTTCCTCTAAGATGGAACTCATCTTTGATAAATCTTCACTCCTAAACCCTTCTGATGATCTGTATCCCTCAAGCAGTCTTCCTTCATTACCAAGTGTCTTGGCATTTTCTTGATCTAATGTAGTAACTTCAACATGTACACCACACTGCTTGTTGTTCACTATCTGTAAATAGGAATTGTTCAACACAATGAAGGATATTGTATTTAGAAAATAGCATTGTATAATTAATCTAGCCCATAACCAGGGGAAAATGCTGAATATAAACAGCAAACACTACAAATCAGCCAACTTTATTAACACTGACAAGACATTTGAGGAGGAAAGTTGAATGGAAACACAGCAAAGTATAAAAAGAGAACATATATCCTTTGAATTATGCAATGTAAGACTACGATTAGTAGTCATCACTTTTCTAACTGCAAAATCAAGTGATATTTGGAGGCAGGATTGTAATCAAAATGAGGCCACCGAGACACAAGAGAGAGGTATTAGTATGTTCAGGGGAACCCCAAGGTTCACAGAACACAAAAGTATTTTTTTAAAAGAAACCTTGGGGGGGGGCAAAAACTAACAAACTAACTCCAAGAACAATTCAGTGAGGACGGAGCATGTTCAGTAGCCATGGAATATAAAGCGATAGATGGAAAAGAAAAACAGAACACAGTGGAGGTGCAGGGTGGAGAGTGAAATGACCAGCTTGGAGGAATTGCTGGCTAGAAACCAGAACAGGTGCACTCCTTTAGAAGGAGAATATATTACAACATTTTGTTGCAGATGCCACTTGTAGGTGTTGAACACAGATGTGGATGACTTGATTTGTGAATATCCAACTTAATTCTAGAAATCCATGTCCAAGTGTGCAGTGTAATAATAAGGAGAACTCTTGGACTTCCATGGACCATAATCATCATTCTGCAGTTTGGTGAGGAGCCTTTGAGACATATGCTGCCCACCAAATGTATCATTCATATCCTAAATTCAAAGGCAATTTGGCAACACTGGAGTAACAACACAGCAGGTCACAGGGCAGAACTGCAATTTTTGCTTCCACCTTATGTCTTGTTGAAACATAGGTGAGGAAACCCTGCAAGGTGGTTGTTGGGTGGCGGGTTAACAGTGGTTGGGGAATGACAAGTATACATCCTTCTACTTGATGCTTTCCCCTTGCAAACTGCTCCCTTCTGACATCATTTTGCAGAGGACGTAAGAACATAGGGAGGGTCTGCTGGATCAGGCCAGTGGTCCACTCTTCCAACATCCTGTTCTCATAGTGGTCAACCAAATGCCTGTGGGAAGCCCACAACCAGTACCTAAGTGCAACAGCACTCTCCCTCCTCCAGTTTCCAGCAATTGGTGTTCAGGAGCATACTGCCTCCAACAGTGGAGGTAGAATATAGCTATCATGGTTAGTACCCATTGATATCCTTCATGAATTTGTCTAAAGAAGTATGACTTTCTGCATATCAAGTCTCTCCTTTTAAAGAGATGGGGAATCTTTTGGTGGGTGAGTGGTGGCGAATGAAATTTGTGCTCCCACACCTGCAAGCAATTTCTGAATCTGCACATATGTCTTGGGGATATAATGTAGGTCAATGCATACCAGCTCTAAGGAGGTTTTTGATATATTGTTTGATCGGATATGACAAAAACATTGAAATGTAACAGAAAAGCATTAAAGATTACTAAAGAACAGAAAGCTAAAAAACAGCAATATCAAATGTCATCAAAATGTACAGTGTACCTCCAGTGGATGCAGGTGGTTCCCTAATCCCATTTCATAACTGTCTTCATGCCTTGAACTGAGAAGTTTGGCGTCTCTCAATTTATCTATTTCTGATATTCTTGTGACAGGGTTGTTATCAAATGTTATTTCAAACTCTGCGCTTGTCTGGGAAACATACTCTGCATAGGACTGTTGGCTTAACCCATTTTCCAGTGGATGGGTTATTCCAGACAACTGGAACGGCTTCTCTCGTGGCAATGAATCAGTTGCAGCTACTTGCAATTTTTGTGCAACCAGCTGTTCAGATTTACAACCTGGACCACTTATTTGTCTCCTTCTTAATAAAGGAGATGTATTCGTACAGAGGTTAATTTGTTCAAAATCTCTTGGGGAGGTGTCTCCCAAGTAACTAAACCCATTTCCCTTCCACCCAAAGTCTAACTTGATGTTTCTTTTGTTGATCTCATTCTGAAACAAGCGCAACTGATTGCAGTGCTCTCTGTTCTGCAGGTCTATTTGGTGCTTCAGGTTCTCTATTGTCCGCTTCTGCATCTGCAATTCTTCTTCCAGTTTGCGATATTTCTGCAAATATTCCATTTCAGCATGCTTGCCTTGCTGCAGCTGCTCGCGGCATTTCTGAAGTCTGTCTTGCAGATCTTCAATTTGAGCCTTATACATTCTAATGTTTTCTTGAGCCATGTGCCTTTCTTGCTGTAGGGTGATGCATTCCATCCTTATACCTGATATGTCATTTTCTGCTAAGTTGTGGGATTCCAAGAGTTTTTCAAATTTCTTCTTAAACTCCTCTGCAGAATGCTTAAACTTAATTGACTCTTCCTGAAGCGAAGCCATCTTTTTACGTGCCATTTGTTCATCTAAGGTCTTCTGGTGGAAATCGTCTTGCATCTTCTTCATCTTGCTATTGAGCTCATGAATATGGGCTTGCTGCTGCTGGATTTTCTGCTCACTCATCTTCATTTCCATAGCAAAGGTACTTAACTGGGCACTTAGGTTTCTTACCTCCATCTCAGCATTCATGTTATAAGCATTCTCCCTGTCACATTTCTGCTTAAACTCATTGGCTGCGTCTTTTGTTTTTATTAACTCATCTTCTAATCTCTTGATTTTATCCAAGTGCTCTTGCTCAATTATTATCTGTTTGTGCAGTTGTTCATTTGTGACACGTAGCTGCTCTTTGAAGCCCTCAGCCAGCACTTTCAATTCATCATTTTTTCTGTCAATAATTTGTCTCTCGAGAACTATCTTCTCCGATTCAGTCCGGAATTCAGTCATCATTATTTTGGTCTCGCTGTTCCATCTAGTTAGCTCCTCAATCTTCTGTTTTAACTTTTCCACCAAGTGATTGCTATCCGCTAAATCATCTTTCAGTCTTTGAATCTTCAGCTGGTTTTCTTTTTCTTCTCTTGTCTTTTGAATAAATTGTTCCTGCAGTTTTCTGAACTGCTCCTGTAGGTTACTTGCTTCCCCTTTGCATGAAATTGTTCTCTGTTCTGCTACCATCTTTTCCTGCTGAAGATAAGTCATTTGGGAATTTAACTGCTGAATAGTGGTTTCAGTGTGTGTGTGTGTCCTAGCCAGCTCCTCCAGCTCCCTCTTTAATTGTGCCTTTTCTTTTTGAAGTGACCTCAGCTGTTCTTGATCATTCCTATTTATTTTTTTAAGATCCATAGCTTCTTGCATTATTTCTTCGGCTTTGCCTGTGGTTTTGTGCAGCTGCCTGTCGAGTTCCTTCAGTTGCTCCAAGTATCCTTGCTCTACCAGTTCTTTCTGATCCAGCTCTATTTTCAGGCGCCTCAGAGAATTATTGGCCTCATCCAGTTTTTCTTTTAGTAAACGAGCCTTTTCTTCAGTGGATGCATTCTGAAGTTCAAGTTCATACAGTTCATATTTTAAATCTTTAATTATTTTTTCAGACTTTTTGTTGGCAAATGTTAGCTCATCTACAAGTTGCTGGAATTCCTCTATATTCCTTATTTCTTGCTTTTCTCTGAAAATGTCTGAACCTGTTGGTAACAGAGTTTCTTGTCCTATTATACAAATTTGCCTTCGAACTTCAGTTATTTCCTTCTCTCTGCACTTGTTTTTCACTAAACTACCTTGAAACTCTAGGTCTCGTTCCATGTCCTTAATTAGATTCATAAGCTTCTCTTCTTCAGCAGTTTTCTTCTTCAGCTCTTCCATTAATGCTTTCTTTTGCTGCTCTAAATCTTGAAGATTTGTGTCTTTCCTTTTTAAATTATCTTCAAGAGTCTTTCTAACTATGGCACTTTCCTCTAGCTGGATTCTGAAAGCCCTGAGCTTTTCTTCAACTATACTTCTCTGAGCCTCAGCTTTCAAAGTGAGCTGCTTCACACGCTCCAATTCCTGCTCTGCACCTTCTTTCTCTTTAACAACATCCTCCAGTTCCATGAGATAGTGCTTTGCCTCTTGCTCAGCCTTGGCTTTCTGGAGAGAAATCTCTTCAATTGTCTTCTGCTGTTTCTTCAGTTCTTTCTCTGCATCTGCCTTGGCTTTGGGCAAATCGTCTTCGGCTTGGAACTTCCGTCTCCTCAACTCCTCTAACATCTCCTCAAGTTCATTTATCCTCTCCTTAAGTTTTCTGTTCTCATTCGTTACTGCCTTTTGCTGCTGTTCCAGATCAGTATATTCAGAACGTACTACTGCTTCCTTATTTTTTAGAATCTGCAAACAATTAAAATACAAGAAACACTGAAATCCATTCTTTTAAAATATTGGGAAATGTTGCAATTTTAATGCATGGTTACAAATACTTACAAACTGCAGCACAGACTTGAGTGATTCCCACCACCACTGTCACCATCAGAAAGCTACCATAAGTTAAAGAGAAAGCTTTGTGAAGCAATCCACCAACTGAAGTCCTCAAGAAGAATCCCTTTGCTCTCAGGATAAAAGCTGTTTCATAGTTTGAAGATACTGCCCAGAAGCATGCTTGCATGTGCCTTTGCTTGAAACCTATAGAACTTCTCAGCAAAACACACCATGCAAGAAAAAAGCCCTTCAGCATTTGATGGTTAGTTGAGTAAGAAAAGGTGCGTGTTTTAGTGCCTGAGGCAAAACATGATACAATTAAACATTTGAAAAAGTCCTTACAATGACCCAGAAACCACATTTAATCATCCATGTCCTTCAGAAATAATTACTATTCAGACTCTGAACACAAGTCAAACATAAGGTTCCTCTTTTAACAAAATAGTACAATGTTATTTACCTGCATTCTGTTCCAGTGTAATTAACTCAACAACAGATGCTAATGCAAAGGCGGCTTTATTTCCTACTTATTTCCGACTGGATTGAATTGAATTCCTTCTAAATATTGCTGTTAAATGAAATCTGATTTTCCAGCAGATGTCCCATTATGCTAATAAATGCAACAGCATCTACTGTTTATAACACAAACCACAAGATGCTTCAAAAATATCAGTGCTAAAATTTAATAGTTAAAATATCACATGAACTTCACTAATCCTGATAAGCAATGCAAGTTGTCAACTGGGAGATTTCTCTAGCTGATATTGCTATATAAATGAATAAAAGAATGAAATCAACAGCTTAGCAATTTGTTTAAATCTTGAAATTCCATTGAATCAGTTTAAAATCAATTCTCCTGCCGCACACAGACACCTCTGTCTAAGATTCAAATGGTGATTAGGAGGCATTTTTAAATTGTATTGTATTGATTTCTATAATGCTGTTCTATTTATTGCAATTGCTGTTGACTTTGAATATAAATATGTACCTCTTTTTTAATTTCTTTCTTTCTTTCCTCTTGCCCTACTCTTTCTCTGTGCATCACTTATTCCAAAAATAGCTGTTCATTTCCTGTGTTTGCACATTTTGCTCTCCTGACATCTTCCCTAAGTCTAGCATTATGGTCTTCTTCAAGTAGCTTTGAACTGTCAGGTACATCTTTTTGCAGCATTGACTCAGCTAGAAAAAATCCTTCCTTTTTTAAAAAACATATCAGTTTCAGTCCCTGCGTTTTCTTTGTCAACACCAGTAAATGGTGTGGTGAAACCACAGAAAATGTTCTGTGTCAAAGTCTTACCATTCCCTTTTTTGTAATCTGTGTTTCCTTTCTTAATTCATGCGCTAGACTCAAGTCAAAATTATCATCCTTTGAAATTATTTTGTTTGGGAAAGCGGCCAGTATTACATCGGTATTATTTGAATCTAATAATGATCCTGAATTTATACTCTCATTGATGTCGCTTTGCATCATACCAGAATTTAGTTCGTGCAGTTTTGGACTACTCTGTATAACCTGATTTTCTATGGTGTTTTTCTTAAAAACAGCATAGAAACAAGTTGTGTTTCCTTAGCCTGCAGCATTCATTTTCTTTGGATTTATACAGCGTATTTCTGGTGGGGTTGCTGTTCTAAAATTGCTATTATTTGGAGATATATTAAGCAATATATTAGTTTCCACCTCTTCATCAGAAAGATTCCGCATTAGTGTATGTTTTAATTGTTGCTGCATTGTCTCCTTGATTTCCCCATTCATTTTAAATTGCTTAGGGCATTTTTTCTCATCCACAATGGCTAATAATTCACTACTTCCAATATTCTCTTTCATCTTTATTGGCACTCTTTGAGAGTATTTTTCAAAGCCTTTATTCAGGCTACCAATGTGCAACCTTGGATGAGGAAAATGTGTGTGAACACCCGGAAAAACATGCACATATAAGTGCACCATATTCACATTAAATTACTGTATGGATGTCCCATGAGTGAAATTGTCAAATCAAAACAGCAGATATTCTAACTTTATTAATGGGATGCCTTATCAGAAAGAAAAATAAGAAAGGAAATTAGAAATTATCTTGGGGGCTGGACATAGGAAGTGAAGGTAACTGAAGGAGGAACCTGCAAAATTAAGATGTGAATTTGCTTCTTTGGCTTTTAAGTATGGGAATGTGTGAGAGGTATAAGCCAGTACAAGGATCTTTTACAAGTTTCTCAGTAACTGGGCAAATATCCTGCGGTAGAATTTTAGCAAACTACAGCAGTAAAAATAATAATACAATCTATACAAGACAGTGGAATAAGATGATTTCAGACCAGCATTATTGATGTGACCATATGAAATGTGTCACCAACCTTCATTTTATATCTAGACAGAGAATACGTAAGGAGTTCCCATCACCCATGTGTACAATTAAATGTATTTCATGGTTTTACCATCCCTTTCACAGTTATCTATGGACTTACCTCTTCTTCCTCCAGTCTTTTGAGAGAGTCACTAGCAAACTTTATATACTGAGTCATCAAGGTTACCAAAGCTGTGTAGCGTGTTCGTAAATCCATAAACTACAATGAAACACAGAGGAAAATTACTGATTCATGCTGGAACAGAATATCAAAGATTTAAAACAAAAAAAAACAATGCTACAGAATGATTTTGGGGATGGGGGGATGCATCATGTTTTCGTAAGTCTCATTAGAATGATATCCCTGAGCCCAACAGATCCTTAGAAGAGTCAGCGTAACAAACAGAATGTTGAGAGGAGTTGGCTTCTTTCTGTTTTGCGGGTATCAGGTCTGGAGGTGCTTTTGAGAATGAAAGCTGAAGGACCCATTCATCCCACCTCCTCACACCTTAAGTCATTTATTTTATAAAGTACTGTATGCAATGAATCCTAGCATATCATTCTGTATGAAGCAGGGACATCATTCAATATGTTCCATTAGAAAAGGGTGCTTCAGGGTCCCAAAGAGACATAAGGGTTATGGTCATCTTTAGGAACAGAGCCTTGCATATATCAATGTAAAACTCTTAGCGTTCTGGCTGTCATCTACAGAGTGCATGATTGTATGCAGTCTTGATTACACTCAATCCCTATCGGACTGATGGGTGAACTCACAACCTTCTTTTTATTTATTTTTTATAATTAACTTTTGATTACGTTTTCTCCACTAATATTACATCCTGAACATTCAAAACTACCCCTCCTCCCACTGGTGAAATTAAATTTTTCATCAAAGACAGCAGTCAAAATACAGATACACAGCCAAGATTACAAAAAGGGGAAATCCAAAGTTAAAACCCAGAAATAATACTTTAAATTTCCAGTAAATATCTTTTGTACTATATACAACCAAGGATTAAAAAGAAAAATTCAATTCATCCGAGATGGGTTAGGGCTGTCGATGGAATTTGGCCATCATCCATTATATTAACAAATTTTACAAATCTCCACCACACAGAAACAAAATTATCTTTCTTTTTTACTCCATCAACTACTTTTTAATTTTTGAGTTAATTTTTCCAAAGGTCTACCTGCCATACTTTTTGATACCATTCCTCTGTATTAACTATCTTGAAATATTTCCAGTGTCACACAACGACGAATCTTGCTTCCGACAACAAGATTTATGATGCACATCTGCATCCAAACTTAGAAAAACGTTCAACAGTGCCAAATGTGCTGATGGATAGACCCACTGCCCCGTCATGAAGCTAATCTCCCCCAAAAAACGGCTTCTGAAGGAAGAAATGCTTCTATGCACCCTAATTACAATCACAGCTTGGGATGGGATCCAAACACTGGTAAATTTATTTATTTTTACCCTGTGGTCACCAGTGTTCACATTTTAATTTGAACTGTACATACTGGCTGCAGCAAGACTAGTCACACACAAAAAGAAAAATGAATCATGTAACATAATCAATTCCTAGTTCATTTGTTTATATGTTTATACTAAACATATTTCATGAACACAGTTCAAAGATTTTCACAATGCACCAGTGCGCCATTATAAAACATTGTATCTTAAGATACATCCAACTACCTCTTGGATAATAAAATCAGAGGAGCTCTGCATTCTTCGGCGTTTCACTGGAGATTTTTGCTGGGAGTCAACCATGGCTCTATATGTCATTGTTTGCAACTCATAGTCCTGCAGAAAATAAATGAAAATCAGGAAACCTGTACGCTATTTATTCCATGCCAAGAGCCTTTCAAGTGGTACATAAATTCATTTGAGTACTCAGCATTATGGACACTAACCAATGTTGACTGTTCTGCTGACAGAAGGGAACTTATCAGCAAAATGGGGAAGGAGGCAATTTTTGGCAAAAAAATCTGGCATCTGGTACCTCCTCTAAATCTGCTCCAGAGGGCTGGGGGACCCTATGGAATAGATCTGGGGTGGGGTGAAGACTATTGAAGGGGGAAGATTACTTTCCATCAGCTGACAGTCACCACTGGTATCATCATTCTATGACACCAGTGCAGTGAAGACCAAGAGAAGGCTGTGTGTGCCCATTGCTGAACTCACATTATAACAGAGTAACCAGGGCTAAGAAATGGCAGCTTCTTTCAGAATAACTGCCAGATTTTATTGGTGGGTTTTCTACCTAAAACTTTTTGTTCTGCAAACCACTTGCCAGACATAGGCAGAGATAGAAAGAATGGCTGCACTGAGTCTCTTCAAAATGGTTCCCCTATCATTACCAATAGCACACAGATGACCAGGGCTAGCAGAGGCTTCTCTCAGCTGTTCCATTTTGCTCTGGCAACATGTAGAACTTCCACCTAAGTGAGCAGGGTTGACTGTGTGATTACAGACCATACCTTCAACACAGTAGTGGACATGCTCACTTGACCTCTGATTGGATGTGTTGCTGATGCTTACCAGGAGGTAAAGAGGCAAGGCAGCATTGGCATGTGCAAATACAGCAGTAGGAGCACCGAATTGTCTGTCAGTGCTTTTGCACCATGCCAATATTGCCGCTACCCTTTTACCTCCCAATAAGCAACAGTGATGCAACCAATTGGAGGTCAGGTGAACGCCACTGCTCCACCACACCATCCAGTACTGATGCAACACCCACTGAGATCCTTTAGCACAATAACATCGTGGATTGGAGCAGCAGCCATGGAGGTAACAGCAACAATTTCCCTCTCAAGTAACACATGAAATGTATCTCAGAAGGGATGGCAACTCCCACATCTCCACACAACTGATAGGGCAGGAGCAGCAACATAAATGTTGTTATTCCAGACACTGAGCAATGCTCATTTTTCTGCAAAGAATTAAAAATTAAGACTAAACATGCACAGTTATTTTAGCCTTACCTTTACTGCAGCTGAGTACTGCTCTGAGTACTTCTGGCATTCATCTAGTTTGTTTTGCTTCATCTCTATTTCAGACACTAACATCTGTAAAATAAACATAGGATTGCAGTATGTGATAGTATTAAGCTATGCAACTTCCCCCCCTGCTTGTGTATAAGACATACTAGATTGAACTGATAGGGCAAAACTTTAAAATTGTGTTTACATTTAAAAACTGAAAACAAGAGGCTATTCTTTCTTATAAAGTGCTTTTGCTTGACAAGAAAAATGCAGGTGGGGGGCAACATTACTCCAGTCAATATATGGAGAAACACGCTGTAATATTAATAATGTAAGATATAAACGTATATTCAGTACATTCCAATACAATGTTTAAAAGGGAAATTTTCTTAAGAGTTGAACTTAAATTCAGTTGTGTTTAGCTTAGTTATTAATTCCACACATCAAAGTCCTGGAAAGAAATCTCAGTCTTATAACTGGATGTTTGTTGTCAGCTGCTTTGGGAAGGCGACATATAAATAAATTAAATCAATCAACCAATTGCATACCTTTTGCTGGTTTAGCTGTTTAGCCAGAGCTTTACTGTTTTGAGGTGGGTTTTCCTGGAACCTCTGCTGAGTTTCTTCGACTTGCTTAATCCAGTTATCCAGTGCACCATAAGTATCCCTGTAGTACTTCAGAGATTTATTGATACCTTCTAAGTCCCGCAACCTGGTTGAGTGGAAAGCAAGCAGTTTCAGTGAAGAAAAAGCTAATCACAAGGAACTAACCATCATCATCAAACTTAATTAAAATGTGTATAGTACTTTCAAGTGGTCAGAGCACTTCATGTACATAATATAGTTATAATCTTGACAAGAAGACTGTACGGGTAAGTTAGTATTATCATCCCCCATAATAAAAATAGAAGGACTGAGTCAAAAACAGAGCAACCTGCCAAAGTCCACCAAGTGAATTCATGGCAAAGGTGAGATTTGAAATTCCTGATACACAATGCTAGTGTGAATCTACTCAATCACTAGAGTACTCGAGCTCACAATCAGCATGCCAACTGAAGGCATCATTTGGCTGAGCATGAAGTCTTCCAAGAAGTCCTTTTCTTGGGGTTCACACAGCAAATCTCCAGAATTAAAGGCTTTGCCATTTCAGAAACAAAGCCGATCAGAGTCTTTTTTAATTTCCACGCCCTGTTTGGGAAGCTCACAATTGTAAAGAAATGTATGGTTCTGAGGAATACATCCCAAAAAACAGATTCCTGGGACCATAAAGTTCCAGACAATGTCACATCTCTCCATAAAAAGCATCACTTCTTGTTTTCTTCTATTTTCTTTTTTTGGAAACCAGACATCTCTCACTGTGTTCCTTATTTCAAAGGGTTCCTTTCCCTCCTCCTTCTCTACATGTCCTTCATTTCAAAGACTAAGAACTGAGAAATAAGTGAATTCCCGGCCATAATGACCTCCAGGCTCAGACAAGGATGCTTACATGTATCAGTGTATTTTGAACATAGCTATTCAGAGTGACCACAAGAGGGCCATTCTCCAGAACTTGACACAGGCTTAAAAAGGAAACAGAAATAGGGCATTCACTTTCATGTCCAGTCCTACAACCTTATTTCTCATTAGGAAAACTTTAGGATTAGGGTATGGAGACCAGGAAAGACCCACTTTAGAGTAAATTCCCAATTCTGCATATGCTGACTAAATCCATTGTCATTAAGGAAAACAGGTATTTAACCAATTATATTCATTATGGAAAAGGGTATTATAATCTATGGTAAACAAAGAGGAATATTTTGTTTTCCTTCATTTTTCAAATGTGAGGCAGAAAGAGAGAAAAAGTAATACAAAATATAACAATGAAAAAGTGAAACAATATATAATAATTACTATGGCCAGGACCGGCACCAGGCATGACTGGGCCCTTGGGCACCAGCCTGCACTGGGCCTGCGTCACTTGCCTTCACACCACACCTACCTCTCCCGTCACGTCAATGTGAATGCCATGGCATTGAGAAAGTGGATAGAGAAAAGTTCTTCTCCCTCTCTCATAATACTAGAACTCGTGGACATTCAAAGAAGCTGAATGTTAGAAGATTCAGGACAGACAAAAGGAAGTACTTCTTTACTCAGCGCATAGTTAAACTATGGAATTTGCTCCCACAAGATGCAGTAATGGCCGCCAGCTTGGACGGCTTTAAAAGAAGATTAGACAAATTCATGGAGGACAGGGCTATCAATGGCTACTAGCCGTGATGGCTGTGCTGTGCCACCCTAGTCAGAGGCAGCATGCTTCTGAAAACCAGTTGCCGGAATCCTCAGGAGGGGAGAGTGTTCTTGCATTCGGGTCCTGCTTGCGGGCTTCCCCCAGGCACCTGGTTGGCCACTGTGAGAACAGGATGCTGGACTAGATGGGCCACTGGCCTGATCCAGCAGGCTCTTCTTATGTTCTTATGCCATCAACCACAATGGCAGCAGGAACTTCCCTAAGGGGCTGATGCCCCCAACTCCATCTTGGTTGATGCCACACATCCATGCTCCGCTACATGCACACATGTCTGCCATCAGCCAAGATGGCAGCAGGGGCTTCAGCCCCTTAGGGAAGTCTCCCCCACCATCTTGGCTGATGGCAGGTATGCGTGTGCAGCACACACGCATTTACTACAACAGGAAAGGTAGGCAGGGCTGTGGACAGGCATTGCAGGCCATGGAGTTTGTAGGGGGGCTGGCACTGCCACGGAATGCAGAATAAAGGCACTACCCTCTCATCCTAAGGAGGGGCCCTTCCGGGATTTTTTTTGGCCAGGGCCTGACCCGGCTGCCCTCTGGCACCGGCCCAGACTATGGCTGCAATCCAAACCCCTGGTCCATGCTACTGGAGGGGGTTAGGATTGAGTGGATGCCCCCTTGACCTCCACAGCTGTGGACACCTCTACAGAAAGCTGCAGCTGTAGAAAGTGAGAAAGTGGAAACGCTATTGCTGTCAGTGTTAATACCACCAGTAGGCGGCGTAAGACTCCATAGAGGAGCATTATGGAGCTGGGGTAGAGTGGGGCTGGCTATGAACCTGCTAGATCTATCCCAGTTTTTTCCTCAGAGAGCTCTGCTACACCAGCCTGGTATTGGTGCAGAACAGAAAAAAAGGGGGAAAATGCAACCCAGGCCTAGTTGCTCCTCCGCTTAGGATCACTCAGTAAGTAATAATTAGCAAATAATGCAGGTAATTATGAAAATGGCTATGTTTTATGCAACTGAAGAAAAATGCTATTGATAACTAGCCAGTTCTTTTAAAATTAATCCCCTTACTTCACTGATAAAAAACAGGAGGATGAACATTTGCAGGGAACAGTCTGTTTACAGCTACAAGCTGCAGTCAATACAAAATCTGTCACTCTTACACTCACAGCGCCTGAGTGTTGATGATAAACTGCCACCAAAGTCAATTAAGATGCCCAAGAGAGCCAGTAGTTGCTTATGTTTATCTTACAAAGCAGAGAGGAGCATTTTAATTTGCCATAAATAAGGTTATGAAGGGCTGCCTCAGACTGTGTCAAGACAGACGTCTACCCACACACTGCTGCCGTAGTGAACCCAGTGCCTCAAAGGGAGACGTATTTTCCTGCCCTTCTCCCTAGGATCCCTTATCTGAAGACTGTAGGAACTGAAGCCAAGGAAATGAGAGACATGAAGAATGTGTCTCATTCAGGTCACAGGATGGGAGCTGCTTCCTTGTGGCTTCTTTCCACATCACTCTAGTAATGTGTGCACAGGCTGTCCTTGTGGAGAAGGATGAATAGGGGCAACAGCCCCAGGCCCCGTGCTTTGGGGGACCTTGCACCTGACACCAGCAATCATGGCAGCAAACTGCTGGCTGGCTCACTGGCTCTGTCACTCCTTGCTCAACTCAGTGAAATTTTCTACCTCTTCCCATGCTAAAATGATAGCAAAATAAAAAATGCAAGCCAGGAGGAAGAGAAAGGGGAGGAAAGGCTGCCACTGCTAAAGCAGCAGCAAAACAATCACAAAAGGTAAGCCCGAAAATGGGAAGGAGCCACCACCACCATTGCCATCTTAAGAACACAAGAGCCTGCAGGATCAAGCCAATGGCCCATCTAGTCCAGCATCGTGTTTGCACAGTGGCCAACCAAATGTCCATGGGAGTCTGCAAGCAAGACCTGAGTATAGGACCACGGTTCCATTCTGTGATTTCCAGAAACTGGCATAACTGTTGAGCGGGGGTGGCAGAGGGAAGATGAAGGCAACAGGAGGCCAGCAGTGTGATTTGCCACAGGCCTTGTAGCTCCCTAGTGATGGCTCCGCATGATCATGAATTAGCCATATTCACTGGCCCTGCTTAGAGTGTTTCTTGATACACCTGTTGTAGGAGCTGTATTGGAAGCCTCAGGGAAGCTGTACCCACATGACTGTCATAATGGGCATGGCCAAAGGTGAAAAGTCTTACCCTCCTCTTCCTCTTTTTTTTTTCTTTTTGGCTCAGCTATACATGCTGGTTGAGGTCTCCAGCTTACCAATTAACTATTAATATTGGAATTAATGCTCTTCCCCCCCCATGTAATTCATTGCCTTTCAAATTAATCAGTTTATGCTCCCTCTCTCCTGATCCCCAATGTAATTCCTTGCTTTCCAAATGAATCCATTTATTCCATCATGAAGAACTTCCTCATATGTTCTTCCCCTCCATTTTTGATACCTCTTTACTTATTTCCTCAGAAATAATTTCCAAATGAATCAATTTATGTTCTCCCTGAAGTTATTCCTTTGCCCTCCAAATTAATTACTCCTTCAAGCTGTAATGTTTTATCTTGGTAGGACTGAAATGCTTTCAGCAGCTCTGGGACTGACCAGTGAAGATCACCACGTCCCCTTTGGCAACCAAATCATCACAGCTACTGTAGCCAAAGACAAGGCTACAACTGCATGGAATGAGGGCTCAGGAAGCCCTGCAAACACAGAGGTTTACCAGTTTGCTCTGAAAACAGCAAAACTTGAAAGGAAATCACTTGAAGACAAACAAAAATATAGTGTTGAGACACTCTGGCAAGACTCTAAGGCCTGTGTAAGGTAACTTCAACAGCACCAAAAAAAGTTTACTCTGTGGTTTCTGAAAAGAAAGTGGTTCTACTCACCTATTTTCAATCTGAGAATGAACATTTTGCCACCTCTCAGTCAGCTGATCTGCTTTCTCTTTGTGCCAATCAAAGTCAATATCACGTTCCTTGTGTGTTTTAAACATTTGATCACTAATTGCTTTGGCTTTCTGGAGTTCATCTTCTAGAGCATGGAATACTTCTCTTTTTACATCAACTTCTGATCTCCATTGCTGTAAACAAAATAGGTGATTATCTCAATATAGATCATAATGGTGCTTCTTCAAATCAGCGTGTGTCATAAGCTGTCATATTTCTAACTAGTCATAGGGCATCTACACCAGTAAAAAAAACCCACCACACATTTTTTCAGCCAAATAATGTCAAACAATGATTTTATATTTACAGCATTAATGTAACTTTAACTGTAACAAAGAGGAAGACTTTGCAAATGTAAGCATACCCAAGTTTATCTCTCATGTGGCTACTCTTCCCTACTCTTACCCTTCTTAACTGTTGAGGAAAATTAGCTGCACAAGATATAACAAAGGAAGGAAAAAGGCTATCTGTGTACATAGCAAAGATGAAGAACATGTGGCTCTCCAGATACTGTTGGACTACAATGCCCATCATCCCTGGCCATGCTAGCTGGGGCTGATACGAGTTGGAGTCCAGCAACAACTGGAGGGTCACAGGTTCCCAATCCATGGCCTATGAGGGTGGCCAGTAGGAGGGAACCTTCAGGATTCTAAACTTGCAGAGTTGGACTCCTTTCCATATTATCAGTGTAATATGTAGCTGAGGTCTCAGTTCAGTGTTACTGTGAAATGATGGATTCAGGATTCACTTTAACTGACAATATTTGACCAGTCCCAATGTTACTCTTGTTACTTTATTTCCCTTCCTCTAAAGATCAAAGAGAAGACAATATACAGCAATCTACTTTACTTCTTTATATTGCTAAAAAGTACGGGTATTTCAAATTATCATTTTTCTGTACAACATAATCATACCTTTAATGTTCCCATAAGGTTTTCAATATTACTCTTGTCAGCAGTTAATGGCTCTTCCTCACATAGTTTAGTTTCATATAGCTTTACCAGTGCTTCAGCTCCTTGAGTATTTTTGAGCACCAAATTTACAGTTTTTAACCTGAAACAAAAGGAATCACTTGCTAATCACAACTTCCAAATAGTTTTAAAGGTTTTAAACTTGTTTTAATATATGATGACTGTACGCCAAAGGCCATTCTTTTTTTTTTATGTATTTACTTATTTATTAAACATATATCTAGCCTTTGAACCTTATAAATATTTACAAGGTGGCTATATGAAGTTCTGAATCTGTAATTCAATTCAACAAAATATATTCTTAAAGATTAAAGTATCAGGTTCAGATTCCCTTCTATACATACTTTATACACACTAAGTATCATCCAATTAAACCTTGCCATTGCTGCTGCTGCTGCTGCTGCATAAAATGTAAAGAGCTTGATGGCTTACTTACTTTTCTATGTAAATGGAAGACATGGAGTAAATCTGATTCATATTTTGAATTACAAGGTTAAGCTCCGACCGCAGAGTAGGAATTGAGGGTGAACCAGAAGCTTGACTGAAAAAATCATCACATTTGTCTGTGATCGTTTCCAAATCCTCTTTGAGTCGATCCAACTCCTTCTTCAGATTCTACAGAACCGAAAATGAGAGGTTATTTGCCCTCTAGGCAGAAGGGTTCTCATAATAATTAAGTCAAGAGAAAGAAATACTGGACTGAAATCCAGAAAATAAACAAGCAACTGCTATGGATGATATGAAGTTTTCCAGTACTCCGATTGAGGATGGAATGACCCAAGAGGGGGGAAAAGTCCATTAAAAATGTTAGTAGAGAGGACAAGACTTGATCAAAAGAAGTTTAGTGAAATACTATTCAGTTCCAAACCAAGAATTTGATTTGCTTTAAATTATAACTAAAGTTACCTAAGCACTATTTTGCTATCTATTTCACTGTTCGATTGTGCTTATTTTTACTTTATGCATTGAATATGCTTTTTGTTGTGAGACATTCTGGGACACTCTGACACAAAGGGTACGCTATAAATATTTTGATGAATGAATAAATAATCAGTCAATAGTTGAGGTCACTAGGTTCTCTATTTCAGTATTAGACCATAGCTACTTTAGCAGGCATGTCTGTAATTTGTTAATGTTTTGTTTGTTTCTTGCAGTCTAACCAACAATAATAATATAATATATAATATAATATTTAATTTGTGTGTCGCCTATCTGGCAGATAGCCACTCTAGGCAACGTACATTAAAATGAGATAAAATACAATAATATCAAATGGAGTCACATTAGTTTCAATAAATAAAATACTGGACAGTCATCAATACATTTATAAAATATTTACATTTGCAGCATATAATAGATGACAAAATCATGGAGATTAACCCATCCCAAGGATCTCAAAGGCCTGTTGAAATAGCCACGTCTTCAGGGCCTTGTGGAATACATCCAGGGAAGGGGCGTGTCGAAGATCAAACGGGAGGGAGTTCCAGAGAGTGGGGGCCACCACAGAAAAAGCCCTCTCCCTAGTACCCACCAACCTAGCTGTTTTGGTTGGTGGGATTGAGAGAAGGCCTTGCGTGGCTGATCTGGTCGGGCGGCATAATTGGTGGCGGTGGAGGCGCTCTTTCAGGTAAACTGGGCCGAAACCATACAGGGTTTTAAAGGTTAATACCAACACCTTGAATCGGGCCCGGAAAACAACCGGCAGCCAGTGTAGATCAAATAACACCGGCGTAATGTGATCACGGCGGCGGCTGTTGGTAAGTAAGCGCGCCGCTGCATTCTGTATAAGTTGCAATTTCCGGGTCGTTTTCAAGGGTAACCGCACGTAGAGCGCATTACAGTAGTCCAATCGAGAGGTGACCAGGGCATGTACGATGAGTGGGAGCTGTTGAACAGGGAGGTAGGGTTGCAGCCTACATATAAGATGCAATTGATACCAAGCTGCCCGGCTCACAGCCGAAATCTGAGCCTCCATGGACAGCTTGGAATCAAGAATGACCCCGAGGTTGCGGACCTGGTCCTGTAGGGGCAACCTCACCCCGCCAAACACCAGGTCAACATCTCCCAACCCTCCCTTGTCTCCCACAAGTAGTACCTCGGTCTTATCAGGGTTCAGTTTCAGCCTGTTCCTACCCATCCATCCACTCACGGATTCCAGGCACTTGGATACGGTCTCCACAGCCCTCTCCGGTGAAGATTTAAATGATAGAGCTGAGTGTCATCCGCATATTGGTGGCACTGCAGCCCAAATCTCCTGATGATCGCTCCCAGCGGCTTTACATAGATGTTGAATAGCATGGGAGAGAGGATAGAACCCTGTGGCACACCACAATTGAGAGGCCAAGGGTCTGAAACCTCATCACCCAATGCTACTTGTTGACGCCTATCGGAGAGAAAGGAATGGAACCACCGTAAAACCGTGCCTCCCAATCCCAAACTCTCCAGGCGATCTAAAAGGATACAGTGGTCAACGGTATCAAAAGCCGCTGAGAGATCCAGGAGGACAAGGAAGGTGAATTCTCCCCTATCCAATGCCCTCCTCATATCATCTACCAGAGCGACCAAGGCTGTTTCAGTTCCATGTCCAGTCCTGAAACCCGATTGGTATGGATCTAGATAATCCGTTTCATCCAAGTGTGTCTGCAACTGATTTGCCACCACTCGCTCAATGACCTTGCCCAAGAATGGTAAATTCGAAATTGGGCGAAAGTTGTTTAAAATTTGGGGATCCAAGGAGGACTTCTTTAAGATGGGTTTTATAATAGCCTCCTTGAGGGCTAGTGGCATAACACCCTCTTGCAAGGATGTATTAACCATTGCCTTGATCCCCTCGCCCAATCTCTCTTTGCAGCTCATAAGGAGCCACGACGGGCAAGGATCAAGTAGACAAGTGGTAGGCTTTACAGATGAGAGCACCTTGCCCACATCCTCAGATGGAAGAGGCCGAAATCGCTCCCAATTGACCGGTTTGCAACTGGCCAACTCTAGCTCACTCACTGTATCCACGGCGCACGGAATCGAGCTCCTCAGGTGCTCGATTTTATCAGCAAAGTGCTTTGCCAATTTGTCACAGGAGGCCTTGGACTGTTCCAAGGGTTCCTGAGCAACTGGACCGACCAGGCTTCGGACCACCTGGAACAACCTCCTGGGACAGCACTCTGCTGATGCAATAGAGGCAGCAAAGAATTCCCTCTTTGCTGCCCTTACTGCCACCTAGTAGGCAGCTATTGCTGCTCTAACCTGTGTCCGAGCATCTTCGGAGCGCGACTTCCGCCACCGGCGCTCTAGTCGTCTCACCTCCTGTCTCAAAGTACGCAACCATGGTGTGTACCATGGTGCTACCTGAGTTCTGTTCAGGGGGAGAGGATGTTTCGGAGCCACTCGGTCTAACGCCCCGGCGATCCTCTCGTTCCACTCCATCACCAGGGCTTCGACCGGGCGACCTTCAGCAGGTTCCAATTCCCCAAGCGCCGTCAGGAAACCATCTGGATCCATCAGGAGCCAGGGGCGGACCATTCTAATAGGACCTTTACCCCTGCGGAGGGCGTGTGGCATCGAGAGATCCATCTTTACCAGATAGTGGTCTGACCATGACAAGGGGTAAAAGAAATAACCCCTAACTTCAGCACACTACCCTCCCCCCCTGGGACAAATACAAGGTCAAGAGTATGACCGGCTACATGGGTGGGCTCACTATTACTAAGGCGCAGTTTCCAGGAAGCCATGGTTTCCAGGAAATCCCGAGGAGCTCCGATGAGAGTGGTCTCGGCGTGTATGTTAAAGTCACCCAGAACTAACAGCTCCGGGGACAACATTCGCACATCCGAGATCACCTCCAGCACCTCGGCCAGGGAGTCTGCCGTGCAGCGGGGTGGGCGTTACACGAGCAGGATCCCTAAACTGCCCTTCGAGCCCAACCTCCAGTACATACAGTCAAAAAAGTTAGTCCCACGAAGGGGAGGTCTGGCAAAGATCAACGACTCTCGATAAATAACTGCCACTCCCCCTCCCCGCCTTCCCACCCTCGGCTGCTGTGCGTAGCGGAAACCTGGTGGACACATGGCCTCAAGAATAGGAGCCGAGGCTTCATCCAACCAGGTCTCCGTAATACATGCCAGGTCTGCACATTCATCCAGGATCACATCACGGATGGTAGATGTTTTTTGTACTACAGACCTGGCATTACACATCAGCAGCCGAAGGTCGGTAGGAATCTTGCGTCCCCCAGCTTCCTTCTGGTTCTGGACAGACCTGGAACAAGGGATGGATATTATGTATCTATTCCTTGTTCCTCTAGATTGACGTGGTCTGCCCCCAGCACCACTCCAGCGCCTGCCGCCCAATCTCGTTATGTTTTGGCCCCCAACCTTCCCCCCTTCCTCCCCCCCTGGTTTACACATGCCCCTATCCCGTCCGCCAATCAACAAGCCTAGATATTAAAAGTCAAAAGATGTTATTAGAGATATTAAGGGATGGGTCAATCAGGTCCAATACAAAGTGTCACTGGGGCTAACCATAGGCTCCTGATGGCACCTAATAAATACTAAGAATATATATTGTAAGAAACATCCATAACCATAATATAATTCAAAAATAGGCAAAAAGACGTTATGGTTTAAGAATGCACCTATAGCCAACAGATATTTCTAGCAAACTTTAAGAAGCAAGCAAATTGAGCAGCTATAGCGAATGCACCAGGGGAGTAGGAGACCTGACCTCCTTTCTGAGATATTGTACTGCCCTACAAATTTGTAAAAATGCAAACACAATTTGGGTTGGTCTGTCACAGTCCAAATCCACTTCCTGTGTAGCTTGGAAGAATTTGGTAACATGTGCCTCTGAGCATATGGTGAGTGGTGGCAACACCTGCAATTAGGACAACATCTCCAAAGATGGAGAATTACATTTTTTGTATTTTGTTGGTGTTCTTCTGGCTTTGCTTCTTTCCTGTATTACTACTGTTTCTTCAGAGTACCTAACTTAGAAAATTCTATTTCACTCATTATTCATCCTAGAAATCTGTGTAAAATTTATTTTTACTAATTTCAAAGCCTTTTTATTGGTCAGTGTCACATGATGGTGAAGACAGCCACAAAACTACAATCCCCAGAAGAGGGGCGGACTGTTAAACCACTCTGGCCACTGGAGCTCTGTCAGTGGAATAGGAGTCTCCAAACAACTCTCAGCACGGTTCACAAACTACACTTCCCAGGATACTTTGGGGGAAGCCATGACTGTCTCCAGTGAAATAAAGGTAGGTGTGGGTGTGGCCACCTGATTAGCCATGCCAAACAGCTGTGAGTCTGGATTTAGAACCCTGACAGTTGGTTCTTACTGAGCATGCCAGCGTTCATCATAGACTTCAATGTTAAATTTCTTAAATTAATTAAAAATCAGCCAGGCATTTTGTTTTTACTTTTAAAATGCAGAAGATGAAGGTCAGAGTATGGGGCAAGGTCAGTAATAGGATTACAGGTACTCTGTAAAACACGGCTGATTTTTAATTAATTTCAACAAATTATGAGACCGCTAACAGAAAAAAGTCCAACAGGGGTCTGGATTTTTTCCTCTTGTTTTACACTTTGAACTCTAGATCCTCTCTGTGTGTTTTGTGTATTACCATGAAAACTTAAGAGTATGGTTAAGCAAGCATTTCTGAGTTCAGGACTATTAAGTATTGTAAGGTTTTGTTTTGAAATGAGTTTATGGGAAGCAGCAAAATGGCATGGGGGTTATTTTCAATTTAACATTGAAGAATGTGAAAAGTCCATGCTGGCTATAGTATACAGCCACTCTTGTGGCTTTACAGAAATACAGTGATTTAGATGTTTATTAAGGCTCCACTGGTGGGAGTGTTCTCTGAGTGGAACTCTGCTAATGGGATTCTTCCAACAAGTCAAGGCGGGCAGCAGTTTTCACCAGTCTCCTCTTCATCCACCTTGTACCCCCTGAAAATTATTTATTTATTTATTTGATTTATATCCCACCCTTCCTCCCAGCAGGAGCCAGCGGGTTGGGGGACCCTCTGGAGCAGCAAGAGAGGCAGCACCGTGAGCTTCAGAGGAAAGGAGGGATCGTGGAAAACGGTGAAAGCCTCAAATGGATTCCAGTTCCCTTTGCAAATGGAAAGAGCCCTTCCATTTACAAGGAAGTTGTTAGGATCCAAGCCAGTAAAAACAAAGTAAGTTCATTAAAGCTAGAGAATTCGTAAGTTGCAGGAATTGCCACTCACAAACCAAAAGAATCTTTAATAAGATTTTTACTCGCCTTTATCCTCCAAGAACCAGCAAAACTAACCTGTTTAGGCTGAGAAAAGTGTTTGTCTATGAATTGCTCCCAAAACCTATAATCAACTGGTGGTCCAAACGTTTACTTTAATCAGCTTTATAAATACACCTTATTCATTATAATTTGTAGATGCAGCCATGCAGATAATTGTAGTGGTCTCTTCTGAATGAACACTTTATGAGCTCATCATAATATGACTATAGAGCATTAGAGAGTCAATCTTTACAGGAAGGCTCAGAAGACTCACCTCTTGTTCAGAGATCCGAAATACACTTTCATGTAAGTCATCTCTCTCTAGCGGGGTTCGAATCTGCCTAATTAAACGATCTTCACAATTCTCCAAACGGAGTCTGATGTTTCGAACATCTGAGATGTATAGATTGTAAATGGATTCTTCATGCTCTTCTGTTGGAAATGGAAGCATGCAAGTAAAACCAAGTCTTGTTAATGTTCTTCTGCTACCACTCAACAGCTACACTACAGCCACAATGCTTCAACCTTCTTTTAGAGTCTGCTATGCCTCACCTTGAAGCATAAAGGAAACATGTAATTAACATTAATGGAAAGTGATTATGAGGAGAAATGGATGTGTGAGGAACAGGCAGTGGTCTTGCATTTCTTGCTTCCATGCTTCTCCACCTCTCTTTTTTTTTTAACTAATTTATTTGATACAACTATCAAAACATACAGAAGTTGAAACATACTCTCCATAGAGAACTCACCTTTCAATAAGCTAAAATACATTTACAATAGGCAGAATATTGCCCTCTGTATGGAATTTAACCATTCAAATGGGTCAAAACTCAGTGACAAAGCATTCTTTACAAAAACAACTGCATTTCATTAACAAGATTGACCGTATTTGAAGATTTAAGGAATGCTCTAAGTTAGGCTAGTAAAAAGGGTGTCACAAAATTTCCCCAGGTGTTGAAGGTATCCCCAGGTTTCCTAATTTCCCCAGGTTTTGAAGGTATCCCCTTACATTACCAATAACAAGCATAAACCAGTCTAGCAACCCTGTCACTCTCATTAGAAATGGGATATTCTCCTAAAGGGGAGATGTGGATGAACTGGAATCACTTTGTGCACTTCCCAAGGAGAAAAGCAAACATCATAGAAGCAGGACACACAATCAACTTCTTGCTTGCCATGTATCATCATCATCATCATGTCTAAATCTGGGCATCCCCCCAAAAAAATTAATATGCACATCATTGTAGTTACAGGTATTATTATCCCATTTGTGCATGCTTGCTGATTAACTGGATTGTCTATGGTTCTTCCAGAGATGATTGCATAATAAGACAGTATTAAATCTATACAACTGAGTCCGTTATCATTTCTTCCAGATATACAGTCAAGCACAGTATATCGCTGCTCTGTGCAGTGACTTATGGGTTTACTTTAATCAGCTTTAATCTGTTATTGCATTTCCTCCTATATCAGTATCAGCCTACATGCACAATGCACCTATTCAGCTTTATAGAATCATTTATGTATTTGAAGCTCAATGGTATTACATATTTTCAGAATGGAGGAATATTTACAACAGCAAGAATAACTTCAAAGACATTTTTCTTTCACACTATGCTTAATATTTTTCAAAATTATATAGGGTCCATTTATGACATACTTGTGGATTTATTTTAAAGAAGAGTAAGTAAACCAATGTAAATGATGAGGTACAATACACCTGGCAATTGATTTTTACAAGGAAAAACCCAATTCCTTGTACATTTATGAGTTAACAATAACTAAGATTCTTCCTCTATCATGTAACCTGGTGAAATAATTGTTCCATTTATTCCCCCATATACAAATCTTGCCACCTCATTTTAGGAACTCTATTGAGATCTGAGATTGTGTGCTAGTAAAATGCACATTACATTTTCAGTGAGTATGCAGAGGCACAAATAATTCTTGTGCTTGCAATATAATGTTGCAATATGTGAATCAGTGCTGACTGTTGTTAGCAACAAAATAAACAGAAGGGGTGTCATTTAGAGGAAGGAGGTAATTCTTCTTTCTCCTTCCCTGTTTCATATGCAATTTTCTCAGATGTCTCTATGTTAGCAGATAACTCGCTGATTTCACACACACAACAGGTGCAGAGAATTACAGCCAGCTGACCCATACAAATAAATGCTCCTGTGAGCAGTGAAATATGGAAGGCAGGGGCACAGAATATAGGCTTCCTCTTTTGTCACTTGAAAAGTAGCATCTTAATGTCTGTGGCTCTGAGTGCTCACCGTTACATCTATCAAACAATGTACTACATATATGTACAGTAGGGCCCCACTCATATGGCAGGTTGGGTTCCAGACCCCCGTCGAAAAGCAAAAATTGCCAAAAAGTGGAACATAGCCCATCCAGAAAGAGAGAGAGAGAGAGAGAGAGAGAGAGAGAGAGAGAGAGCGCGAAGCCTGCTGCTGCGCCGGCGTGATCAGCTGTAGCGCAGGGAGCTTCAGGGGCCAAGCGCTGTCAGCTGGAGCACGGTGGCTGGAGCTCCCCGCACTACAGCTGATCAATCAGCTGTAGCATGCAATCAGCTGTAGTGCGGGGAGCTTCAGGGGCCAAGCGATGTCAGCTGGAGCATGGCAGCCAGAGCTCCTTGCACTACAGCTGATTGCACCAGCGCAGCAGCAGGCTTCGATCAGATGTAGCGCAGGGAGCTCCAGCCGCCGCACTGCAGCTGACACCACTTGGCCCCTGAAGCTCCCCACACTACAGCTGATTGCGAGCTACAGCTGATTGCACTGCCGCTCCTGGAGGAGGAGAAGAAAGGGGCGGAGGAGAGGGCTTGTGCCGTATTAGTGGAACACCGAAAAGCGGGGCACCGAAAAGCGGGGCCCTACTGTACTACATAACCATGCCAAAAGCATAAATCCCAAAGAGTTGGTCTGTCTTGAAAACATTGCAACAGAAGCTATGGGGGGGGGGAAATCAGAAGAAATACTCATAACTGTAAGAAATAGTAGGGTTTCCAACTCACTTCTGCCACTAATATTTGCTTTCCTCTCTGCTTCTGAAATGGGCACCACTGTGAACCAGCCACAATAGTATAGTTCACATATAAAACCGAAAATGTAGTCAGTACCATTGAGCATCTTATAATGGAGGCTTCCATACATTTCTCAATGTGCTATCCTTACCTCTCTCTGCAGACTTAAGGAGCTCTTGGTAGTACTGCTTGCACACATTCACCTCCCTTTCTAGCTGTGCAATGTCAGCAACTGAAAAAATTTTAGATTTCTGGCTGTCTTCCAGGAAGTCATCAAAGCGGGAATGCAAGTTGCTTAAAACCTGCTGATGTTCACCTGGCAAGAGGGTCTTTATCTAGGAAATATGTTTTAAAAATCAGATTAAACTTTTTCCGGGGTGGATACCATTTAATAAACTGCATACAGTTCTGTCAGTTTCTTATTTTAACACTGAAAAAGGGATGGTGCACATGTTGTTCTGTGGGGGCAGCACATAAGAAGAAGCCTACGGAGGAACTGTGCCTAGCAGAGAAGCCTATTGTGCCAATTCATTGGAATGACATGTAAATAGCACATGAATGCAACATTTAAATACATCTATCCCCAAAACCCACGTAAATGCCCTGGAGAACTCTTAATGAGACCTGACAACATGCACTGAGTGCTTACAGATGTGGACATATCCACATTTTAAGCGCTTGGTAAAGGAAATACCAGTGTAACATTGACAAACCTCCAGCGATTATGTCTGCTGAGAAAACATGGGGCTTCCTACAATCTTTGCTTATTGTGTTACAAAGGAAGGGTGTAGCTTGTAAGTGGAACTAGCAAACTGCTGTTGTAAAGATATATCATCAGAATACTTCATGTTGAAAAACAAAGTCTTCAGGAACTGTGTGTGCCTACACTTAGCTTGAGCCCCTATACATATTTGCTTCTAAATCACAGAATGTTCGGCTAGGTATACTCTGGATAGTGTTGAAACAGGCACACAACCTACCGAAGCAACATTACTGGCTCGAACTGTTTCAATTTCATTTGTTAAGTAATGCCAGGAGACCACACTCTTCATGTTTATATGTGATTCATGCCACAGGGCTAGGACATTCTGATATTGCTGTTCAATTCTGAAAAGCACAAAGCAGAGAAGGGGGGAAATGACTGAACCTAAATTAATGGTATGACAAGAGACAGTCAAAAGAGTACATGTAATATATTTCCCATACCAGTACATTTCACAGAAATGTTCCTGGAAGGTAAAAAAGATCAATTTCAACATTTTGTGTATACACTATGCCAACGTGTACCTGTTTGCAGTGTCTATTGCTTCTTTGTTGGGTGGAGGAACAGTAAAACATACAGAGGGAACCATGGCCTCGTTGCCACTTGGACTAATCACTTTCCATTTTGCCCGGTGGGAGTTGCTTGCTAAAACGCATTCATCATCTTTGTAAATGGTTATCTAGTTTTGAATAAAAAGACGAGGAAATCTGAATGAGCTTAATCTTGTTATCGTGATCTTACAAAGCACTTTCATAAATGGTGCCACTGGAAAAGTGGCAGGAGAACAAAATGGGAGGGGGGACCCCCAATCGGGAAGACAAGGCTTTGCTGCCTTTGCTATGAGATTTCCAAGAATGTGTCATTAATGCAACCTTGTCTTCTCACACCCGCAATTGATTTAAACAAATCTAAGATTCCAACCTCAATTTGTCTATAGTCACAGATGGCTTTAATTGGTAAGGATGTTTTCAGGGGATTATCTGGATTCCTGGGCTTCAGCTGAATTATTGTCTTTGCTCGCCCCACAAGGCCTGCCACTGTGTTCTTGTACTGCAGGAGCTGTTCTTTTTCGTCCTAAATGCCAATTCAAAAAAGATAACGAGAGGGGAAAAGACATTAGAAGCAGCTACAAATTAAATGTGATTTTCTTTGCACCTTTACAATATTTTGTTCTGCCATTTGTGAGATCTTACAATTAAGCTCTGGCCCTGTAGTCCTTACCATTGAAACACATGATTGCCCCAAAGTATTTCATAGTGAATTACCAATATGGGCCATAGTCTTCAAGGGACATTGACATAATAAACTCAAAAACACTGTTCTGGCTCATGTGAATATGCACTGTTTACCAACCACATTACCAGCATTGGTGAAAATTAATGCCCGTGACCTAAAGTTCTGTTTGTAAAGGAGATTCCAGTTTCTTTTGTGAAACTGCAAGCTTTTCAAGATTTTCCACTGCATATACACACTATTGCCTAGCTAATAAAAAAGTACCTGACAGCTTCTATATGTGGACATGTCCCATTTGATAATCAGTTTAGTGGATTGTAACCACTGTGTGTTCTATTCGTGCTAAAATTCAACCTACAGGCTGCTCAAAAGCCTAAAATCTGTCAAGAGTCACTGTTTTTTCAAGTAGCAGGAATGGAAAGGTACAGAACACTGCCAAAAGTGATACTCAAAAATTATGACTGAACGTATGGCTCCAGCAAAAAGTTCAAGGCAAAACATCTCCTTCATATTCTTCACTGGCTTTGCTTTTGAAGCCAGAATTGTGAAAATGTTGAGAAGGTAACAAGGAAGACTCACTAACTAACTAACTTTCTTAGTTCCTCTTCAGGAAGGAAGGAAGACTCTTTATGAGCCCATCATTACTTATAGATTTGCTGTCTACCTTTTGTACTCTGCTAACAAATGACTTCAAAGGAGTATGTATGGGAAATACCTACCATGGACTCTTGGATCAGATGTTCTAGTTTATGAATACTGCTGGACCTATCACAGCTGTATTTTCGATGTACAGCATCTCTTAAATTCTTCAAGTAATCGATGGCCTCTTTGGCATCATTGAAAAACTAAAATGAAAAATACCTTTTGATTAAAAAAAGAAGTTACCAAATTCTTCCAAGCTACACAGGAAGTGGATTGGACTGTGAAAGACCAATCCAAATTGTATTTGCATTTTGACAAATTTGTAGGGCAGTACAGTATCTCAGAGAGGAAGTCAGGTCTCATGCTCCCCTGGTGCATTCGCTATAGCTGCCCAGTTTCCCTGCTTTTAAAAGTTGGATAGAAATATCTGTTGGCTATAGGTACATTCTTAAACCGCAAGGTTTTTTGCCTATTAGTGAATTTCTCTGCTTTTTAATCCAGGAGGTAAGAAATGGAATCCTGTGCAAGTTTGCTGAGAATGGATTGATCATTTGCATGCTTATTGAGTTCAGTGGGATTTACTCCCTTGCAATCATGCTTAGGATAGGTGAAACTGACCACAGGGGATGGGGAGGGGGGGAGAAGGAAGGAGGGGAGGAAGGCACAGGGGAGGAGGGGGATGGGAGCAGGCAGGAGGGGGAGGGAAGAAAGAAAGGTTTGATCATTTGCATGTTTATTGAGTTCAGTGGGATTTACTCCCATGCAATCATGCTTATGATAGGTAAAACTGACCATGGGGGGTGGAGGGAGGGAGGGTTGGAGTGGGCAGGGGAGGAGGAAGGGAGAGGGGAAGGAGGGTAAAGGCAGATCTGATCATTTGCATGCTTATTGAGTTCAATGGGATTTGCTCCCATGCAATCATGATTAGGATAGGTAAAACTGACCATGGGGAGGAAGAGGGGAAGGGGAGGGGGGAGGAGGGGATTGGAAGGGGATGGGGAGAGAGGGGCAAAGGAAGGGGGAGAGAAGGGGCTAGAGGGAGAGATAGGAGGGAGGAGAAGGGAGAGTGGGTTTGATCATTTGCTTACTTTGGTGTTCAGTGGGATTTATTCCTGTGCAATAATGTTTAGAACAGTTGAAACTGGCCCGGGGGAGGAGCAGGGAGGAAAGGAAGTGGGGAAGGGGAGGAGATTGGGTGGGTGGGCACTGGGCAGAGGGGAAGCCCCTTTCCTTTCCAAAAGGAAAACATTGTGAACAGTATCATTGCTTTTCAATGTTTCCCCCACCTTTTTAATCTACAGCAGGCACGTGTAGCCTCCCACCCAAATTTAAACCAAAGCTGTTGCTAGCCATATTCACACCGGACCTTTATTTCACTTTAGACATTCATGCCTTCTCCCAAAGAATCCTGGGAAGTGTAGTTAGTAAAGGGTGCTAAGAGTTGCTAGGAGAGGCCCTGTTCCCCTCACAGAGATTCAATCAGAGCATCTGACTGTTAAACCATTCTGGCCAGTTAAACCACTCTGGCCACTGGAGCTCTGTCAAGGGAATAGGAGCCTCCTCTCAGCACCCTTCACAAACTACACCTCTCAGGATTCTTTGGGGGAACCCATGAATGTCTCAAGTGAAATAAAGGTCTGGTATGGGTGTGGCCCCTGATTAGGCCAGCCCAGCAGCTGTGAGTCTGGCTTTTAGGACACTGACAGTTGGTTCTTACTGAGCATGCCCGATATTATCGAGTTCAAGGTAAAATTTCTTAAATTAATTAAAACTCAGCCAGGCATCTTTTTATCTTTTAAACTGCAGAGGATGAAGGTCAGAGCATGGGGCAAGGTCAGTAACAGGATTACAGATACTCAGTGAAACACAGCTGATTTTTAATTAATTTCAACAAATTCTGAGAACTCAGACAGAAAAAGGCCAAAAGGGGTCTGGGTTTTTTTTCTGTTTTTTTACAATTTGAACTCTTTGTTCTGATTGTTTTGTGTATTGCCATGAAAACACAAAGGGTTGTTAAGCAAGCGTTTCTGAGTTCAGAACTGTAAGTTTTGTAAGGTTTTGTTTTGAAATGAGCTTATAGCAAGCATCAGAACGACATGGGAGGTATTTTCAATTTAACATTGTGGAATGCAAAAAATCCACGCTGGCTATATTACACAGCCACTCTTGTGGCTGTATAATACATGTGCATGCACACACAGCACACATGCAGCACATACATAAACACACATACAGATTCCCCACACACACAGCACACACATCCTGTACACACACACCAAACCTCAAGGCACACAGCACTCTCCCTCTCACAAACATACTTGCAGTGACTCACTCATAAGTACACTCTCAAAAACAATTGCATGTGCAGATGCGCACACACAATCAGCATTTTCAGCCCTCCCTGCTCCAGTGCTAGAGTGGGGAGGGCTGGAAATGCAGGCTGTATATGTGTGTGTGTGTCCATGTGTCCCGACTGAGAGATAACGCACTTTATCTGCTCTTCAGATATCGCTCTCTAAAGAGCAGACAGAGCGCTTTGTCCCCCAATCAGATCAGGAGATAAAGCTATGGGGGATGGCAGGCCATGTCCTGCAGCTTGATATAATAATAAATAAAATAAAATTTTATTTGTTAGTCACCTATCTGTCCGAACTAACGGACACTCTAGGAGACGTACAATATAAAATACAATATACAATCAAAAGCCACAATCATCAATTAATCTAAAACCATCCTTCAATTAATACATCATAAAAACTAATCCACCCCAAGAATCCTATAGGCCTGCCTGAATAGCCAGGTCTTCAAGGCCCGGCGGAAACCTATCAGGGAGGGGGCAAGACGAAGATCGAAAGGAAGGGAATTCCAGAGGGTGGGGGCCACAATCAAAAATGCCCTCTCTCTGGTCTGCACCAGCCTAGCTGTTTTGACTGGTGGGACCGAGAGAAGGCCTTTTGAGGCTGATCTTGTCTGGCGGCATAATTGGTGATACTGGAGGCGTTCCTTCAGATAAACTGGGCTGAAACCGTATAGGGTTTTAAAGGTTAACACCAACACCTTGAACTGGGCCCGGAAAACAACTGGTAACCAGTGTAGATCTACCAACACTGGGGTGATATGATCCCGGCGACAGCTATGCTTTATCAAGCGTGCCGCCGCATTCTGTACCAGCTGTAATTTCCGGATCGTTTTCAAGGGTAACCCCACGTAGAGTGCATTACAGTAGTCTAAGCAAGAGGAGACCAGGGCATGTATCACTCGTGGGAGCAGATGCACAGGAAGGTAGGGTCGCAGCCTCTGTATCAGATGTAATTGATACCAAGCTGCCCGGCTCACTGCCGAAACCTGAGCCTCCATGGACAGCTGAGAGTCAAGAATGACCCCAAGGCTGCGGACCTGGTCCTTCAGGGGTAATCTCACCCCATTAAGCACCAAGTCTAAATCTCCCAACCTTCCCTTGTCACCCACAAGCAACACCTCGGTCTTGTCGGGGTTTAGCTTCAGCCTGTTCTCTCCCATCCATCCACTTACGGACTCCAGGCACTTGGACAAGGTATTCACAGCCAACTCCGGTGAGGACTTAAATGAGAGATAGAGCTGAGTGTCATCCGCATATTGGTGACACTGCAGCCCAAAACTCCTGATGATGGCCCCCAGCGGTTTCACATAGATGTTGAATAACATGGGGGAGAGGATAGAACCCTGTGGCACTCCACAATTGAGAGGCCAAGGGTCTGAAACCTCATCCCCCAATGCTACCCGTTGATGCCTGTCTGAGAGATAGGAACGGAACCACCGTAAAACAGTGCCCCCTATTCCTAATCCCTCGAGGCGATTTAAAAGGATACCATGGTCAACGGTATCAAAGGCCGCTGAGAGATCCAGGAGGACGAGGAATGTGTATCTCCCCTATCCAATGCCCTCCTCATATCATCCACCAGAGCGACCAAGGCTGTTTCAGTTCCATGTCCAGTCCTGAAGCCCGATTGGAAAGGATCTAAATAATCTGCTTCATCCAAGTGTGTCTGTAACTGTTTGGCCACCACTTGCTCAATCACCTTGCCCAAGAATGGTAAATTAGAGACCGGGCGAAAGTTATTCAATTCTTGGGGATCCAAGGAGGGCTTTTTTAAGATGGGCTTTATCACTGCCTCCTTGAGGGCTGATGGCATTGCATCCTCTTCCAAGGATGCATTTACCACTGCCTTGATCCCTTCGCCCAGTCTCTCTTTGCAGCTCATGATGAGCCACGAAGGGCAAGGATCAGGTAAACAAGTGGTTGGCTTCACAGTAGAAAGCACCTTGTCCACTTCCTCAGCGGGAAGAGGCTGAAACCGATCCCACCAGACCGGAATGCAACTGGCCGACTCTGGCCCACTGCCTGTATCCACGGCGTACGGAATCATGCTCTTCAGGTGCTCAATTTTATCAACAAAGTGTTTAGCAAACGTGTCACAGGAGGCTTTAGAATGCTCCATGGGTTCCTGAGCAACTGGACCGACCAGGCTTCGGACCACTTGGAACAACCTCCTGGGACAACACTCTGCCGACGCAATAGAAGCAGCAAAGAATTGCCTCTTTGCTGCCCTTGTTGCCAGGTGGTAGGCCGCTATTGCTGCTCTAACCAGTGTCCGATCGTCTTCAGAGCGAGATTTCCGCCACCGGCGTTCTAGTCGTCTCACCTCCTGTCTCAGACCCTGCAACCGTGGTGTATACCAGGGTGCTGTCTGAGTTCTATTCAGGGGGAGAGGACGTTTCGGAGCCACCCGGTCTATTGCCCTAGTGATCTCCCTGTTCCACTCCACCACCAGGGTTTCGACCGGGCAACCTTCAGTCAGCTCCAAATCACCCAGCGCATTCAGGAACCCCTTAGGCTCCATCAGGCGTCTGGGGCGGACCATCCTAATAGGTCCTTGTCCCCTGCGGAGGGTGTGCGGCATTGAGAGGTCCATATTCACCAGGTAGTGATCTGACCATGACACGGGGTTAGAAGAGACAGCCCCCATTTTCAGAGCACTTCCCTCCCCTCCCGAGACAAACACAAGGTCAATAGCATGACCGGCTACATGGACTGGATTTGGCCCACGGGCAGTGAGCTAGATACCCTTGCCCTAAATTGTACTCCTGTATCGTGTAGTCTGACAAATGGACAGTGTCACTAGACAAAAAGAGTTGTTATAGTGGCAAAATGTCTGGTAATCCAGCTCTGTAAGAATAAACCACCACAAACTAAACATCTTTCTGTGCCTTCGAACATGCTGCTTAGCAGAGACTGCAACGCCAAGGTACTTATGAAGATACCTGGAAACCATTTAGTGATCTATATGAATTGCTTATTTGTGGGTTCAAAAAAAAAATCTTGAATGTAGACTTTATTTCCAGTGCACCCTGGACAATTTTTCCTCCTTCCCTTCCCATCCCCTTTCCTCCCCATCCCCTGATGTTTTTCCCTGTTGACGATTGTTCATAAAAACAATATATCTTCATCACTGCACTTCCGTAGGCATCTGCAGCAGTACAACCAGAAGTTCTATAAAATCTGAACCTTCAGTTTTAGATTTATTCTAGTGTCATTGTACTATTATTTGGCATAAGAAGTACACCAACAGAATCTTTTTCTTCCTGTTGGTAAGATTTAAATCTACAATCATATCCATGTGCTACGTACCTGAAAATATGCAGTGTTTTCTCTTAGATGCTGTTCAACACATTGGCAAAGCTGTAAAATCCAACTCCACTGTGTCTGCATTGCAGCTCGGTAGGCCTTAAAGATACAGGCAGAGGAAGCAAGTCATGTTTGGTTGTGCAGCAGTAGCTCCAATGAGGGGGAAAAGAAGGATTTGAGGAATTTAAGCCCCCCCCAACACAAACAAGTTGCTAGCCCAAATACCTTTGCCTTATTACAACAGTAGAACAAGACATGTTACATAGCAGCCTCCAAAAATGTAGAGTGATTTATCTACAAAAAAATCAATAAAAGCCCTCAGAAAAAGTTAGTTAATAGAATACTTGCCACTTATAATTTGAATGTCTCGTATAATATTTGTTCTATCTCTGCTAAGGTGGCATGGTAATATTTTTGGCCAGCAGAGGCTGCTCTAAATACCATAGATTCAGAATTGCTTCATTCAGAGCCCCAATCATCACCCACTGAAGTCAGTCGGTGTTTTATTCTCTGTTAGTAGATGAATTAAAACTCAGTTTGCTAAATACCCTTCAGATATTGAAATTAATCTGTTTTATCATGATGAGGACAAGTCTCAATAAGCCTCTTACTCACACACTCCCCCCTCACCTCTTCATTCAAAAGAGGTTTTTGAAGCTTTTGTTAAACTGCGTTCCATCTGAACCCAAAAAATGGACCATTGGTCTCACCTGAAGGGTGATTTTCATAGGAGAATGCCATCATGCTGGATTATAGCTCGTCCTATCGTCCAAAGGCAAGAATGTTTCTGAAGTCAAGACTAGGGTGTCAGGCCCCTCCCACTCTCCAGTTCATTCGCAGCAAGTCCAAAGAGATATATCTAAACATGCAGGAAAAAAGGCCAACGGGCCTAGCAGCAAGAACATAACATAATAATAGTAATATTCATAATATCTGACTCTAACCTAGCGAAAACAGTAATAGAAGTCTTGACTTCACTAGAGAATTAAAATTTAATGTAATATAATATAATATAATGACGAACTGTAATATATAAACCATCCCAAAAATTATGTAGTTATCCTCCAACTGGGAGGGTCATGATGGCATTCTCCTATGAAAATCACCCTTCAGGTGAGACCAATGGTCCATTTTCCATAGGAGGAATGCCATCATGCTGGATGTACCAAAGCAGCCCATAACCGGGAGGGACCACCCACATACTAGTCGTCATTAAGAACCTGTTGCAAAACTCGTCTGCCAAATGAGGCATCGGCAGAGGCATAACGATCTATTTTATAATGCCTTATGAACGAGTGTGGAGTAGACCAAACAGCAGCTCTACAAATATCGGCAACAGGAGCGTTAGTAGCAAAAGCAGCCGAAGTGGCTGCTGATCTAGTGGAATGAGCTGTTATACTAGGCGGAACTGGAATCTTAAGGAACTCATAGGCTAAGGTAATACATGCATGCAACCAGCGGGATAAGGTGGAATTAGCTACTTTATGCCCCATAGACCTTGGATGAAAGGATACAAACAAAGACTCAGTCTGTCGTATATCCTGGGTCCTGGACAGGTAGGTCTTGAGAGCCCTCCGAACATCCAACGAATGCCAAGCCTTCTCGAGCGGATGAGTAGGATTCGGACAAAATGAAGGTAGAACAATGTCCTGGTTGCAATGGAAAACTGAATTGACCTTGGGACGGAATGAAGGATCGGTTTTCAGCACAACAGAATCCTTGTGAAAGACACAGAGGTGGCGAGCAGAAGACAATGCGCCCAGTTCTGAGACTCTTCTCGCCGATGTAATCGCAATCAGGAACAGGACCTTGAAAGACAACAGACGTAAAGGCACAGTCCTGAGTGGCTCAAACGGAGAACGTTGTAAGGCCTGTAGAACCTTGACAAACTCCATGATGGAAAACGGTGAGCTACAGCCGGCGAGCGTAGAGCAGTGCCTCTAAGGAAGCGTTTGATAAATGGATGTGAGGCAATAGGGGCGTCAGTGGAAGATACTGAAAGAATGGACGACAGGGTGGACGCATGTCGACGTAATGTGTTGGGTCTAAGTCCCAACATGAGGCCCCTATGAAGATATAGCAGCACTTGTTGTACTGTAGCCTTGGAAGGATCGATGTGTTGAGACTGACACCACCTGGAGAATGCTACCCAAGTATGCTGATATATACGAGTGGTGGATGGTCTTCTCGAGGCCAAAATAATGTAAATAACAGCGTCTGACAGGCTGGCTGATCTCAAATGTCCCCGTTCAAATGCCACGCTGTTAGGTTGAGCCACTTGGGGTCCTGATGCCATACTGGGCCTTGTGATAAGAGATCTGGCCTGACTGGGAGTGGCCAGGGATCCGTCACCGACAGTGCCAGGAGATCCGAGAACCACGGTCGACGGGGCCAATATGGTGCTATCAGAACCAGCTGTGCCCTCTCGCGACGTACCTTCTGCAAGGTTTTGGCTAATAGTGGTATTGGAGGGAAGGCGTATAATAGTCCCTCCGGCCACGGCAATGACAGAGCATCCACCGCTTCCGCTGTCGTGTCCAGGTATCGAGCGAAGTACCTGGGTAGCTGGCAATTGCGACTGGAAGCAAAGAGGTCGACTGAGAAGGGGCCGAATCGACGCTGGAGAAGATGGAACACAGTCGGATGAAGTTTCCATTCTCCCGGAAAGACTTGTTGTCTACTGAGCCAGTCTGCTGTGAAATTCCAAATTCCTCTGAGATGTTCTGCTTTGAGGGATTGCAGATGTTGTTCTGCCCAGTCGAATATGATGGAAGCTAGGCTCTGTAGAGGTCTGGACCTGGTGCCTCCCTGTCTGTTTAAATGAGATTTGGCACACGTGTTGTCCGTTCGAATGAGGACATGGTCCAAGTGGAAGAGAGACTGAAAATGAAGCAGAGCTAAGTGGACAGCCTTTAGTTCCAGCCAGTTGATGTTTTGAGTTTGTTCTGCTGTGTTCCAAACTCCCTGAACGAACTGGGAGTTGCAGTGGGCTCCCCAACCCAGGAGACTGGCATCGGTGGTAATGACAGTCCGGTGGGGTTCTCTGAACGGAGTGCCTTGGGTGAGATGTTGTACCCTTGTCCACCAGCGGAAAGACAAGCGCAGTGTGGGACTCAGGGGGATTGCTCGATGGTTTGAGTTGGCAATGTCGTGTTGGAATGGCAACAGGGCCCACTGTAGCTGGCGCGTATGTGCCCGAGCCCATGGCACAATATGGATGGTGGATACCAACATTCCGAGAGCCCTGGCTAGAAGCATGACATCTGCAGAAGATTTGTGCATCAGAGACCTTGCGATGTCTGTGATAGCGGTGATGCGATCTGGGGACAGGAATACAGTCGCTTGCAGTGTGTCTAACATTGCCCCTAGATGCTGCAGGCGTTGGGTTGGTTGTAGATGGCTTTTGTCGAAGTTGACTAGCCAGCCGTGGGCCTGTAAGATATGGAGCGTGAGTGTTAGATGACGATGAGTAAGCTCCCTAGACCTTGCGCGTATTAGGAGATCGTCCAGATAGGGGTAGATATGGACCCCTTGAAGCCTGAGGTAAGCCACTAGGGTAAGTAGCACCTTGGTAAATACTCTCGGGGCAGACGAGAGTCCGAACGGCATTGCTCGATATTGGAAGTGCTGGGAGCCAAAGGCAAAATGAAGGAATTTCCTGTGGGCTGTGCAAATAGGGACATGGAGATACGCTTCCTTTAGGTCGATAGAGACAAGGAAGTCACCTTCTTGCAGGCTGTCTGTAATGGAGTGGAGGGATTCCATTTTGAACCTGCAATACTTTACGAAACGGTTAATGAACTTGAGGTTCAAAACCGCCCTCCATGAGAGATCGCGTTTGGGCACAGCAAATAGGAGGGAGTACACCCCTTCCGACCTCTCTGCATTGGGGACTGGCTCTATCGCCTCTATGTCCAAAAGGTGCTGTATCGCAGTCTGCATGATGCAGCGCCTGTCTAGTGCCCTGGGACAAGGGGAAGGATGAAAATTGTTTGGAGGTATTGCCCAAAACTCAATTGCATATCCATAACAAAAGAGGTCTCTGATCCATGGGACCTGAGTCAGAGGTAGCCAAAGTTCGGCAAATAGAATCAATCTGCCCCCAACTGGTATTGCCTTAGTATTGTCTGCGTTGGCGAGACCCTCCCCTGTATGAGGACGTTGAGTAGCCTCTGCGGCCCTGGTACTGACCTCTACTGGGGAAACGTCTATTCCAGCCTCCTCTGGTGGAGCGGAAGTCAAATGCTGGGAAGTCACGGCCTCGTCCCCCAGGCCGGGTTCCCCGAAAGGGCTGAGACGTGCGATATGAAGCGAAACGCCTAAAGGGTCTGCGCTCGACGTTTTTGATGGTGGCCAAGACAGGCTTTCGAGTGTCCTTAGGGTCGACAAGCACTGCCCTTAATGCCTCTTCCCTGAAAAGTAATGAGCCTGCATAAGGTGCTCGTGAAAGATTAACTCTGGCAGTAGAGTCAGCCTGCCAGTGACGAAGCCAGTGGGTCCGTCTGGCAACGATCTGAGCCGCCAGGGCGCGTGCTGCTAGTTGATTCGCGTCCAAGGTGGCGTCGGCCACGAAAGCAGCTGTTTTACGCAGTTTTAGTAGCGATCTGCGCAGGGAGGCAGGATCTGGATTGTGGTCCTCGATGAGGTCGTCTAACCACATCATTGCTGCCCTGGTGAAAATAGAGGCAGATGTGGATGCACGCATGGAAAAGGCGATGGCCTCATGGGTCTTGCGTAAAGCAAAGTCCAGTCTCCGTTCAGTGGCATCCTTTAGATGAGAGTCCCCTTCCCTCGGCAAGAGGGACCTGGAAACTAAACTGGAAATAGGCTCGTCGATGTTAGGGACAGCCAGTCTGGTAGAAAAGTCCGGGGCCAAAGGATAAAGTCTGTCCGCAATGTAATTAAATCGGCGTGCCTGTAAGGGGTGGGACCATTCGTCCTTGGCCAGTTTAGCGATGGGGTCTGGGACAGGGAGGAAGTTTTCAGCTGGCGTAGGGGATTTCAAGACCCTGGCCCCTTTTAAAGCGGGAGTGGAAGCTGCAGTTGGAGTGGATTGAAGACCAAGGGCGTTCAAGACTCTGCGCGCCAGGAGCTGGTAATCTGAAGAGTCGAAGAGGCGATAGGAGGTTTCTGGCTCTGGTTCCGAATGGTCACTCCACTCGTCTGCTTGGTCTTGCAGCGCGAATGTGGACTCTGCATCAAAAGAGGCGTCATCAACGAACCTGCCCCTGGTAACGTCAAATGGGTCTGGAGAACCTGATCGGTTTGCCTCACTGTGTACACTTTGAACCCCGCTGTGTTGAGGGATAGCGGGAGGTTGTGAAGATGATTGACTCTGAGTAAAAAAGGACAGCATGCCCTGAAGTTGTGTAATGAACTCGTGGGAAAGCTGTAGTCCCGGAGATGTAGATGGTTGCTCTTGGATAGGCGGAACTGTAGACGGCTCCACAGGTAGTGAAGAAGAGCAAGCTCTGGGTTGGCTGGACATTGGTTGTACAGGAAATCCAGGAAAGTCCTCCTCATCAGAGGAAGCCGCAGAAGAATGAAAGACAGTAGTTAACTGTGCATGATTTGAGTCCTCTGGCACTGGAACAGAGACATAGCGGGGCCGCTTGATTGTGCTGTGGCTAAGATGTTTGGTTTTGGCAACCGCTTTATAGTGCTTATGTTTGACCGCCTTAGGAGGTTTAGGCTTGGTCATCTGGTTTGTCACAGGCTGTTGTATCGGCTTGGTTGCCTGGGTTGTCTCTGGCTGTTCTGCCATCATATAGATAATAAGGGTAGCTGTACACGGCACACGACTGGGGCAGAATGCACAGACCCGGGCAGGCACAGTACACGGCACACGACTGGGGCAGAATGCACTGGCAGATGGCAAAGTACACTGCCACGATGGGGCAGAATGTACGCTATGAACAGTCTTAGAACATGCACAGTACACGGCACACGACTGGGGCAGAATGCACTGGCTGATGGTAGGTACACTGTCACGATGGGGCAGAATGTACACTTGGAGGAAAGGTGATATTGCACAACTTGCACAGTATAGTCCAAATAGCTTTGTATATTTTCAATAGTCTTGCACACTAACAGGTGGCCTGGTGCACTGTTATGGCAGTATTAGTAAATTTGATGAAAAGTCACATGTGCACAGTAGTTGCAGTGATTGTAGAAAGCCACAGTAACCCAGTGGTTGCCAGGGTCAGCCTCAGAGATGGGGTTGGTAAAGGAACTTATGTAGAGGTAAAAATCCTATCTGCAGCACATAAACAGGGAGCAGATCACACAGAGGGAGCTGACAAGAACCTGGGCTCTGCAAACCCCAACTCGTGAAGGAAAAAAACCCCTTTTGTAATACTAGTGGGTTCTCAAAAGGGACGGGAAAAAACGGCCACTAAAATGGCACCCGTAAAAAGAGCGGGAAAATTCGAACAAAAATGACGGATACTTTGCCCAGCAACAACTGTTGTATGAAGAAATGAGCAAGGTGGGAAAAATTTTTAACTGTAAAAATGGAACCGCCCACGGTAGAAATACAGCCGCGGGACTAAGAAGGTAATTGCGGCTGAAAAAATTAGCCTGGAAAAAGACTTCGTGAAGGAGGCAGGACAGCTAGCGGACTTCCCGAAGCCGAAGAGAATCGGCCAACAGGCAAGCCGCAGCCGCAGGCTGAAGGGACTGACTCCGCGAGGAACCAAGCGCCGCAGATGATCGAGAGAGACAAGGCAGCCCAAACAAGAGAAGTCGCTAAAAAAGGGGAAGGCAAAGAGCCGCAGACGTCGGCTCCTGACGGGCGAATGAAGCGCCGCCCGTAAAAATGAACGACGAAGGGAGCCGCAGCCGCAGGCTCCCGATCGTCAAGGCACAAGGGGAAATGGCAAAAGGACCGGAGAAAATAAAGTACGAAAGAAGCCGCAGCCGCGGGCTCCTAATCGTCAGGGCACAAAAGGAGGATCGGTAGAACAAAAAAGGGGGGGCGGAGGCTGCCGCCGCAGCTCCTGGCCCCGCTGAGGAAAGAGACCGCAGCCGCGGTCTCTGTAGTTTGGGAGTAAAAAACACACCCCCGGGAAAACGAGAAATTGACAAGGAAATTGACACACAACACACAAACTGTGGTAAGGGATGAGACAAAGGAACGAGACGAAACAACGTACACAAAACTCCACCCTCTAGATAAGACAAAAAACTTATCTAGTCACTAGCTAAAGATCTTGCAGGGACGAAAGGCAAGAATGAACTGGAGAGTGGGAGGGGCCTGACGCCCTAGTCTTGACTTCAGAAACATTCTTGCCTTTGGACGATAGGACGAGCTATAATCCAGCATGATGGCATTCCTCCTATGGAAAACTAGAGCTAACCTTACCTACGTCTTGTTTGAAACAAGTCAACTACAACTATGAGTTATGAAGCTGCCTAGCTTTAACAAATAATAATTAAAGTTAACTTTAGTTTAAAGTAAAACTGAACTGTGGTTAATCAAAAGTGGAAGTGAAAGCTTCCAGTCTCCTTCTCAGAGTTGCACCAGAGGTGGAAGAGGAAGGGTACGGGTCTAAGGCTCACTCCAGCTCGTATCGCTCAAGAAAAATAATGATTTGTCATGATGTCTACATGCAGTCCGAGATTGTCTGTCTATATAAACTGCACAGAAGAGATACCAAGAGAATATATCTAGCAAGTACTACCTGCCAAAGAAAAAATCCTGCGGTATCAGTTTCAATATCAGCCCCATGTTTCAGCCCTAACATGAAAATATCCTAGGGCTGAGCTGTTTCCATAAAAACCTTACTGCTTCAGAACATAACCTTGCATGACTATCTGCTTTGAAAACATTGTAGAGAGTTAGAACTGACACTCACGTGATCTAATTTGGAAGCCTGAAGGTACCTATGGTAGCTAGCATGCATTTTAAAGTAAAACAGGAGTACTCGTAAATATCAGATGTTGTTTGGACATTAGATTAATTTTTGACTAGAATCAAGTTGTATATTAGAGGTATACAGCTTGATGCCAGTCCAAGATAAATCCAATGTCCAAACAATATCTGAAGTTTATGAGTAACAGCAAGTGCCTGAACTTCACACCTTAAAAGGAAGCAATATAATAAAGCCTTTGCAAGTATAAATGCCTGGAAATTCCCTATCAAATGAAAAGACAGAACCAGTGCAAATCTCAGTCTCAGAATAGTAATGATCCCAGTGATGTATTGTAGTTCTCAGTGAACAGAGTGTCGGATGGATGGATGGATGGTGGTGATAATGGAAAACAAAGAAGGGAAAGGAATGGAGCATCTGGCAAGACAGTATGGCTGGCCCTCAGAATAGCAGCCCTCCACAAATGCTTTATTTTGTTGAATGTCCCATTTCCTTTATGTTATTAACAATGAAGTGTCTTGTCTCATGTTAAAGATTACCAAATGCATTGTGGCATAAGCTTTTGAAAATAAAACATACTTCAACAGATACATGATATGGTATATTAAGCTGGAAGATATAGATACATATAGGAACAAAAAAGGTTTTGGGGTTTTATGCAAACAGTTGGACCTCTGAAATGCAAGATGTGTCACATGTCTATGTAGAGCCCAATTGTATATAATATGAAATCAAAGATTCTTATTTTACTGAGTATTCTCTGGAAATGAAGCACGGGCCTAGAAAATGCATCCAGAAAAATCTATAACCCAGGAAAAATCCAATATCCCATAAAAAGTGTCTTGAAATATTGTATTTCTGTTCCTAACCTATGCTTAACAACCTACCTCAATAGTTAGCCTTGCAGGGTGGTTTTCAAATAGCAATTGTTCTGCTATTTCCTGAACCGATTTAATAATTTCTTCTTTCTGATCAAGTTCCCTCATTAGTTCCTTCAAATAAAAAGACAATCAGCTTTAGAAGCCAGGAGTAAATATAAAAAGATTACATTCACTGCTTCTTGACTATTTTAACAATGCTTACTGCATGATATTCCTTTTTCCTTGCTATATTTGTATTTCTTTCACTCCAGTCATATGCAACCTCCTCCTCTTCTTTTTCATTCAACCATATGAGTTCCCTGGTAGCACGAGATACAAAATTGTGAAGGGTGTCAAGGTGCCTTTCCTGATTTCTTGATGTATTCTTGAAAAGACAGTAAAAGAAATCAAATATTTACTTTAAATCTTTGTTGTTGTTAAATAGCATCCAGCTAAATGTTGGGACTTCCAAGCAGCAATCTTACCAAGAGTTTTGCATATTGGCTCTCCAGTTTGTGCAATTTTTCTGCATAGCTGAGTTTAAGGGGAGCAGTCATTTGGATCTGTGTAGAACAAATTGGTTCAAAGATTTTAAAACGACAACAACAAAGGAATATGACAGGTAGAAGGCAGTTAATATGATTTGTGTAATGACCATAACAAATGCACAGTTCCGTAATCCAAGTGCGGTTATGAAACCAGTTATTAGCTTATGAGTAATTGATTTTTACAGATGTGTATGTCTATGTAAGATATATATATATATATATAGTTATAGATAGATAGATATATACACACACACAGTCTTAATATATTCACAACACTTTTGGGGGAGAAAATACTGTACCTCACTGATTTTTGCTTCTTTAAGGCTTGACTCAAATTCTTCAATAGCTTTGTGGACGTTTTTGTGATTTTCTAAATGGCTTTCAACACTTGGCAAATCTGAACCCCATTCAGACTGATCAAGTTGCACCTTGAAAGCAGAAGTTGAAAATTAAAGTTGAAGCCTTAAGAAAAATGATTAGGTACAGACTGGGGAAAAGATACACATAAAGATGTTACCTGCATTTCATCTACCCATCTTAAGAGGTCCTGAACAAATTTCATGTTGACTTCCTCCTCTGTTAAATTCTGATCGATAAATGCCGATTTCATCAGAGGTTTTCGGATCTGCATCAGTTTGAGTGTTTGTAGTGCACTAGTGTCAACTCCTGTTATGTAGCTTTGAATTAACCGTGGTGGAAAACCAGGTGTGTATGCTGGGGTGATGGCTGGAGTCAGTCTTGAAGAAAGACCCGATGATAAACCTGATGTAAGACTGGATGATGTCAAGGAGGGCAATAAGCCCTGGCTTAGTCCAGAGTTTAAACTAGGGCTTAAATTTGGTGCAAATCCTGAGTTTAAGCTTTGAGTTATTCCTGATATCATCATCTTGGTCTGTTCCGTTGTCAGTGTCCTCCCACGGCTGTAGACTGAGGAGTACTCTGCTCTTAAGGCCATAAGGTCATCTCGGAGTTTTGCAACCCTGTTTTAAAATCCAGAAAAGCATGACTGTAGAAATGAAAAGAACTGGATATTGTCTCAGAATTTTCATGAATTAGCTTATTTTAAAAAAAAATAAGAACAACAGAGCTATCATGTACTTTATAAAAGAACAGGGGGAAAAGAGAAAGATGGTAATAGGTTCAAACTCATATTTCTCTTCAAAAATGGAATGTAAGAATTAAAGTAATATGCATTATTATTATGCCAAATGTACAGTCCTAAATATAATTGCTGGATAGTAAGGGAAAGTTAAAGTGATCAATTTTGTCTCAGCATGATGCTCCCTGAGCATTCTTGGAAATATTATCACAAAAAGAATATATCTCGTGAACTAGATTCTCTAGGGACACAGTTTTTCCACAATCACAATGGACATTAAAACATCAAGAATCTCCCAGGAGAAGTAGTGGCTGTATCTGTGAACGCTGTTTATACAAGACATTCTTCATGTAAATGCATCTGTGGAAATCAGGTGGGACAAATAAGAATGTGTGAACTGGCCCTGTCACACTGAGATCAATGCCATACATTTGTAACAGCTAGAAGGCCCTGCAGGAGAAAGAAAGCATCGCCCCAAGGGAAGGAGAGGCTGCTGCTGTGCTGCTGCTGCTGCTACTGTGGGACCTCCACCTCCACCACCCTTCCCTGAGGGACTTCTGCCTGGCAGGACCAGGCCCCAGGTACCCAGCCAGCCAGGACTGATTCTTACCACCTGTCCCTCTTTGGAGGGATACATAAGCCGGCTGGCTGAGGTGGCCTGGGAGACGCAGGCCCTGCAGGAGAAAGAAAGCATCGCCCCAAGGGAAGGAGAGGCTGCTGCTGTGCTGCTGCTGCTACTGTGGGACCTCCACCTCCACCACCCTTCCCTGAGGGACTTCTGCCTGGCAGGACCAGGCCCCAGGTACCCAGCCAGCCAGGACTGATTCTTACCACCTGTCCCTCTTTGGAGGGATACATAAGCCGGCTGGCTGAGGTGGCCTGGGAGACGGAGGCCCTGCAGGAGAAAGAAAGCATCGCCCCAAGGGAAGGAGAGGCTGCTGCTGTGCTGCTGCTGCTGCTGCTACTGTGGGACCTCCACCTCCACCACCCTTCCCTGAGGGACTTCTGCCTGGCAGGACCAGGCCCCAGATACCCAGCCAGCCAGGACTGATTCTTACCACCTGTCCCTCTTTGGAGGGATACATAAGCCGGCTGGCTGAGGTGGCCTGGGAGACCCAGGCCCTGCAGGAGAAAGAAAGCATCGCCCCAAGGGAAGGAGAGGCTGCTGCTGCTGCTGTGCTGCTCCTTTCTTTCTTTTTTTTATTTATATTTTTTATTTTTTTTTATTTTTTATTTTTTATTTTTTTTACTTTTTTGTTGGTGTGTTGATGCAATTTGAGATGAATGGGTGCCTGATTATATGAATGTATGTCTGAGTGAGTGTGTATGTTTATATGCTGTATATATGGCTGTATATATAGCTGTTTTTATACGTTTAATTGTTGTATATTTTAGTTGTATTATGTGCTTCAGAGAGAGTTTTATCCATCAGGCGGGGAGACTTGAGGGGGCCCCAATTGCCATAGTGACGGGCAAAGGAAGGTATGGCGCTGTGAGAAGGACGTGCCAGGTAAGGGGAACGCGGTCCAGACATGTTGTGGCTGTGCCTTGTTCCGGTCCTTCCCACACCCGCAAGGTCGTTGGTAGTCCTATCAGCCAACTCTCAGATCTCCAGTTGCTGTTATTAAATGCCAGATCGGTATATAATAAAACCTCCCTCGTCCACGATTTGATTGTGGATGAGGCAGCCGATCTGGCATGTATAACCGAGACCTGGGTGGGTGAGCAGGGAGGAGTTGGTCTCTCTCAGCTCTGCCCACCGGGGTACTTGGTTCAGCATCATGGTAGATCTGAGGGTCGGGGAGGTGGGGTTGCTGTCGTCTATAAGAGTTCCATCTCACTCACCAAGCACCATGTTCATTCAGTTACTGGCCTGGAGTGTTTGCACCTTGTGTTGGGCCAGAGGGACAGGCTGGGAATCCTTTTGGTGTACCGCCCACCTTGCTGCCCAATGGCTTCCCTAACTGAGCTGGCGGAAGTGGTCTCGGATATATTGTTGAGGTCCCCCAGACTAATAGTACTGGGGGATTTCAACACATGCCGAGACCACTTTGTCTGGCGCGGCTCAGGACTTCATGGCTTCCATGACAGCCATGGGGCTGTCTCAATATGTTAGTGGTCCAACACATGTATCGGGGCACACTCTAGACCTTGTTTTTGCTACTGAGCATGGGGAAAGTGATCTGGATGTGGGGAGTTTTACAACACTCCCTTTGTCATGGACAGACCACTGCTTGCTGAAGTTTAGACTTTCAGTAACCTCTTCCCTCTGCAAGGGTGGGGGACTTATTAAAATGGTCCACCCCCGGAGACTAATGGATCCTGAAGGTTTTCAAAGGGCTCTGGGGGATTTTCTGGCTGATAGGACTGGCGCTCCTGCTGAAGCCCTGGTCGCTCTGTGGAATACGGAGATGACCCGGGCTGTAAACACGATCGCTCCTGCACGCCCTCTCCTGTGTAGAGCTCATACAGCTCCATGGTATACTCCGGAGCTGAGAGCGATGAAGCAAGATAGGAGGAGGCTTGAGCGGAAATGGAGACGAACTCCCGACGGATACAATTATGCGCTGGTTAGTGCTTCGACTAAGCTCTATGTAGGAGCAGTGAAGGCAGCTAAAAAACATCATTTTGCTGCCACTATTAAATCATCTCTTTGCCGCCCAGCGGAGCTCTTTCGAGTTGTCCGGGGGCTTCTCCATTCAAACCCTCCGGACAGGGTGGAATCATCGGAGGCCCGCTGTAATCAGTTTGCCGATCACTTCCAGAATAAGATCTCATGTATCCGCCGGGACCTAGACTCTCAAGTTATAGCAGTAGATCCTAGTGAGGTGTCCGGAGCACAGTCTTGTCCTGTTTTGTTGGATGAGCTTCAGTTGGTTCAACTCGAGGACGTGGACAAGGTGCTTGGACAGGTACGTGCAACCACTTCGGTACTGGATCCTTGCCCCTCCTGGCTGATAAAAACTAGCAGGAATGGAACAGGTAGCTGGGCCAAGGAAGTGATAAATGCCTCTTTACGAGAGGGAGTGGTCCCGGGCTGTCTGAAAGAGGCAGTGGTGAGACCACTCCTGAAAAAGCCTTCCTTGGACCCAGACAATTTTAACAGCTACAGGCCAGTGGCGAATGTTCCATTCCTGGGCAAGGTCTTGGAACGGGTGGTTGCTGGCCAGCTCCAGGCGCTATTGGATGAAACTGATTATCTAGATCCATTTCAATCGGGTTTTAGGCCCTATTTGAGTAAAGAGGACCTTACATCAGTGGTACATGCTCTGGTAACCTCACGTTTGGATTACTGTAATGCGCTTTACGTAGGGCTACCTTTGAAGACAGTTCGGAAGCTACAACTAGTGCAAAATGCGGCGGCCAGATTGCTGACAAGGACCAAGCGGTCCGAGCATATAACACCTGTTCTGGCCAGCTTGCACTGGTTGCCAATATGTTTCCGGGCTAGATTCAAAGTGTTGGTATTAACCTATAAAGCCTTATACGGTGCGGGACCACGATACCTTGCGGAACGCCTCTTCCGATATGAACCGGCCCGTGCACTACGTTCTGCTACGAAGGCCCTCCTCCGGGTTCCAACTCACAGGGAGGCCCAGAGGGTGATGACAAGATCTAGGGCCTTCTCAGTGGTGGCCCCCGAACTATGGAACAGTCTCCCTGAGGAAGTACGCCTGGCGCCGACTCTGCTCTCCTTCCGGCGCCAGGTCAAAACCTTCGTATTCTCTGAAGCATTTTAAGTTACACTGATTTAATTTTAAAAATGTTTATTGTGTTGGATTGTTGCTTGTATTTTAGTATTGTTTTGTTATTTATTGTATTTTTATGCTGTTTTATGTTCACCGCCCAGAGAGCTATTGCTAGTCGGGCGGTATATAAATTTAATAAATAAAATAAATAAATAAATAAATGGGACCAACTCAAAGAAAATGTGTTCAGGTTTGAAAAGGTTATTCTGTGCAGGACAAGTTAGATGTTCTTATCAATATTTCCCCACACTTACAGAGACAGGCACTCACAAATCTGTATTTGACAATCATATATGTGCACAGATATTACTGGGGAAAAATAACGAACAATATCTCAAAGAGTCAGCATGGAATAAACATAGCCAAAACCTTATCTCCTATATCATGCTGGTGTTCTGACAAGTAGAATACTGTGGCTACATTCAAACATAATGCTAAACTATGGCTTAGTGTTCCACAAACACAAGGCTAGCCTCCCCTCAAGCTCATGCGCTCCCCCTCCTCTTTCTTCTTCCAGCTTGGCCACGACTGGCAGCTTCCACTTCTGATTTAGATTAACTTCAATTTAGTGAGTCCTTGCAAAATTCTGGTTAATCTTATCCATGGTTACAAAAAATATTATGGTTTGAAGTTGGCTTGTTTACAGTAGCTGTATTTAAGATTAACCACAGCTTGTTTGGGCTGGACAACTTGGCAAGCTGCGATTAATCCAAAGCGTAAATGAAGCTCAGAGGTATACCACACACTGGAGATGCTTGCAAAATTCAAGGAACTGTATAACACAAGAGGTGAGCCAAGCCACAATTTGAACAGAAACAAGGTTGCATATTACTATGCCATTTAACTCTTCCAGTTCAGGGCAAATCAATCCAGCTACATCTGGGAGAATGACATTTCTTACATATCGGGCAATATGACCAGCTGCAGATTTTATTATGTCTTTGAATAGGTACTGACAGGATACAAGATGAATGCTCCTTTCTCTAAACAACACAAGTGCACGCACCTCTGGACCAGCTGATCTGCTTGGTAATATTTTCCATCAATAAGATTCTGGGCATCCATGACTTGTTGACACAGTAGATTCTCACATTCAAGTAGATAGCCTGCGATCTCTGCTTCATTCTGGAACTGCAGACCTGATTCTAAGCGCTTTGCGTCCTATGTTCAAAAATAAATAAAATTCAATCACACAGCTAACTAGAAGAGACACTCTATTATTCTCACATTTTGCAATGTATAATAATTATATTTACTTAGAGGTGCTTTACAATATTTATTTGTGGGTTAACATGCATTGGAAGATAAACCCAATTGACAAAGTGAAGAGTAACAGTAAAAGCTAAATTATCATGGAGGTATCCAATTAAGTCATATAAAGAATAGACCCATTTAGATCAGCAGATTTTAGATATCATGACTTAAACCCAGTAATTTCAACAGATTTACTCTGAGTATGACATAGACAGATACTACCCTGAAATATCAACCTGGCTTATTTGTATGTCAATCCACACATTTATATATTTATATACATAAAAAGCATGTGTCACCCAGTGTATGTAGCACAATAGGAAGCTGGCAATGATATTTAGATACACAAATGTTCACGTGCACAAATTCACAACCAACTTGATTACACACATACACATAAATATTTATAGTATTTTGAAAAACAACCAACAGCATGATCCTATCAGCTTTGCTCAGAAGTAAATCCCACTGTGTTTAAAGGGGCTTACTCCCAGATAAGAGCATATAGGAAATGGAAATGGACTGCCTTCAAGTCAATCCCAACTTATGGCGACCCTATGAATAGGGATTTCATGGTAAGTGGTATTCAGAGGGGGTTTACCATTGCCTCCCTCTGAGGGTAGCCACCCCAGCTGGCTAGGGCCTGCTCAGCTTGCCACAGCTGCACAAGCCAGCCCCTTGCTTCTCTGCAAATGCCAGCTGGGGGGCAACAGGGCTCCTTGGGACTATGCAGCTTGCCCACAGCTACACAAGTGGCAGGGCACGTAACCTCTGAGCCACTCACTGTGGGGTGTTCTTTAGCTGGCCCTTGACACCCGGGAGACATGAGCAGGGACTTGAACTGACAGGCTCTGGACTCCCAGCCAGCCTCTCCTCCCCACTGTGCTATACCAGCTGTTTTAAGGGCATATAGGATTGCAGCCTAAACAGTGCTGCATTCCAGTATACTCTGGATCCTAGAAGGATGTAACCCATCATAAATTATATATCATTTCATTTTTATTTTGTATACCACCTTTCTACATTATTGTACTCAAACATACAAAAAAACACTATCATCCTGTAATAATTCAAAATATAACTAAAAATAAACTATTGGCAAAATTCAGTATCTGACAAAACATAGCTAAGCTTAGAATAGTTAAACGTTTCAGCTTTTGCTTTCACCAGTAACACTAGTCAGTTACTGGGAGCCAAGGTGATAGTCCTAAGAACGGTGAAGACTGAGAGTATTCATAGCAAAATGACATCTGCTATGTAAGTGCAAGAATCTGTCTTGCTTCAAGTGTCATAGGATTAGATTTTTTTCCTATTGGAAATATTTCCCATTCTGAAAGATTGTGGCCATCTACTTTAAAACACCTTGCAACAGGCTGTTTCAACCTTTTCTTTGCGATGGTTGACGTGCTTTCAAAAATGGATGCAAACATGTGTAGTTACCTTTTTATGCACCTTTCTGACACACAACATTGCTAGACTTGCAGGTGATGTTCTCTTTTATTGTAAAAGCCCCAGCCCCCCAACATTCTGTTCTTGCAGGTGACATATGCCCCACGCTAAGTACAGCTGATAAAATGGATTGGATTCACAATAATGCAATATAGGACTGATGATATCTAGGTTTAGTTTAGCTGTCACAAGTAACGTGTGTAGGTTTGGAGACTGAAGGAGAACAATGATAGGAGGCTTGCTGGCGGCTTTTTAACGGTATTATGACTTGGCCATCAAGGAGTAGATTTCTTTAATCACAAGATGATAGAAGGTTTAAATTATATCATGAAAGGGTTATGGTGCTCCTTAGAATCTTCAGTAAAATACTAATGTTTATACCATATGCAGGACAACAACCTTTTACTTATTTTAGAAATCATGACAATAAGGCAAACACCACAATAAAAAGCTTGAATAACTTGTTGCTAGATGACCACAGTCTTTCAGACTTGCACATATTTCCAATAGAAAAACCAAGCAATCCTTGGATACTAGAAGCAAGAGAGAACTCCTGGATTCATTGACTGAACACTCCAAACGTCACATCCTTAACTTGGAGAATATCACATAAATGTTTACATGTGCTTTTAATCGTTTTTATAAGCCTCTCTTGAAATTTTAAAGCAGCTATAATTTTCCTGAGAATTGTCTCCATCCTCAGGATTAATAGGGTGAAGAACCATATTATTTTCAAGTATGGTGGAATTGCTATGAAAACACATTCTCTGCCTTGGCCTGAACAAATTGCATTGGAACCCAGTGAGTGCATGCTCAGATCACTTATATCACACTTTAAGAGCTATCCCTTAGCTTCTGGAACTATCACTTGGCTCCTGGTGTTTGAAATCCAACTATGTGAATGACAAAAACAGAAGTGGAAACATTTCTTAAAAAATTCTAAGTCTATTCATTTTGTCAGTCACTTATTAACATCAGCTTCCCCCTCCATTTTGTGTTGAAATAAGTTGCATGCATTTCTAAGATATCCCAGTGTGTCCTTGCTGCTACCAACCAACACAGGTATTCTTCCCATCTTCACCACAATTCCTGAGAGATGCTGAGCTAAATCCAATTATACAAATAGAAGCCCTCAAGTCAACAGATGGAGATTTGGACTTGGCCGCCCACTAAGTACATGACTGTGCACAGATTTTAATCCACATTTTGCAGCTCTAATTCCACCCCTTTATCCAATGACCCATGCTGTTTTTCAGTACAAAAAAGGAGGCAGGAAACTAGCTATCCAAATACACTTACTGATTGCACAGCATTTCGAGCAAGCATTAGTTTGTCTTCACAGTTCAGGCTGTCTCGCTGAACTCTGTTTGCAATCTGCTGCAGCATTTCTAACCTAAAAAGATGTCAAAGTTAAGACAAATCACATAAGATTGGTTATCTTTTTTTTTTTTTTACATTCAACCAACATTATTGTCTTAACTCCACTACAAAATAAATCTACAGCACATTCTGCAACATAATATCAACACTTACCTGGTTCCTTCCATGGGACCATTGCCAAAGCTTATACAAGAATTAACAAGGGTTGGACCACAGTTAACAGACAAGAAGTTTTCATTGGAATCAATGCTGGTTCGGGTACCAGTGCTGTTACTAAACAGAGAGTCACTGCTGTGGTAGCCGTAACTGTTTGCATTCATTTTTTACAGAAAGAAATCTGTCCTGCTGACCATTAAAAAAAGTAAAAAAGACAAAAAGCCTGCAAGAACATACAGCGTCCGGAGACTAGATGGTTTTAAGGGCAACTTTGCATCCTTAAATAGGTCTCAGCATGCATATTCAAAGCCCTGCAAATAATTTTCTGATTCCTCTTCAGAGGACTTTGCCTTCAGCTATATATGCCAATGTGGGCTTGGCTTCGCTAGCTTGAATTGCCTGTACAAGTATGGACTAATCAGGATGATTAGGGTGTTAACTGGAAAAGAGAGATGCCAAATATTTTATGTAAGTCTCATCCAATTTCAACAAGCTAAATGATCTGAGGAGTGGGAAGAGGACTCTTTTTCAACAGTTTCCCAACCTTTATTCTCCTGCGCTTACATGGGTTTTTCAGTAGTCTCTCATCTAGGTCCGCACCCACTTAGCTTCAGAAATTTTGCAGTTTCAGGTGCTTCCAGACCATTAATTGGCCCCATATACTGCAGTCTAAACATTTACTACAACCAGTATTAAAGCTCATGCTCCAGCTACATCCTACTTAAAACTGTACACAGGTCCCTTGGAAAGAATTAAAATTATGCTTGTATGGTTTGTTCACTTTAAGTACATACAACATGCATTTATTAAGCTACCAAATAACAGCAAGATCAATTGTTATGTTGTAAACAGCAGAATTAGCGCCTGACTTGCCATATTGATACCAGTTTGCTGATTTTACTGGAGAAGCTGTGGTTTATGATGGGGCAGTGAATCAATTATTCGGATTGCTTCATCACCGTGTATGGGTGTGGTGTGGTGTGGTGTGGTGTGGTGTGGTGTGGTGTGGTGTGGTGTGGTGTGGTGTGGTGTGGTGTGGTGTGGTGTGGTGTGGTGTGGTGTGGTGTGGTGTGTGTGTGTGTGTGTGTGTGTGTGTGTGAGAGAGAGAGAGAGAGAGAGAGAGAGAGAGAGAGAGAGAGTGAGTGAGTGAGTGAGTGAGTGACCCAGACCATGCATTTACCTCTCCCTGACTATCAGTAATTATTTTAATGTCAAAATGATATACACTGGTCTTTAGTTTTTAGTCCACATGAAATTAGAATTGCAGTTGTGATATCTCTCTTTTGACTGTTAAAGAAGCTGCCTGCCTACCACCCTCTCTAAAAGGTAAATAACATTCTTAATCCTATCATTTCATGTTCTATAAAATCCCACCATATTATGCCATTGCTGTTTTAAACCATAAACATGACAAGCTTCCCTGAAAATAATGTGCTGGGCTGCTGATTAGCCTGCATGCTTGGCACAAAGATCCTATTGACTATTGCAAAGCATGTGGCTATTTACAAGTGTTACCCTGACTGCATGACTGACTATGGTCCATGCCATTTAAATAATCCCCCAAAACTCTGTCTCCCCCCCACAATGAACTTCAAGTGCAACAGGGAACACAATGCAGACTGCCTGCATTAAAGCATATTAAGGGCTTATTTTTATATGATCCTGCGATATGTCAAAACCTCACATACTAACCTTAGCACTGTATTTTTGTGAGGTCAAGTAGATTTGTGAAAAAAAGACCTATGGGGGGGTGGATTCCATGCTAGAGAAATTGCATGCATCTCTTCCAACGCGGTTAGCATCTCCTATTTTCCTGCCACAAATAGGGACTCCTTCAGAAATGACACTTCATAATGTGAAAATGAATGCAATTCAGTCTCCATGAAAAAAATGGAAATGGACAGCCTTCAAGTCGATTCCGACTTATGGCGACCCTACGAATAGGGTTTTCATGGTAAGCGGTATTCAGAGGGGGTTTACCATTGCCTTCCTCTGAGGCTGAGAGGCAGTGACTGGCCCAAGGTCACCCAGTGAGCTTCATGGCTGTGTGGGGATTTGAACCTTGGTCTCCCAGGTCATAGTCCAACACCTTAACCACTACACCACACTGGCTCTCGAGTCTCCATACAAGGACTTTATTACAATGAAAAATTTGAAAAATGGGACCCAAAGGTGCTTATATGGACAATGGGAAGCTTCTCTTACTGGGGAAGCCCATTTTATATTAAAATTGGCTTATTAAAAAGCACTGAGAGCACACATGTGCACGCTCCATCATGCATTGTACCAGACTGATTCTACACTTAGGGACAGGCATTTTATTCTCTTCCATACACAACGAGAGGCAAACACAGTTGCCTTTATACATAGTCTTGTCTTTCTGAAATTCAAGTTCTTCTTCCCTCCATCACCATTGAAACCTCTGTAAAGCAAGATGAGGAAGGAAGCTGAGATTGAGAATGGATAGGAAGGGCATTGTTTTCTTTTCCCCACGCTGCTTTCATCCCCCACAAAACAAATGCTCATGAGCAAGGCCCTACTTGTCTCCTATTACAAAGCACTACACATGGCAGACAACACTAAAAACATGGGCCTGGGGCCATGTCAAAAGCAGACTGAGGCCTACCAGCAGCTCTATATACAGGTTTCCAAACCAGAATCTGAAGGGAGGAAAAACAATTCAGCTGGCCACCTTCTAAAGAGGAAAAAAACCTTTAAAACGCACACAGTGTTCAAGGGGCCTTTGTTCTCCTGCTTGTTTTCCTAGAGGCAGTGCTGGGATAACAAGAGAACAGAGGTTTTGGAGCATCAGCACTGTTGTAAATTAAAGACTGACAAGGAGATCAGACAGAGATGATTCGCCGGAGGAAAAGTGTTTCTTTCTTTTGTGGAAGCAGAAAGTGAAAGTAATTAAGGAGATTTTACAAAAAGTGAAACAAATGGGAGGGAATCTGGAGATAAATGAACTTGAGGGGGGAATCTAAGAGTGAAATGAATTTGTAGACAAAGAAAAATTCAGTGCAAGCAGGACAACTAGAGATGGTGGAGAAATTTGATTCTATTTACATTTTAATGAGAAATTACCTAATTTGTACTTCTAGAACTAATATGCAAACCAAAACACACTTATCCTTCAAAAGTTGCACTTATTTAAATTTTGCAATATAGTTCTCCAACCAAATAATGTGTACAAAAATGTATATATTAGGAGTAATGTCCATAAAAATGCATATATTAATGAAAATAACAAATGCACTGTATCAGAGAAAATTGCTTGCAAAAATGTGTATATTAGTCACAACTGCATACAAAAATGGGTATATTACCAGAAATGTGCAATAAAATGCTAATGAATTTTCATCTTTTTAAAATAAAAAAAATCACAAACTGCTATGGAAATGTGGAGAACATCATTTAAGACTGAGAAACTAAAATTAGCAGATTCATTCATCTTTGTGAGCAATAGTGTGATAACTGGTCTTGATAGCCCCTTTCAAAGCAGTATCTTGCCCAGTGCTTTGCTGACACAACCCGTTATGACAGAAGGTGTAGGGCAAGTAGGCATGGCTTGGCCAAAATGGCCTGGCAAACCTAATATATGCAGTGACACCTGCTCTTTGGAATTCCCTCCCCTTAAATTTTAGACAGGCGCCATCTGTGTTACCTTTTTGGCACCTACTGAAGACCTTTCTCTTTCAACAAGCCTTTTAAGTAGAATAATAATAATAATAAATAAAATTTTATCTGTTAGTCGCCCATCTGTCTGACTTAACAGACACTCTGGGCGACTTACACAATATAAAACACAATTTAAAACATATTCATACAACAGTAAACCACCTGTTAGTAATAGCCTAACCCACCCCAGAAATCCCATAGGCCTGCCTGAATAACAAGGTCTTTAAGGCTCGACGAAAAGCCATCAGGGAGGAGGCATGTCGAAGGTCAAAAGGAAGCAAGTTCCAGAGGGTGGGGGCCACGACCGAGAAGGCCCTCTCTCTGGTCCGCACCAGCCTAGCTGTTTTCACCGGTGGGACCGAGAGAAGGTCTTGTGAGGCCGATCTTGTTTGGCGGCATATTTGGTGATACTGGAGGCGCTCCTTCAGATAAACTGGGCCGAAACCGTTTAGGGATTTAAAGGTTAATACCAACACCTTGAATTGGGCCCGGTATACAACTGGCAACCGGTGTAGCTCCATCAACACTGGGGTGACATGATCCCGGCGACGGCTTTGCTTTATTAAGCGTGCCGCCGCATTCTGTACCAGCTGCAATTTCCGGACCGTCTTCAAGGGTAACCCCACGTAGAGCGCATTACAGTAGTCTAATCGAGAGGAGACCAGGGCATGTATCACTCGTAGAGACCTTATCCCAGTCTGCATCTGTGTTGGAATTGCTTTTTAGTATATTTGTAAACCTTTTTAAAAATATTTTTAAAGCTTTTTTTTAAAAATGTTTTTAAAGATGTTTCATTTTAATATGTTTTAATGGTTGTGTTTTAATATATTTTGAAGTCTGTTTTTATGATGTTTTAAAGTGTTTTTAGTGCTTTTGTTTGCTGCCCTGGGCTCCTACTGGGAGAAAGGGTGGTGTGTATGTAAGTAAGTAAGTAAGGCCTATGGGCCAGAGGTTCCCCACCCCGATCTAGCCTAGCATTCTGTTTCTAGAGGCCAATGAATGTTGCTTGGGAGATCCTTAGTCAAGATATCCTGTAGGATTTTTTTTCAAATTACTATCAGGTCCCCCTATTTCAGATCAGTCTCAAGGAACTGGGAGAAGGGAGTTAATTTTTCCCCTGCATTATTGTCCCACTCCAAATGGCCCTTCTCACGGAGCTATGTGCCACATGGGGAGAACGTACAGCTACCATATGAGTACCTATATGCTTGCCCTAAGGAGAAAACAACAGCTACTGGGGGGGCATGATTTAATTGGGAAAATGATATGAAAGAAGGATTAAGCCCTGCCCCTCCCTCCTTCAGTCCAATATGATTCAGCTGCTCCCCACAAATCATTATCATATTTTTTTAAAACTACAGGAGTTTTAGACCACAGAGCCCACATCTTGTGTTTGGTTGGTCCTAGTAGTTAGAAGTATATGGCCTCTGAATGAATAGAAAATTTCCATTGAGCTATCATGGTTAATTGGAGGGGCTTATAAGGGGAACAGGTAGGAGACACCCACGAGGTGGGAGTAGCATGGTAGATTGGGTGGCACCACCATTTCTTTTTGTTGTTGACACCAAATTTAAAAAAGACTGTGGATATGTTGCAGGAAGCAAGGAAAAGATGAGGTGACCTAATATTTGCAATGCACGGTTCTATGGCATGCCAGATGCCTGAGATCACTACTTAGCTGTCCTAGATCCATGGACATGGTGTCATCTGACAGGACCTCCAATCGAAGCTTCTGGTTGCTCCAGTTGCCATCTTAGTTTCTTCAAAATTCAACATCGTCGAAGTTCTGGTATTCCTGTGCATTGTTGTCAAAAAGGGAGTGGCAGAGGAGGCCAACATATTTTTGTGGCAGCCGCCATGTTTTGTAACCATAATGTACTGGAACACCAGCCCTAAACTACTTAGATCTCAAACATCTGAAAGATCTATCAATGCTGAGGTGTTATGATCAGCAGATAGGGCTCTCTTGGTAGTTGGACTACTGCAATGCGCTCTACGTTGGGCTGCCCTTGAAGACTGTTCGGAAACTACAGCTAGTCCAGAATGCAGCGGCCAGACTGCTGACGCGGACCAGAAGGTCCGCTCATATAACACCTGTTCTGGCCCATCTGCACTGGCTTCCTATTTGTTTCCGGGCTAGATTCAAAGTGCTGGTTTTGACCTATAAAGCCCTACACAGCATGGGACCGTAATACCTGGTGGAACGCCTCTCCCAATATGAACCTACCCGGACACTGCGCTCAACATCTAAGGCCCTCCTCCGGGTGCCATCCCATTGAGAAGCTCGGAGGGTGGTGACTAGAACCAGGGCCTTTTCCGTGGTGGCCCCCGAACTGTGGAACAGCCTCCTCGATGAGGTGCGCCTGGCACCGACGCTACTATCTTTTTGGCGCCAGGTGAAAACCTTTTTATACTCCCAGGCATTTTAAAGTGTGTTTTAATAGCATTTTCATTATTATTTTGTATTTTGGATGTTGTTTGGTTTCTTTATTATTTGTTTGTTTTGTTTCTTGATTTATTGTATTTATTGTATTTATACATTGCTTGTTTTTATCTTTTTGTACACCCCCCAGAGAGCCTTCGGGCTTAGGGCGGTATATAAATTAAATAAAATAAAATAAATATAAAATAAATATGCCACCCTCAGTATTGAGAGAAATGGTGGTCCAGGAGAGGGCTTTCTCTGTGGCAGCCCCTAAATTGTGGAACTCCTCCTACAGAGGTGTGTTTATCATCTTCGCTGCATAGCATTCACCATATCCTAAAGATGTACCTCTTCATTCTGGCCTTTGACAGTTAAGGTATTCGGTTTTATGGGACCAACCTCTTTTATTGAATTTCAACTGTTCTGTTCTGGCTGGCCCGGTTTTATTTGTTTTTATTACTGTTCTATCTGTTTTAATAATTCTATATTATATTGTTGTAACGTGCCTTATGGTGGACAGGCAAGAGATCTTATAAATAAATGAACTTTTAGTGAAAATTTAAGTGGGCAGCCACCAGGTGAGCATCAGATAATACGCTATCAAGGCTTCCCCTCAACCCTGGAGCTGGTCCTGGCATATGATATTTAATTCTATGGCATGGGAAATTTCTGTTACTAATATATATGCAGGAGTGATACTCTGAAATAAGGCAAAAACCTTTAAAAGAAGGGCAACCTTTTTAAAAAATTTAAGAAGCATCTGACAACTTAAAACAGCTGTCCAAGTACTGAAAGGGAATATATCGGGAATATGAACCTGCTATTGCACAGCTATTTCACAAGGGCATGAAGAAACTCTGTATAAGCCCCTTGAAAACAATATAAATAAAATTAAGCGTACCTTGATGGATTTCTTATGCTGAATAATTTATTCTATCAAATCAGATTCTAAGATGCCACTGTGCCAAAAACTGATTTCAAATATTCCACTCAAAGTACCTTATCTATTTTGCAAGATACTGTGCACTGGCCATTTTCAAAAGAGCTGGAAGAGAAACATGCTCAGAAAAGGAAAACATCAACTTACCTTTCAACTTCTGGTCGAAGTGTTTTCTCTCTTTCCAACATAGCAATAATTAGCTTTCCCCATTCTTTTTCTATGTCATTTGGGTGGTAGCCTTGAGGAAGCTTGATACGCCCAAATTCTATCCAAACCTTCAAAACAAGGAATCGTTACATAAAGCTGAGATAAAAGGAAACAAGCCCAGCACTCAATAATCCATAAAAAACATGGCTTACCTCCAGTAATTTATACAGGTGTTTGATTTTTGATTTATCTATCTCCTTTGGTGGAATTTCTGTTTCTTTAAATTGTAAATATTGGTTATAAAGTGCCTAAAGAAAAACAAATAAGCATTGCTGTCAAATTTCTAAAAGGAACTGTTTTACTATTGACTCAGAATTTTTGGTCTACTAAAGCTTCTGAAAAACTTATCATGCCTAAGTGTGAAACTGGTTTGTGCGGGTTTACTCACTATCAAAACCAAAAACCTTCTCAGATTTACAACAGGAAGAGAATTAAACTAATCAAGTTCCCCATTCAGCTTTCACTTGGCATCCCCATGCCTTGAATCTAAAAGGTAACACTGACTCTTCCAAGCACCGGTGTTCATGGATGCAATCCAGAAACAAACTTCTACTGACAAAGCAGCACAGAATTCTCCTCAGTTTCTCTCTTATGAATGTGACTTCACAGTCCAAACCTCTAATTTTGACTTAGATGGGGCAACAGTGTGCGCAGCCTCAGATAAAGCTGCATCCTAGTGCCTCCAAGCACTGTGTTGCTCAATGCTTAAATGGAAGCTGTGCACAGGTCTGCAGCTCCTCCCCAAATTTTTAGCAGCCAAAAGGCTACTATGATTGTGTGCAGCTGTTCAAGACTCTGTGCTTTCCAGTGCTATGCAAATTTAGCTGCATGGTATGGGTGGCCAATCTACAAGGTCAGAAGAGGATTGTATCAGTGAGTTTCCCCATGTGTAAAAAAACTGCTTAGGAAAACCACCCTGGGCATCTTTGGAAGGATGGGTGAGATATAAATTTTATAAATATATATATATATAAATTTATTATTATTATTATTTATTATAAATAATTAGTCCTCTCTGACATGCTAGCTTCACATGCACAGGAAGTTTTTATTCTTGGGAGCATCCAACCACCATCTACGCTCCTGGGAAAGCAGTGCTATGCTATTTTTCCAAATGTGTAGATTGGTTTCTGGCCAAAAGAGATGTTGGACTAAGAATCAGTGCTGTAGCTGGACTGGGAACAGATTGTTGAGAACTTTTGAGGCTAATGTTATGTTCTCCAGTACTCAGTAGTAGCACACAAAGGAATAGGAGCAGGTTGCAATTAATTTGTATAAATATATAATGCTGGAAGATTCAGGACAGATAAAAGAAAGTACTTCTTCACACAGCACATAGTTAAGCTATGGACTTGCTCCCAGAGGAGGCAGTGATGGACACCAACTTGGATGGCTTTAAAAGAGGATTAGACAAATCCATGGAGGAAAAGTCTATCAGTGCCTACTAGCCATGATGGCTGTGATCTGCCTCCACAGTCGGAGGCAGTCTGCTTCCAAATACCAACTGCTGAAAACCATAGGGGGAAGTGTGCTCTTGTACTCAGGTCCTGCTTGCAAGCTTCCCACAGGCATCTGGGTGGCTACCGTGAGAACAGGATGCTGGACTTCATAGGCCACTGGCCAGATCCAGCAGGCTCTTCTTATGTTCTTAAATACAAGGACTTAAGAGTGTATGAATCATACTCTAAATGAGTCAGTGATTCCTCTAAAAGAATAATACAGAATATACTTTTGAACCAGCAGGCCCTTGATAAAGATGAAAAACTTCTCTCTCTCTCTCTCTCTTTTTTTTTTTTTTACAACGCTCACCTTGAGTTCCACAGGATTGTTTGGAAACACTCTGTCAGCCATCATTGTGGCATGGTGCCTGATCCACTGGATGAGGTAGTTCACCATATTCTGGTATTCAACCCATTTGACTTCAACATCCTAGTAGGAGCACATAAGTGGAAACAAAGTTATATCAAATCATTTTTCTAGCATTAGAATCCTGCAGCAAGAGAACTGACTGGATGTCAGCTCAATATAGTAATGTGAGCCCCACACACATCCCCACCTCTTGGCCTTCATGGCTCCGCTACAGTTCCCAGATCATAATGCTGCAGTGACAGCAGAAGCCACAACTCACAACTGGCAGGATCTATTTTCTAAGCAACTCTAAACAGTCAGATTCTAAACTTGATCCATAAGTCATATGCTCCCTTAATTCCTGGTCCCATAACCTCCAGTTCGTCGTATCTCCCTTATCTTTCTATCTACTTCCTTCCTGCCCCAGCCCTATTTTCTCCTCAGCCTCATTTCTTCATGTCCCTACCGCCCATGGTTTCCTTGGGTCCCTGCTTTTTCAGCTCACTGCCTACTCCTCACTACTTTTTAGGTACCCAATCTTTAGGTACCCAATCTCCTGGCTAGGACCCTTAGCACTCCTCTCTCCACCCTCAGCATATGGCTCCTCCTGACCTTAAGCACTACAGAGTTTCTTCAGAACCCCTCTTCACCCTACTTCTCTCATTTTTTCCTCAGGCCTCTTTCTCCTTTGCTCACCCTTTCCTGAGGTTCCTGTTCCTTCAACAATCTTAGCCCATTTCACACCTTCCCTCTACATCTATACTTAAATGTATGTAAAGGGACCCCACCCCAGGGCCTGAAAAGCTGCACCTACGTGCACACAGTGTGTATTTACTAATTGAATGGCATATCTAAGTGCACATAGGTATACAAGCACTGCTTTTCATATACCCTGCTAAAATGTGCAGATGGCGGGGCAGGCTATGGCAATGTCAAGGCCAAGCCCAGGGGATACCATTGCCCTCTAAACACATACATTTACATTTAGTTTACACATGGGTATGCTATGCAAAAAGGGAGAGTCCCTGTTGCTTAGTTTTTCTATTTCTGAGACCTCTCCCCAGCTCAGCCTCCTCTACAAAGTTACTAGGGTCTGGGTTAGGTTTCAGCCTCAGCCAAGCTATCCCTTTCTTCACAAAAGCAGGGCTGAAAACATTCTGAAAACTTTCTTCCTCGCGTAACTGGAATCTTTGGGAATAACACTGCATCTTATCACATCAGCTCAAGCAACTGATGGCAGAGACTTCTCACCACAAGTGCAACACAAATACAGATTTTAGTCATATCTGTTTTAATTGCATTTTCATAGCATCTACTTTGAACTGTGGTCAGGTGCAACTAAGCAGAGAATAAGTAACTAAATCCTAACAAACAGACAATATCCTGTTTTCTTTACAATTGCAAAATAAAAATAAACCTTGTCTTTGACATGTTTGGTTTGTATGTGACAGCTTTAAAATGCTAATCTCTTACTTACATGTGCACTGATGCCTTCACCACCTTCTGGTACTTTGGGAAATGCATCATAAAGTGATGACACATAAGTGATTACTGACTTCTCATCAGGCGAGGAGACATCAACATCTAAAAGGGACACAACACAGCTAATGTCTACCATACATACATTAGAATATTACATTGCCAATACAGGCTGATGCTACCAATCACCAGGGATCCCATTCACTAACTCACCTTCAGGATCCAGAAGTCTGGCAACACCAAGTTTTTCTGCTACAAAAAAAGCATGCTCTAAATTTGCAAGGTTGCTTTGAACAGCAACGGTATTCATGTCTATCAGGTCCGGCCTGCAAAACAAGAACAGTAATTTAAGCTTGGTTTAGGAAAAATATTGTAGTAGCAAAGACCATTTGTTTCAATGCATTGGATGCATTTATGAGAGATATGACGAAGCCTGTTGCTCCAGCTGAGTGTTGGAGGAGGGGTTTAACATAAGAACATAAGAAGAGCCTGCTGGATCAGGCCAGTGGCCCATCTAGTCCAGCATCCTGTTCTCACAATGGTCAACCAGGTGCCTGGGGGAAGCCCGCAAGCAGGACCTGAGTGCAAGAACACTCTCCCCTCCTGAGGCTTCCGGCAACTGGTTTCCTTCATACTGGAGGGATACAACCCATTTCAACAGCTTCAGGAAGGAATTTTCCCTCAAATCAAATTTGCTCAAATTCTTTCAGAAAATGACTTATCCTATAGCAGATAGCTTGAATTACTGTTTGGAGTCATTTTAAATCTTTTCTAAACCCTAACCATGCAAGCCTGTCTCTCTGTGCTTGGGGCAGGAGTAATTCTCTAGGGCAGGTGTGGGAAACCTTTGGCCCTCCAGATGTTGCTAAACTACAACTCCCACCAGCCCCAGCAAGCATGGCCAATAGCCAGGGATTATGGGAGTTGTAGTTCAACAACATTTGCTGCCCTCGGCTCACCCTGAGCCCTATACCTGCTGTAGGGGATTTAATAGTATGAATGATAGTTAAATGTGTGCTGAATCTGCAAAGTGCTGGGCCATTTGCTCTTCAGGTTCTTTGCTTCTTTTATTTTGTTATATGAAATGTTATCTATATATTACAACAATGTAGGCAAGAATAACTGCAGAAGGAATCCCACACAGACACAGACACAGACACAGACACACACACACACACAGAGAGAGAGAGAGAGAGAGAGAGAGAGAGAAGTAAGCACAAACCCATCATTTCCCATCTCAAACCCTTTCCTTAATTTACACATATAACATTCACGCCTTACTCCCATGACGTTAGTATATAACACTGCACAAAAGGGGCTAAACTATTGCTTAAATCTACGATAATCTCGTGTTCACATAGTCACTCTTTCACATTAATGACTGGAGAGGTCTCTCTTCCAATGGGTCACATACTGCCTAAATGTCTCGATCTTTGCTAGGTCCATAAATACTACCTTTCAATCAGTTACTCCATCAAAACACTAAAAGCCTTAAAGTTGTTTAAGTGCTGCTGACTGACTAGACTGACTCAGCAAAGCTCATCACCATTGGTATAAGTAACATAGCAACCAGGAAATTAAGATGAGGAATTTAAAGATGCACTGTATCCCCAGCTGGTACCTACTACAGACAGCAAAGCAGAAGTAGATACTCCATCTGGATGAAAATGTGACCTACAATTTAATCATTACCTAAGGGATGGTGTGTCAGTATAGACAATAGTATATGCAATTATATATTAAACAGCAAAACAGAGGAGTAGAGGTTAAGCAAGAGATGCGAACGTAAAAAAAAGATAAGTAACCAGAAGTAATTTCAGTTAACAACTGAGGATTAAAGGACTTCTCTATTTTTCTGTTGTCAGAACTTTTTAGGAGCCATTAAAAACATTCACAGTATAAACCTGAAATTTATTTCTCCCCCAGTTTTGGAGAGTTTAGTTTGGGCATATTTTCTTTTGTGTGAAAGATTTGTTAAAATAGGAGATGGGTTTCAATCAAATACTCCAACAAAAACTCAAGATTACTATTAAGTAAGTCATTTCCCCACCACCTCAGTCTGTTGTTATTGCAACAGAGCCCTCTCCTCCTTTTGCACTTAAAGTGGAATTAATTCCTTCAAATGAAAAGGGGAAATAATATCATCTACAGATGTAAAGTGGGATCAATTCTTGTGTCTTCTATTGATGTAATGCACACATAAAGAATTGTTAGAATAGCGAACTTGAAAAGCACTAATCATATATGTCTTGGATACAGAAATGCTGATGAAATATTAAGGAGGATTTACTTCATAGCATATACTAAGTGAATTGGGGGGGAAACCACATTTCTATCTGAAAGCATATGGCTGCTGTTTTCATTTTGCTGATTTCCATGACATTTCACACATGCTGATAGTAATGAAGCAAAACGTGAGATACAAAACACAAAATGATGCCTGTTCAGTTGCCAGCTTTTCAGAACATGAAAGGACAAGTTGTTATGCAAGCCTTGTCTGTTCACGCAAAAAGAAAACAACAACACAGAAGCAACAAATATCTGACTGAAAACCAATAACTGCAAAGTTTTCATCCAAGAGAGGGCAGGATTAGATTTTTTTTTCACCCGAAAAAAATCTTATTAACAGCAACAGTAACCAAGTATTTGTCATACATTTCACAACAAAATAATCTTATTAATTTCAACAGTAAGAAAATATTTGTCCCAGATTTCAGATTAATATTTCTTATTCATATGCAATAAAGCACATACCTACAATATGATATACATTTTGGTTTGCTAAAAGCACAAGTAGTCAAATGTGACAAATGTAAAAAACTTTCACCAGAAACTCTTCTATTTTTCAGAATGCATTTCACATGCATATTCCATCACTTTATATAACCACCTCATATTTTGAAGTTAGATTTAATCAACCCAAAACAAAATTGCAGACGGCAGTGGCCTGCCGTGCATGTCACAGTAAGCCAACTATGACCTACTGGGATTGCACAAACATGCTAGCTCCTGGAGAGGAACTCACATCCATTATGCTCTTCCCTAGTTCTCCTCCTTAACTATGATTCCAGATTCAGATAACACTCTAAGCCAGCCTTTCCCAACTAGTGGGCCACCAGATGTTGTTGGACCACAATTCCCATCTTTCCTGACCATTGGGAATGCTGGCTGAGGCTGATGGGAGTTGTGGTCCAACAACATCTGGTGGCCCACTAGTTGGGAAAGGCTGCTCTAAGCCAAACCTTAGCTTAGCTGCTATGCTATGATAAAAGGACCAGGGAAGGAGCAAAGCAGTCCCAGTAAGCCATTGTCTGCTCACTGTGATGTACGAACCAGGCCAGTAGGTTGTCGTTCCTCTGTATAAGACCTCATTGCTAAAGTAGATTACCCACTTTAATCTACTTTAATTGCTAAAGTAGATTTCCCAACAGCTATTTGTACAGTTGGGAGAAGCAAAGGCTTTAAGGAAAAGGTTAGAGCATCTTATAAGGCAGAACAGGAGTGTGTGGTGAAGATCACAGAAATGAGGGAAAGTGATAGCACCAATAATAACAATATTAATATTTATATCCCACATTTGTTGCCAGATACAGGACTGTCAGCCATCAAATGCCTGGGTACACAGGAATGATTTTAAATTTCTCCTAAAAGTTAATAGTAAGGGAGAGACATCTCACTAGGGGGGGCATTCCACAAAAGGGGGACCACCAAGAAGGACCTGTCACGGGTCACTGCCAACCATGCAGCAAGCCATCACTAAACCATCTGCTTTTTCTAGGGGTGGAGCGAGGGATGCACAGTAAAGACTATCATCTCTTTTGACAGTTCCATGACAGGATTCTGCTGACCAAAAGATGTGTGAAAGGCAGGAACAGATCACCAATGCGCTTCTCCCAGAAAGCTTGCACAAGTCCAGTCTAAGCATTTCCATGAGCAAAGTTCCATGAGCAAAACATTTGGAATTCAAGCTGACTGTTAGTGCCCAGGATTCAGCTGGTACAAAAAGGAATTCTGTTGTTAGGATGCACAAGCTAAGTACACTCTGCTGTATACAAAAAAACCACCCTAAACTAACGTGTGTTTCTGTCACCAACATTATAGTCGAGATAGACTCACAACTGGGAAACAAACAGCCTGAGGATGTTTCCTCATAGATAAGTCCCAATGAGGTCAGGGAGAACAACAATTTCCTAACTAGTAAGGATAGGGATGGGGAACCTGTAGCCCTCCAGATATTCCTGAACTACAATTCCCATCATCCCTGATCACTGGCCATGCAGGCTAGGGCTGATGGGAGTTGTAGTCCAACAACATCTGCAGGTCACAAGTTCCCCTCCTCTGGGTTAGGAGATGAGCATGGTGTGGGCTCCCTCCTCACTTTGTGTATTTTCCTCACCCTTCCTTGGATAGTGCTAAACAATAGCGCAGCATTACATATACACCAGAGGTAACCACTCTGTTAAATGTCAGTGACAGCAATTGTCAAACAGGATTTGCAAACCAACTTTTAACATAGCTCTTAAACAAGAGATTGAAATCAAGTTGTCCCTAGCGCTACATCTGCACTGGGCCTGAGTATATATTTTTTAATCCACCATATTTTTGTTTTTTAGATAAATGCTACCTTGGGCTAATTATAAAATCTTTCAGACTAACATAATGCATAGAAAAGGAATATTATGCTCTGCAGTATAGCTCAAGGGATAAATGACCCAGCCTTTAGTCATACCATTGTGAGTCATCATATGGCAGGGTTTCCAGAGAAGCTGGGCCTTTGCCACTGGAGGAAACACATGAACAACTCAAGAGACAGAAAAAAAGTCATTTGAAAAATTCCCTATACTACAAGCACCACACCCAGAACAAACCGTTCACTTTTCATATACTGGGCATTTTATTATTTTACTTTTTAAAATGTCTCTGTACTGTCAGAGCTCTAAACAATCTGAAGACATGTAATAGTCCTTGTCCATCCACCCCAAAAAGCCATCACTGAAGGTTGGGAGTAACTCTATAGCAGAATTCAATTCAGCACAAGGGGCTGTAGCTGAAAGTAACATTGGGAAATTCCCTTCTGGTGCATACAAATGCTCCAGGTGTGTGCATGGGGCATAGAAAATTCAGGCACAAAAAGAGAAGATTAAACACAGCTATAAGAAAGACACCAGAGAACAGAATGGCAGCAGCACAGATTGGCGATGATCCCTAAATATTTTTTGTTTTTATGAGATTTTTTTCCAGAGTGTGCAACAAGGTAAAAAAAAAAGCTATGAAAAATACAACACACCAACACATCCAAAAATAGAGGTCATTGTATAATGGATATACCCAATTGCTCATACACATAAGCAAACAAACTTAAGGCCCTTTAAAAAACATCATGTTTGTTCACTTATGTGTTAGCAATTTCATATAAATAGCCCTAGTTCAGCTAATAAGGTTACCCACAGTGGCTCTAGCACAGAGGGCGTGCTTGCAAGTAACACTAAGCAAAACCATGGCTTAGTACAAATATGAGAGCTCCCAGGGAAGGGATTGTACAAGCCCATATTTGCATAAAAGTAATGGACGATCAACAACAGATTAACTGCAAGATCACAAATTCACAAGCAAATGGTTTTTTACAAAGATCAGGACAACTTTAACTGAAAAAAAGTTGGGAGATATTTACAGAGTTTCACCATCACAGATTTACAGGCAAATAACCTGAAAATATTCACAGGGAGCACTTAAAATACTGCTTATGCCAAACTGGGACTGGGTTTGCAAACCAGCCAGTATCTTATTGATCTGAACATTGTAACTTTATTCTATCAGGTAACCTGTACAAGCTTCTTGAACAGACAATAAACTCTAGATTTTACCAGATCAACTACACAACTAGGTAATGATTCCACCCAGCCCTTGGCTCCACACCTTATTTTCCAAATTCCATCCTGTCTCTACCTCAAACTGCTAAACTTCTTCCAATTCTACCCTGGCTTCACCTCCTGGCACCAAAGTATTTTTGAAACCAAAAATATTTGTTGTGTCTATGGGATTATGACATCTAGGCAGAGAGTTTGTGATGACATAATACCCTATCCCACACTCAGGGGATGCTTGGACATGACTATCAGAGGCAAAAATAAAGACCAATTCAAATAGCCAATAGTCAGATCAAAGCAACTTGTAACAATAAACTCATGAGCAGCTTAATGAATTAGTAAATAATGTGATTAAGTTCCACAAGGCTTCCCATAAGGAGACAGAGAGTTTTAAGGGCAGACAATTTCACAATAAATGCTTACAGAAAGATGTTCTCTGAAGGGACAACCTTAATTGTCTCCCAAAGCTAAGAGTACTTTGAAGGGGGGGAAAATATTTTCCCGATTGAAATTGGTTGGTAGAAGTTGTAGGATGGCCAAACGAAAGTACTTCTACAGTCAACAGGTAACTGGTGTATGAAATTCAACATGACATGATGTGGTGATGGCCACGAGCTTAGATGGTTTTTGAAGGAGAATTTGCACTCTCAGTTATCATGGCTATGCAGAACTCCATGTGAGTCACAGAATACCCAGTTACTGGGGAGCAACAGAGTTTATTGCCTTAAAGCCATGTGAGCTTCCCAGGTGTATTTTGTTGACCACTGTGGGAAGCAGGGTGGTGAACTAGGGCTCCTCTTATGTTCTTACATCTCTAGCCAAAGTTTCACCTTCACAGATTTGTAGGCATATAATCGAGAATGTTCAGAAGCAGCACTTCAAAACACTGTGCCTTATAATGGGTGTCAAACCTGCTTAAATGAAGGTTTAAAGGTATTTCAAACCACCTTACTGTTCTGAACAGTAAAAATGTGCTCTACCAGGTCATTATGAATTAATTATGAATTAATCAGAGATGGGGAACTGTACTCTAGATATTGTTGGACAATAATTCCCACAATCCCTGACCATTGGCCATGCTGTCTGGGGCTGATGGGATGAGAGTCCAATAAAATCTGGAAGGTAACTTCCTTACACCTAGTCTAGATTCTGCTAGACTCAATCTTATAACCTGCCAGATTCTACCCAGACAATTGTCCTTGGTTCCATATCTTACCTTCCAGATTCCATCCTGTTTCTACCCCAAACTGCCAGACCTCTCCAGGTTCTGTCCTGCTCCACCTCCTGGCCCCACAGTATTTTGAAACCAACAGGTGACAACTCTACTTATGAATATGGGATTATGATATCTAGCCAGGGCAATTATGATGACATAATACCCATATCCCACACTCAGGAGGCGCTTAGGCATGACTATCAGCAGACAAAAATAAAGGCCAATTCATACAGCCATATGAATTGGCCTTGCATTTGCCTTCAACAGTTAGATCCAAGCAACTTCTACAATAAACTCATGAGTAACAATGTATGAGTAATGCCATTCAGTTAAAAAAAGCTGCCTTGAAGCAGTGCATAGGCATAAGCATTTTCAGGACAGGCAAAACTGTTTTAATCCCTTGGTGAGAAGACTTAATGATCTACTCAGAATGATGTGTGACTAATCTTTTACTGAAGTAAAAAGAGATGGTATGGTGGTATTCCTTAGCTCACATAAAGGTAGGTTTTGTATCATATGAGTTTCACTATCACCAGAGGAGCCAAGGTTGGAAATGTAAAATTAAATGAACACCCAAGTATAATCTAGTTTGTTTTTAATTGCCGTAATTAGATAATGCTTGCACATATGAAATAAATTCCAGACCTCTGTACTAATAAAGGATAATAATGGACAGGTGTGTGAGACAGCCATACATTTCTCTGCAAGGGGTGAATTGCTAAAAGCAATCAAAGACCATGCCAGAACATGTGCTGCTCATTAAAAAGAGCACATGTGACTAAAGAAGTAATGGAAAGATTTCTGAATTAGACAAGGCCTGCTCTACCTTTTCCATCGACAGAAATTGTTGTGATTCTATTAAACCATATTCAGTCTAAATAAAATAAATTATGCAAAAGTCAGGGCAGAATGTTAAATCTTTAGATGCAAGTTTAGCTTCATTTGGTGTGTGTCTCTGCATTTTGACATATTGCCTCATTTGCATATCCCGCCTCCAGCCTCATTCAGGAAGAATACCTCATCCATGAGGAAATGCTAGTGTATTTCGACAAAGCACTTTGCATGCATTTTCTCAGTAATCCTTGAAACAATATCTATAAGCTAGGCCAGTTTGATTATCACCATATTGCAGATTATTGGGGAGGGGGGATGAGAAAACTGCAGCCTGCTTGAAGCCAGCTACCTAGTTTACAAATGAGAAGATTTCAATGAAGGAACCTTTAGGCTACATTTACACTCTTAGCCTCTATCCTATACCAGCGATAACATCTTGCACTGTCTAACAGAAGGACTTTCTCCTTCATCTTTGCATTCACTAAACACAAAAGGGGAAACACACATCTAACCTATTTCCATGAAATATGTTTATAAAATCCATCCATGTTGCCGTGGAAGTGCAGAGCTGGATGGAAAACACATTCCAGCCTCTACCGCCAGCCCAGAGACCCAGGGCTACTAGGCAGTTGTATCTCCCTGATTTCCAGAAAGAACATCATAGCAAGGAGAAGACCAATCTGGCCCCACCATCAGAGAAGCAGCAGCTCCCCTCTCCCTGTTGGAAAGAGTGCTTAGCTCTGGCTGCCAGTGCTCTCTGGGGCTACAGAACCAAAGGAAAGCTATGCTCTAACACATCTACTAGCTAAAGGATTGCACTGATGTGTGTATATAAAGAGATGGTTTTTTCAGGGGGTGGGGGTTGAATTGTTACAACTTGCTGCTTGTAAGTCACCTTGACAATTATTTGACTGATAGGCAGAGTATACATCTTGAGACCAACAACAACAAAACAATAATTTTATCTACAAAGTGCTGTCAAAATTCGAACTCCCAGTTAGGATCTCTCATCAGCTCTTCACAAATATACCAACATATGGGATAGGAGATGGGGATGATAGGCTTCATTTAGGTTGGTAGTAAAGAAATCCTAGCAGTCTTCAAATCCAAATTCTTGGACAGATAACAATAGCACTATATTGGATAAAAAACAAGCAGTGGATTGTACGCAATGTAGCACTAAGTATGTGCTCCATCAGCTCAAGGTTTTCTGCTTGCACAACGGGACTTTTTCACCTCTCCTTCTCGGCATTTTATTTTATTTTATTTTAAAGTAATATTGGAACTGAAGGAATGTAACTACCAGGGATTTCTTCCTCCTAAGCCTTGTTCCCAGCTAGGAAGGACTGAATAAATCAAGATGTCCAGTTGAAACATTAGTGGACAAGTAAAATTAATAACTTCAACAGGTATTTTATTTATGCAGTTACTTCTCTTTATGAAAAGGTCATGTCTCAAAATGCTCATAGTTTAAAGAGTAGTGGGCACCTTACCACAACGCAGCTCCAGAAGGAAAGAGTTGCCACCTTGGCAATGCAATGCACCCTAATCCCTCTTGAAAGTACTACATGAACCTAACTTAATGAGATCTGACAGAATCAGAGGCATGGCGCAAGGAAGGCCACAGGCCAGACTAATATAGTATTTTATTTGTGAAGCTGCCTACACAATTGTTATAAAAGCTGCAGACACCTTAACATTCTGATTGTGGCACAATCCAGCCAAAGTTAAACTAAACATGCTTAATGTTTGCTACATTATGCCCCATTTATTTAAGTGTAAATATAAAAAGGGGACCGAGTACTAAGGTCCATAACGGAAAAAGTACAACTGTGACGTAAGTTTAAGACATTTGACTCAACCTGGAAGATTACTTTCTTTTCTCAGTCTGAAAATCCTGAGCACTGAGTGCTCCATTGTAACGGAGACACAAAGGGTCCTTACAAAACGTTTCTATTCAGTAAAATGGGGCCTACCACTTTCCACCTCCCCCCCCTCGGTAGAGCTTTTATTTTCCCCTCAGAAGATAAAGCAATAGTAAGCTATTCTTTAGAAAATGGCAAGCAGAAACTGGCTGTTGCAAAAAAAACACACACAAAAAAGTCTTCCTTTCAAATGCATCCCATAGCAATGCAAGGCTTGACACTTAGTAATATTTTGTTTCTTAAAGATTTGTAGCTGGAGGTAACCAACAAGTTGGAGCAAATGTTGGCATCATTGCTTCTCCTATCCTCAAGGAATGTATTCAAGTTAGATCCTGATCACCTGCAACATGTTTTAACAACACTATGGTACAGCGTGTGCCAACATTTGTCCTGCAGCCTGGCATGGAACAGAAATTCCAGACCAAACCCCTGCTGTGTATGACTGGTTTGCCTTAAAGCAGGGTTCAACCTTTAAATACTTTCCCCACCTAGAATTCTTTTCCTGTTCTTCTGTCACATTTGTAAACATCTGGCAGCTCACGTGGCTGTGTCTGCTGCATGAAATCATTGGCAATACTAAATTTGCACTTCTGTATGTGGCCTTTTGTTGGCTTCTCTTCCTGTTCTTCTTAGTGAGGGCTACTGTTTCCCCCATGCACACATTGAAGCTTGGAAAGAGCCTGTTCAAGCCAAACGAAGCCTTCCCAGCACTTTCAAAAGGCCTTCAGTTGGTCTCTAACACTAACTTTCTAAAACAATTGTAAACCTAACCTAGCATCCTTTCAGAGATGCAGCCAGTAGATACCTTTGTCATTCATTTGGCCTTCTGAGTCAGATTCCCAGCCTTTTCAATAGCCTTTCTGTAATAATGTGCCAAGAATGATGCACAATAGTCCAGGTGTGTTCCCTGGAACAACTTTGTTATAAGAGGAATTTTCCCATGCATGCACCCCCAAGTTTCTATTCTCCCAGTTGCTACCAGATATTCCAATCTACTGGTGTTCAACTGTTCCCAGATTTTATAAAATGAAATGAGTGAGCACTAGGAAAACAAAGTGGGGAAGTTTATCCACTTTGAATAAAGATGACAAAGGCCCATTTTATAGTTATGTTTTACATATTGCACCTTTAGAATATACATAAAATGTCTAACTTCCTATACAAGGACTCCTTCATGCCTATCTACAAATGAAATGAAGCCTAAGTATGCATTTGCTTGTATTCCACCTTTGCTAGCCTTGCGTCTCCCATTTCTTCCCTTCCTCTATTACTTTATTTCTCTTGCCATGACCTTTCCACTCATCCTGTGGTGTGTTTGCCCTGCCTAAATATAAATTGTAAGCACGGCTATGTAGAAGCCATCATTCTACTGGAGTAAAGAAATCTGACAGGATATGCCAAAAGCTAGAGAGATGGTTAAATAAGTTTTTGAGCAGTTAGGGATGAAGCTTCAGTGCCCTGCATAGCTCCTTGCCTGTTCACATGACCGTAAGATCCAGAATAAATTATGCAGAGCATGAGAAAAAAGTGCAAATCTGCTTAATCAAGTTCTTCTTGACTCAGAATCAGGATTACTAGTGCTATTTATTTACTTAGTACGGGAAAGTACACATATCGCTGATTATCAGCTGTTGGAGCAGGGATCTGACATGCTTAAGCACAAATTTCACTAGAACAGTATGTCTGCAGATAGTCTGTTGTTTCTTCCTGAATCTAAATTTTTGTTTTTCCTGCCCACTCGACCTCTATACTTTTTGTAGAAAGAGACCTATAATTGGACAGAATGGACAGTTCTCCCAGTTGAAAGACATAAAAAATGGAGTCTACCAAAGATTGGTATTGACCTATTTCTTAACTTGTTCATAAATGACCTAGATGAAAGGGGTTGGCAGTTTTGTAGCCAAGTTAGTTAATGATGTCAAAACGGGAGTCCAAGCAGATCCAAAATGATCTCTCCATACAGGAAGAAGAGGAATTAAAATGACAAATGCAATTCAATGTAAGTAGGTGTAAAGCAATGCATGTTCAGGCAAAAACCCCTAACCACATATATGCTAATGGGGTCTGAACTTACAGTGTTTGACCAGGAATGAAACCTTGAGGTCATAGTTGATTGATTGATGAAGATTTTGATCCAGCATGTGGCAGTTGTGAAAAAGGTAAACTCCATGTTAGGAAAGAGAATTGAAAATAAAACTGCCAATATCATAATGCCATTATACAAATCTATGGTGCTACTACATTTGGAATACTCAACTTAAAAAGGATGCCATTGACCTGGAAATGGTTCTGAAAAGGCAGCCTAAATTATTGTGCTTAGGGGAAACATTACAAAATTTGAGGATTTTCGGGTTGGAAAAGGGGGGATTGAGAATATGTGTTAGCGATGTATACAATTACGCATGATGTGGAAAAGGTTTGTCTTCATCTCACATAATATTAGAACCTGGCGCCATCCAATAAAGCTAAACGTTGGTAGATTTAGGACCCACAAAACTGGAATTCACTCCCACAAGGAGCAGTGATGGCCACTAACATGATTGGCTTTAAAAGAAGATCAAACAAATTAATGGAGGATAAGGCTATCAATGGCTACTAGTCATGATGGCTTTTTTCTACCTCTACAATTGGAGGCACTATGCCTCTGTATACCAGTTGCTGGGAACCACAAGTAGGGAGAATGCTCTTGCACTCAGGTTCTCCTTGCGGGCTTCCCATAGGCATCCAACTGACCACTGTGAGAACATGACGCTGGACAAGGTGGGCCTTTGCTCTGGCCCAGCAGAGCAGAAACAAGTTGTTATCCTGAGCAATATAACCATACATACTTAGCAAATCATCCAGGACCAGGTGCAATGTAACAAACGTGAAGCTCAGAGTGAACCTTTTCACAATAGTGAGGTTCATATGAATCTCCAGCACAAGGTGACTGCTCGGAGTTACTTGGGATGGTGAAATGAGCATGAGTAAACATAAGAGGGAGACAGCACTTTAAAAGTACAGAGTATTTCTTCCTCGCAGAATCACAGAGTAGTAGAGTTGGAAGGGGCCTATAAGACCATCAAGTCCATCCCCTACTCAAGGGAGAAATCCAAATTAAGGCGTGAGTAGAGAAGGTGGAAAGAAAGCAACAAGTAACACTGTGTCAGATCTTGAGAAGTGTGTGTCAAGAACACCCAAAAGAAATGTTCAATTCTACTTCAAACACACAGAAGAGGCAGAAACAACTGATGTAAAAGAAGTTGTAAATAGTTACTGAAAAATTAAATATCTTATTAGCCAATAGCCCCTACAACAGTGGTTCTTAACCTGGGGTGCGAGACACTTTTTCTAGAGGTGTGAGCCGTTGTTCAAAGATTTTGAAAAACAGTCATTTATCTTAGCTAAGTTAGGCTAAAACACACATTAAAATAAAATAAAAAAAAAATGAACGGTATTTTTTCAGGGGGCGAGAGAGCATACTTTGGAAATCCAAGGGGTGCTGGCAGTGGAAAAGGTTAAGAACCACTGCCCTATAACATGCTAATAACATCCAAAAAACCTAAGTCTAGAACCAACTGAGAAGCCTCTCTTTCTATGTCCTTTTTACTCGCTTAACTAATTCCACTCCCTAGCAAAGGTCCCTAACTGATTCAGTGACTTGGTCAAATTCAGCTTCCTCACCAATACTCAGAAAGGGCTAAGTAAGAACATAAGAACATAAGAAGAGCCTGCTGGATCAGGCCAGTGGCCCATCTAGTCCAGCATCCTGTTCTCACAGTGGCCAACCAGGTGCCTGGGGGAAGCCCGCAAGCAGGACCCGAGTGCAAGAACACTCTCCCCTCCTGAGGCTTCCGGCAACTGGTTTTCAGAAGCATGCTGCCTCTGACTAGGGTGGCACAGCACAGCCATCATGGCTAGCAGCCATTGATAGCCCTGTCCTCCATGAATTTGTCTAATCTTCTTTTAAAGCCATCCAAGCTGGTGGCCATTACTGCATCTTGTGGGAGCAAATTCCATAGTTTAACTATGCGCTGAGCAAAGAAGTACTTCCTTCAGTACTTCCTAAAGTAATGCATTATACAGGACAGGACTGAAAGATGATGATGCAGTATATCTTTAACTGTCTCAATGGCAAAATCCTAGATTTCAGCTGAATAAACATAGGAAGCTGTGTATACTGACTCAAGCTATTGGCCCAACTAATTCAGTACTGTCTGCACTGACTGGCAGTGGCTCTCAAGGGTTTCAGGCAGGAGTCTCTCTCAGCCCTACCTGGAGCTGCCAGGGACTGAAAATGGGGCCTTCTGCATGCAAAATAGATGCTTTAACACTGAGCTACAGCCCCATAAAAACGCTGTGGTTTTTCTACCATATGTTACTGTTTTTACCATATTTTGATGTTTTGATGTTTTATTATTTTTTTGAAAATACTGTTGATCAGTTTTTATTTTTAATCAGTTGCAGGTCACATTGTGGGCCTATAGTCAAAAAGCAGCCTACAAACAGAAATGATAAAACAAACGGGTGCTAGTGTGGCTACTGCCTCATTAAATGGAAACAAGGGGCCACAGACGGCTCAAAAAGAAGAAAAGAGGACACAACCTTGATCTACTATACATTTTGTTCAGTTGTTTTTCGGTATACATTTGGACAACTCTTAAGATACTATAATCAAAATTTGCATAACGATTCCTGACATCAAGGACCAGGTTTGCATTTGTGGATTCAACTGGATGTCATTTTGAATCAAGATGGCAGACTGAGCCTTTCAAAAATGCACTAATTTTAACCACTGATTTAAAAACTGCATGGATTTTTGGTTTCATAGAATTCCCGAGCAATGCCAGGTATGAGGCTGCTAGTTTACTGTAAGGAATTTCAGACCAGCTGGAAACAACATCATGTAACAACCCTCTCTGCCTTCTGGCCCCTCTGCATCTAAACAGAGAGTCCCTCTGCCTATCATGTGTGCGTCCCTGGTGGCAGCCTTGGGGGTGTCGATTGCAACTTCTTTATCCCATACTATTTCTGGTACCCAGAGTCTTACTACGCTTCAAAAAAGAGCTCCACATTTGGAAATAATGTTAGCCTCAGGAACTGCAGTTTTCCAAGGCCCAGCCTGAAGTGCGCCCTTATGGCTCTCAACCCTCTCAAAAATACTTGCGTTTGTGAATTCTGACACGTTTATTTTAACACTTTTTATAATTAAAAAATGAATGTATTAAAACTACACGGTCATCTGAGGTGAGAGGAGAAAGACGCAAAAGATTATTTTTAAGACTTACAGAAGGCATTGGTGTGCTGTAGGAAATGTAACCAAGAAAGAGTTGAGGGCAGGGCAGTATTGCTGCACCGGTGCCATGTTGTATAAATGTCAGGGCTCACATAGCACTCACTAGAGTTCAACATGGTGTGCAGGAATAGCTTCTGATTATTGGTAGCAATAACACATTAATATATTTTGTCACACAGAAAAAGCACTTACACTCCATTCCCAAGCATCATTTGTCAGGGCCCAGTACAAACTTGCAACACTCCCTGCACCATTGAAGACTTTTGTTGGTTTTGTCTGGAGAACTGATGAATGTCATCTAGCTTCTTTAGGTCCCTTTGTATAAACTCCTTATGTTTTTGGCTGCACAGTTTGCTTTTAACAGCCAGGATCGCAGTGTGGCATATATGTATATTAATTATGCACAAGTGGCAAAAGCTCTCTAGACAGTTCCCTGTCCCTGGAATCTATTGTCAGTTGCACTTTGGAAAGCAGAAGCCTAACTTATTTACACATGGATGTTCTGTTGTCTGCAAATTCAACAGCACCACTGGCTTCCACTATCCTGGGGATCTCAATGTCCCTAATTACTATGGTACGTGTTCCAGTTGGCTGCCATACCTTGTAGCCCCTTTGCATAAGAAAAACTGCAGGAACTCTGGGACTCATAGTTCATCAGAGAACACATCATACAAGGTGGTACACTTCTCTCAGTCCCTCAGACTATAGCTCTAGAGTTTCCTGCACAAGCTAGCTCTCTTTCTCCCTCTGCTCCAGAGGACGATGCGGCCAGCAACTTCTGTTCTGACACTGTTTCTGCTTGGATCAGGACACTCCATACAGACATAGGAGAATTAGTTTGCATAAATATTCTCAAGCATGATCTACTATGTAATCTCAATTGTTTTCCTCGTGGTAATTGGCCTGCAATCCTGACCTAGCATCCCTGGGTGCAACATCTGTTTCATTTAATATGTATGTACCAAGATGTAGTTGTCTTTCATATTCTATACTTTAAAAACATCTGTAATTAAAAGTTCAGTTTCTGGGGCAACAGCGCATGGAAGCTTTGCAGCATTCTGGGGCACCGTATTCCACTGCAGCACAAGAGTCAGACAGGAAGTCACACAGGCATCCACAAAAGCTGACACCTTTCACCTGTCCTGCTCATTCCACACATGATAGCTACAGACAGTACAGCCTCATTCTGTTCCTCATGCTGGGCAGACTACCAGCATTTTAAAATATCCCACATCTGGGAACACGATCTCTGTTATCCTGTCATCTGATGAGGAAACAGCTACTATGTTCAGAACTGCAGGGAATGTTATTTTCCCATAAGGATTAGCCTTTTCACTCTAGCTCTGTGTTATTCCATTCCAAATCAATAAATAAAATTTGGCACCTAGATAATCAAAATTCTGAAAAACAAATATTTCTGATCAGAAAAAAAGTAATTTCTCTTTTTTTCCATGTCTTTCATTTTACATAATTTATCCTGGTTTTGCTAAAGCAGGGGCAAAGAACTTTCTAAGGCATATATGCTCCATTGTACCCAACCACAGACAATATTTTCAGCCACTTTGCTGGCTTCTGAGGTTTCTGCAGATATTGCACAAACATTTTCAAAAATATATATTTTAACTGTTCTTGTACATGGAATTGTTTTAAAATGCTTGCATTGTTTTTATACATGGGACTGGTTTCAATTGTTTTTTACACTTTTCTTGTTTTATGGTTGTAACTGTTTTATTTGTTTTATAATTCTATATTTTATTGCTATAGACTACCCTGGGACTTTATGGTAAAGGGTGGGTAAGAAATCTAAATAAATACACACATGCATACATACATAAATATGTTCACATCCATAAGGGTTAGAAACTTTGTTTTTTAAAAAAGTAAAAAGTAACATCTAACTTTCCCAGGAAGTAAACATCTCTGTTCAGTGCCTTATTATGCCCCTTTTCTGCATTCTTGTAGAAATGCAGCCTTGTGTATTCTCCTCGGCTAACATAAAGCTATATGAGTACTCTTTTTGACCATAGTCTGGACAATCTTATCAAGGCCCAGGTAGGAAGATCCCCAAGCAGCCTGAATCTAAGGTCCACCTCGTTCCAATGCTTAAGAAACTGATCATCTTTGGTTCAGAAGGATGAGCACTATCCCAGTGGCGTCACTAGGGTTGGTGTCACCCAGTGCGGTAACTCCTTGGCGAGCCCCCAAATGTCCTGCTGAGCGCACGAGCACGCACAAGGCCAGCCACCCATGCCCCTGGGAGCGTACGCACCGGAGGGGCACCCAGCCGGAGAAGCAGGCCTGGGAATGCCGACACGCCTCCCTCCCCCACCGACGCTGCTCCCGGTCTTGCCCGCCCGCCTGCCTCCGAGGAGGAGTTGGCTGCTCCAACGCCAACCCTGAGCGCTTCTCAGCTCCTTTGCCGGGCAACGGTGCAGGCGCCCTGCCCCGCAATGGGGTGGCTCTGGGTGTCACCCCCCTCATGGTGTCACCTGTGTGCGGTCCGCACTCCCCACACCCTGCTAGTGACGCCACTGCACTATCCAGTCAGCTGTGAAGTAAGCAATGAAAGCAACAGAGCTATGAACCAACAGAGATCGCAGGACACATACTGGAGATAGTAGCCTTGGTACACATATGGTTTTGGTTTTACTCAGATTAATTATTCCCATATACATGCTTAACAAAATCCAAACAAGTGTGCAGTTACCTGTATTTATGAATGATGGCATTAAATAATTTCCCATCTCGCCAGCAGGTAGTGAAATTTTCACAACGAATTCCAGCATAACCCTCAGTTGTCTGCTGCGTCCACAGAAGTAATCGCTCTTTAGCAGACATATCCTCTGACTCTCCAGTAACATGGATGTCAGAAATCTGTATCAAAACAGAATAAAATCAGACAAATTCAAAATAGATTAAAATTACTATTAAGAATGCAAGAAGAAAAACAGAATGTAGCCTTTCTGGTTTTTTGGGCAAAGTCCCAAAGTGACACAGATAACCCAGCATGAATCCCAGGAATGAAGCAGAACTAATTCAAGCACTTCCTAATTCAAGTGTAAAGAAGGGAGTTGTACTAATTCAAACATGTCCCTAGGTGGCCTCTGCCATCAGAGAATGCACGGAGCTCAGCCTAATAGCTCTGCACAGGAACTACAGGATGTTACACAGTGAGAGGGGAGGGCACAATAACATTCTCTTCCTCTGAGGATCCTAAATGTAAGAGACGGTAAGTAAAACAAAATGCCTCAGACCATAACAGCAAACAATGAAAGGCAAATTGAAGAAGATATAAAAAAGCCACTGGGTGAAGGATCCTGTGAGAGTGAGGAAATGGGAACAGAAATAGTGGCAACTTCATCAGTAAGTAAAAAGTATAGGAAGACCATTCTTGGGTAGCAATTTTCTTGAAACTTTTGGTTAAAGAAACTTGTATAGTCCAGAACCACCATCAAGGTTTTAATTGAACCTTCAGAGCATAGCTGGAAAATCCCATTAATTTCTACATAGTTGGAACTCTGGAACCAGAGAACATAGCTGAATGGATGTAAGATGTCACAATGGACATGGAGATTGCTTGTTTGAAAATGCCACCACATCAAAGCCTTACAGTAAATGGAAGGCCAACAGGTCAGAGAAAAGGGTAGCCTACAAATCTTCTCTTTGATGTGTTGTCTTTACAAGTGCAGAGAAAATCTGGTTTTGATGGCTTCTCGTTAACAATAAATTCCTACTTCCACCCTCTGCTTCCTCTCACACATGTATTTTGAAGTCTACAGCAGTGATTCCCAACCTGGGGGCCACGGCCCCCAGAGGGGCTGCAAAGCAATCCACAGGGGGCTGCAAACAGTAAAGAATTGAATTATTTGTTAATTTTTTTTAAGTCTTCACTCCCTGAACGCTGTCCGCTCCCCACTACCACTGCAGACAGCACAGCCCCTTGCTCCAAACAAGAGGGGAGGACTTTTGCTGAAGTGGCAAAACGTCTTTCAGGTGCGCCAGGGGCAGGTGTCTGCCTATAAAACAACTGGCAGATGCCAAAGAAGGCTGTGGGTGGAGCTACCAGGAAGAAGAGGAGATTACTGTCGCCAATTCCCATCTCCTCACACTGCCACTGCTGCTGATGCCCTTACTCAGGAGGCTTTCTGTGAAGCAAAAAGAAGCAAGGCCGCAAGGAAAGGCTGCTTTTCCCCTTCCCTCCTGGCAACTTGCCCGCTTGGCTTTTTTGGCTCCTGCTTCGCTGCCACCTCCTTTCAAAAATTATTTTTATTTGCGAGGATGCCCAGATTTTGCCTTCAGCCCAGACAGAGCCAAGGAGCAGTGAGGAAGCTCAGGACTTGCTCACCCCCCATCTCCGAGTGTGTGTGCCAGCATCCTCCCTTTCTTCCACCCACACTCTGCCCCTACAATCTCTCTCTCCAAGATGCTGCAGCAGTTGAAGGCTTCCCCCCTGCCACATGCCCAAATGCATACATTGCCTGCAGATGCTTGCAGGAGGAACAGGTGTGTTTGTGTCTGTGTGTGCACTGATCTGTCTTTTGCTCCACTCTCATTCCCCAAGTGCACACGAACCAAGTCATCAGTTCTGATAATCATCCCAAGGCCTAAAAGCATTAACCCCCTTCCTAAATCTATCTACCCTTTTGTCTTCACAATCTAGCATCCCCACATTGCTGCCACACTTCTGCTTCTTGATTATTATTATTTTTAAAAAGCTCAGCAGGTTGACTGAGGCTGGGGTCCACTGCAGCTGAAATGTATTTATTTATTTATTTTTGCATTTATATCCCGCCTTTCCTCCAAGATGCTTTAAGTGGTCCCCCCCCCCTTTTCCATTTTATTGTTACACAAACCCTGTGAGATAGGTCAAGCTGAAAGATTGTGTCTGGCCCAAGGTCACCCCGTGGGCTTCATGGCTGAGTGGACATTTGAACCTGGATCTTAGTCCAACACAAACCAAGTGGTGTTGGAAGACAGGACTGTACATCTTCAAACTGTGTGTGTGGGAGGGGATACCAATTTGATTGGAACTTTGCATTAAGAAAAGAAAGCAACCGCAAGGAGCTTTTAATGGGAAGCGATATTCGGAGATGTGATTTTGCCACATACCATTTTTTTCAATTAACAGAGACTAAAATTACATTAGCGGGGGGGGGTTGATGAAATTTTCTGAGCTTACAAAGGGGGTCCCATACTCATAAACGCTGGGAACCACTGACCTACAGTTCATGGCAGAACAGACAGAAACAGCACATTTGAACCTGGCTGTAAGTCTGGAAGCCAGTTTTCCACACTCCTAGCTAGATGCTGATCAAAAGAAGACAGTTACACAGACCCCAAATTAGAGATGTCTCAACATGCTCGCTCGCTCTTGCTCTCTTTAGAAGCTACTCTGATTCTAGCACATTTAAGGGCAGTTATGCTAAATATCTTTCCTACTTATCTCAGTTTCCATGCACAACAAAATATCCAGGTCCATCACATATAGCAAATAAAACATGCACCATGTCACTTGGGAGAGTTTATTAAGAGGATGAACTAAACTGGAAATGCCAGGTGTGTGTTTCAAGGAGGAGAAACATGACCCTATATTTTCCTCCTTTAAATTTTCTTCCTTTACTTTAAATTCCACTTTAAAGTTAAAACAAAACTCCCTCCCCCAATACTCTTAATCATTTCAAATGCGGAAGCAAGTGAATAATAATGTTTACAGCTCAGAAGATTCCAATTGGACTCTAGACCTTTGGCCCACTTTATTCTGAGTTTCAATAACTGTGTATATCGGAAACAGCACAGTAAAACAGAGAACATCAGATTCCTCTCTCCATAAGTGACTATTTGCAGAGAGCAGAATCATCTCCAAGTGTCAGTTATGTCTGCAGTGACTCATGCAAGTGGCATGTACCAGCTAGGATGCAAAGTCAAAAAGAACAAAATACTATTTTAAACTGCTGTTGCTAAACACTCATTTTCAGCTCAGCTGAGGATCTGAAATAAATATGCTAGTGACAATTGTTTTCTCTTACATACACAGCTACAGCTCACATTTTTACACTTCTAGCAACATAAAGAGAAGAAATTTCAATGGATATAAATCACCCTAAAAGAAGTGTGTACAGTGCTGGGGTCTTGGTCCATGGGACTCTGACAGTGGGCCCAGCTGTTTTATTATCTACATCACCAGGTCACCTTGCCAGCAAAGGAAAACTGCCAACTTAATCTCTGCTTCCCTAAAGTGCCATCTCTGCAGATGGCCAGCAGGATCAGGTGACCTGGGGAGCTGATAAGCTCCCCTCTGGCTTCATGTTATAACCAACGTCTTTATCCTGGCTTCTTGGCAGCTGTGAAAAAGGCAAATTCCATGCTAGGGATAATTAGGAAAGGTATTGAAAATAAAACAGCCGATATCATAGTGCCGTTGTATAAATCTATGGTGCAGCCGCATTTGGAATACTGTGTACAGTTCTGGTCACCTCATCTCAAAAAGGATATTATAGAGTTGGAAAAGGTTCAGAGGAGGGCAACCAGAATGATCAGGGGGATGGAGTGACTCCCTTACGAGGAAAGGTTGCAGCATTTGGGGCTTTTTAGTTTACAGAAAAGGCGGGTCAGAGGAGACATGACAGAAGTGTATAAAATTATGCATGGCATTGAGAAAGTGGATAGAGAAAAGTTCTTCTCCCTCTCTCATAATACTAGAACTCGTGGACATTCAAAGAAGCTGAATGTTGGAAGATTCAGGACAGACAAAAGGAAGTACTTCTTTACTCAGCGCATAGTTAAACTATGGAATTTGCTCCCACAAGATGCAGTAATGGCCACCAGCTTGGATGGCTTTAAAAGAAGATTAGACAAATTCATGGAGGACAGGGCTATCAATGGCTGCTAGCCATGATGGCTGTGCTCTGCCACCCTAGTCAGAGGCAGCATGCTTCTGAAAACCAGTTGCTGGAAGCCTCAGGAGGGGAGAGTGTTCTTGCACTTGGGTCCTGCTTGCGGGCTTCCCCCAGGCACCTGGTTGGCCACTGTGAGAACAGGATGCTGGACTAGATGGGCCACTGGTCTGATCCAGCAGGCTTTTCTTATGTTCTTATGTCTGAGCAGCTTATCACTCAGTACAAGCTGAAATGCTACAGAATGCCTAGAAGCACTACCTGAGTCTGTCTGTCTGTCAACCATACCAAACGGGTCAAATGAAAAGGGTGAGGGGGAGTGAATACTGCAGTATCATGAATTAGCAATGGTGTTTTGGAAACTTTCATAAAACCAATGCCTAGTCACAGAATTACTTGATTATCTTTAATGGCTGAGTTGAAGACACAAAGTATAATTTAAATGAGTTTAAGCTATCAATTATTATTTTAAAAGCTAGATACACATCCTCGCATTTAAAAAAATAAAATACCGACACATTAAAACCAATAACTGCTATTCATATACTTTAAAGCAAGCAATCCGTACAACTCACTAATTATCACATAAAGTCTCAGTAGTCAGTATATGCTCATTCTCCTTATATAGGATTCAAGTGAGAAGGCAAATGCAAAGAACTAAAATGTTCCCAGCAAAAACAAATTTATTGAACTTTAGGGCTGAAATCCTATACACACTCGTCTGGGAGCGATCCCAACTGAACACAGTGGAACTTAACCTGTGAGTAAATATAGATAGGATCATGCTGAAGGAGCAGGAGCTAGCTGAAGAGAAGCTCTTCTATGAAACCCGAGGATTTGTATCACTCACCAGCTAAAGAAAGACTTCAAGAAAACTGTTCAGGCCTGCAAGAGGCATATGGGCATCTAATGAGGAGGGCCTGACCCCATACTATAGCTTCCAGATTAGTCTCCCTCCATCCTCTTTGATCTATACTACTACTAGGTCTTCGAATCCTCCTAACCGCATCTTTGCACCCCTCACCTTGGTCAGAGCATTGCGTCATCACAGTCTTTCATTGCTTCAAACATTGCCTTGTCACCTCTCATAACCCCACTTTGAACAATTTTTATTTTAAGCTTTTACTGGCGTTATATCCAATATAAGTTTGATTATTAGCTCAGCTTCAATAAAGTGATGCTACATCATGTAGATTTTAAAAGCCAAAGTGTCTGGATCACAACTTCAAGCAAGCAACAACAAACAAATTAGGCTAAGAAGTCCACCTCTTTCCTTCCATCACAGCAATCACAATTGAAGGCTCCAGAGTGGAGAAGTGGGCTGAGAGCCCCAACTTACCTCCCTTCCCCCAGTTCAGCACAAAATGGTATCACTAGCCGGGTTCACACATAACACTAAGCCAAATCATGGCTTAGCACAAACAAGCAATCACAGGGTCTTCTGGATAGATTGCACCTGCTTTGCTCCTCTCTGTTCATTTTGTTGCAGTGCTTCACTGAACTAAGCCATGTTTTGGCTTAGCATGTTGTCTGTTGGTCTATGGGTTACAGCTCATGGTTTGTCTGGGAGAGCTAGACCAAGAGCCCAGATTTGGGTGACACACTGTGCCAAACAGCAGCTTAGCTCAGTTCAGCAGTAAAACAACCAGGGAGGAGAAAAACAGATGCAATCTCCTCTCCAGCAGCCTGCATCTTTGTTAATTCATGCTAAACTGTGGTTTGGCAACATGCAAACAAAGGCACTGTCAAAATGAACCAACTGTTCTTTCTTCTATATTAACACACTTAGACCTAGTTCTCTCTTAAATAGTAACACACACACACCCTGTGTGGTGTGTGTAGCTCTGGACCAAGCTTGGGGATGGGAAGCGGGGGGATAAGGAAGAGAAAAGTTGGGTGTGTCTTGTTTGCTCCCTTTTCAATCCCTGCCACCAGCACAGCACTCACATTGAAGGATGCAGTAGGGACAGAAATATGCACATCAAATATTTGACAGACATTGGCAAGCCATATTATAATTCTTTTAATAAAGCCCCTAATTTTAGTTTGATGAACAGGACTCCCTGAACTAAATCCCCCCGTCCCAACTCCTTAAATCCAACAGTAATAACAACATTGTAAATTAATTCTACATTGGTGCAATCATTCTTCTTTCTTTCTTTCTATAGGTAAACTAGCTCCAAGATTACACAGCAAGAGCTTGGCTTGACAACAATTTGAAAAAAACCCCAGCTCTTCTGTATCACTATAATGCCTTATAAGTAATCAAACTTTTCACAGGAGAATCTAGAGTGCATATGACTATATTTATGATCTTGAGGCTAGCACATACAACACAAAGGTCTGCATGAAGGGCTTTCTTCAGAAGTGCCACATACCTGTCTCTTGCATATCTTATGTCAACAGCAGTAATCAGCCAATTTTATACTCTGCTCTGGATTACTTATTCTGAGTCAAGAGTACAGACACATTTTCCTCATTGGCAATAAAATGCTATATATTCTGATAACAGAAGCTGACGTGATGGTACAATCACTGAGAAAGCATTTTGCTGCTTCAGAGGTATTTGGATTATAGGTTACACTAGGTAATAAATATATGACAGCCAGCTTGGATGTCATAAAAGAGGCACCAACTGTTACTGCCAACCTAGGAAGGGTTCAGTCCTTGCTAGAATTTGAGCTAGGGTTCAGTCCTGACTGGAACCTGCTGTCAATGGTAAGGGTTCATGCCTGGAACAGATGAAGCTCAGTTTGCGTCTGATCAAAATACATGATACATTCCCTGTACCACTTCACACACAATGCTAAGCCATGCCTTATTAAACTATGGTTTATCAAACCATGGTTTAGCACATGGATGGGGAACCACCAGCCTCTGGGCCAATCATGGTCCGTAGGGGGTCCCATTTGGCCCCCAAAGCAATTTTCCCCAAACCACATCTACTTGCCTATCAGCTGGTGTCACTAATGAGGTTAGCTGATGGGCAGGACGACAGAGTTTAAATCTGCACTGGCTGCACAACCTTGTTCCCAACAGGGAGCAAAATCATGCAGTCAAAGCAGCAGGATTTAATCCCACTCACCAGCTGAGCAAGAAATTAAAGCCCTGTGCAAAAGCACCCTTTGAAGGAGTTTATGAGAGTTCCTTCAAAGAGGATTTGCAAGGGCTTTAAGACAGCTTCTGTGCTCTCATTTGCTCAACCAGGAGCACAGGATCTGTCTTAAGCCTTTTGCTCTCTCCCCCTCCCCCTTTAAGTTCCTGGTCTCTAGGATTAAAGGGAAAGTGTGAGGAGACCTGGAAAAGGCTTTTGAAAGTTTCCCTCCTTTCCCTTTAAGTCCCTTATCTCAGAAACCTAAAAAAGCAAAGCATAAGGGATTTTTACAGGCAGGTAGTCCTGCCCACCTGTCAATCATGCCATGTCATAATGATGTCACATGATTGTCAAAATTGGTTCATGAGGCAGATCCTGATAAGGTTCTGGCCCATGGAGCCAAAAAGGTTTACCACCCCAGATTTAGCATTATGTGCAATCCCTCCCCAGTGGCTTATTAATGATTTGTTTACTGCCAACAAATCTGAAGCCATGTTTTGTTGTTGGCTTACAAGCTTAATTTGTTTTAACTATGGCCTGACATAACATGCAAACCCATCACCCTTCCTTAACTATGGTTTATTTGGCCACTCCACTCTCAATGCTCATCAAACTACATAGGCACGAGGCAAAAGAAGCTGGGAAACAAAACGAACTTTAGAGATACCAGTCATGGTTTTGTCTAATCATCTTTAGGACAACTTGTGGATAACTCAAGGTTTGTTAAACAAACCATAGGTTAATGTTATGTGTGAACCAGACCACTGAATCATAACAGCCCAACTACAAGTACCTGGAATCAAGAGGCAGAGTTTCCTAGATCAAAGAATTTAGGCAGCTGTATTAGGCAGCTTTAAACTGAGCTGCTCTTCTTTAAAACACACACACAGAGTTCACATTTGCCAAGATTAGCTCTACTACAAAAAGAGAAAAGGGGACAAACATCTAGCACAGGTAAGGGGGTCCATGAGCTATCAGCAAGAACTGCAGAAAGCTGGGGATGCTGAATGGGAATAGGCAGTAGGACTGAAGCAGGAAGCCCAAAGGCAGGAGCTCCACTGGTGCATCCACACAGTCCCAAACTCACTGCTCTCTCGTTCCTCCCCTTCCAAATAAATGGTAGCAATGCTGCTGCTGGGAGCCTATTGGTGTGGCTTTACTCCACTGGACGAGCTACTTGCTAAAGGCGGGGTATCTACAGGAAAGAAGACAGCATAAGGAGTGGCCTAAAAAACAGGGATCTAAGGATGGAGGTGTGAGAGAACTGAGGGAATCAGAGTGAGGGATAGAGGAGGCAGTAAAGAGCTGAAGAACGAAACATGCCAAGGAAATAAGAGCGCCCAGGTGGAAAAAAACCTAATGCAGTTGAAATTTGGAGGAGGGGGGAATGGATCATGAGAGCCTGATTTTTTTTAATGATTTAAAAAACCCTCAAAACTTTCCGGATGTTGCCAACCACTGTTATTTAACAAAGTCGTTATTAAATACTCAGCATGCATTGAGCCAATTCATTTAACAATTATATATAATACATGAAGATAAATATGCTAACCAAAATTAAATATTGCTCAAAGTTTTGTTTTTCTTTTGGGTTTTTTTGGAAAACCACTTACTATTCTAGTTCTACAGCATATTTACCTTGCTCCTGTTTGATAAACCACTATAAGCTGCATTTTCCACTGAAAAAGGTAGAGACCCAGAATTAGGAGACCCTTGCTGCAGGTACCTCTGATTTTGAAGTTTAGACAGATGCAGATTGTAACTGTTTTCCCATTTCGAGGCATCATTAGCACTTTCAGAGGCAACTTTATTTAGTGCATTTTGTTCACGCTGCTTGTTTAACACAGATTTTGAGCTAGATTCTTCTTCAAAATGAAGGACTTCTCTGTTGCTCTGATATGTTAATTCTCCTTTGATCCCATCACAAGAAGATTTCTTCTCCTGTGTGCTGGAATTGGACTTGTCTTTTTCTTGACACTTTTCCAGTTCTTTAGTCATGTGCCTCTCTTTTTCTTTAGACTTACTAGCTCTTCTGTCATTAGTGCAAGCACCATCCCCAGTGCTTGAATCACAGCTTGCACCACTCACCAATTTTGTCTTAACAAGATCAATGGGAACTTCGGTACTCACAAGCAGACCAGTTCTGTCCAGCAGAGTCTTCTGTATAACGGACTCATGGAGTGCCAGCTCCCAGGGATGAGCTGCTGTCTCTGTAGAATTCTTTGTTTTGTTTTGAATTTTCCCCTCGCTTTCCTTAATCTTTTCTGGCTCTCTCTCATCTTCAGTTTGTTTCCTTCTTGATTTCCTCCTGAAGTATTTTCTTCCAGGGAAATGTTTTGCAGGACTTAAGGGAGCTCTGGCAGGATCCAAACACTGTTCTTCTTTGTCAGCCCTGACACATCCACAGACATTCCCCATCTGGCTCAGAGCATATCAAAGCCACACAAATTCTGTAATTTCACTAGGTTTACATGAGCAGAAATCATTTTCAGATTGAGTTAAGACCTCCAGTTTATATCTTTCAGACTGCACTCTCCTCCTCAGGACGAAGCCATCTTGCTTATGAGAAATGCATACGCAATAAACGTTGTGGCATGGTGCCCAGGCTGGGCCTGTGTCTGATTAGACACTGAGGCTTATTTCTGGCCACCAATCCTCTTAAGCAAACATCATTGCCTCAGCATCCAACTGTAATGTCGATTGCCTTTTTGCAGGGATAACATAGCATCTATCAGCAACAGAAAAGTCTCATGAAGATGTTAACTATCTCCCTAACAACTGAAAGAAAAAGTAAAATAAAATAAAACTCTTAACCAGCCCCTACAGATCTAAAGCCAATACCTACAGATCTAGAGCCGATATAATCCGACAAGGCATGAAATTCTTTCTCAAGTCGGATTATAAAATCTGGTTAAGAATGGTACATAGGAAAAGATAAGGGTATTCTTTTCCTGGTGGATGCTCCAGGTACATTAGGAGTACTAAGAAAGTACCACATCAGGGTTCAGAGATGAACTGACTATTTGACCATAGACAAAGCACCTGCGGGTGAGTAGCACCATGTCTAAAATAGTGAAATCTAGATGGAGGTCTTCCAGTAGGAGGAACAGCAAAGAAAAATAAAAAGAGAGGGTAGAAAGCTGTGAATAAAATTATTGCAAACTGGAGATTATTTGGCATAAGTGTATAATATAAGCTTCTTTGGTTTCAGCAGTAAAGTTTTTATTTTCTCCGCTTCAGTGCATCTATATCTTTTACAATTCCACATGTCCTAGAATTACAGTGCAATCCTAACCATGTCTACATAAAAGTAAGTCCTACTGAGTACACTGTGGCTTACTCCCTGGTAAATGGGGTTCAAATTTCATTATTAACAGTAGGACTTATACTGTGCTCCATAATATCGCTGTACCACATAATGTTGCATAAAACAAGTTCCCCCTATATGGAAGCCTATATAAATCCCAAGTGACAATTGCAAATCATGTTGTGATTCTGAGGGCCAATTCAAAAGAGCACACTGTTGCCACCCAGCTGTTTGTTCCCATAATGAACAAGCCATCTTATTTGGGGCTTCTATCACAAAATCCTCCTCCTGGGGACTGAATAGTGGTATCCCAAAACACAAGCTATGACCCGGGAGGCCAGGGTTCGAATCCCCAGAGCCATGAAGCTCACTGGGTGACCTTGGGCCAGTCACTGCCTCTCAGCCTCAGAGGGAGGCAATAGTAAACCCCCTCTGAATACCGCTTACCATGAAAACCCCATTCATAGGGTCACCATATGTCGGGATCGACTTGAAGACAGTCGCTTTCCATTTTTATTTGCAACATACACAGGCAGGAAAGGTCCTAAGAGAGCCATGTCTCTCTTAGGACAAACCATTTCACAAACAAATGCAGGACCCTGGGGGCTCCTTAAAATTTGTTGCACTTCTTTCTTTCTTTCTTTCCTCCCTCCCTCCCTGTGGTGAGCCAATCATGACCAGCCACCACATGCAGGATCAAGCATTTGCATACCAGCACAAAAGACATGTTAGGTAATTTCTGACAGCATGGTAACAGCCACACATCCAAATGACTGGCCACAGGAAGCAAATTGATATGTGCACCAATTTAAAGTGGCCATCATGAATCTGATGATTGCATAAATTGACCCGTAATCCTTTATTACCACTACTGGAAATGAATGACATTAGATTCAACGTCATAATTTCTATCTCTGAATTATAAATTGCCATTAAAAAGCCTAGGATTATAAACTGACTTTAAAAATAGCCACAGTGGAATTGTTTCTTTAGCAGCCATTTCTTGATTCAGCTGTGAACTGGGGTCACATATGAAAGAGCCATTAGAAGAAAAAAAGCATGCTTCCTGCCAGGGCCAGTTCCAGGTTTCTGGGGGCTCTTGGGCATAGGGGATCAGTGGGCCCTCTGTCCTTCCCCCTTTCCTCTCAAATCACACTATTCTTCCCTCTTGTCCCCAGCCCTTTTAAGTAAAGTAAATCTTGACCAATATAGAAACTCATTGTCAAAGTAAAATAATGCTAATGTTTGAATGTCACTGGTTACTGATTTAAATTTTTTGTGAATATTATTTCTAGGTATAGCTTAATCAGTAATCCTATACTCTTTTATTTGGTATTAGGTTCTATTGAACAGTGGGGCTTACTTCTGAGTAGATATGTCATTTATTGGATTTTTTTAACACATCACTTTATTTACACATCCTTGAGTAAATAATATAGGTAAAATAAATCGTTAACAAACACCCTCTTAAAAATATTTTAAAGTATTTTCCCCAAACCCCATTTCTTTAAAAAAAATCCATCACAAGACAGAGCTTTGCGATATTCAAAAGCCTGCTCACTACTTTTAATTTATTACTATATGTTATACCATTTTAAAATTATGTTTCCAGAGTCTGCCGCAGCAAAAACAACAAGAAGTCTTGTGACACTTTACAGACCAACACATTTACTATGGCATAAACTTTAATGGACTACAGTCCACTTCATCAGATGTTATTCTGCTTGTAGGACACCTTAAGGACCTCAGTGGTGGAAAGGCAGGATAGACATATTTGACATAAATGTATCTGAACTTGTTCCTAGCAAACCAACAGGAATGCCTCTGTTTGGCTATATATACACATATTAGTCAACGACATGAATAAAATTGACTGTAATTCCTCTCTAGACTGCCTTCTCCCAAGTCATTCCCGCCCCTTTTACCATGGTCGCAATAGAATCCAAACTCCAGTGTTAATAACAATGCAAGAACTTGGAGAACAAGGGAAGTCCAAAATCCAGGCCCAGGACTACACATTTCTCTCCACTCCACTCTGCATTCGAACTGAACACTGTAATTATAATGGAAAGCACTTCTATTGTCCCTTCTCATTGCACCTGTGAAATAACTCATCCTCTTTCTGCCCATTAAGAGCAAATGCCCCATTTCCTTTCCTATGCAAGTGCTTAGGGCTTTCTACTCGGAGGTATGGCTTTGCTCTTTTACTACATAAACACACCACAGCACTTCTCCTTTTCTTGTCTCAGACATGGAAGGAATATTCAGGTTTTTGTTTACCAATAAAGGTTTCACTTGTCTTAACGTGCAGGCATCAAGCTTCCAATGCTTGACCCTATTATTGAGGGAATGGGCAGAGCTTGGCAAAGTTACTTTTTTGAACTACAACTCCCATCAGCCCCAGCCAGCATGGCCACTGGATTGGGCTGGTGGGAGTTGTAGTTCAAAAAAGTAACTTTGCCAAGCTCTGGGAATGGAATAAGCAAGGAAAAGGCAACCAAGGTCAGGCAGCATTTCAAGGTGTTGAAAAAGGTGAGCAAGGAAAGGAGGATCCCTGAGTTGCTCAAGCAGAGGCTGGCGGGGTCCCAGGTGAATCAATTTATAATTTAGATGACCCAAGTCGGGCTGTTCTAAGGACAAGCCATAATCAGTAATGGTGCTAGTGCTTTTGAATGAAGTGGGAGGAAAGCTCAGCTTCCATGTGCAGTAGTTGCTCCAATCCACCATCAAATTACCCAATATGTAATGTCCAGCTGCCCTGCTCCACATGTCTGATCATCCATAGGCCTGGCAGAGAAGAAGACAGGTGGGTGAGTGAGTGATGGTGTATGGTAGTCATTGTGGCAGGGTTGGGTTCGGGCTGGCAAGGGGCCCTTGTGAGCTCCTGGGCCCTCGGCCAGTGCCCAACCTGGCTGACCACTAGCACTGGGTCTGGTTCCTGCTCTCTTGTAGCTCCATTCTCTGCTACTCTGTGAAACATGGAACATGGGGAGGGGCCTGTAACATAGTCACTTCCCATACCAGCAGCACACACACCACTTCCATAATGTAAGGACTGTTTCTGTATCTCAAATGCATGAGGTGAGGTAACAAAACCTACTTTTATTTTTCCTCTATGAGAACCCACTGCCAGGTATAGCCCCCACTTGCACATGTCTTGTCTTATAATTTAGTGTGATCTCTAAGCAAGTATCCCCATGCTATCAGTATTTTGTACAGTAAACTGTAACTTCCCAGTATAACGTGGGGAAGAAGGTTTTGATGTTCATCTTCACTTAGTCTGTGTCATTTGAATTAGTGCATGTTAGGCAAAAAGTGAAGGCCCAGAAGTTCAGCAAGCTAACACTGGCTTCAGGCCATCCTGTGTACATTTGCTACTCTGAATAAAAGCATTAATGTGAGATGACATCAGTTTAGTTTAGTTTTTATTACGGCCAAAGGCCAGAATACAAAGATAAAATAGAACATCAAAACTACAATTATTATTAGAATGATATCTTATTCAATTAAAATTAATTAAAATCAATTTCCAGACCGTATGGAATATTCATTAATAATTCACACCATTTTAGACCAATTATTATTATAATAATGCAGAATGCATTTTAAAATTGATTAAACTAATTAGACATTGGATAAACTCTAACCTGCTTTTAAGACCATATAAAATAAATCAATAAAATTCATTTTCCAGTGACTTTTACCCGATTTCTCCTGCAGAGAATAGCGGCTGCGCAAAATTTTGCAACTTTCTCTGTGATTAATTGCTGGTGATCTCCAAGTAAATGATCCAAAAGTTTTTCTTCGTTTCTACCAGGTACAAGATCAAGAATAGGTTTAATTATTTGATTTCTAAGGTCTAGGTAGTAAGGACATCGTAAAAGGACATGAGCAATTGTTTCAATCTCATCCGCACCGCAAGGGCATTTCCTCTCGTAGTATGGAATTTTATTGAATCTACGTTCTAAAAGTTTAGAAGGTAAGGTATTCATTCTTGCAAGTGAAAAAGCCCTGCGGTAGTTAGGAATAGTAAGAAAGGATAAATAGGGCATTGGGGTTAAAAGTTTTGGATTATATCTATGCTTCCTAACCTGTAATAAGTGATGTTGAAAGTCTATATCCTTAATTCTTTGTAGTATGCTCAACTTGGCTTTTAAGTAACCCATTTCCTGAATCACAGAAATAGAAAAGCCCAAGGACAGTAATTTATCCGTTATCAATTTAACCCAGGGAGATTGAAAATTATCTCTTAAGATGTTAGAAGAGAGCCCAGTAGGGTTAAATAGCAATTTGAGCCAAGTAGAAATTCTCAAGGCCCAAATCTTAGATTCTATGGTGAGTAAACCAGCCTCAAGTCTAAGGATAAAACTAGGAATGCATTTGGGAACCGCAAAAATAGCTCTTAGAAAGGAATTTTGAATCGATTCCAAAACAGAAAAATTCTCAAAAGTGGTAACCTGGACCCCATAAAGTAGCTGAGAGACTACCTTTGCAGAAAAAACTCTGATTACTGGGACAATAAGCTGACCACCCTTATTGTAAAAATATGACAGAAGGGCTTTCAATGTTTTTTTTGCATTCCAGACCATTGTTTTAATCTGCATCTGCCATGATCCTGACGCTTGAAATGTTAAACCTAGATAAATAACGGAATTTATTTGCTCAATTGTCTGGCCGTTAATTTGCCAACGATGATTTAATCTTTTTTTAGTAAATATTAAGACCTTAGTTTTCTCATAGTTAATTAGCAGCCGTTCCTCCAAGCAATATGTAGACAGAGCTGTTAGAAGTCGTCTAAGGCCCACCAAAGATCTTGCCAATAAGACTATGTCGTCAGCATATAGAAGTATAGATCTTGAACAGCCAGCTAATATTGGAGCATGTGAAGAGATAGTGGCCTCATTTATAGTAATCCTAGGGTTAATTTCTTCGCAGCTTGCTTGTACCTCAATAATATTTGTGGGCAATTCTTCAAGGGACGCCAGCAATGGAGCCTGGTCACTTGCCTCCCTGTTTGATTTTAAAGATCGGGATTTAAGTCCATTTAAATTCAAAGATAATAGGCTTTGTAACGGGGCTATATTTTCAAAGACCCTGAGACACTTTAAGTTCTGCAAAAGAAGTAGATTTCTATTTTCATCAGGTGAATTCTTCTCTTTCTGCAGACGGTTAGCTTTAGAATCTTTAATTTTTCCAATGTTCTTTTAAGTTGGTAGATTAGTAGATTTTTCCAATTAACAATCCTCAGATTCAGTGTGCCAGAAGATATCTAGTGATAAAGATTCCCCAAATACCGTTCCGGCATATCAAACACGTCTCTACTATGCGGTAGCCCGAGATGACATCATGATGTAGTAAGGAAAAGCCTGCTTGTTTACCTCCTATGGGGTGCCATTACATCATTTTTCAATCAAATCACAAGATACACTTAAGACTTAATACTATGGCAGACCCCAAACATTGCACACCAGCACTTTTACACCAGCCGCTGAAGCTTTACTGTTGTTCTTATCCCTTCAATTGCTGGCTATGTAAAATCTGCCGCATGCCTGTTAAGCCAGCAAAACTGACAGGATTAATGGAGGCCTGGGCACTTAACAAGGGGGTGAGGAATCTCTTTCAGCTCAAGGGACACATTCCCTTCTGGGCAACCTTCTGAGGGCCACTTACCAGTGGTGGACATGGTCAGAGGCAAAAGTGGGCAGAACCACCAATGTAAATTTGAGCTTTGCACAATGAACTAGTTTCTACACAGCCCTCTCTATCTTCCAGCAGCGGCGTCACTAGCAGGAGTGCGGGGGGGTGCGGACCTTTGGCGCGCACCCTCCCAGGGGCATGGACAGGGGTGGCTGGTTGTGCGCGCACACGCACGCATGCGCCGCACTCCACACTAACAGTGGAAGGCCCGTCCAGGCTTCACCACCAGCAAGCAGGCGCCTGCTTTCAGTGCGCACCGTACTGGGTGCCCCTGCAGCCTGAGGAGGAGAAACACAATTCAGTGGCAATAAGAGAGGAGCCGCCGCCATCTCCAAAGCCTCAAGTCCCCTCCCTCCCTCTCCCTCCCTCCCCCCCACCGCTCCACCACTCTCGGCCCCCTCCCCAAAGGAAGGATCAACAAACAAACAGAACAAGCCGGAGAGCCCTGAAATTCACCCAGGGGAGGTGGGTGGAAAGCGGAGAAGGGGGTGGAGTGGTTGGTGAGGAGAGGGGAGGGACGCAGACCGACGGGCTGACAGTCGGGGGGAGGGAAGAAGCACGCCGGGTGAGGAGAGGAGCCACCTCTCCTTCTCCGCACTCTACAGAAGGGGTAGGCAGCGGCGTCACTAGCGGGAGTGCGGGGGGGTGCGGTTCTGGGTGTCACCCCCCTCATGGTGTCACCCGGGTGCGATCCGCACCCCCCGCACCCTGGTAGTGACACCCCTGTCTTCCATCCAGGCAAGCAAGCAACATTTATCATAGTGTTCAAGGACACATTCCAGTCAGGCAAATACACTCAGGGTGCCAAGCAGGGCCAGTGAACGGTGCTGCCTATGGAGAATTCCCTGAGCTAGATGGAGAAGCCTAGAGGACCACATTCAGCCCCCGAGCCTGAGTTTCCCAACCCTTCACTTAAAAGGATCATAACATTAGTTCATGATTAAAAGCTATGACTGTGTGGTAAGCAATGGATATGCTCTTCTTCAGATAACGTAAGGACACAGGGAATGAGATTAACATGTGGCCCCACACAGGATCAACATTTCCCAGAACCATTAAAAACTGCTTGACAGATGGCATTACTTTTTCCCCTTTCTATTAATAACATTATCGTCATCATCATTATTTGATTTCTTACCCACCCTACACTATAAGGTTATTAATGGTGGTGGTGGTAGGAAAGACAAATGAGTTCTTAGGGGTAATGAAGAGGACATGGTCCCTAGCAACTTGTCTTATGGCAGGAAGGTCGGATAAGATTTGCAGAGATGGGTAGAGCAGTTGGTTTGCACAGGTATTTGCTTTGGTCGTTTGTTATCACCAGGAGTGTAATCATCCAGGGTCTCAGGAGGTCTTAGACTCCTTACTTTTTTAGGAGCAGGGTCCCCCTATGTCTCCAGCCTCCTATGAGCCAATCAGCATAAAAGGGGAGAATGTTAGCCACTGAGAAGAGTCTTCTAACATGCTTCCTTGTCCTTTCCTGCTGATTGGAGCCAATCAGAGTGAAAGGAAGCAAGTCAGCCACTGAGAAGACTCATCTCAGTAACTAACATGTTACTTACTCAGTAACTTTCATGTTCATTGGCTCCTAGGAACATCTATTGTAGAGGGCAAAGGCATTAACAAGGATCTAATTCTCAACCCAGCAGCAAAAAAGAAGGGGAAGGAGAGGGGGCATGGCTGTGACTATCATGAAGGGACCCTGCCCTTCTGAATTTGCCACTGCACTACTAGTTATCACAAGCTCATATGTGTGCCACAGCAGCTGAAGTATCAATAGGATGAGGCTGCCTGTCAGGTCTCTTCTTTCATTAACTGCTGCCCTTTTAAATATAAATGAAACTGTAATTCTATGGTAAAACAGCGGGGTAATAATAACAATAATAATAATATGTGCTGAAAGTATTGAAGTATCTGTCCTGTGTGAAATGAAAGGCTTGTGCTTCTCTATTTGTAACTAAACTGGCAGGATTTGCTGGCCTTCTTGAGTGAGACAAAGCTGTCATCTCCCACTTTACAATAGGTTCTACTATGTATACATGTATAATATATTCTATTATTCTTTGTCCCAGGTTAATTAAACAAATATCGTTTGGTGCTCTCACTTCCATAGTCATGTTGCAAGAATAAAATGCAACATGAAGGTCAACAGGAAGATCAAGGTCAACAAGAATATAGCAGGGTTTCTCAAACTTTCAAGGCCTACGCACTTTTTTTCTGCATTAAAACTAGAAGCACATTTCAGTCTTTAGTTCAAAAGGTAAAAATGCATGTTCTCAGTGACATCGCAGAACAATGGGCAGAACATCACAGAACAATTGTTAAACAGTGCAAATAATATTGCCTTTCCATGATCCATCCGCTGACTGCACAGTCAATCAGGGCTCAGGATGGGAAAGCCACCTGCTTGCTGGGAAATAGTGATGTTTGTGGAATGTCACTGCACCTGTATCAAGAGCTGCACCATCCCTCAGGGATGGAATCACTGCCTTACATTATGTTATGTTATTTATTTATTAAATCTATATCCCACCCTTCCAGAAGGAGTTCAGAGTGGCTCCTAAACACTAAACAAAAACAATAAAAACACTCTAAAACATCTTATTTATTTATACTATTTCTATACTGCTTAATATATAAAAAGATATCCAAGCAGTATACAGAAAAGTAAAACTATAACGTATTATTAAAAAAATGCACAATAAAACCATAATACAAATACATATATAATACAAATTATTAAGAAATAAATACAGACACAAATTCCTTCACACTTTCCCACTCAACATCGCTCAGACTCCTGGGTCCCATCCAGGACTCCACCCAGGCTCTCACCCAGGGCCCAAACACACACAAATTTCACCAAAGTCTCACGAGAAAGCGGATTCCCATGGGATCCAAAAGATGGCATTTAGGACCCACATTTTATAAGCCTGGGAACCATATTGAATGCTGGATCTTTCCTGCCACACATGAATTTGCTGAGTTCTTTGCTGAACTCAGAACTGGAGCCTAGGATTGTTGCAGTCAACCAAGGGCTATGATCTCCCTCTCTACCAGTGAGTTGGCCTGCTCCACTGATATCCTATCCGACAGTACCTTGCACTCAGACTGCTCATTCTCATCCTGTAGCTTGCACCCTTGCCAGACATGAGGTTTAAATACAATACCATTTGAACATACTTTCAAAATGGCTTGGTTTTAGTGCCAGTTCTGCCTTGTTGCATGATATTGCTCACATTGGCTTTCATTATTTTCTTTGCCTGTCTTCTGTAGCTCAATGGAATACAGCCCCATGCAGAAGGTCCCATATTCTTTTTCTTCTTTTAAAAACAATGTTTCTTTTGTCTCCAGCTTCCTGTGAGTCCGGAGCGATCTTTTCTTTCCAACATGGATTTGGGAGACTAAGCGATGAGGCTATCCTCCACCCTTTCCCCACCTCCCACCCCCAGATCACAACCAGAAAACAAAAGGAGACAAGAGGATCAAAGCAGCTGCAACCGAAGGAAAGACGCTTAACAAAAGACTTTAAAACTTATTTAAACAAAACATATTTTAAAAGATATTAAAACAAAACATTTTAAAAAGCAGTTCCAACATAGACACAGAACTGGGATAAGGTCTCTACTTAAGGCTTGTTGAAAGAGAAAGGTCTTCAGTAGGTGCCAAAAAGGTAACACAGATGGCGCCTGTCTAAAATTTAAGGGGAAGGAATTCCCCTGGGTAGGTGCCACAGCACTAAAGGTCTGCTTCCTATGTTGTGAGGAACAGACCTCCTGATAAGATGGTATCTGCAGGAGGCTCTCACTTGCAGAGCGCAGTGATCGACTGGGTATATAAGGGGTAAGAAGATCTTTCAGACGATCTTTATATACAGTGGAAACTCATTATAACATGATTCACTGTACTGCAGATTCAGATATACCACAGGTATGATTATGTCCCCAAGTACAATACTGCATATGGTACTGCAGTTTTCATTATAGGGCAGAACCCCTATAATATGGATGCATCCTTTGTCCCCCCCAAACCCCGTTATAACGAGCTTCCACTATATTCACAAAGATAGGCATGTTAATGCTCCACAGCACCTTCCCTGCTTCAAGCAGCATACATTTCTAAATAGATCCAACATGGCAACTTTATTTTTCCAAGAAACAAGTCAGTCACTCTCATAGCACACAGTTTGAATGTAACAGACTGTAAGGCTGGATAAAAAACTCTCTACCTCAGTATGTTGCCCCATTTGCAGGTGGTGAATTTGAGGGTAGCATTTTGGTGATTTGGGGAGAGATCTGCAAAAAGGTTCATGATGTGGAGAGACTTAGTTAACCCCAGGAGGGTCAGTTTTTGTTTTCATTTTAAAAAATTGGTGCTGTTTTCTTCTAAAACTCCACTGCCGCATGCAACAGCAGAGTTTGACTCAGCCACCACCAACTGCCAGCAGCCATTTTTTCCTTCCAAAATGCCCCAACTTTAGGTACACACTGAGAATCTCTGAAGCTTGGAGTCCCACATAAATGCATATCAATCCCTTGAAATACAACCAGGAAAAAACTATTTACACATTAGTTATATACTAGTCATACAACTAGAAATAAGACTAGTGGTGCAACCTGGCAAAACAAGGAATAATGAAATAGCAAAACGTTTAAGCATGTAACTATATGTCAGGAGCTGCTGGGGCTTGAACTAGAAGTTTTTGGGGCTGTGTGTGGCTGCCCCATGTGGTGAGCCATTGAACTGCATGTTGCAACACTGCCTAGACAGACAGAGTTCACAGACCCTGGAGTGACCTCTCCAACCCAAGACAGGTTTAACTTACTGGGCAGGAAAGACTGTAGCAGATCTTCTGATTAACCTTTGCTTGAGCAGCAGGGTCTTTCTGAGCTCTGATGTATTCCTGTATCTTTTCATTGTCTTTTGGTCCTAAATTCCGGCTTGGTCTTTGATTCTGGATTCTAGTTTTCCCTTCAGCCCTGACACTTTTGATTTGGTCCTCAATCTTGTCTTCTGCTTTGTTCTTTGACCCTGACTTTCGTCATGCTTCTTGATCCCACCTCATTCGTCTTTTTATTATTAATTATTAGTAGCAGTAGTAATTTATGTATCTCTTTTTACATTCTGGCAATTTACAAATTTACACTTTACAAAAAGGCAATTTACAAACATATAAAAAACTGAACATCATTTTAGAAACAGTACAACCCTCCCTAAAAATAGGTGTCCATTTTGTATTGATTTTAAACCTATTTTGTATTGATTTTAAACTTTATTTCAGTAAGCTTTATTCCATCTTACTGAAATGAAAAATGCCTACAAGAGTTGTCTTGTAATATGTCATTCTTTACAGGAAATCAAAATATAGTTGGGCTTCACATCTCAAGTGCCCGTTTTATTTCTTGCAAGTCCCAGGGCTGTAACACTCCAAAATAATCCAACCTTAACTTAACTATGAGGTTCAGCTGAAAAGACCAAGTCTGCACATTTCATCCAGAACCAGGAGGCATATCAGACAGACATAATTGAGATTTTTATAATTAAAATTAGGATATAAGAATCAGAAGTATATGGCCTTTAAAGCTGTCTTTTTATAAATGACAGTCCATTATATATCTAATAGGAACCATGAAGGAAAAAGTAGCTTTTCACCTCCTATAGCTACAGCTCAAATTGCAGACATTTAAATACCTCCATCTTTAGATCTCTGAGAAGATCAGCCATTGACCTTTTGTCTGCCTGTTTTAAATCATGAGCAGATTAAAACTGAATCCTTGGAGACAGGGTTCAATGACTGGAGACAGTCCAAAGGTGTGCTCCACAAGTTGCTACACAGCCAGTTGCAGGCCCTAACAAGAAAGAGCCCCACACTTGCATGACACCCCTTCCCCAGATTTCTCCTTTTCTCAAGGTAAACCAACTAAGTGCAGAAAAGCCAGTCCATTCCGTTTTAAGGTTTAATTTCTTTAGCATCAATCAATTACAGGCAAAACTTTCTCTCCCCACTGTAGAAGGATACATAAAACGTTCTACTGAGATGTAATATTCAGCATCTCGAGGATGTGGTACAATTTTGGGGACTTGCTAGCTTATACACATGTTCTAATAGGGAAATAAATAAAATATACATATGTACATACAATCCTTTAAAAGACACCTTTCTACTCAGAAGTAATTAAATAAAAATTATAGTTGGAAAGAAGGAAAAAACCAGAGGGAACCGGGGCAACCCTGCTCAGCATGGATGGATCTCATGCCCCAAAGCAGTTTTAAGTACCACATACTATGGCATGGACTCTGTTCTCTGACCTAACAGTTGTGGGGACAAAGCGACACCTTAACTGTCAGGATGTGGGCGTGGCTAAAAAAACAAAAACAAAACACCTTCCCAAACCCTGAATATTTTGTTGGTGACTTCTGTAATAAGTAACTAACTGCATGAGTGACTTACAATGGTGTGGAGAAGAGGGAATTCACTAAATATTTTTAGAGGTATGTGCAGCCACACACATCATGAGTAGATAACTGGTGAACTGATGTTTATCCTGATACACTAGGATAGTGCTATTATAAATAATTGCTCTACAGATGTAGCTTCTTTAACTCAGGACAAACATTTTAAAAAATTAAATTAAAATCCCAGTTTGGTTCAGAGATGGCTTATAACAAAAAAAGTAAATAAAACAGAACTACAAAACCAAAAACAACAATTGAACTGGAATCAAAGCCCTATGAAGAGAGACTGAAAGAACTGGGCATGTTTAACCTTGAGAAGAGAAGACTTGAGATGAGATATGATAGCACTCTTCAAGTACTTGAAAGGTTGCCACACCAAGCAGGGCCAGGATCTCCTCGATTGTCCCAGAGTGCACAGAATAATGGGCTCAAGTTGCAGAAAGCCAGATTTCAACTGAACATCAGGAAAAACATCCAAACTGTTAGAGCTGTATGACAATGGAACCAATTACCTAAGGAGTGGTGGGCTGTCCAACACTGGAGGCATTCAAGAGCCTGTCAGGTCTGCTTTCATTTGAATTCCTGCATTGAGCAGGGTGTTGGACTCGATGGCCTTATAGGCCCTTTCCAACTCTACGATTCTATGATTATATGAATTACCATGAACATGACATACTAAAAATCTACTTCCTATTTATACAGAGCCAAATACCTACTGAAACAAGCTTTTATTGCTTGTCACAAGGACTGAGGAAGCCAAATGAGCCTCCCTTGGGAAGGCATTCCATAGTTTAGGACAGTCTTCCCCAGTCTGGTGACCTGGACTATAACTCATCAGTCCCAGCCAGCATAGGCTATGGTCCAGGATCATGGGAATTATAGTTCAAAACATCTGGAGGGCACCTGATTGGGGAATGCTGGATTAGGATTTTAACATCCATAATACAAGAGCAGGTTCAAATACTACAGGGAAAGCAGAAATGCAATTCAGTCTGTTGTTATGAAATGGGACTTTCAGATTCCAAAGGTCATTTAGGGTGTGTGACGTCCAGAAATCCCTATATACATTACCAGAGAAGCATTGAAAGCAAAAGCACTACTCACTCGCACGCAACATTTCAATAAACTCATAGTAATGTTGTTCTTCAATTGTGAGCAACAATAACGAGGAAGGAGGTGTCCTAATAGCTTTGCCTACCATGTTGAAAGTATACACAAGCTAGCCTATTGATAATAAAATAATTCATGACTTGTTCATGTGTAAGTGGGATCCAGGTGGGCATTAGGATCACTGGTTAAAATCTAAATGCTTCCCAAAAGCAACAACTGGTCAGGATATATTCATGCGTTTTATACTAATTTCTATTCCATATATCTTTTTTATATGTCTAATTATTCCTGTTTAGCTTTTGTAATCAGGAATATAAGCAAGTTCTTATCTAAGTACTGCTTTTAAATTTATAAATCTTAGTAGAATAAATGCAAGCAGGATGGCTATAATTGCTCTGCCTATCTTAAATAGCGGTAAAACATTTAAAATGCTGCACCACTGTTCCTAACAATGAGGTACTTATGGTAAATGAAGATTAAGAATCACACAGGCCACAAAATTTACAAACAAACTGCAGCTCTCAGGCACTGAAGTTGAGAAGCAACAATACCACATACCCCTAGGAATCAAGAGGATGCATTGCATAAATTCTGGAAGTGCACTTGGTGCAATAATTCTAGTGCCATCTACTGTGATTCAAGATAACTAATGCACTCAACATTTATAACAAGAAAATAAGTTTCAATTTTTTAACTGCGTAACACATTTCTAATGAGCTACAGAACATAATAAAAGTTCTTATAAAGCCAGAATAGCTCAGTGTAATACAAATTGCTTGAATTAAGTTCAGAAGGATTTTATTGGCTTAAGTACAAGGGCTCCAGCTGGACTGGACCATTACACAACCATTCTAAAAATCTTATATAAAAAAAAATGGAATGTTTTGGTTTGAAGCAGAGAATTATTTTATCAAATTTCATGAAGCACTACCTTTATCTTGTCATTGCCACCAAACAGGAGATGTTAAATTAAACATAATCTTTAATTAATGGCATTCAAGTTGGTGACTATGCAATGTTCTTTCACAATTTGACATTAAAGAGAGACATACTATGTTTGGACAACACAGAAACTTTACTGTGGTGAGTATATCCATTTAATGACCGTATTCACATGTAACGGTAAGTCATAAACCATGGCTCACGGTGCATGAGTAAATTGTGCCCACTTCGCCTTTTCCCAGTTAGCATGCAAAGCAAACAAATCATAATCCCTGGCTTAGAATTACATCTGAACCATGGACTGCAATTTGTTTCACTTGAACAAATCACTCTTGATAGCCAAGAACAAACCTTGACTTATAATTATGGTTGGTTTGAAGCAAAACAAACTAAGCCGTGATTTGTTTCAGCACAACACAAGTGGAAAAGCTATAGTTTATGACTTAATGTAATTTTCAAATATGGCCACTTGTACCGATTTAAGTTTCAGACAGCCTGCTCTTTTCAGTGTGCACATACAACACTGCTGTGAATGCTGGAAATCAACACTTGAAATATATATACTTTTCAGCTGTACCTATTTTATAGTATAATCCCCCTTTCTAATTTTGTTTCATACTATCACAACATTCTTAGCCCATAATGAATTTTCAGGTTCCGTACCAAAAATATGGAGTAAAAGTGCTGACAAATCAGCATTGGTAGTATCCAAATGTGAAGTTTGAAGGGAACTGTACAGTTAACATTTCCATCATCATCTGGAGAGGCATGCCGCAGAAACTCACTAACTAAACCTGCTTGTAATGCTGCCATGTGCAATTTGTTCAGTCACATCAAGAGTATCCAGTCAAGAGGCGTGCAACAATTCTGCTGTCTGCCCCAAAAGGAGTTGAGCCTTTATAAACATTCAAACTGAACACTCGTAAAGTCTTAAGCTTTTTGCAATGCTCAGTTCAGATGTTCGCAAAAAAACTTGGAGGCACACATACAGTGTCCTCCCCTTTCCTCTGTCCCAAGGCCCAGTGACTTACTTTAGGCTAGGAGAGGGAGCACGGCAGAGAGTGCTTCCCAGGCCCTGGCAGAGCATCTTCTCCCAGAAGGGTGGGACATAGCCCTGAGATCCCCAAATTCCATGAGTAAATGACATCCATGAGGGATTCGGAGATTGAAAGTTCCACTCCCATCTTCAATGGGAAAGGATGCTCTGGTGGGGTCAGGGGAGTAGCCCCACTACTGCTTGCTTCCTACTGAGACCTCAACTTAAGTTACTGAGCAAGCTAGTAGCAGCAGCAGCACTCACAGGATGGACACAAGCAGAGCTTTTCCAAGTGCCCCTATTTAAACGCTTCCAACATTCCTCTCCAATCACACGTGACAAGGGAGACTGAAAAAAAAGAGTTCCAGATAGAAAATGAAGTGACAAGTCATCTTACCTGAAAGTGCAAAATTATGGTCCATATTAATCCCAAAGTCAATTTGGGATTCCCATCCGTTATGTCATCATTCCTAATGTTCACCAGTTTCACCTGTGATTTATGAAAAAAGAATATGCAAAACAGTTAAAAAAATGGAGCTGAAAACATACATTCTGACTCTCCTGTGTGATCACAATAAAGAAATGACTATTTGCATTCTCAATAACTGCAATAATAAACACAACACCGTGGGCTGCATCTCTCATTCTTGTTTTTCAGGCAAAGCAGAAAACACTTCTCTATGGCAGAGTCAGAATCCTTGCAGAGGAGGAAACACTCTCCTGCAATTTCTGTTCAGAACTAGAGGGATATTAAGGAATTAACAGTCTTCTTAACACCAGCGCATGGAGAAAGGGCAAGAAGAAAACATGGCAGATCTGGGGTTCTGTTCAGGACCACATTTAGAGTTCTCAGTGACACAGCTACTTCCCCTACTCTCTACACTGAGAATAATTCAGCTGCACAAGAAGGCTAGGCTGTCTCATGCAGGCTAATTAAAATGAAAGAAAACAAATTACAGCGATCTTTACCTGTTTAGAAGTAGAACTAAACAATAAATAATAATATTACTACTACTGATGCTGCTAACAGCTTTTCAAGGAGCTGTGCACATATTGACTAAATAACAGAAATAAATATACTCCTGAAGATTTAGAATTAAGCTTCACTTTCCCCAAATTTATACAGTATGTTCAAAATACTTTGGGAGCCCTATTATTAGGCTACACTTACACAATTATTAGCTGATTAAACTGTAATAAAAATTCTCTGATTAAAGAGAGATATGTGAGGTTTATCCTAACAAAAGCCTATTTGGGAATATCGTTTAGCAGGCAATCAAACTGCAGTGTCCTATCATTTTCTGATCTGCTCTTATTATTAAAACTGCATTTTACTGGGGGGAAATACTTCACATTTAGAGCTATTAAACAAGATGGAAAGCCTAATTATAAATTTCCAAGATGTACAAGAAGTTCTTTGTTTTTAGCAAAATGGTATAATATATTCTGCTACAGGATTTCCTACCAATAGAAAGGGGAAGGGAGGCTACAGTACAGGATCTGAAGAGAAGAGGAAACCTCAAAGATACACAAAAATTAATAGGTTTATTAAAGTGCAAATGAGATTCAAGTCAAGAGATGCTTTTGCAGGAACAATTAAACCAGTTTCTTCTTGTGATAAAGACCAGATTCACATATAACATTAAGCCAAATCATGATGTAGCACAAACGTGTGTATTCCCAAAGCAAAATCCAAATAACAGCAGCATTCTGATCTGCACATTAGGCTGGCACATGCCGATTAGGTCAGTTTATATCACATTTTGCAAAGAATGAATTCCTCAAGCCTCCCTAGATGTAAGAATGGAGCTGTTTCCATTTTTTGTATCATAAATACATACATATACATATATATATATATACATACATATATATATATATATATAAGTTGACAATGAGGACATTGAACTTGTCAAGGATTATCAATACCTCAGCAAAGTCATTGACCAAAATGGAGACAATAGTCAAGAAATCAGAAGAAGGCTAGGATTGGGGAGGGCAGCTGTGAGAGAACTAGAAAAGGTCCTCAAATGCAAAGATGTATCACTGAACACCAAAGTCAGGATCGTTCAGACCATGGTATTCCCGATCTCTATGTATGGATGTGAAAGTTGGACAGTGAAAAAAGCAGATAAGAGAAAAATCAACTCATTTGAAATGTGGTGTTGGAGGAGAGCTTTGCGCATACCATGGTCTGTGAAGAAGACAAATAATTGGGTGTTGGAACAAATTAAACCAGAACTGTCACTAGAAGCTAAAATGATGAAACTGAAGTTATCATACTTTGTACACTTAATGAGAAGACATGATTCACTAGAAAAGACAATAATGCTGGGGAAAAGGAGTAGAAAAAGAGGAAGGCCAAACAAAAGATGGATTGATTTCATAAAGGAAGCCACAGACCTGAACTTACAAGGTCTGAACAGGGTGGTTAATGACAGATGCTATTGGAGGTCACATTCATAAGGTCGCCATAAGTCGTAATCGACTTGTAGGCACATAACAACAACAACAAACTTTTATGTTTCCTAAGGACAGACAGTGAGGATATCAAACAACCCCACTTCTCTGGTTCAGTCCAAATACCTAGCTGAGAAATATATATAAACCACATAAACATACAAACTATTATTAATTATTGACAAAGCAGGAATGAAGTTTTAACTTTGTTTCTTAATTGTAATATCTTACCTGCCGTCTTTTTAAATAATCGAGTGCAATTTGTACATTCTGCAGTCTGTGAAAACGCATCCGACCTTTCTCTCTGGGCTAAAAACAGAAAATGAAGACTGTGAAGCTTTCTATACAACAAATGCTAGTTATAGGGCAAATGTTATTCTTTTACTATTATCTACCGCTAAAAGGTTCTCAAATATTCATAACAGAAGGAAAAACTTTTTTTAAAAGCTTTGTGTGAAACTTAATGTCTGTAGAGGAAAGCAACATTGGTTTAAATTTTACAGAGGTCCTGCTTCCTTCCCCCCCCCCGCCCCTGTGGCCTCTTGGTTCATTTAGATACAATACAGTGTCTCTCGATGGACTGTCAGAGCTAGGTCATGCTCTCACACAAAGATCCATGTAAATGGACCTTTATAGCCATGACAGATTATGCTAAAGACAACTACCAAAACGTGAATAAGGATCTACCCACATATTTTGGATCTCAAGTTCAAACTGCAGAACAACATAATGCCTCATCCCACAATACAGCCCTTTAATAACACTTACACATAAAGGTCATGTCAATTTTGAATATGCCCATTCTGAGTTGGGGTTAACTAGATCACAAGACATCCAGAACGGCTCAAGTTGTAGGCCTGTTGAGTTCCAGTTCAGTTTGGACTCAGCAGGGCAGGCATTACATAGAGGAACCAGCTCAGAGCAAGGCTGCCCAGATAGACTGAATGTTCTACTCTAGTTTTTTTATTCATTCGGCTAAAATGATTGCTCATAACTGCTCAGCCTCCTTATTTAGAAGATAAAATAGTAACAATGTGACTGTACAACTTACCTTATTGAGCACGTGTGTTCTAATACTGGGCACAGGTTAACTGAAGTGAAGCACATTTAAGTCTCATTATCAAGGGAAGAGTTAAACATCCCTCCCACTGAAAGCAATGAGATTTAACAATGCTTCACTTGGGTTGGATCATGTCTTCTATTAGCATCTTAAACACAAATTATGATCCAGAAGATATGTGCACACAATCCACATCCTCACCGGTGTTATTTGATAAGGTATTAGAACATGAATGGCTAACCTCCAGTTGTTGCTGAACTCTCATAAACCCTGACCATTTGTTATGCTGGCTGAGGCTGATGGGAGCTGAGAATCCAGCAATAACTGGAGGGCCACAGGTTATCCACTTCTGTATTAGAATCAGCTCACCCAGTTAAACTGCTTTTAATGCTCTCTCAAGTATAATAGGTAGTTTGGGAGTGTGGTGGAGAAATGCTTAAAGGAAAGCACCAACTGCTCCTCTTTTGAAGCAGCTCTCGTGCTGACTCCCTCCTCCAAACTGCTTTCAAGGCCCCAAACATGAGGGACTTTTAAAACCTATGTCAAGGCTTAAACTGCAATCCAATACACACCTACCTGGGAGTAAATCTCACTGAACCCAATGGAGCTTACTTTTGAGTAGACATGTATTGGATTAAAGCCTTAGTCAGGTAAGTTGCTTCAAGGAAAAATTATCAAGTGATTGCAATTGCAACACACATCCCTGGACCACACCCTTTGTGAGCAATTCAATGTACTTTTGTTATGCAGTCTCTGGGGCTTCCTACACCACTGAAATGAAAAATGGAAATGGACTGCCTTCAAGTTGATTCCGACTTATGGTGACCCTATGAATAGGGTTTTCCTGGTAAGCGGTATTCAGAGGGAGTTTACCATATCACCCAGTGAGCTTCATGGCTGTGTGGGGATTCGAACCCTGGTCTCCCAGATCATAGTCCAACACCTTAACCTCTATACCACATGGGCTCTCTATCACTGAAATGCATGGAGTTAAAAGAAGAGTAATGTTTGCTAGGTTGCACCAAAAATGTACCAAAGGAGACATGGTACATGCTTGGTATGCACCCTATTATTCATTTTTTTCCTTAAATGAAGTAATGTAAAGAGTAAAACCTAAAGCCATTTCACAGATTATGCAGGGTTAAACCCAATTTGGCTCCCATTCAGGGAGCTGCAACTAATCACGGTTTGCTGACAAGTATATTTATCTGCAAACACATTTGTCACATCCACATTTTGCATTTAAAACATGCACAATGTGTGAAGCAGCACATAGAGTCAATTTCTAGGAAATACACATGTGGAAAATGTTGCATCAGGATTAGAAAAGCACATGGATTTAAGATCTCTAATCAGGATACTGTAGAGGCAAGTAGACAGTGGAAGAAGCCCCATATTTTTTTTAATTGTAGAATTTCAATCATTATCACATGATAGTACAACTTACTCCTTAGAAATGCTTCCAAAACAAAACATGCATGAAGAAAGCTAAGTAAGTTATTAAGGAAAACAAATTCTATATAGCAGATTAATGATAATATGGCAAAATGTAAGCAGTTAGTGTAAAATCACAAAGAGGAAGAATTACACAGGAAAAGACATCATTCACTAGCTATCAAAGAATAACTGGGGGGGGAGTTAATATTTATGTGACTGTACAATCCAAAATATTAATGCTTTTCTTCCTGACTTTAAATTTTTCACTAATGTTTGCAGTAACGGGCCGAAGTATGCTACAACACAATCACTTCTACAGCTCAGCAATGAGTATTTCCTCAGACAATGCTGTAACCCAGCCAATAAAACAAGGGCTTATTTGCACATATGCCTGCAGGAACCCTCAAGCTGCTTTTCCCTCCCCAAGGCAAGTGCAAGCTTCCCTCCTTACCACTGAGCATTGACAGATGCTCCCCAATACCCAGAGCCCAATAGGAGCAGCTGTTTGTTTCTCATGTACTTTCAAACAATCCTCCTTCCTACTGAGTTTTGTCCTATGGCTCTGGGTATTGAGAACCACAGTCCAGTAAGTGGATTGGAGACACACGTACACTGCCGGGGGGAGGGGGGGAGAACACAAGCAAGAAAAAAATACCAATGGTAAGCCTCTGGCAACCCTCGTTCCTAGCAGGTTTCTAGCTGGTAGCACACAGCGTGGTAAGGCACTGCAGTTCACCTGGCCTCCAGTTGGTCACATTATTACGAGGAAAGGGAGAGATGAGGCGGTGGCAAGGCTGGCACAATGCAAATGCACTGGTGGGATCTCAGGATTGGCTCTGCTGGCGCATTTGCTTAGCACCCACCTCACCACCACTTGCTCCTCCCTCTTGACCTCCTGGTAAGCAGCAGTGACACAACTGACCAGAGATCAGGTGAGTGGTAAAACTCCACCATGCCCCTCTGCTATTGCTAGTAGTGCTTCTGCTTAGTCAGACGGCTGCCCAGAAGTGCAGCTTGCATTTCATTGTTGTTATGGGTTTGCCCAGGGCCTGAATCTGGGACAGTTCTAGGTTTGAGGAGGCCCTAGTCAAAGGGTTTGCTAGTGAGGCTCCTCTTCTCTTAGCTGGCCCTCCTGGGTTTACCTGGAGGCGACAGGCAGCAGCAGTGCTCCAAGGAGCACCAGGCAGCTGGGTTAAGTTGCCGCTTTAATTTCCCATACTACCTTAGAGTGATGTTTTAAACCGACATTGCGGGAAATGAAAATGGTGGCTAGATTGTGCTGCTTTGAACTGTGGGCCACACACAAAAAATGTTTATAGAGAAGGGATGTTAAAGGTGCCTGTCATAGCCCTGGCAATTGCCCCCAAATACCAGGTACTGATGCAGTCCTGGACTTGCCCCAGTTCAAACTTTTAGTGCTGTCATGATACATCAACATTTTTTATCAGGATGAGCCTGATGAAAATCAATTCCGCAATCATAACATGTCAAGGACTAGGTATTTATGTTATACCAGAAGTCTAAGAGTACAGTTTATTCTCACATAATGAGAGAAACTCTTGACCACAAGGGAAAAATCCCACATTGTGGCTCTTCCCCATAGAGGTTTTACTTCAGTCTCCAGAAGAAAAAGCATTAAAAGGAGCTCCAGCACCACTGGCATGAGAGATTGAGACCCAGTTGTCCAGAAGAAAGCATAAGCAAATTGAAATGACATCATATTGTTAATATTCTAGACTGAACATTATAGCTAGAGAACCATATCATTTGTGAGGCTCAAAACACAGCATCACAAGTATACTCTAATCATTTCTTAAGTGAACATCTTCCATTAGAATAATATGTCTAGAATCATGAGACTGGGGCGGGGGGAGCAAAAATTAACAGCACCAGGTGAAGTTCAGTGACCACTTATTGTGGTACAGTCTCATTGTTGTCAAGGACCACAATCCAGCACAGTGCTATGTGTGCATAACTCCAGTGATTCCAGTGGCTTGGAGCCTAAGTTTGACTACAGTGATGCATGCCTTAGTTACATCCCGTTTAGATTACTGTAACACGCTCTACATGGGGCTGCCTTTGAAGACTGTTCGGAAACGTAAACTGGTACAAAGAGCTGCAGCCAGAGTGCTAATTGGAGCTGGTTAGAGGGACCATACAACCCCCTTGTTGCGACAGCTCCACTGGCTGCCAGTTTGTTTCCGGTCACAATTCAAAGTGCTGGTTTTGACCTATAAAGCTCTATACGGCCTAGGTTCAGGCTATTTGTCAGACCGTATCTCCCCATATGAGCCTGCCCGGGCGTTGAGATCCTCAGGAGAGGCCCTTCTCTCAGTCCCAACACCTTCGCAAGCGCGATTGGTGGGGATGCGAGATAGGACCTTCTCGGTGGCTGCCCCAGGTTCTGGAACTCTCTTCCTAGGGAAGCACGAATGGCCCCTTCCTTGCTATCCTTCTGTCAGCAGGCAAAGACTTTTTTATTCCAACAGGCTTTTGGACTAGAAGATGTTTAAGATAGGGCCTCATAAGGTCTGTTGTATTGTTCTATGGTCCTATTCTTAATGTTTTAAATTGTCTTAGTATCTTAAGTGTACGTTTCATGGTTTTAATGTTAAGAATAGTTTAATTCTATTTTAATTGTATATTTTTGTATGTTTTTTACCTATGTGTAGTTTATATTTGTAAGCCACCCTGAGTTCCAGTTTTGGAAAAAGGGCGGGGTAAAAATAAAGAGTAATAATAAAAAATAATAATAATAAGTGCCCTTTCTGCCAATCAGGAGGCACAATGACCAGCAAGTGTGGGATTGGTAAAAGTTGCTTCCCCCGCCCCTCTGCTGGCAGGAGCATCCCATGAGTGGAATTCTGTTCATAGGATACTCTTACCAGTGGAAGGAAGCTCAGCATCCAAGTCTGTTGACCTAACTATCCCTAATACTGTGTGGAACTATGGCCAAAGGCATTAGCTCAGAGGATGTGAAAAATAAAGACCTTGCAAAGGCAGCATTCATTAAAGCAAGCTACCCTGGAGTAAGTACTTCAAGGATTGTGTCCAAATGTGCCTTTGAAAAGTATGAAAAGTAAATCACACTGAATTCCATGGGATTACCTTCCAGGTAAGGTTACACAAGGAGTGCAGCCTTAATCTTTCAAACACAATTCGAATGAATGGAATGTGGACACATACATACACACAGAATTTGGAAAATGGTTTGAATGCATTGTATGCAGAAAGACAGTATATAAAATAAATAATTCTAAGCTTGTCTGAGAGTGAAAATACAAGATATTACAAAAGGAATATCTCTGAGACATAATAAAGTCAGAGGGGTCTTGAGATATTTTTCTGACCCTTGGTAAAATACACAAAAGTTTCAAAATTACAGAAGTTGGGCAACACATATCTGTGCATCCAAGAATAGAAGACATCCCAAAACAACATTTGACTTTAGTATGAGAAAGGTGTTTTTTTATTAAATGCCAGTTTCTTATAGGAAAGAAGCAACCTGTTTGGGACAAATCAAAACTCAGAGCCTTGCCATACTGTTTATAAGTAGATTGTTTCGCATCTGGAAGACAAAAGGCATTATTAAAAATGCTACCTCAGCATTTGTTGCTATAAAAATAAATCCTATGAAAAAACAACATATTTACTTGGTGAAGCATCATTCAAATTTATGTCAGCTATTTCTACTATGTCTATTGGGGAAAAATTATTACATCTTCAGCCAATGAGTTATGCAATCCACAAAGCCCACTGAACTCCATGGGATTAAAGCTGCATTTGACCACATTCTTCCCTTGATCCTTTTGTTTCTCTATTCCCTCCCCTTGCAACTGTTGTCTCCCCAGTAGTTGACAATTTTATTGTAAGCTCCTTGGGATAGAGAACCTTTACTGCTCGAGCTTAAATGGGCTGTGGATCAGGTTGCAAGTGATGTAACACAATCACACTGCCACATTCAAATTGAAACGACACAGTGACAAATTGTTTTACTAAATTTGTGGCATCATTCAACTATCTTTAAGAGCATTATCTGCGCAGCTGTATGGCCACTGCAAAAAAAAGAAAGAAGGAAAATAAATACTTTAAATTGTTGCAGTTTGAAAATGGATTAATAAAAAAGCACAATCCACCAGCAGTAGAAAAGGAATTGTGCAAAAGGCTTTCTGCAACTTTCTCATAATTTCAGAGAGTCCTGATGGATTGCCCAAAATCATCAGCGCTGCCAATATTATTCTACATTAAGGCGCATTTCCCATAATTCCAGTCCCTGCCAATTCTTTCTAATAAAACTACTGCACAGCACCACACTAACAGGTTACTTTCAAGTTAGCAGTCACCGCTCTTCAAATACTACATTAGTAGAGTTATGGGGGTCGGCACCTACCCCCTTATCCTCATCCTCCTCATCCTCATGCTGTTCATACGGACATGCTTCTGTTGAACTCACCAACCGTAAGGTCTTCAAAAAATCTCGCTCCCTTGGCTAATGAACATAACAGACAGGAGAGAGGACAGCAAAGACAGACCACAAATGAAGAGAAGAATATGAACAGAAGAATATAATGAAAGAAACAAATGCCGAGCAAGGGAAGTAATGCACAACGAAAGGAAATGACACCAGAAGGGAGTGTTAAGACAATTTCAGGTGGGAGCATGTTCCCCACCCCCACCCCATTGCTACCTGTAAATTGTGATATTTAAAAGGAAGGAATATTTAAGCATCCCACATTTTCCAGATTGTTTTAAAGCATAGACTTGAAAAGGCAAGTGCATTTTAGAAAGAAGTGTTCCAATTACAAACAGGAAACAATATTGCTAAACTCTTCAGAATTCATTAACTGTATGTCATTCTGAAACTTGCTCTTAATTCCCCCAGTTATGGAAACATTGAATTAAAAGAGAAGCCCAACAACAAGATCAATTAAATTTGCAACCACACTGAGGCCTAAGGCTGTCAAACAAAGATTAAAGAGCTTACCAAGGTGTCTCCTGAAAGAACTTCTAAAAGAGAAATCAAATTATGTCCATCTCTCAAATCTTCATAGAGGTCATTCACATGCTTGCGAATCTGAAAAATAAGAGAGATACAAAAGTCAAGACGCTGTTTCTGTCAAGCAAATGTGCAGCCCGATCCTAGGCATGCTTACTTAAAAGCAATTCCCACTGCGTTGAATGGGGCTTACACTCTGATAAAAAATATTGCAACCGTAGAGAGATAAGGGCTGCCCCGCCCAGTTAGCCACACTGAAATCTTCATAGGTGATGTAATTCAAAGGGCATAGGATTTCTGCACCCTCACCTGGGCATTCATATACTCACTGCTGTTTACCTTTCTGGGACTGCTACCACTGCTTGGCCACTGCAGCAAAGCAGATGGCAACACTTTTACAAGGCTCTCCAGTGGCACCTGTGCCAGAATGCCACTCTGAGAAAGGGTCTTTCCTCAGCATGAGGCATTCTGGCTGAGGTGGCCTAGCAGACTGCCATTCCACTTTGCCTCAGCAAATACAGTTTAAAGTTTAACCATAGAAAATGGTTAAATTTAAATGTTAACAGTTTGCTACTCCCAAACTTTAAAAAATATTTGCTGCCATTGGAGCAACGTAGCAGCAGCAGCAGTGGTACCTGTCGGGGCCTGCAATATCTCACTCTTGAAGAACCCTGTGTTTCCTATGTTGTTTTTTAAATTGTTGTAATCCGTCCCGGGACCTTTGGGTGAAGGGCGAGAAACAAATGATGATAATGATAAAAATAATAGTCTTTCTCAGAATGAAGCATTGTTAAATGGGAGGCTCTGGAAAGTCTCAGCACACCTGTGCAGGAGGAGGAAGATGCTGGTGCATGGGGGCGATGCACAGAGAAGTAACGGTGGTTCTGTGTCAGGCAGCAGTATGTGTTGCATCGGCCCTGAGAGTGATAAATTAATCAGGTTGTTCTGCAGAGTACATATACACTCAGTGATTCGATCATAGTTCACTATATACTAGCAGAATTACCTCCCCATCACTACCCATAATTTGTAATTTTTTCCACAAAATGAAAAGAAAGGCTACGGGAGAAACCAACGCCTAAAAAATATAATGCTGGCAACACAATAGTGAGTAAATACACTTGGACCAAAACAGTACCTGAAACTGACAATACCCATCTAATGTGGAGATCAAGCTAAAATTTACTCCTGTTATCTAACCAAGATCAATTTATTAAAGTGGCCAAACTACGGCTCCTTGTTCCGAAATCAGAATTATTTCTATGTTTAAAACTGTTTTGAAATTCTGTTCAGGTAAGAAAGGGTTAAGATTGATTGATTGATTGCATTTGTATACCGCTCCATAGCTGAAGCTCTCTGGGTGGTTTACAACAATTATTTATTTATTTATTTATTTAATTAAACTTATAGACCGCCCCATAGCCGAAGCTCTCTGGGCGGTTCACAAGACAAGAAACATCGAAAATACAATAAACGTATAACAATATAAAACACATTAAAAGTTTTAAAATGTTAAAAATTAAAACAATGTCAGCGCATACTAGACATGTTAAAAAGCCTGGGTGAAGAGAAAAGTTTTAACCTGGCGCCGAAAAGATAGTAACGTTGGCGACAGGCGTATCTCCTCTGGGAGATCGTTCCACAGTTCGGGGGCCACCACAGAAAAAGCCCTTTTCCGCGTTGCCACAACATTGTTGTTAAAAACATTAAAAACAGATATACAAATTTAAAAACACATTTTTAAAAAGCAATTTAAAAACACATGCTAAAACGCCTGGGAGAAGAGGAAACTCTTGACCTGGCGCCGAAAAGATAACAGTAATGAATGTTAGTAGGTACAGATGAGATATGACTGACAGGTGGGAGGTGTGTGAGTGAGAAATCTGAGGGGAGTTTTGAAGAGAAAAACCATTGTGGTTTGACAGATAGGAATAGGGATCAAGAAAATAACATTTATAAGTGTTGGGGGGTTGGGGAGGATTTCATTGGGATTAGTGGGGTAGGACAGGTAGGGACAATATCAACTTATTCATTTACTATCACATTTAACATCTTGTATATAATAAAGTTTATTTGTTGGAAATCAGAATTCCATGGGACAGCTTTGCCAAGCGTGCTACCATACTACGGTCCTATTCTATATCTATACCAATTTTACAGACTGTTTATGCCAGTGGTCACCTTTTGGGGAAAAGGTGGTGGAGCTGTAGCTTGTGGTTCAGAGGGCATATCTGAGAAGCTGAGGCGGACTTCCTGGAGATTTCCTGATGCAGGCACTTGGGAATCAGGAGGTGGTAATCCCAGAGACACAGGAATGTCACACTCCTCAAAAGTTAAGGAAAATGTTTGCAGATATTAATTCAGTTAATTATGGAGATGTTAAATGATGTACAGATATAGTCTACTGCTTTAAATCTGAAGAAGTATATTGATCTTATTTTTAATAATTCCAGGGATATTACATATTGTCTGTTCTAGCTTTTCCCAGCCCTGTGCCCACCAGATGTTTCGGACTACAACTCCCATCATTGTGATCATCATCATCAATTTATATATCACTTAATGCAAAATAGGATAACCATTGGCCATGTTGACTAGGAATGATGAAAATTGTAGTCCAAAATATCTAGAGGACACCAAGTTGGGGAAGGCTTGTCGATTCAATGGGAACCACATCCTCAAAACATGGCCCATAAATGGTCCAATAAACACAGTCCATTTAACACAACCCGCACCAGTAATAAGTGTAGCGCAGCAGTGAAATCCAGCAGTAGAATGGTTCTTCAAATACATGACTCTTGTTGGTAGAATATTATTTATTAAATAGACATTAGATCTGAATATACTTATTTGTGATATCTAAAATTAAAATATATATTTTGTAGGTGATGTAGAAATTTATATCTACAAAATTGCCTAAATTGCCATTCAACACTTTCCCATTAAAAAAGGGCATCTGCCACCTCTAGTGAGATAATGGAAAATCACACCTTAATTGTTAGCATTTGTGTATATATTAATATATGTATGCTGAAAGTAGAGAGGCCAGTCCACAACTGTTGCCCAAATCTGCAAAGATGTGGCTTATACTGCGCATTTGGAATGGAAGGAGAGATAATCAAATGTGCAGTTCTAAAAACAGAGATAGCTAACCATCTCCCAAGATAACTTGTAAGAACACCTCTTCTGTACAAAGGTTTTTTATTATGAGAAGTTGTAAATGATGTTACAACCTGAGTTAGCATTTTAACAAGGAATAATATCAGACGTACATTCTAATTATGTTGATAACAAATCAGAACAAGCCCACTAATTACCCTTGATGATAATTTCTATGGCTCCCCCACAAAATGGGCTCTTACAGTAAATGCAAATTAATACAATTTCATTTCTTGTATCTCTGTTTATGTTTATTATGAGTTCCAAAAGAAGCTATATTCCCAAGGAAACGCACTGACAAATATCACCATTAAATTAGAAGGGAGTGAAGGCTGGTTTACTCCTATGGAATGTGATCCTAAGAATCTCTGCCCCCATTAAAGAGTTATTTATTAAATTTCTATCCCACCCTTCATCCAAAAGGATTGCATGGCAGCAAACAAAAAGTCAAAATAACAGCAATTTTTCAACAAAAAATTGTCTTAAAGATAACTAAAAATCAGCAGAGTAGCCTCACATTGTACCAAGACCTTTTAATAGTATAAGACAAGGGCAGGACATTTTTTGATCTGAGGGCCATATTCACCCTCAGCCAGCACTCTGGGGGCCACATGTCAGCAGTTAGTGTGGCCACCACACCCTCTTCTATGCACACACACATGTAGGACACAACAGGTATCCATACCCCCTCCCCAGCGTATCCATGCAGATCTGCTAAGGGGAGTAATTGCCCCTTCCCCATTCATCAAATGATAAATCTGATGGGGGGGAGCTATATTCATCCCCACCAGGGTGCAGGGCTGGGTGGAAAGGTATAAACCTCTCTACCCACCTCAGTACTGTGTATCCTTTAATTCCCCCCCCTTTTTGCTACTGCTGCCCAAATCAGTGGGGTTCTTGTGGGCAGAGGGAGAAAAAAATTGCTTGAGATGGCTGAGCACAAAAGCTCTAGAGTAGCCCAAACCCTGTCCTGAAGCAGAATACATGTACAGTGTTGATATGTTGGTAATGTGACACAGAGAAACACAAAGGTACAGTTTACAAAATCCCCTGCACATTTCTCAAAATGCTATTTAACTCAGGCAGGAAAAAAATCTGTTTTCTTAACCAATACAAAATTGATATAAGGCCAGAGAACTGTTATAATCAAACAACCTGCCACTGCCCCGACCAGTGTAACATAATGTAACTATTACGGGGGCCTATAATACTGTATGCTATAGCATGAGAACACTTATGTGGCATGTATTGAAAAAACCTGGCTGGATAAGGGTGGAGGCGATGACCTCTCATTTGTTTACAGTCCATTTTCTGTATAGCACCAGGCAAGGTTTGATGGGCAAGGAGGTGGAATTGCCACAGTCAATTGGAATCCCATCTGTTTTTCAAGTTCTTGGTCTAACAGAGTCCCAATTCTGTGTGCTTATACTAGAGATGTGAAGGCCCGGAAAAAATCTGGGAAAAATGTTTTTTCTGTTTTTTTCCAAAAAGTTGGAAAAATGAAGAAAAATGGATTATGGAATGTTTTATTTTAGCATGATGAATAAAATGTTTCATTGAATCTTGCCCCCCCCTTTTCTCAGTTCTTTTTATGAGAATGGATACTTTATGTCTGCTTGACACTGTGGAGGACTAGCGGAGACATAAATAATTTTCTTTGTTATTAATGTTGATGGTTTCTTCTGTTTTTTTTTAATTGTTTTTTGCCTACTCTTCATAAAGTGGCAAAACAAAACAGGTTCCTTACAGTTCAGGTGTTGCTTACAGTTCAGGATCTTGTAGATCCATTCTTACAAAAAAAAGTAAAAAATTTAAGAAGTAAATTCAATTTGTAATACTGTAATCATTTGCATAAAATGTACTTTTAATATACCAAATGTGATAATGTAATGCCAAACCAACTTGTATATAATTACATTTGATGTTCCTGAAGTAACGAAGCAGCTTTCAATCTGTAAAAGGTGATAATGTTGCATTTTTTTTTCAATTTTTCCAAAACTTTCCATTTTTTTCTGGGGGGAAACGGAAAAAACTGTTTTCTTCCATGGCTTCAAAATTTCCAGAAATTTTACATCTCTAGCTTATACCAGGTATTGGGCTTTCAGGATAAACTGGAGATTCAGTTGGCATACTGTCTACCCTGCTGCTGCCCAGCAGTCTTCCTGGGTGAACTGACAGAGGTAGTGTTGGGTGGGGTCATCTAGCAAATTGGGCTGAGGTGTAAACAGTATACTGAGGTAATCTAGCACTAGCTCGCTTGCTCTCACTCTCATTTTCACCTGATCCTACCAAGGAAGCTAAAACCCTGAACCATTACCTGCAGAATGTGAGACACAGGATATAGGTGAACAAACTGACATTTAATGCAGATAAAGGCAGAAGTGCTATTGTCTGGGGAAACTGCAGATTGGTCTTGATGATACAGTTTGTCTTGGATTAAAATACTGTGAACAATATTTCAAACCAATGTATTACAGACCACCAACCTGAAATATGTTTCCCATTTGCATTTTTTTTAAATATGAAGAGTGGGAAAACTTAAATTACTGTGACAACCCCTTGGCAATTTGAATCTCATTGAATAATTATTACTCCTGATAATAACCTAATGAATATGCAGTGCCTAACCACCCAAACCAAACAGCTACCTATTTGAATTATTTTCTACACAGCAATCTTATTTTCCAGATAATTACACTGTGGATATTGAAGGATTATCAAGTACAGTTTAGAATTGTTTGTCTAATTGCCCTAATATAAAGCTATAGTTGTTTAGCACTGGAGCTGTTTGTATGTTCAGAGAACTGGGAGATTTTTTCAAAAAATGGTATCAAAGTGCTGACATTATTTTCCACTCTCTACCCTTGTTTGAGTGTCTCAAATTGTGTATTTTAGTTTCTAAACTGTCAGACTTCAAAGAAGATTGTGGGGTAAAAAGATGTTTTAGATCAGCCTTTCCCAACCTTTGGGTCTTCAGATACTGTTGAACTACAACTCCCATCAGCCCCAGCCAGCATGGCCAATGGTCAGGAATGATGGGAATTATAGTCCAGCAACACCTAGGGACCCAAAGGTTGGGAAAGGGTGTTTTAGATGATGCACACACTAACAAAGAATTCAAGACAAAGTAACAAGAATGTATATCAATAGGACAGGTTTCTGGGCTTCACCATACTTTTCATAGTCAAGATCCCAAAGCACAGGCCTGGTTAGGGGCCTCAGTAAACATCTCAAAAGGGGGGCATATCAACTGGAAGGGAGCTCCTTTTAATGAGGCCTTTTTTTAAAGGTGAAACTGACCAGGTTTGCTTTGCTATGAATCAACTTTCAAACCTGAGCCTTTGCTTTAAGGTGAAACTGATCAGGCTGCATCTGTGCTTTGCAATGGATAAACTGACAAGTCTGTGCCTTTGCTTTAAGGCGAAACTAAACAGTCTGTGTCTTTGCTTTGCTATGGATAAACTTTCAAGCCTGTGCCTTTGCTTTGCTAGGGTGAAACTGAAAATCCTGTGTGTTTGCTTTGCACTAAAGAGATCTCTTACTTTCCCCCAGGGCTGGGGAGGGAAGGATCCTATACGATTCAGAGGAGGAGGAGGAGAAGAGGGGGAAGGAGGAGGACTGGGTGAGTGCTGGGTAGACACCCTTTAAAGTCCCTGTTGAAGCTACCCCCATCATCTATGAGCGGGCGTAGGAACCTATCCTTATTCTTTCCATGTTATTCCTACTTCTGGTACCAAAGTTTCTGTTAAAGAAGTAATGTCCAGGAATGCATCTACTTTGTTAACTGAGGTATTACTGTACATGATATAGACCTACATGGAGGCACCAGTCCATATAAATCACTGCAGGTTGAAAGCCTGTTGGCATCCCACACATTGCAATGAATGATCCAGGCCACTGAAAAATAGGAGCACCACCAGTAAGAACAACCAAAATGTCAAGTCAGGAGAGGGAAGTTTGCCCTAGCACCTGCCCAAGTTCTGTGGCCTCCCAGAGTCCCATTCATGTCAGATGGGGAAAAAAACAAATTTGCAAGCAACCCTAATGAGAAAAGGAGTCCAAGATGGGTCGGAGTTTCTAAAAAAGGAAATTCTAAAAGCTCAATGGCAAGCAATTCCAACAAGGAAAAAAGGGGGGAAACAGCAGAAGCCAATGTGGCTTCACAAAAAGCTTAGAGATGACCTGAAAACAAAAAAGGACACATACGGGAAGTGTAAAGAAGGTCAGGCCACAAAGGAAGAGTACAGGCAGGTATCATGGAATTGCAGAGATGACGTCAGGAAGGCTAAAGCCGAGAATGACCTGAGGTTAGCGAGAGATGCTAAAAGCAACAAAAAGCTTTCTTCAGGTACGTCCATAGTAAAAGACAGAGAAAAGAAATGGTGGCACAGCAACTCAATGAGGATGGCAAAATGATAACAGATGACAAAGAAAAGGCAGAATTCCTCAATTCCTACTTTGGCTCAGTCTTCTCCCAAAAAAGGGTCTATCACCCTCCCAAGAAACATGTAATGGAAGGGGAAAGATTGGAGCTTGAGATTGATAGACAAATGGTCACAGAATACCTAATCACTTTGAATGAGTTCAAATCAGCATCCTAGAGTATTGAAGGAACTGGCTGAAGAACTCTCAGAACAGCTCTCTATTATCTTTGTGAAATCATGGAGGACTGGTGAAGTGCCAGATCACTGGAGGAGAGCTAATGTTATCCCTATCTTCCAAAAGGGTAAAAAGGAGGAACCGGGGAACTACAGACCGGTCAGCCTAACATCAATCCCTGGAAAAATTCTGGAGCAGATTATAAAGCAGTCAATCTGTAAGCACCTTGAAAGCAATGAAGTGATTACTAGGAGCCAACATGTATTTATGAAGAACAAATCCTGCCAAACTAATCTTATCTCATTTTTTGATCAGGTAACCTCCCTGGTAGACTGTGGGAATGCTGTGGACATAATATATCTCGACTTCAGCAAAGCTTTTGACAAAGTGCCCCATGATATTCTGATTAGCAAGCTAGCTAAATGTGGGCTGGATGGAACAACTATTAGATGGATCCACAATTGGCTCCAGAATCGTACTCAAAGAGTGCTTATCAATGGTTCCTTCTCAAACTGGGCAGAAGTAACGAGTGGGTTACCACAGGGCTCGGTCCTGGGCCCAGTGCTCTTTAACATTTTTATTAACGACTTGGATGAGGAGGTACAAAGCATGCTTATCAAATTTGCAGATGATACAAAATTGGGGGGCATAGCTAATACCGTGGAAGACAGAAACAAAATTCAAAGGGACCTTGACAGGCTGGAGCATTGGGCTGAAAACAACAGAATGAAATTCAACAGGGATAAATGCAAAGTTCTACACTTAGGAAAAAGAAACCAAATGCCCAGTTATAAGATGGGGGATACTTGGCTCAGCAATACGACATGTGAGAAGGATCTTGGAATTGTCGTTGATCACAAGCTGAATATGAGCCAACAGTGTGATGTGGCTGCAAAAAAGACAAATGCTATTTTGGGCTGCATTAGCAGAAGTATAGTTTCCAAATCGCGTGAAGTACTAGTTCCCCTCTAATTCAGCACTGGTTAGGCCTCATCTTGAATACTGCATCCAGTTCTGGTCTCCACACTTCAAGAACGATGCAGACAACCTGGTTCAGAGGAGGGCAACAAAGATGATCAGGGGACTGGAAACAAAGCCCTATGAGGAGAGACTGAAAGAAAGGGGCATGTTTAGCCTGGAGAAGAGAAGACTGAGGGGAGATATGATAGTGCTCTTCAACTACATGAAAGGTTGTCACATAGAGGAGGGCCGGGATCTTTTCTTGATCGTCCCACAGTGCAAGACACGGAATAATGGGCTCAAGTTGCAGGAAGCCAGATTTTGACTGGACATCAGGAAAAACGTCCTAACTGTTAGCGCCATACAACAATGGAACCAATTACCTAGAGAGGTAGTGGGCTCTCCGACACTGGAGGCATTCAAGAGGCAGCTGGACAGCCATCTGTTGGGAATGCTTTGATTTGGATTCCTGCATTGAGAAGGGGGTTGGACTCGATGGCCTTGTAGGCCCCTTCCAACTCTACTATTCTATGATTCTAAGTGTGCAAAAATACTTTATTGCTGCTGCTTAACATTTCATTGCAGGCTTGGCATGCATACCAATTGGAACTGGCAGACAAGACAAGCTTGGCAACTAATCTGCCAGTGAGATCCTTAGGATCTCCAGGGCAGGCTGAGGAAATTTGTTAGATCCTTCACAATTTACTGTGGGAATCTGGGAACTAAGCTATGTGCTGCCTGAGGCAGGCAGACTTGTGCAACATTCATAGCCAGCTGGGTGTGGGAAGATTGACAGCTTAGCTGGAACAAGGATGCCAGCCTTTAGGGGGAAAGAGGCTATCATTTGATTTCATAGCTGGAGGAGAGGCAGAGAGACTTTGTCAAAATTAAAGCAGAAACATTTAACCAGCTAAAAGGGTGCACAAAACAATAATGGCAAATTCACATAACTGAGAATATTGATTTTTGAGCATATTCCAGAACGTATTGACTTTCTTGGAACTGTGCAGCAGCTGCTGCTGCTGCAGACTCTTAATATTTTCCATACAACCTTTGAAGCATTGTGCCAGGGTATATATTTATAATAAAGTGAGAGTGTGTGAAGGTTCCCAAAATCCTGTCCACTCTCCAATACTCCATCACGCTTCAGTGGAGCAAAGAAACAGAACCTGGGATGGAATAAGGAGATGAAGGGGTGGGGCTATGTAAATAGCAATCAGTTGGGCTCACCAGGTCCCAGGAGCAAGTTTAAATCACACTCCAGTGGTGTCCCTGGTGGCACAGTCTTTCTTTCTCATGTGTAAATGAATGATTGCTAGTTATTTATATGAGTTAAAGTAAAGGGCTACACTTGAGGGCAATGTCACAGAGAAATGAAAAACTACCCTACCTACTATATGGCTCAGCCCTGATGGCAGAATGTAGCAACATGCACAAGGTCTTTAAATGGAGTCAGGGCAAGGCATTATTATTATTATTATTATTATTATTATATTTATATTTATTAGTCGCCCATCTGGCTGGCTGACATAAGCCCTGCTCCCAGACATGCAGACTATTCTTCAGACCTTCCTGCATTTAGTGCAAAGATCTGAAGAGGGTCTTTGCCCATATTCTGTTGAACATGCTTTGAAATTCTCCCTACAATTGGATACGACTCTCTAGAAACTTACTTCAGACCTTCATATTTAAAGAGTTCACATGTCCAAGGATGTCGGGGTGTCTTGCATATGTGCCCCTGTCAAAGTCTCAATTTTAAGATCTCGCATGTTCAGGTGAATGCCTGAACACAGCTACATTCAGGAGTCTTTACCCTTCCCCTCCATATACATCTAATCTAGGTGTTGCCAACCTTTTTGGACCAGAGGGCACATTTCAAATTTTGAGAGTTCTGGGGGCACCAGTCACAAAATGACTGCCTTAGGGGCATGGCATAACACGAAAGGACTGCCATGGGGGACATGACGTAACACACAATTTGAGAGTAGTCACAGTGAAGTTTTCCCCATAATTGTATTTCAATACTACAAAAGGCTTGAACTGTTGAATTTCTGCTTACCTTACAATGCCAACCCTAAACCAAAGCCTAGGCTGTCATCCTGTACCTACTTATTAAACACAAAGAGACTTACTTCTGAGTAGACATGTATACCATTGTCCTGTAAGTTAATTATACAATGAATTATTTGAGTCGCTGGTCTTTAGCTCTTGTAAAGCAGGATACATGCTTCCATCTCTAAACAGAAAGATGCCTGTACATTTGCTCCATAGCTTTCTTTCTAGGAGGGCTAGAGACTTACTTTAAAAAAAAAATACCTGCAACCAACGGGTGGTGGGTTGGTGATGCCTGATCTAATTCATCATAATGATGAGCATTTTGAGAAAGGGTGATTGGGGCTGATGTTTTTAATCTCTGCTTGCCAAACTACAGCATTTCATTAGTTTTTATATTAGTGTTAATGTTTGCTTTGTGATATTGTATATACACTGCCCTGGGTTCCCTCTGAGAGGAAGGGCTGGGTAAAAATGTAGCAAATAATTTTGCTAGTTAAGGAGATAATAAATGGTATAATTACAGTTCTCTTGTTCCCCTCTAGTTAAAACTTTGTCATCTCCCCCTCCACTGGATGCCAATTTCAATCAAAATGATTAACAGAAGCAATTCAACCATTCCCCTCCTTTATACCCTGCCATCCCACTAATAGTTTTAAATTAGTTTTAAACTGAAAAGGATCCTGAACTATTTTAACAACTGCCTGGCTCTAACAAAACCAAAAGTCCAATCAGTCACTCCACAAATCCATAATGAATATTAGTGATTTATTAGGTAAAAGAATAACAGAGGTAAGGACCCCGTGGCCCTCCAGATGTTGCTGGGCTCCAACTCCCATAGTCCCTGACCAGTGGCCATGCTGGCTGGGGTTAAGGAAGCTGGAGTCCAAGAACACCTGGGAGTCATAGGGTCCCCATCTGTCTTATAGGAACAAGGACTGCCCCCATCTCTGCTATAGCTTTTACAAAATGAAGTGTTAGAAATTGTTTTCCAGATTTTGATTGTCAATAACTAATGGAGATAGAAAGAAGAGCCTAACAGAGTACATTGTTAAGAGCACAATATAGGCTAGATATATATATACAGAGAGAGAGAGAGAGAGAGCATGAGAAAGAAAACAAAGCAACTTCTCCTCTGTTTTCTTCTTCCTTTAATATACCTATCTTCAAGTCGCCAGTTAAATATTAACATGTTGTTCCAGCTGATGTGTGCCTATGTACATGAACGGCTTCCCAAAGCACCTTTTAGCTTCCATTTTAATTGAGTGATACCACATCTGAGGTCCCTGCTGTGTACTGTTGCCATCTAAGACCTGAGGCAAACAGAGAGGCCACAGCAGGAGGGATCTGCATATGTACATGCCCTCCATGTTTTGGTGGTGCTTCCTTTGATCCTTTCTGCAACTATCAAGATATCTGCTTTGCCTCTTGCAGTGATGCTGTTGCATTTTAAAACGGTAACATATTTTTTATTCAGGTCTTTGTCTCCTTGTGTGCAGAAGTAAATATTTCCATCTCCTTCCATCCCAAAGAAAATCTGCATTAGATTTAAGCTGCTGAGGGATCCCATGGCAACATAACCACACTATCTGGTTTCTGAAGTATTATATTGTTGGTCCATATGATAGCAGCTACATGATACAAGGACTTTAGTGCAGATGGCGCTATTTCCTCACTCTTGTTCAGTTTTCTTGTCTAAAGCAATTAGGTGCTAAAACAAGCATCCATCCCGCTTCTCAAGAGAAAAGAAACAGAGAAGTTGGGAAGCTGAATACAATGGGGCTTCCCTGCCATCACCACAGCATTACTTTAAAGCCAATCACTGTATTGGTCTTTTTCTGAACTGGCATGTTAACTTCTTCCACAGTGGAAACATTGGTAATCTGCACTCTCCACAAGAATGACTGTATGAGGAAAGGGGAGATGCACACAGATCTCCCATAAAGGCTTGTTGTTCTGTGTTCCAGATGGGAATCCACCCATGAGCGCTGCCCAGAAGCAAGATTAAATTCTGCCTCTCATATTTAGGATTGTAATCCCTGGGTTATGTTAATAAAATCTATTGCTAACTCAAATACATTTAATAAATTGTATCCAAGTAACTCCTACAAATTTGGTTACTTAGAACTGTTATAGTACAGAGCTCCTGATTATCCATTACATTTTCCATTGTTGCTGTTGTTGTTGCTGTTGTTAAGACTGCCCTTCAACCAAGGTTCCTGGAACAGGCCTTCATTGGAATTTACATTTCACCTTGGTCCTATTTACTGTTGACAGTTCAAGATTCTTATATTTTACCTGCTGTCTGAAATTGTAATTCTAGTTCACTTATTCACTCTACATGAGTTTGTCACTTCCAGTCATACTATTTTGTATTCCCTGTTTCCAACACACACACACACACACACACACTTCTGTCAAGCTATATAAAAGAGCTGTGAAGGAATTATATGGTGTTTATTAAACATCTGAGTTTGCAGCACAGATTTTTTTATGCTTTGTACTTATAGAATCCCAGGCAACACATTAACTCAGTGCAAATTGTCTGCATGCTGATGGTACTGATTATTTCTTGAGCACATATTCTGGCACCAAAATCCAAAGTCTCATGCTTTCCCATTCATTTCTGGAGGTGAGATGGGGTAGTTCCACTGGTGCCTAATTATTAAACAGCACTCCCTTCTTCAAACAAAGCACTTTTTGATTAAATATTTTCCTTAACACAATTATAATAATGTTCTATCCAATGCACATAATGTATAATGTAATTTCAATCAGTAATTATCATTTCGAGCAAACGCATACATGTCTTGCTTAACATATTTCATACTCCAAGTCCCCGAGTCATGCATAATTAGTGCACTGTATTGTTTATGGCATCAGCAACTTCTGAGAATGTGATACAATCATCAGGTTCAAACATGGACTTGTGAAACTAATTTTGCTACTTTAACTTATTCCAAAAAGCCAGAAAGAATACATAAATAAATAAACCCAGAATGCACATTAAAGAGCCATTTTCATGTTATAATTACTTAATCAGTAAAGACCTTTTGTCTTCGTATGCAAAAACGCACAACTGGAACCACCAATTACAAATGAGGGAAATGCAAGTCTTCTAAATAACACAGTGTATAATAATGTGGCGCATTAAATATTGGACAATCTCTGCAATTTTCTGTATGTATACTAATATAAGAACCAGCCACTCCTGTTGGGATTAATGGCACAGTTCATAAGAGAAGCCAAGAGAAGAACAAGCCAACGTTTTTTCCAAATCTTAATCCGCATGCAGCAGTACTGTACAGATAACAAGGAACAGCTTGCTGAATAATGTATCAATTAATTTTAAAGCCTTCAGCTGTTTTTATCTGGTAAAATCATCCTGCATGTTAATACCTCTCAAGGACAAATAATAAAATATTAATCATACATTATGCTAATCAAGAGTTAATTGCAAACAGTCCACACCAAAGAGAATGAATTAATATATTAACAATATTAGCCTGCTATTAATATAGAGGAATAATTAAATTACTTTAACATTCCTAATTTGAGTACCATCAAGGAGACCAATGGCTGAGCATATTTAATTAAGAACATATATCTACTGTATCTATAATCTGACATGGCTTTCTACTTTACTCATTGACTCACTGCTCACTTCTAGAAGCCATAATATTTTTGGTGGGGAAGGAACTCTTCCAAAGACCATTGCTCTAGTGAAAGTACACTTAGGCTCCAATCTTAACTCCACTGTGGGTAAGCCCCAATGAATCCAATAGAACTTACTTCTGAGTAGACATCATTAGGATTGCTGTTAGGCTGCAATCCTATACAGGCTTACCCAAGACGACATCCCATTGAACCCAGTGTGAATTACTTCTGAACAGACATTAATAATCCTATTAAGGTTATTAAGGTTGTGTTTTTCCTTCAATTATAGTTCTTATAAGGGACACTTTCAGCAAAAAAACCTCAACCAGTTGTAAGACCAGGGGTATCCTTAATCAGATCATGTTACGGTTTCAAAATGATTTTCTATTTCTCTTTTTAATGTATTTCTTAAATAAGTATATATGAAAAGATTTAGAACTAACCAACCAGAACTAACCATGTGGTAAATATGGGGAAGTCTGTCTGCTTTTAAAATATATGTTAAAGTATGCTACATTACAGCAATCATGCTTGGCTTTGTCTAAATCCCATGGGGGCATGGGATTTTTATCTTAGCTAAAAGGGGGAACATGTTTAAAAATGTTGGGAAACACTAGATTAGACTGTTATGTATTAACACAGTTCATCCATTAGCACCAGAAATAGAAGAAAGCGTGAAGCATTATTTTTATATATAATTTAAAGTAAAAAATAAATCATGAAAGGGAAATGCCCACAAGATCTTCACTTGAAAATGTTACCAAGTTCCACTCAACCCCCAGATCATTCCTGCACAACTACAACAGATGTTATGATCCCATTAAGCATGCTTGTAAACTGACCTTCATAAGGTGCTGGTTTATCCATTTTGTGAATGTTTTCTTTTGTACTTTGTCCCTTTCATCTGTAAAAAAGAAGAAAAAGATCTCGTTACTTCTAAAAACAGTACTATTTTTTGGGGGGGGGTATTATGTTAAAAATTCACACATTGCTTGAAGAGAAAAGATAAGGTGAAGATGCAATTAATTATTACAAGCTTACTTAAAACATCTGTTACAACAAACTATCAGAGAACCGGCTGTTAAATAGAACAAGGGGGAAGAAGAAATGAGAACCAAAAATGCTGATGAATAGGGGAGGGACATTCTGTTGTACAGGGAAGGATGCCAACAAACACACATCCAATGTGTGTAGAACTCAGCAGCCTATCAGATTATTTATTTATACCAGGGATCACCAACATGATGTCCTCCAGAGGTTGTTGAACTCCATCAGCCCCAGTCAGCACGGCCAATGGTCAAGGATGATGGGACTTGTAATCCAACAACATCTGGAGGGCACCATGTTGGTTACATATATATATTATTAAAATAATGTATATCCTTTTCTATCACTTCTGATATTTAAGGCAATAAACAACACAGACAATAAAATATTCAATTAAAAATACAAACATAAAAAGATCCAAACCTCCCCCTCCCCACCCAATACATAAAGCACTGCTGGGATATTTTAACAATACTGCCAGCCAGCAAGCAAGCTATGGCTACTCACAAAAACTCTGCCAAAGGGGGCAAGTGGTAGCCATGTGCTGAAATGACTTGGCAGGTTACCGTGGAGAGGGTGTCCTACAGATGGTGGAAGAGTGTTATGGAAGATAACGTGTTGCTTTTATGGGAAAAAAATGATGGCCCAGGTGTGGGTGACCAGAGGACAAAGAAGGAAATACATTTTTAACTGAGGTTGGTTTTGCTTTCTTGCATATATTAACAGGACTGAGTAGTTGCATGCACTGCCAAACACATATGGATCATGACAGCAAGGACTTATAACCTGAAAAGAGGACATTAGAATACAGTCAATATTTGATAATGCCATTTGTTGTGCAGTTCTACAAAGACACAGAAATGGACCTCTGATCATAAACGAAAGTGTGCACATACCCATGGGGCCTAAGGCTACTTATGGCTGTAGAAGAGAACAACTAGTACTCTGACTATGTTTCTCAGTGCAATTAAATGTAGATAGATGAAATAATATTGCAATGCCAGCAAGCAACAGCCACCTGGCTCTTGTCAAAAGGAGCCACAGACCAGGACATCAGACTACAAACACAAGCACACAAAACCCTTTCAACTGCTGCTCCTCATGGATGTACCTTTCAAACCTGGTCCCAAGCTGCTTTTTCCCACTTGCAGTCTCTTAAGAATTGTCTGGTTTTTTTCTTTAGCTTCTTATAGAACATTGGAAGGCTGCTTTTGTGGCCTGGCAGTTTTACCACCAGCTAGCCCCTGCGTCCATCTGCAGCTCTTGCTGCCCCCTATCTCTAGAGCATTAGTCTCCAAATGGTGGGCTGGGATCCACTACCAGGCCATGGCCGGTCACAACAACAGCCTACAAATACATGGTGAAAAATGAAGAAATGGGTCCCTCAATGCATTGTTGGGTTAAAGGTGGATCCTGAGTCTGAAAATGTTGAAGACCAATGCTCTAGAGCAGCCTTTCGCAACCAGTGTGCCTCCAGATGTTGTTGGACCACAACTCCCATCTTCCTGACCATTGGCAATGCTGGCTGAGGCTGATGGGAGTTGTGGTCCAACATCTGGAGGCACACTGGTTGCGAAAGGCTGCTCTAGAGGGACTAATGCTCTACAGAGAACAGCCTAGAACATGGACTATAGTGTAAATTGCCAGGGAGCAGAAGAGACTGCTGCAAACATCTCATCCCTAATATACTGAACATTTTTGTGAACTGTAACTGTTTGCAACTTTGGAAGCCAATGTTGACTGAAAAGATATGTCTTATAAATATATCGCATCAGCATCTCCAGTACAGCTGCAAAGCTGTAACCTAGAGATTGCACCTTTAATTTTAATTCTGTGATCAATTAGGAGATAAGGAAGCTTGGCTTTTCTCATCTACAACCTCCCCCCCTTCCAAAATCCTATTATCTTCTTCCCTTTCTGACCTGCTGTAACAAAGCTCCAGATCTGGAGTGGACTAAAGGATCCAGGGGGAGGGACAGGTAGGAGTTGCCTCATCTGCCATTTCCCTTTGCTGGATTTGACAGCAGAGTAAGGGTTAACTAATGCTAACCTTTAAGGCAGCCTTTCCCAACCGGTGTGCCTCCAGATGTTGTTGGACCACAACTCCCATCAGCCACAGCCACTGGCAATGCTGGCTGAGGCTGATGGGAGTTGTGGTCCAACAACATCTTGAGGTACACTGGTTGGGAAAGGCTGCTTTAAGGTACGCAACAGAACACTTGGAGTACGATGACAAAAAGGCAAATGAGTAGGTTTCGTCCATGTTAATTAAGATGTTTATAACAGAGATATTTAGAATTCATGATGTCCTATATTTCAAAGCATAAGCAAGCACTTTTGTGTTGGTAAAGGCAGGGTCCAGGGTGGCAGAATTACCCAAGAATGAAACTCAAAAGTGTCTTAGAACTAAGCTGAAATGCTGAGTAGTAATGTACTGGATTTTTTATTTTGTTTTTTTAGGCCCCTCTGAAAAAGGAATTATTTTTACAGAATATCTACAAATATTCTCCACCATTTTTTTTGTTGCAGCTGTCATTCCCCTCCCCCACTTTGCCCTGGAATCATACTATGCCTGGGGGACTGTGGAGGATACAAATCGGTGGCTGGGCTGCCAACAAAGACAAGTATTGTCTAGTATTGCCACTGCTGTCACTTGCTGCTGCTGCAGCAAAAACCAAAACCAAATCCAGAGAAAAAGAAATCATACTTCTGTTTCTTCTAATGTTTTGCCCCCTTCTCAAGAAATTGTTGGAAAATTTCATCACCCCCACACCAACAAAACTCTCCATTACACTGCCAGCAAGCAGAGAAAAGAGAATAGAGAGGTCATTTTCATTCAGTCCAGAAATATTTTCAACATCAGAAGTCATTTTTAGGTGTGCTGCAGAAATTAACTTTGCTTCTTCCAGGTTACATCACTTTCCTACTTCATCTTTTTTACAATATGCCTCTTACTGCAAACGTGTTATACTTAGGACAGCACTGCCATGACAACAGTAAAAAGCAAATGGTGATATCCAACTAAGTCATAGAGTGGACCCACAGAAATGAGTGGGCTCAAGTTTGACTAATGTTGATTTATGACTAATGCTGGGTACCACACAAAGACGTTATTTGGGAACTTTAGGGCAGGCTGCCGTGAGCCCTGCCAGCCAGGGGAGGACAGGCAAGGGCGAGACAGAGGATGAGGATGTGGACTGGGACTAATCACATGGGGAGGGGTCCAGCGGCGGAACAAACCTAGAGGGCGCCCTGACCCATCTTTGATACTACAGCCCCTGCAACTCAAGGCTCCCCTGAGGGAGCTTGTCCTGATCCGCCAGCCACTTCCTGGTCAGGCACACCTCCACTTCCCATTCTTGAACTGACAGTTAACAGCGCCCCTCCATCGGAGGGGGAAGATGAGACTGGCTGAGGCTCCACCTTCGTCCCATACTCGAAGAGGCCTGAGGCGAGAAATTCAACAGACCCAACTAAGGAGGCATCTCCATTTGTGTGTGCACTCCCAACCTACTTAAGTAGACTCAGGGTGGGGGGATATCAGTTGCTGAGTCAATGTCTTGGAGACGTGAAGTCATGCTTAGCTAGTGCTAGAGAGAAGCTAAGAATAGCTAGTTACATGTAGAGTTGCCAGATCTCCGGTTTTCTGCCGGAGTCTCCGGCAAAAGGGGGCCGTCTCAGGCCTCCGGCCATAGTTTCTTTGAAGACGTTGATCTCCGGCTTTTGAGTGTCTCCCTCAGGCACGCATGCGTGATTCATGCATGCGTATGCTGCTGAAGGCTCTTCCCGCCCACCCGCCTTTTCCCAGGCAGGCGCAGGCGCAGGAGGAGGAAGCAGCGTCTTCCCGCCCGCCTGCCTTTTCCCAGTGAGATGCAGGCGCAGGAGGAGGAAGCAGCGTCTGCAGTTGCCTCAAGAAGACAGAGGACGACGACTTCCGGGAAGGGTTGCTCTGCCTGTGCTGCCTCTGAGCCGAGCTCTTGTCTCAGAGGAAGCTTTTTCAGCTTCAAAATCAGTCAGAACGTCTTTTTTGACTGGTAAAGATTTTCTCCCGGTCAGGGAGAAACGTGAGATTAACCACAAAGCCTGTTTTTGTGGGGAGGACTGGATTTCATTTATTTATGAGAAAAGGTTCAAACTGCAATGTCGGACGGACTTTCATCAAGCTCTAGCTGATTATAGCGATACGTTTATCTTTTCTTCAAAGAAAAAACGGATTTTAACAGGCAAACAAGCATCCTTCTTTCTATTTTCTTTTTTCATTTGGCTTAAATTGGTGCAGTTAAAAAAGAGATTTGTCAATGAATCAGCTGTGAAGAATTCCTAGGTGAGTTATGGCTTTTCTCATTCACTTACAAAATTAAGGAGGAAAGAAATCGAAAAAGCTTATCTTTGCTTTTATCGCAAAAAGCTGTCCTGGAGGTGCATTCTAAAGATACCAACGGAAGAGGGATTTCTATTTCGAGGAGGGGGAAAAAACTTTTTTTGGTCTATTTCATTTTGACGAATCTGCTTGTTCACGACACCACTAATTGTCTTGATGTTGGGAACTAAGTTTGTTTTGTATTCCTGAACACATAGAGATAAGGCAGGCTGTACTGTCTACACTGATATCAGCAGCCTGGAATATTAACCCAATTGTGGCTGAAATAATTTTTGTTTCTGTGGTTGTAAGAATGGCAACCAGGAAAGTGATTAAGACCATGGAAGAAATTATGTTTCAGAAAATAATGGATGAGATTGAGATAACAAAACAAACCCTGAGACAGGGCAGACAGGAGATGAAAATTGAATTTAACAAAATGACACAGGAGCTTAAAGAAATAGGGGATTCTGTAAAAGAGGTGTTTGATGGGATTAGAGATGAAAAAAGAAAAATTAAAGGGAAGCCACAAGCCCTGGAGATTGGAACAAGTGTGAAATTGGAAAAAGATTTGGAGTTTATCGATCTTAGAAATAAAGTTTACTGCTTGGAATTCAAAGTTGGCTCTGAAGAAATTAATGAAGATTTTGGTGGTAAAGTTACCAATGCCTTGGATAATTTTCTGGACTGGAATGAAGTGATGGAGTTTGACATTGAAAAAATCTATGGAGTTGGTTACAGATATGTGACAGTGGAGAAACTCTTAAGAGATGAACCAGTGCATTTTGTAAAAAAGAAGAACAGAGATATGACTTTGCAGCAATATTTCAGTAACATATTCAGAATTCTTGACTGGAATGATGTGATGGGGCTTGTCATAGAAAAAAATCTATGGAATTAACTACAAATATGTGACAGAGCAGAGATGTACCCAGAACAGAGATGTGGCTTTACAACAATATTTCAGTAACATATTCAGAATTGATGGCAAGGACATATTTGTGATGGGGGAAATTCCCATCAGACTCTTGTTATATGACTATGGCTATGACAGCAAGATCATCATAAGATACTGATAATGGATGAATGGATACTGAAACCACTGGACTGAACATAATGGATGAATGGATACTGAAACCACTGGATTTAACAGGACTATTGAAGATGGAAGATGGAATTAATATTGAAAATGGAAGAATGGTTATGGAAATTATTGGACTTAACAGATTTGACGAGATGGATTAATCGATATGTTTATTTGGACTATGGTTATGACAACAAGATTATTATGGGATACTGATAATGGAAGAATGGCTACTGAAATTACTGGACTTAACAGGATTATTGAAGATGGAAGATGGAATTAATATAGATAATGGAAGAATGGCTATTGAAATTATTGGGCCTAACAGATTTGAATCAGATGGATTAAGCGACATGTTTATTTGGAGAAAAATTGAAAGATATATCTCTCAAGGAATTTTTGACTTTTTGTAGAAAGAATAAAATAATGTTTATGAGATTTGATGATTAATTAAGATAACTACTGGAGGAAAGTGATTCTATAATATAATTTTAGAGATAGAATTGTTATATATTGTAGACTTATAATTGATCTGCAACAAATCGGAAGTCAACATTTTATTTTGTTGTTTGCTTGTTTTTGTTTTGTTTTGTTTTTTGTTTTTGAAAATTTGAATAAAAATTAATGAAAAAAAAAAAGAAGACAGAGGACGACGATGACGTTCCTCCACCTGACTCAAGCGAGGCCTTCGGACCGCCACCGAGCCCGTCCAGCCACTGCCCCCACAGGGACCCCCCTACCACTTAAATAATTTTCTTCTGAAGATTCAACAAAAGTCAACCAGATTTTAACTCCCATTTATGAAAAGCTGAGATTCTTTGATTGTCATCTAGCCCCTGGATCTCTTCCAAGTTTAAAAGCACAAAAAATCTTTTAATGGAAGTGTGCATTTTAAGCAGACATTGTGCTCTCATACAATGAGAAGTGGCAGGGTTCAACATCCTTGAGTTGTTATGTGTCTCCAAGCTGACTACGACTTATGGCGACCCTACGAATCAGTGACCTCCAAGAGCATCTGTCATGAACCACCCTGTTCAGATCTTGTAACTTCAGGTCTGTGGCTTCCTTTATGGAATCAATCCATCTCTTGTTTGGCCTTCCTCTTTTTCTACTTCCTTCTGTTTTTCCCAGCATTATTATCTTTTCTAGTGAATCCTGTCTTCTCATGATGTGTCCAAAGTATGATAACCTCAGTTTCATCATTTTAGCTTCTAGTGACAGTTCTGGTTTAATTTGTTCTGACACCCAATTATTTGTCTGTTTTGCAGACCATGGTATCCGCAAAGCTCTCCTCCAACACCACATTTCAAATGAGTCGATTTTTCTCGGGGGGGGGAGGGCAGAGAGGTGCCGGGGCTGAAGCGGCCCAGAGATCACCAAGGTCGCCTGGCCCAGAAGGCGCTGGCGTTGAGGCTGGGTGGGGCGGCTTCAGGGGGAAACGGAGGCAGGCGCTCTGCACAGTGCACATGCTTATTGCTTAGGAGGAGGCGCTCTCTTCCTTTATTTTTATTTTTTTTCTTTTTCTTTTTCTGGTCCTCCCCTCTCTCCTGCTGCCTGTCGGTCCTATATAAGGCCTCGTAAAGTAGAAAGGCAATTGCTGCCTACACTCACCCTGCTTGTATGGCCATAAATATTAGGGGACACCCACTGTAGTAGCCAGCCAACACATAAAGTTGCAGTGCCTTATGGATAACTTTGTGGATGATCCCCAGTCAAGTCTTAGCAACAGCACAATGCTGACAGTCAGTTGCCAACTGCTTGCCTAGAATGCCCTCCCTTGTCCTTAACATGGCTGCAACCGTATCTACTCAGAAGTAAGTCCTATTGAGTTCTATGGGGCTTAGTTCCTTAATAAGCATCCTTACAGTTGCTGCCTTCAGGGGCATCCATCTGTGCTCCCATCTAACATCTCTGCAACACTGAGCTTCTTTCTTCCAATAATGGCCTGGCCTGAGGGCACGTAAACCCTTCTTGCCAGAAGCAAGTAAGCTAGATTAAATGTTCCCTAAAGGCGTTGAACTGTGACCTGGCAGACCAGGGTTTGAACCCCCACACAGCCATGAAGCTCACTGGGTGACCTTGGGCCAGTCACTGCCTCTCAGACTCAGAGGAAGGCAATAGTAAACCACCTCTGTCTGAATACTGCTTACCATGAAGACCCTATCTGGGATCAACTTGAAGGCAGTCCATTTCCATTTTGCATCACCCTAAGCTTGTGAGAAAGAATGACCTTGTCACTTCAGATGGACCTAGGAACACCCTATTTTAGGTAAGATTTCTATTTTAATCTCCAGAGAATTTTTTTTGAATGGTATGCTCCAAGCAACTGTGGTTGATACAATGTATCATGTTTAATGATGTCACTAGGGTCCGCCCCGTGACGTCACTAGGGCCCGCCCCCATTTTCTCAGGTTTTTGGATGGTTCCGACCTGGCAACCCTAGTTACATGAGGTGCTCTGCGCTGAAGCTGTTTATCACTTGAATAAAAAGAGAAAACACCAGTCTCTCAATTTCAGGCAGGATACATGCAGTCTTAGACACAAACTATCTGGAGTAAGCTTCACTGAACACAATGTGACTTATCTCCAAGTAAACATGTACAGTGGTAGTTCCCAAGCTTTTTCCCCATGGACCACTTAAAAATTGCTGGGGGTCTTGGCGGACTACTTCACTATTTTTCTGCCTGTTGTAGCAATTGTAACGTGCTGTGCTAAATGCGGTATGATTTTAAATTGTACTTTTATTGCTTCTTTTGTTTCTTATATATTGTATTTTATTGTGTTACAATTTGTATTCCACAAAATACAAATTGTAATACAAGAAATAAAAGAAGCAATAAAATTACAATTAGAATCAATATGAATACGGGAAGGAAGGGCGATTAGACAAACAGGCAGGCAGGCAGACAGATGGTGGTCCACTGCCGAGCCCCAGCTCTCTCTGGAAGGGCAGGGAGGAGGAAGGCATGAGCTGCAGACGCCTCAACTGCCAGAAGGCGCGGAAGATCCAGCTGTTGTTGTGTCTATTCCAGACATTAGGGAAAGGAGTGTGTTAGATGCGCCGCCAATTCCCACGGATGACCCAGCCCCCCTTGGGGACAGCGCTCAGCCTTCAACCATCCCAACGGATCAGTTAGGGGAGGATTCCAAAAGAGCAGTAACTCCTCCTTCACCAAGCCGTGAATTAGCAGTAACCCCCCCTTCGTCCCCCAGTAACTTAGAGACGCCTGACGCTTCTCAGCCCTCTACTTCCTGGACTGTTGATAAGGACCCTGTTTCCTCTGATGAGCCCATGGAGGCTCGCCCCCCCTCACCTCGCTCTTGGCGGCAGGAAAAGCGTACCAGACAGAGGGCGGGTGTGCGAAGGAGTGAGAGATTGTGCTCAAAAACTTCCCCTATATAAGTCTGCCGAGTATTGAGGGGGGTGTTGAGTCAACTTTCTTCTTACGTCGCAGAGCATGTCAAGAGTGTAGTTAGGGATTCCTAGTGAGTTAATGTAGGGTTTTCTATGAAGCGCACTGCTTTTGATGTATCCATTATTCTAATAAAACAAGATTTACTTGCACCAGCGTCTCAGTCTCCTGGTATCGACTCTGGATGGGACATCCACGAACCAGTTTGGAAACCCCTGACATATAGGATTGTACTCTACTTTCAACTAAAGTCAGAAGGCAAAAAGACTGAAGCTCATGAGACAGAATATGCTTGCTTTGGAAAAATATTAGAACCTGGAAGGTAACAGTGCATGAATGCTTTGCGAATTCTCTATGATGACAAGCAGTAAAATGGAGTAAAATCAGATGTGGCCACATGAAAACCAAGATGTAAACATATAACGCTGACAGGATCCAGCACATTCACAAACAACCATGAGCAACAGGACTAAAGTTCAGAGCTTTTTATAGCAAAAGTCTTTCAAACTACACACGCTCTGAAAAATAAAGTTTATAAAGTCAGACAACTGAAATAGTCCATAAAAAGCAAAGTATGCTCGCAATTCCAAAGACAAGTTCCACACATTTCCTTTCACAAAGCACAAATGGGTATTAGCAAAACATAAAAGACAGCATACATTACTAACCTATACAGCACATTAGTTCCACCAGTTTGGTATTCCATTCATGCTTGTGTCTATGGAGTTGCCCCATCATTCTAGGGGAGTGTGGTGGACTGTGCTGTTAATTTTCTTAAACTCTTCCACTTTCAAGCTATAAACTAGTTTTTCCTTTTGCTTGTGTATATGTAGGAAACAGAACACCTGTGTTGCCACAATAGCTCCTCCTGGTAGAAGGAAAACAGTAGGAACTCACCTTTCAAGGTAAACATTAGTAATCACCAGCCTGCTACAGCAAGCCAGATAATGGGTTTTTACATTGTATTTCACGAATGTTGCATAAAGTACTATTCTTAGTTTTTTCTTTATAAGTCACTTGAGTATTCATAGCTATGTTTTCTGGTATGCAGTCAGGAATTTTGTAAATGTTGCCCTATTTAATTAATATTCTAACAGGCAAAAAAACCTTGCAGTTTAAGAATGTACCTATAGCCCACAGCTATTTCTATCAAACTTTAAAAAGCAGGGAAATTGGGCAGCTATAGTGAATGCACCAGGGGAGCAGGAGACCTGACCTCCTCTCTGAGATATTGGACTGCCCTACAAATTGGTCAAAATGCAAACACCATTTGGGTTGGTCTTTCACAGTCCAATCCACTTGCTGTGTAGCTTGGAAAAATTTGGTAACATGTGCCTCTGAGCATATGGTGAGTGGTAGCAACACTTGCCATCTCCAAAGATAGAGAATTACATTTTTGTATGTTTGCTGGTGTTCTTACTTTGCTTCTTTCTTGTGTTATTAATGTTTCTACAGAGAATCTACACTAGAAAATTTTATTTCCCTCATTATTCATCCCAGAAATCTGTGTCAAATTTATTTTTATTAATTTCAAAGCCTTTTTTATTGGTCGGTGTCATATGATGGTGAAGACAGCCTTTTGTGTTTCAAATTGGAGGTTATGTTCTATTTCTATTTTGGGTGCATTAACAGTGGAATATGGACCTGCAGTTTGATGAAAAATCAGACTGATTCCAATATGTTGCTACTTCAGCAATGACTCTAGCTGTTGGAAAAAAGAGGATGCATGTTTTCAGCCTGCTATGTTTGAACCACTTCATTTAAGGCAAGGTGGACACAATCAATTAAAAACATTGAGCACACCTAGAATTTTGCTAGAATATATTTCACCTACCACTGTTTTATCTTGTGCAAATTGAGACACTCCTGAGGTCCACTGGAGACTATTCTGCAGAAGTCAGTGCCATTATTACACAATTATGTTTGGAGTTTTTTTAGTCTAAATTTTGCAAAGTGTTGCTGTACTTCACATATTCACAGAAACAGAAACAAAAGAAAATGATTTCCTATTGGAAACTTTACTAAAATTGTGAAGGAAATCAGACATATTCAAAGTGACCACCTATCAACTGTCTTAATAATGTTGCTTCCTCCCGGCTAAAACAAGATCAGCACAGCACATGTCTTCTTTCTATTCTTTGGGCTGATTGCAGGTGTTGCCACCACTCACCATATGCTCAGAGGCACATGTTACCAAATTCTTCCAAGCTACACAGGAAGTGGATTGGACTGTGAAAGATCAACCGAAATAGTGTTTGCATTTTGACCAATTTGTAGGGCAGTACAATATCTCAGAGAGGAGGTCAGGTCTCCTGCTCCCCTGGTGCATTCACTAGAGCTGCCCAATTTCCCTACTTTTTAAAGTTTGACAGAATAGCTGTGGGCTATAGGTACGTTCTTAAACTGCAAGGTTTTTTGCCTATTAGTGAATTTCCCTGCTTTTTAATCCGGGAGGTAAGAAATGCGATCCTGTGCAAGTTTGCTGAGAATGGATGGATCATTTGCATGCTTATTGAGTTCAATGGGATTTACTCCCCCGCAATCATGCTTAGGATAGGTGAAACTGACCACAGAGGATGGGGAGGGGGGGAGGAGGAGGGGGGAAATGCAGAGGGGAGGACTGGGAAGGGAGCAGGCAGGATGGGGAGGACAGGAGAAGGACAGGTTTGATCATTTGCATGTTTATTAAATTCAGTGCGATTTACTCCCATGCAATCATGCTTAGGATAGGTAAAACTGACCAGGGGTGGGGAAGGGAGGGAGGACTGGAGCGGACAGGAGAGGAGGAAGGGAGGGGAAAGGAGAGGGGAAAAGCAGGTCTGATCATTTGCATGCTTATTTTCAATGGGATTTACTCCTATGCAATCTTGGTTAGGATAGGAAAAACTGACCATGGGGGAGAAGGAGGGGGAGTGGGAAGAAGCGTATTGGAGGGGGGCAAAGGAAGGGGGAGGGGAGGGCAGGTTTGATAATTTGCATGCTTATAGAGTTCAATGGTATTTACTTCCGTGCAATCATGTTTAAGATAGGTAAAACTGACAATGGGGAGGAGGAAGGGGAGGGGAGGAGGGGGAAGGGGAAAGAGGGGATTAGAAGGGGATGGGGAGGGAGGGGCAAAGGAAGGGGGAGGGAAGGAGCAAGAGGAGGGGATAGGAGGGAGGAGAAGGGAGGGTGAGTTTGATCATTTGCATATTTTTTTAGTTCAATGGGATTTATTTCTATGCAATCATGTTTGAAAATGGACATGGACTGCCTTCAAGTCAATCCCCACCTATGGCGACCCTTTGAACAGGGTTTTCACGGTAACGGTATTCAGAGATGATTTCACCACTGCCTTCCTCTGAGGCTGAGAGGCAGTGACTGCCCCAAGGTCACCCAGTCAGCTTCATGGCTGTGTGGGGATTCGAACCCTGGTCTCCCAGGTCCTAGTCCAACACTGACCCAGGGAAGGGGCAGGGAGTGGGAGGGGAGAAGATTGGGTGGGTGGGCACTGGGCAGAAGGGAAGCCCCTTTCCTTTCCAAAAGGAAAACATTGTAAACAGAATCATTCTTTTTCAGGCTTTCCCCCACCTTTTAATTCTACAGCAGGCACATGTAGCCTCTCACCCAAATTTAAACTAAAGCTGTCCCTGGCCACATCCACACCAGGCCTTTATTTCACTTTGGACAGTCATGGCTTCTCTCAAAGAATCCTGGGAAGTGTAGTTAGTGAAGGGTGCTGAGAGTTGCTAGGAGACGCCCTGTTCCCCTCACAGACCTTCAGTCAGAGTGGCTGACTGTTAAACCATTCTCTCAGGGGGAATACGAGTCTCTTAGCACCCTTCACAAACGACACTTCCCAGGATTCTTTGAGGGAAGCCATGACTGTCTCACATGAAATCAAAGTCTGATGTGGGTGTGGCCCCCTGATTAGCTAAGTTCAGCAGCTGTGAGGCTTTTAGAACTCTGACAGTTAGTTCTTACTGAGCATGCTCCGCGTTATCATTGGGTTCCAGCCAAAAATTATTTTATTAATTAAGCATTTTTTCAACTTTTCAACTGCAGAAGATGAAGGTCAGAGTATGGGGCAAGGTCAGTATTAGGATTACAGGTACTCTGTGAACATGGCTGATTTTTAATGAATTTCAACAGATTATGAGAACTCTCAGAGAAAAAAGTCCAAAAGGGCTCTGAGGTTTATTTCTCTCTTTTTACACTTTGAACTGTCTATTCTCTGTGACTGTTTTGTGTATCGCCATGAAAATTGACAGGGTTGTTAAGCAAGTGTTTCTGAGTTCAGGACTATATGTGTTGTAAGGTTTTGTTTTGAAATGAGCTTATGGGAAGCCTCAGAATGGCATGGGGGATACTTTCAATTAACATTGCGGAATGTGAAAAATCCCCGCTGGCTATAGTATACAGCCACTCTCGTGGCTGTATAATCTACAGCCCACAGATATTTCTATCCAACTTTAAAAAGCAGGGAATTTGGGCAGCTATAGTGAATGCATCAGGGGAGCAGGAGTCCTGACCTCCTCTCTGAGATATTGTACCGCCCTACAAATTTGTAAAAATGCAAACATAATTTGGACTGTAAAAGACTAACCCAGAGTTTGCTTCTGCTTCCATGCATAATGACAAATGATGGTTTACCACTATATCTGAATGCAGTGGTGACTGGTATCCATTGGTGCTGGTGGGATGGAAGGCACAGAGCCCAAAGAGTGGGTGGAGTCAAAGCCAATGACAAGCAGAGCCAACTAATTTGGTGTCGTCCCCATCCTCCTCGTTGCTTATTTCTACAAGGTCAACACTGTGACCAAGGGGGAGGAAGCTGACAGGCAGTGCCATTCCCTGGAAAGATTTTAAGTAATAAGGCAGGCTAGGTGGGAGCTGGCTAACAGCAGGCTGAGACCAATGGAAGAGTGCCTCATTAGCCCTAATGGATCAGCCTTCACTGACTGAATGCAATCAGGAAGATTCTTAAGCACCTGGTAAGCTGTAATACATGGCTGGTGGGCTGCATTCAGTTTGGTGGGACACATATGCTTTAGGTTTGATTCCTGCATTGAGCAGGGTGTTGGGCTCGTTGACCTTATAGGCCTCTTCCAACTTTACTGTTCCATGATTCTATGAAATTCCATGCCCTGGCTTAAATAATAAAACAGCTAGGTCATAGATTATTCTGATTTGCAAAATGTCTAAAGTGACAGCTGATGTAACAAAATAAAAAGGGTGCACTGGATTAAGAGCATTCATTAGGAAATGGAAAGATTAACTGAAGTATCAGAAACCACAAATATCTACCCTTTCTATTTAAACATATCGGCTCTTCTCAAATTACAGCCGAACCTCAACCCAAGCACAAGAGTCAACTGCTACCAACATAAACAGGGCTTATTTGGCAAATGCCAGGAGCCAGCATGTGCTCTTCCAAGAAAGGTATTTCAGACACATATTTTCTCCACTACTAAGTGGGCACTAGCCCTCCACAGCTGTGTTTTAAAAAGTTTCTTCCAGTATTTTTCCTAAATAGTCACATAGGGAAGGGTGGTCACGCTATAAGCCTTTCACTCAACCTTTGTGATTGTCTGCAAGGTTGCAAGAGGTGACAGCCTAAAGTAGGAATTTTTAAAGCTGGTTAGGATGATAGAATGCTTAAGGCTTAATTTATGCCATTATACTTTACGGGAAAACCAAGCAGTCCCACCCCCACCACCCCACCATTTCCCTGTGGAGCAGCTGTGTTCTGAATGTACCCCAAGAATGGGTTTCCTCCTTTCTTCTGCCTACCCTTAAAGCTGTACAAGAAGCAATAATAATAACTCTCATGTAAACCCCAGCAAGCAAGAAAGGTGACAGTCCTCCTCCCTCATGGAGTAAACAATCATATATATATATATAGGTCCCATCACACTCTAGCATGAACAAGAAACAGACTCCAGGGTATGAGCAGGTTTTAATCTCAGTGGCTGGGATCACCAGAGCAGAGAAAAGATTTTACATCCAATCCAGTGGTACTTCTTAATGGAACACTTTATTTGCTCCCGTACAAGCGAATGGTTTCAATCTGTTCTCGGGGAGAAAATTAAACCGCTGTACTTCAGGAGACTGTTTTGGTCCAGGAAAAAACTGCCCTTTATCCCAGACCTGTTGTTGTGTAAATTTGTTAAGCAGAGAATAACAGTGGTCTGAAATGCTTGTGTGCCAGTGTGTGTGTTTACCTAAGAAAGCAGGCTTTTACCCTGCATTAGGATCACTGAGACAAGACTTAGTAAAATAAGAAAAGCTACTTTATTTATAGAAATACATAGTAGATAGAAAGGCATACCTAGTTGTAACTAACTAAGTTGGAGGTGCAACACCCAGGCTTGGGAGTTGCCCCCTCATGGCTAGGAGAGAGAGAGCAGAGACAAAGGTGTCTCCTCTCTCTCAGACAGTTGGAGAAGAGAAGAGAAGAGAAGAGAAGAGAAGAGAAGAGAAGAGAAGAGAAGAGAAGAGAAGAGAAGAGGAGAGCGGAAGGAGGAGGGGCAGATAAGCTTCCCTTAAGACGGATCAGTCTAACAACGGAAGGAAGTCAGTCAGAGCATCACAGGTAAAGGTAAACAAGCCTATCCATCTGGAGGACCCTAACTCTATCTCTCTTCTGGAACATAAACAAAAGAACAAACCAGGAGTTGCTCTTGCCCCACTTCCAACAAGACCCTTGCTAATTAAAATCCAGGGTGGGGTCCATATTAGAGTTGCCACGCTAAAACCAGAGAGAGATCACCACTGTTCTTTTAAAATCCCTAGCGCAGTGGAGATACGGCACTCCCGGTTTCATATTTCTGTTTTCCACACCCTTCAGGCCTCCCCCCACATAATGTGATGAGCAATGGGGGGGAGGAGACACCCGTATGAGAACCTGAAGAATTGCTGCCAGTAAGTGTAGACAATACTGAGCTAGATGGAGCAGTGATGTGACTTAGTATAAAGCAGCTTCCCACATTCCACATTCTCTTTTCTACCTGCCACATAGCACATAGAGGCATATGTTTCACAGCAGGGGAAAACCTGGAGACTAAAAGATCCCCATATTCACAGGGTATTTCCAAATGCTAAACTACCTGAAGATGCCAGAGTCTGAACCTGGGACCTTATACATGCAAAGCATGTGTTCTAAGACTGAGTTGCATTCCTTCCCTAAAAGGCTGGATGACAGCATTGCCAAAGGGCGGATGCCAAAAAGCATGCCGCCCTGGGCTCCTACTGGGAGGAAGGGCGGGATATAAAGTTAATAAATAAATAAATGATGGGATCTGGGGAGAAACTTGTTAGAGGAGTTATGCTTCCTTGTCTCTGCTGCATCAAGGGGATTAAAGGGCCAGGCTGGATCTCAAGATTGTAAACTGGCAACGTGGGAAGTGATGCAGTGTGTCTTTGCATGCATATTGCACAGCATTTCACTACAGGCTACACACCATAATGATTAACATTTTCCCAGTCTTTTGTAATCCTTTTCACATAATTACAACAGAGAAGCCAGAAGGTTACTACATCCAATTTCAAAAGAATACTTATTCCTTTAAGAATAACATGACAAAAAATTGGAAAGGTCTGGCTTCTCCTGCTACTACTGTGCAACTGCAATCCCCTTGCCTCTCCAACTTGCTGTAATGTGTGGGGCCTGAGCTCTGTAACAGCAAACAGCGAAGGAGTATGGACTGCCAGATCATTGCATCTCAATGAAGGGGAGAGACAGTCCTGATGAACCTAATTACAAGACCAGGAACTGCCACCAAAGATGAGTCACCAACCAGAGCAATAAGGTAAGACAAATGTTAACCAGTAATCCAGTCATCAAAAGAAGTTGTTTCTCTTGAGATCTGAGCAGTAGTTTAAAAGAGTGGGTGACTGAAAGTTTGTTGTCCGCCTACTGGAGTTTAGGTACAGTGCTTAGAAAACTCCATTCAAGGAGAAAGCGTGGGCTGAAAGAAAAAGAAAAAAAGGTTCCGGCTGAATCATTCTGCACTACGTTCTCTATTTTGCTGCCCTTCCTTTTGTGGGACCTTCCAATGAGATTAAGTAGAATGAAACAGCTGCAGAAAAGCCTTGCATCAATCTTTTATTTAGGGCCCACATTCTCTTCTTCCTTTCTGGAGTATAATGACTGCCTTCAGCAGCTTCCTGGCAGGACAAGTGCAGCCATGAAAGTTCTGGCAGCTTACGTTGCAAGACAACATATCTAGCCACTTAGTTATTTTACTATTACCACTTATTTTTGGCAAATGTCATTGATTCGGCTCTGTCAATGGCTCCACTATCCCACGGATCAATTCAGCACTGAAATACAGAAGTGGCAAGAACTGCATGGTTGTGTACAAATTTGCAAAAACAACAATACCCATTTCTTTTGTGCTCCTGAAGCATCCTATTTATTTGTCAACATGGCAAGAGGAATGAGTTTGTGTCACATGAATCCAGCTATTTTCATGCTATATTACTGCCTGCTATTAATTAACATTTTGGACGGGTAGTGCACACTTGTGAACAAGCCGCTTATTTTCTCCACACAGTTTTCCTTGTGTATGAGAATATAACTCTTAATTGCCATTTTGTATATTGCAGTGACTGAAAATAAGGCCATCGTCGAGACTGAAATTGTTCTGTCTGCTACATACAAAAGATGCTGCATAGCAAAAACAAGCTGTGAATTCACATGTATGAATTGGGCGTTGGTGCCAGCTTTGTTCTCTAAAGCAAATATCTTTCAAGTTTGAAGGTTTACAATCTCCAGGGTAAGGTGGTAAATAAAACTAGGACAAAGCTTCAGGAGGTAATCAAGAACAAGGAACACAAGGAAATAAATGAAGATAACGAAAAGAAGGATGCCTTTTTAACAATTTCTCTCTTTCACTTCTTGGAAATGCTACAAATTACTTGGAAAAGTAAGAATATAAGATACTGAGACAAGCCTTTCTCCCCTCACCAACCAAGACACAGATAGGCCCTTTGAGAAAGGACCCTAACTGATTCACACTGAATTTGAAGGATGACAGCTCCCCCATCATCCCAACAAGAAAGGGTAGCTGCTGTGCTTTAATGATGTTTCCTTGTATGTAGTATTAGGCAGGGTCAGAGATCTTCTTTTATTCCCCCCCTTTCTGGTGCTAGTGTTGGATTAACACTTCATTGCACAGCTCTTTGCAAACAGCAGCAGACTTCATGTGCATGGCTGTGTGCAAAAATCTATACTAACAGGCCTGGACCAACTTGAGAAAGGCTGACACAGAGTCTGGATGTGACAGAGGTAAGACAATGGGCACATGGACCAAAAGCAGGAGGCTTGGTCACAACAGGCTGGAGTACATGTACCAGATCAGGTATACAGGAGAAAATGGCCAGAGGCAAGAGACATCACCATGGGGCAAACTAGAGGTCAAATACTGGATTAAAAAGATGAGACAAAGAGAGGCGGAGCAGAACAGGACACAGTGAGAGAGGGCTATGTTTTTAATCATTGTTCAGACTGTTAAGACTAGCCAAAATGAAGGGTTTTGTAGGAACTGGTGCCTTTCCATTGGGTTGGGAGGTCAGCTGACCACCTTCAGGCCTCTGTCAAAAGCTTGAGAAATGAGATGTAGTGGGTAGGAGCACTGGACTTGGGCAAGGAAGATTTGGGATTTGAAAACTTACTGAGCTTAGCGCACTGGGTGACCAATCATCATCTCTCAGCCTAACCTTCCTCACCAAGTTGTTGTGAGATAGGGATGGATGACTCCATGTATGCCATCCTGAGTTCCGTGGAGGAAAAGCAAGATACAAATGTATCTGTGATTACTAATAATAGCTTTTCCCTGTCTAAACTATGATTCATTACTCATATAATTCTTATATACTCATCCACAGATCACCACCTTGTTCAAAGCATTTTTCTATATCATCTTTTAATCATGCTGAATGCCAATAAATCAATACTACTGCACCTCTACTATTTGCTATTCTGCCTCTTGTTTAGCTTCTTCAACATATGCTCGAAAGAAAGCATACGATATACTCATTATGCTTAAATCGAAATGGAGATTTATCTCTGTCCTGAATAATTCCAACACTGCCTAACAGCTCTGAAATTCATTTGTGTCTCAGAGCTCACAAGTTCAGCCACTGTACTATTAAGTAGCAACATAAGGGGAGCAGCGTGAGAACATGCCTTCTTACTGGCGGCTTCCCATTTGGGGAATGCTCTCCCCAAGGAGGCACTCCTGGTGTCATCATTGCCTGTTTTTAGGCACCAGGTAAAAAAAAAAGAATATATTCACCCAGGTCTTTGGAGTTTAATTTTCTGGTTGGTTGGTTGGTTGGTTTAGTCAGGCGGGGGAAGAGCTGGGTTTTTTTTTTGTTTTTCGTGAGTACTTTAGCATGTTTTTATAGCAGTTTTTCATGTTGTAAGTCACTTTGAGTTTCTTTTTTTAACTGACTAATAAATGTAATAAACTATAAATATAATAACAACTGACTCAGCTCATCCATGCAAGGTTAAGTATATATCATACCAGTTATAGTATTTAAATGTTTAGTCGTTAAAATTTCTACCATTAGAATTCCAAGTGAATAAATCCTAATACATCATAGTGAGAAAGTGACTTCAGATGATATCTGACATTGCACAAGGAGACTCAACAGTACTTCTTCCTCTTCTGCTCCCTGTAGCTCCCTGTACCCATTTTGGTGGGTGGGGGTCTGTAAAGGGGAAGAGAGGAAGGAGAAGTTCCATATGCATAAGCAGAAGGACCTTGCATAAGCAGGTTGACAGCACTGGATGGTACACATGCTGTTTTATTTATTTTGGTAGGTGAAAAAAAAAATATAATATAAAGATGTATTTGGTTGCTAAGATTAACATGGTTTCTTTAAATGATAAATTGATTGCCACACTATCCTGTCTTCTGTATGTATATAAGACCGTTCCCAACATCCTATCACACTCAAGAGAAACCAAGAATCAAAACCAGTATGAGAATATACAGAGGTCATGTAACGTGATGCAGACAACAGAAGGCTCAATTCTAAGTGGTTCAGATCACCAGAAGAGAGCCGCAGTGGTGTTCCCAAGTACATATTTTTATTTTCTCTCACATAAGTGAATAGTTGCCATTCACTTGGGGGGGGGGGAGTCTGTCCTTGGAGGCACTGATGCAGCAAGGGTACAACTAACCCAGCATCCCTGGCAGTGGATGACCAAGCCCTCACTGGCAGGGATTATACTGGGTGATGGAATTTGTTATTGTGGACAGAGCATATGAAGATATGCAACCATCTCCACAGAATAAGTCTTCCTCCTTTCACCCATGCACACACACACACCATTTGTCATAAAGATACAAGAGCGGGCCTTTTTGCTGGTGGCCCCCTGTCTATGCAATACTCTCCCTAAGGAAGGTTGCTTGGTACCTACATTGTTTTTTCAGCATCAGACTAAAAACTTTTTCTGCTCTCCAAGGCCTTTTCTTTTGACATCATGTTTAATCTCTGTAGTACAAACTGGTGGTTTTAGCATCTACATTTTACTAATTGCTTTTTGTTCTTATTTTATTTACTTTGATTTCCTGCATTTTAGTTGTAATGCTGGAGAGTTGAGTTATGCAGACTTGGATTGTATGCTTTATTGTGGATTTTGTGTGTGTGTGTGTATATATATATCTATATATATATATAGATATATATATATATAAACCTAATGTACAATGCCTAGAAAAGGTTTAATTGGTGTCTAATAAGTACCATAAAATACATGTGCATATGGGCATTTTGCTAGTAGTAACGTTCTTTTTAAACAAACTTTTTCATACTTTTTCAGCTCTGAGTTTCTATCCATATAATGAACTACTGACATTGGAAAGCTCCTCCCCCTACATAACTATGATACAAGCACACACAAAAATTCCTCAAGTTCATTGACCCTCAATGACATCCTCTTGTATTTGCACACATCCTTCTTTCCTTGATACAATCAACCTTGCCCCTCTCCCTCCAGTTATCAAAGGGTTGTGACAGCCATGAACTTGAAGGAATTATAGAAATATAAATATCAGAGAAACACAGGGGCTTTGAAAATTACTGTTGGAAAGCAATATTATGTTCAACAAAATTTCCCTCCTTCTTAGATCTGGTTATTACCATATGACAGAGACATCAAGTGATTCAACCATTTTCAGATAAAAAACCAAAGTTTTTCACAGTGAATTATAGCTCATCAAGGCATTTTTTTGGGGGGGGGGGCTTTCCCGCACATGATCCTGTGAGCACAGTACCTTCCCTACTACAACTATCTCTTTTTGTCAGTTTATTGAAGTTTGTTCGAATCTGACAGGCCTGAAGATGGAGGTATGGTTCAGTATATAAATGTGCATTTTTTAACTGTTACGTTTGACATACAGTAGGGCCCCGCTTATCAGCGGTCCCCTTTTCGGCGTTCCGCTAATAAGGCAGCTAAAATTAGAGTAAGGCCCCACTCATACGCCGCTTGTTCTGCTTTTACGGCATTTTTTGGGTGTCAGGTGCCATTTTATTGACGGAGTTCCACTTTTCAGAGGGTTTTGCTTTGAGGTGGGGGTCTGGAACGTAACCCGCCATATGAGTGGGGCCCTACTGTACCCTCCTTGATCATCATGGAGTGCCCAGTGTTTTGAAATGATCATCTTTCTAGGAGAAAAAAAACTGAATAATTATTAATTATAATAATTGAAGAGCATTTTGCTGAAATTCAACCATCCAAGTGTTTTGTGTTTTTTTGCTGTTGCTCATGTTCTCTGCTTCTCTATTTTTTTCTTCCCTGTGAGATGCCAATAAAAAGTAAGGCTTCTATACCTTCAAACAGCTGTGCAGAAGCAGGAATTTCATCAAGTGTATCTTGCTATACAGAGTTTAGAAAAACTGCACCTCTAGGAAGCCCCTCCACAGTACAACCATTAAAAAGGTGCAGGAATCTTGTCCTCCTTTGCATTTGCTCATCCTATCAGCAGCTGATCAAACAATCCACAGTTGAGGCTCTGAGAACTGTGGATAGAGTGCTGAAACAAAGCACCCAGATTCCTCTCTCCCAAGCAGAAAAGTGAAGGGCCCATGGAAGCCCTGGCAAACGGGCTGTCAATCTTGTGCAGCTAAAGATACAGGTGAAGGCCCAGGGGAGCCAACGCTAATGGGCAGTAAATCTTGTCACACAGGCCCAGGATCAGAACAAGGTGGTTTGTTGAACAGCTCCCTTTTGGGTGCTAAGCTAGTTTTCTCTAGGACATCAACCACTACACTACAGCAGTACATCTCTAAAAGCAATCCAAGCTTATGGTGCAAATCATTTCAGCCATTAATTAAGAGCAGATATCTGTTTCTGAGTATAATGCTAATCACATGTATGCCACCTTTGGTTCCATAACAGAAGAAAGCTTGGATATAAATGTAAGAAAATACATAAATACAATATGTTAAGCAGCCAAAAAGTATAAGGAAATAACACTGTGTGAAAAGATTGTAATACTACCACTCTATATTTAAAGAAGATGAATTACTCAGGATTTTTCCTTTTCTGGTCTCCCATCAGCCAATTTGCAAAAAGGCAAGTTATGGTTCTGAGGGAGTAGTCAAACAAACCAATAGTCAATTAAGTAAAAAAAATCACAGTCACTGGACATATAAACACGTCAGCTGATGTTTACACCACAGACACACATTTTATTATTCCTATTGCACTAATCTCTAACAAACAAACACACTGTCATCCTTTGTTGGTGAAGTTGGAAGAACAATCAAAAGATTCTGCTCAGCAACAAAAAAATGTAGAAAAATAAACAAAAAGACTTTCTGGATGTCAAAGGGAGACAAAGAAGATATACAGGCGGAAACTGCTACAGCCTAAAACCATGTTAAATTAAATCCAAATATTTATTTTGGTTCACATTGGAAGTATTCTTGTCCTGCACAATTATGGACTCTGCAGACAAAACATAAATAAACGGGGCTTCAGGCAGCAAAGTTAGGCTATATTGTGCTCTAGGAAAACACTACTGCTACAATCCAGCACCATGGTAGTCACATTTAAGCCTATTTATTTGAATCAGTGTCTAAATTAGTGCTGGCTGCTGGCCTATACCTAAAACTGCACCGAGCCCTCTTACTTTTCTGATGATCATAGGACAGTAGAACAAACAACTGAGACTGACGTGCAAGGTTCCAGCCTATTTTCCATTTATTCCTATAAAATACTTACCAGGCAATCAATACATTGTAAGGGCAGCTACAAAATACCGATTAAATAGCTCACTTCACTAAACAGCAATTAGCCAATAAAGCTGCCCTGAGGCAACATGCAAAACATCCTTCTGCAGTAAGAAAACATGAATTACTTACTAGAATTCCATGCTATAAGACTCGGGAGAAAACATAAACTGAGATCAAATTACAGGATGATCACTAATCCTGCAACAGTAATAAGTCATCCTAGGAAATGGAAAATAACATTTACTACAGATGCCTAACAGTGCCATTGTGCTTGATTGGGTCCCCATCACTTCTTCCCTGGGGTTATGGAACATCCACGTCTGCAAACTATGGCATCTGTGGGAAATTACTCCCTGTACCTGCTTCTCCCTAGTGAGCAATCACCTCTGTAGCCATTCCCTTCAACCTAGGAGTGTCCACAGACTGATAAAGATGATGGTGGTTGCTCCTTACTATCAGTTCTCTTTACAGGGAAATGTGCAAATATAGATCGCTATCACAACTATACTCAGATCCACAGAAGCCTCCAGATCTGGGCCAGGATATGGCAGCTGCTGGGTTTACTCCTCTGTCTATAAGAATATGCACACACAGATAGTAATAACTGTCATTTGCCCAGTCTCCTAAGCCTCTGGATCTGAGCAGGCACAGGCTACAGCAGAAGGCTGCTCTCTTTTACAAACTATCCCTGTGAGAAGATGTGAACACCCACAGGGATTGATCTCTACCATCTCTTGCCTGAGACCCGGTTACTCCTAAGTAGGGATGGAAAAATCTGTCAATTCTGGTTCAGTTTCTCATTTTTCCAATCTTAAATTCAGTCCTCCACAGTTCTGTAGCTATCCGAGAATCTTTTTTTAAAAAATCCTCATAAAAATTCTCCAGCATTTTAGTGTGAAGTTCTCCTAATAAACACAATTTTGTAGGCAGTTTTGACTAATGTATACATTTTGCAAGCAATTTCTCATCATATAATGCATTTTGTATGTTATTTTCACTCATATATTCATGTTTATGCACACTTTCCCCTAATATATGCATTTTTGTAAACATTGGTTGGCAAACTACATTGCAAAATTTGAATAAGTACAAAGTTTGAAGGATGGCTGTGTTTTGGTTCTCATATTGTTTCAGAAAAGACGAATTTGATAGATTTGGCCTGAAATGCAATCTGAATCAAATTTCTCTCCCATCCCTACTCCCAACATTTGCAGCCAGTGGTACGCTGGAAATGCAATGCAGCCCTGCCCTGCATTCTGCCAACTCTAGGACCTTGTTTCTCTCTCTCGCCAATCCATATTTCTCTCCCATTGCTGTGAAGTACAACTAGAATCATTATTATTATTATTATTTTATTCAATTTCTATACCGCCCACAGCCAACGGCTCTCTGGGCGGTGAACAGCATAAATTTAAAATACAATATAATAAAATCACATATCAATACCACACACATAACAAAATTCCAAAGACTAAAAACATATTACATAATTGTTCTAGTACACTAAGATGTAATAAATATACTAAGAATATTAAAATATTAAAATGCCTGGGAAAAGAGGTACGTTTTAACCTGGCGCCGAAAAGAGAGCAAAGTTGGCGCCAGGCGCACCTCGTCAGAAACACTATTCCATAGTTCGGGGGCCACCACTGAGAAGGCCCTAGATATTGTCATCCTCCGGGCCTCTTTAGGAGTCGGTACCCGGAGGAGGGCCTTCGATGTTGCACGCAGTGTACGGGTAGTTTCATATCAGGAGAGGCGTTCCATCAGGTATTGCGGGCCCGCGCCGTGTAAGGCTTTATAGGTCAAAACCAACACTTTGAATCTGGCCCGGAAACATATAGGCAGCCAGTGCAAATGGGCCAGAACAGGTGTTATATGTTCAGATCGTTTGGTCCTAGTCAACAATCGGGCCGCAGCGTTTTGCACGAGCTGCAGTTTCCGAACCGTCTTCAAAGGTAGCTCCACGTAAAGCGCATTGCAGTAGTCCAATCTTGAGGTTACCAGAGCATGGATAACTGAAGCAAGGTCGTTGCTGTCCAGATAGGAACGTAGCTGAGCTACCAACCGAAGTTGGTAGAACGCACTTCGTGCCACCGAGGCTACCTGGGCCTCAAGTGACAATGAAGGATCTAGAAGAACTCCCAGACTACGAACCTGCTCCTTCAGGGGGAGTGTAACCCCGTCCAGAACAGGTTGAATATCCACCATCTGATCAGAGAAACCGCTCACTAACAGCATCTCAGTCTTGTCTGGATTGAGCTTCAATTTATTAGCTCTCATCCAGTCCATTATTGCAGCCAGGCAACGGTTCAGTACATTGACAGCCTCACCTGAAGAAGATGAAAAGGAGAAGTAGAGCTGCGTGTCATCAGCATACTGACGACTACGCACTCCAAAACTCCTGATGACCGCCCCCAGCGGCTTCATATAGATATTAAAGAGCATGGGGGACAGAACTGACCCCTGCGGGACCCCATACTGGAGAACCCAGGGTGTCGAGCAATGCTCCCCAAGCACTACCTTCTGGAGCCGACCTACCAAGTAGGAGCGGAGCCACTGCCAAGCAGTACCTTCCACTCCCAACTCAATAAGTCGCTCCAGAAGGATACCATGGTCGATGGTATCAAAAGCAGCTGAGAGATCAAGGAGAATCAACAGGGTTACACTCCCCCCATCCCTCTCCCGACACAGGTCATCATACAGGGCGACCAAGGCTGTCTCAGTACCAAACCTGCAACAAGAGTCTGGCATAGAGAAGATAAAAATATTTAAACTTTTGGAGGAGATTGTTTAATGCAGCCAGTAATGTTACTGTTTATGAGCATTATCTGCTGCATTATGCACTGTAGTTTGAACTTTTTTAAAATGCTGTTTTATGTTGTAAACTGTTTCAGGGAGATTGATCTGACCTGTTTCTCTTTTGTGTTGGTAGTTTGTTGTAATCCACCCTGGTACCATATGATGAATGTGCTCATCAATCAAAATAAAGGAATAAAGGAATAGTGGCATACAGTCAAGAACACATGAAGAACCTACTGGATCAGGCCACTGGCCCATCTAATCCAGCATCCTGTTCTCACAGTGGCCAACCAGATGATTGTGGGAATCCTGCAAACAGGACCTGAGCACAAGAGCACTCTCCCCTCCTGAGGTTTCCAGCAACTGGTATTCGGAAGCATACTGCCTCTGACTGTGGAGGCAGATCATAGCTATCAAGGCTAGTAGCCACCAATAGTCTTTTCTTCCATGCATCTGTCTAATCCTCTTTTAAAGCCCTCCAAGTTGGTGGCCATCATCGCCTGCTGTGGCAGCAAGCTCCACAGCTTAACTATGCACTGCATGAAGAAATACTTTCTTTTATCTGTCTGGAATCTTCCACCATTCAGCTTCATTGGATGTTCACAAGTTCTAGTGTTATGACAGAGGAAGAAAAACTTCTATCATATCACTCAAAGTTCTATCAGAGAAAGGCAGTCTCCAGACTAGGTTTGGAACTAGTTTAAGATGAGAACGAACATCATTGGGTATTGGGGAAAGCTGCAGTGGAAGAGCAGGCAGAAACCGACTTCACATTCCAGGTGGAGTTGGGGTACTCAGCAGCCACTACACTTCGAGCAAGCTGAGTTCTTCAGTCCTTACTACATACCTCTGCTGGTCCCCACACTATCCTGATAAGGCCTGTGGCCCAGTAAAACAGCACATGCTTTGCATGTAGAAGGTCCATAGTTAAATCCCTGTCTCCTGTTTAAAAAAGGGATCAGGTAGGAAGTGATGGGAACAGCCTCTGCCTGAGACTCTGGAGAACCGCTGTCAGCAGGGTATACTATATTGGGCTAGGTGGACCAATCATCTGACTCAGATCTTCATAGGGTAATATGATAGGCAGAAACAATGGCAGCTGCAAGGGAGAGCTCTTACACCAAAATGCAGCCCTAATGTGTTTGTCAAAACATTATATATATATATATATTCCTCTCACCTGGAATCGTAAAAGTTCAGTTTTCCAGATTTTTCAATGCCTGGGTGTTCAAGTACCTGGTCTGACATGCTCACTTCTCCTCCTCATCCCAGCCTAAATAGCCAAGTCAAAGGATCAAATCGACATGCAAATCAGGGTTGCCAGGTACATGGCCTGAGACTGATCCTGTATCTTTAGGAGAAGAGAAAGTCAGCCAAGTGCAGGTGTTCTTGCAACACTGTAATGAGAAAAACCGGGCCAGGCCTGGCAACCAAGAGGTCTTCTGTATCTTTCAACGGTGTGCAGGGGGAAGGGAGAATTCCACCTTGAACCTGGCAACCCTAATGCAAATACAGGCTTCATGCTGGCATTCTAGACACCGAACTAGTACAGTGGAATTACATTTCGCTTAAACTTCTGCTGGACTTCACCAACGTGATTATGGTCTGTTCTCATTTCAAAAATTCCCCTTAAAACATAGTGTTCAGACGGGTTTTGAACCCACAATGCCCAAATTTATTCTTCTAAAAAAGAGGTAAGCTTAATGGCTTTGTGCACCTTGGCATTTTTTAGTGATTACTTAAGGGGGGGTCCTGAAATTTGAAAGCATAACTCCCCCCAAATAAAACCCTCACCAAACTGTATCAAATATTGTTAAATGATCTGTGAATCTGTACATCTCTCATACCAATAAGATCTGGGGGGCTGGGGGAGTGAATTGTGTCAGACAGCATATGGGGCAGAAAATTTCCCAGTGCTTAATTTTTTTCACATAAGAATTCCACAAGGTTATTAGTCCGGGCTAGTGCCAGGCATGACTGGGCCCTTGAGCACCAGCCTGCCCACAGCGCTGTAAGGCTAAACACCCCCATCCGATACAGGTGGCATGGGGTTTAAATAAGCCCATCCGACCTACCTGTCACATCTGTGCATACACCCTGTGTGCTGTGTATGCAAGCTTATCATCACCCACAATAGTGGCAGGGGCTACTAGGGACACCCCCACTGCCATCTTGGGTGGTGGCAGACATGCATGCACAGCATGTGGGGCATGCACACTGATGCAACAGGTAGGTGGGATGGGTGGGCTTATTTAAGCCTTGCACCACCTGTATCGGGGAGCTGGGGGCGCCTGGGGGCTCCTGCAAGCTCTTGCTTTGTGATCCGTGGCAATATCAGGCCACTGAGTCCTGCAACCCAATGCTGCTATGGATTGCTAAGTGGGAGCTTCACCCTCCCATCCTAAGGAGGGGCCCCTCTGGGCTGCAGAAGCCCTCGGCCGGGGCCCAAGCTGGCTGCCCACTGGCACTGGCACTGCTATTAATAACAATGAATGAATGACAACTGCAAATACAATATTAGACAAGCTTGTGAGTTTCAATGTTTTTAGTTTCGCCAAATACAAGTAAACTAAACATGCTAAATTAGATCACTCTCTAGAGTATTAGAAAATTTTCCAATGCAAAACACCCTATGCAAATTACCCTAATCTGCATTGGAAAATTTCCTAGCAATTTTTCCAGTTCAATACTTTCTGGAAAACTCATGTCGCTGGTCAAAATCACTCCTGGCTTCCTACAGATTCTTTGGTCAGGGCTCAGGTTCCTGCAGCAGGAGGTTTGTAGCAGAGAAGGGGTGAATGAGGGGACCACCCTTCTCTAGAACTGCTAGCAAGGAGCCCATACTATTAACAGTTCACACTATTAAGACCTACTGTCTTTCCTCAAATCTATCCTTGATCCTAGTTTCTAAAATGGCTTTAATTCAGTGGGACATACTTACAGAGACAGTGACACCCAATTTAGTTGCTACCCCCTAAATCAATGTCACTTGTTTATGCAGGCAGCAAGTCCCAGGATAACCCTTGTGTGTTTTTTTAGGTCACACTCAGGTCACTGTGTGCTTAAACAGAGAACTCCACATAGTTCTGCACATACAAAAAAAGTACAGTGCTATCGTGGTTCGGGTTTTTTTTTTTATTTGAAAAAAAGAGCAAAAAACCCACTATTTTTTTCTTCCTTCTTTGTGGACCATTAGGGGTGCAACCCTCTTTCAATTTTGTGCTTACTCAGTCAGTTATCCCCAATATAAAAGAAATAAAGTGTCCCTGAATAATTATTTTCTTCCCTTCTTTCTGATCAATTCACTTTGTCTTAGCTCTTTGATCATGCCAATAATCAGAAAAATTGATTTGGTTGTTATGTCAGAATAACTAATAATATAAACATGGCTGATGTTACTCGTAAATCAGTATTTTAAACTCTTCAGTAGCGGTATATGCTGCTTATAATAACCTTCTGTTTTCACAAACTTAAAACTTTATCCCTTATGGGAGAAGTAAAGGAAATAAGACATTTACATTCATTTTATTGTCGAATATGAATTATTCTATCATAGTAAGAAAACTGAATTTTAGTTATTTCTAAAATCCAGAATGGGTATGGTATTCTTTCTTTCTTTCTTTCTTTCTTTCTTTCTTTCTTTCTTTCTTTCTTTCCTATCTATCTATCTATCTATCTATCTATCTATCTATCTATCTATCTATCTATCTATCTATCTATCTCACCCTTCCTCCTAGAAGGAGCCCAGGGCAACAAACAAAGAACAAAACACTAAAAACATCTCAAAAACAAAACACCTTAAAAACAAATTAAAAATAAAATATCTTAAAAATGTCTTTTAAAACATCTTAAAAAACCATTCCAACCCAGACGCAGATGGAATAAGGTCTCTACATAAAACGCTTGTTGAAAGAGGAACATCTTCAGTACGTGCCAAAAAGATAACAGAGATGGCACCTATCTAATATTTAAGGGGAGGGAATTCCAAAGGTAGGTGCCACAATACTAAAGGTCCACTACATAGCTATGTTGTGCGGAACAGACTTCTTGATAAGATGGTATCTGCAGGAGGCCCTCACTTGCAGAGTGCAGTGATCAACTGGGTATATAGGTTGTAAGACTGTCTTTCAGGTATCCTGAAAAAAAACCTCTCAAAAGCTCAAAACACCTTTCAGATGAAATTTTAGACATGGGAAAGTGTGGCTGATGCAATGATTTCAAAAAGTGTAAGAGATGTAAGATTGCCAGCTTTTGGTCAAGTCAATGCAGCTGTGCCTTTTACAGTACTTCATGTACAGACATTAGCTGGTAATTACTTTATCTCCATGCTATCATAAATTTAATCTGCCGATTTCTGTACATCAAGCAACTACTTGCAGTAGGATCCTAGGATCCAGGAGATTTGATGTACTAAACGGCAACATTCAGAACCCACTGGGGGAACATTTCAATCTCTAAAGATGTTCTGCAACTGACCTTGAAATCACCATGATTTTTTTATTATTAAAAAAAACCCCACTCTTACATAGAAGCTGCAGTGTGGTACTGCTCATCTATAATTTATTATAGCAAGTTTGGTTCTATTCAATTCAGATTTAATCAGGACCCTGGGATTCTTTACAGCTATAGGTGCTAAATTAGCATATCACCAATTTTTGGTGCCTTGAGTACGTTACTGTTCCTATCCTATTTACATTTGCATAGAAGTATCACAGACCTAGGGCTGTATCTTAAATTTGGCCCCACTGTTTATACTCCGCCCTCCTCGTATTAGGGTGTGTGTGAGGCATACTAACTGGAGGTAACACTTCATGTGTCTGATAGAGTGGGCCCTAGTCCGTGTAAGATTATGCCACAATAATAAATCTGTTGTGTGAATATGAAGCATGGCCCTTCTAAATCATGCCTCAACAGCACGTAGAGACTGATGGAGACAGACTAAAAGTCACAGGTTCAGATTCACTCACATCAAGCAATCTATTTCAGGCACAGGGATTGATTACTAAAAGCATGGCTGCCAACTCTCCTTTTTTTTTTTTAATAATCTCTGTCCAAGCAAAGAGTGTATTTTTAGCTGATGCAAAGAGAAGTGCAGTGCCACACTGAACTGACAGATTCACTTATGTGGGCTTAAGGAAAACCTTGATAAACATAGGTTGCACTTCCACTGAAAGCAAACTGCTCATGCAACTGCAATGAGAATGGGATTAATGTTAAACTAGAGTCTGTAAGAATTTTCATTAGTGCAATAATCCATAGTAACTCCAACACTGATTTTGTTTACAAAACACATTTTTAACATTCTTTCCAAGTATGATAGAAACAAACATGATTTTATTTAACTATTTCAAGTATTTATCAGCTCCATGGATTTAATATTCAAATTTTATATGGCACTCTGACAAATTATCTACAACAGCACTGCTTAAATATGCTTAAGTTCTTATTAATTTACTCCATGTAAATTTATGGCAATAAATTTATCACCTTTTTTACTAACTTGTAGGTTAAAACTTAGGACTATCAGGGTAGAACTACACAATGAAACAACACAGGGCTATTACAGAAAATGACAGTCCTATGTTGATTCCTCTCTCTGTGTGTAACATACAGCAAATCTGACATAATCATATTGTGCATTTTCACTTTCCCATCCTCTCCAGCCAAGTATGTGGTGTGGAATCAGGGAAGAGCCCAACAATAATTACATTAAGAAACAGGGTAAGGTTTTTTTTAGAAAAAGAAACAACTTTATTTAGTAAGATAAAATAAAGAAAACACAAAAAGAGTAACATATGCAAACATTAACTTAGCATGACTACAATTCAACAAATTCTGTTGTTCATTTTCTTTGCAGGCTTTCAATCTGCATTAATTGAGACAAGATTGTGTTCACAAATTCTGAGGGCAATAATCCAAGTTCTATGCTATTGAATGAAAATTTCCATTGAAGGAAAAAAGATCTCCATGTTTTCAGTCATTTTAATCATTTTTCCAAATCTGCATATAATGGTCTGAGGGACGATCTTCAAAATCTATTTGAGGCTACAATTCTAACAGAATTCAAAAGAACTTATTTCTGAATAGACATGTTTAGGATTGCACAGTCAGTTGTGTAATTAATAAAGCTGTACCATATTGTATATGTCTCTGGTTGTGGCCAAGCTGGCTGGGGCTGATGGGAGTTCAAAAAAAGTAGCTTTTCCAAGCTATGCTTCTGGGCAGCATCGCTCTTCCCTCATGCTCTGGGTTAGAAGGCACGAGGAAGGAAGTGGAGAGAGAGGGGGAAAATGCTACCACAGTGGAGGGAGAAAGCAGAAGGAGAAGGCAGCTGCAGAATGGAAGTAAAGAGCTGTGGAGGTGAGTGACGGTGATGTGTGCATGTGTGTTACCCTTTCCGGCTTGCAGGGGTGAACTTCACACTCCCCCTACTGCCCCCCCACCCCTGCTCTTTCGCCTCCCTGTCTGCCCCCCCCACTCTGTTTCTGTCAACAGCACAAGAAAACTGGGAAATAATGAAACAAGCAATTCCTGTAATCACTGCAGTGCTGACCTACCCCAACACCAAATTTGTTTTCTGCCTTTTTTGGGGTAGGGCTACAAATGACACAGCTCAGTGTAGTTTTAAGAAATATAATTATCGTGATTAGCATTACTCATTTTGAGATGGCAGCAGTTCTTTTCATGTACTTCGTCATGTTGTGCTATACAGGACACATTTTTTAAGCATTCTGGGCCAATCATGCAATGGAAATGTGCATGGTTTGCAACTGTGCTGGGATTGTGGAATATTGCCAGAACTAGAGAGCAAAATCTAGCTGCTGTTAAAATAATCTTTATAATGTGAGAGTATTTTTTTTTTAAGGGCAGGTTTCTAGAACTAATGGTTCTGGTTTCTAACTATTTAATTGACACTGGCAATTGTTTGAAAACAGTAATTTTGACAGTCCCCCTAGGGTCTGTCAACAGGGCTAGCCAACACGATGCCTCTTCATTGTTTTGGACTAAAACTCCCATGAGCCCCAACCAGCACGGCCAATTGTCAGGGATTATGGGAGATGTAGTCTACACCACCTGGAGGGCACCATATTGGCTACCCCTTCCCTAGAAACAGTACAAGAAAAATAATTATAGTACTAATAGGATGAAATGGGTGTGTTTTCCTTGGCTTAGAAGCCCATTTCAGAAGCCATCACACTGGGTGGTATTCAGTTAACACATCTTATCAATGCAAGGATTTCCATTTGCACAACAAGACTCCCGCCTCAACTAGGGTTGCCAGGTCGGAACCATTCAAAAACCTGAGAAAATGGGGGCGGGCCCTAGTGACGTCACGAGGTGGGCCCTAGTGACGTCACGGGGCAGGCCCTAGTGATGTCATTAAACATGATACATTGTATCAACCACAGTTGCTTGGAGCATACCATTCAAAAAAAATTCTCTGGAGATTAAAATAGAAATCTTACCTAAAATAGGGTGTTCCTAGGTCCATCTGAAGTGACAAAGTCATTCTTTCTCACAAGCTTAGGGTGATGCAAAATGGAAATGGACTGCCTTCAAGTTGATCCCAGATAGGGTCTTCATGGTAAGCAGTATTCAGACAGAGGGGGTTTACTATTGCCTTCCTCTGAGTCTGAGAGGCCCAAGGTCACCCAGGGAGCTTCATGGCTGTGTGGGGATTCAAACTCTGGTCTGCCAGGTCACAGTTCAACGCCTTTAGGGAACATTTAATCTAGCTTACTTGCTTCTGGCAAGAAGGGTTTACGTGCCCTCAGGCCAGGCCATTACTGGAAGAAAGAAGCTCAGTGTTGCAGAGATGTTAGATGGGAGAACAGATGGATGCCCCTGAAGGCAGCAACTGTAAACATGCTTATTAAGGAACTAAGCCCCATAGAACTCAATAGGACTTACTTCTGAGTAGATACGGTTGCAGCCATGTTAAGGACAAGGGAGGGCATTCTAGGCAAGCAGTTGGCAACTGCCTGTCAGCATTGTGCTGTTGCTAAGACTTGACTGGGGATCATCCACAAAGTTATCCATAAGGCACTGCAACTTTATGTGTTGGCTGGCTACTGCAGTGGATGTCCCCTAATATTTATGGCCATACAAACAGGGTGAGTGTAGGCAGCAATTGCCTTTCTACTTTACGAGGCCTTATATAGGACCAACAGGCAGCAGGAGAGAGGGGAGGACCAGAAAAAGAAAAAAAATAAAAATAAAGGAAGAGAGCGCCTCCTCCTAAGCAATAAGCATGTGCATTGTGCAGAGCGCCTGCCTCTGTTTCCCCCTGAAGCTGCCCCACCCAGCCTCGACGCCAGCGCCTTCTGGGCCAGGCAACCTTGGTGATCTCTGGGCCGCTTCAGCCCCGGCACCTCTCTGCCCCCCCCTGAGAAAAATCAACTCATTTGAAATGTGGTGCTGGAGGAGAGCTTTGCGGATACCATGGTCTGCAAAACAGACAAATAATTGGGTGTCAGAACAAATTAAACCAGAACTATCACTAAAAGCTAAAATGATGAAACTGAGGTTACCATACTTTGGACACATAATGAGGAGACATGATTCACTAGAAAATATAATAATGCTGGGAAAAACAGAAGGAAGTAGAAAAAGAGGAAGGCCAAACAAGAGATGGATTGATTCCATAAAGGAAGCCACACACCTGAACTTACAAGATCTGAACAGGGTGGTTCATGACAGATGCTCTTGGAGGTCACTGATTCGTAGGGTCGCCATAAGTCGTAGTCAACTTGGAGACACATAACAACAACAAATAGCTCCCAAATAGCTCCCAAATGTTTCCCTTGCTTCTGATTGCATGGGACAAGAGAGTATGTGACCTATAGCTGTTCATTCACACAATATGCCACCATGGTTTAGCATTACATCTGAACATAACTACTCTGTCTTCAACAGCAGCCAAACAAATTACTTCAAATGCCCATAAGCAAATCAGGATGTGCCAACCAGAAGTATACAGCCTCTGAATGTAGATTCCATTTGCAGCCTGTTAAGGACAAGGGAGGGCCTTCTAGGCAAAACAGACAAATAATTGGGTGTTGTCAGAACAAATTAAACCAGAACTATCACTAGAAGCTAAAATGATGAAACTGAGTTTATCATACTTTGCACACATAATGAGAAGACCTGATTCACTAAATAAGACAGTAATACTGGGAAAAACAGAAGGGAGCAGAAAAAGAGGAAGGCCAAACAAGAGATGGATTGATTCCATAAAGGAAGCCACAGACCTGAACTTACAGGATCTGGACAGGGTGGTTCATGACATATGCTCTTGGAGGTCACTGATTCATAGGGTCACCATAAGTTATAATCGACCTGAAGGCACATAACAACAACAACAAACCTCCCTGATAGACTGTGGGAATGCTGTGGACACAATATATTTCAACTTTAGCAAAGCTTTTGACAAAATGCCACATGATATTCTGATTAGCAAGCTAGCTGAATGTGGACTGGATGGAACAGCTATTGGGTGGATCCACAGTTGGCTACACAATCATATTCAGAGTGCTAATCAATGGTTTCTTCTCAACCTGGGGGGGGTAACTAGCTGGCTACTATAGGGCTTGGTCTTGGACCCAGTGCTCTTCAACATTTTTATTAATGACTTGGATGAGGAGGGGCAGGGAATGCTTATCAAATGTGTAGATGATGCAAAATTGGGAGGAATACCTAATTCCATGGAAGACAGAAACAAAATTCAAAGGGATCTTAATAGGCTGGAGCATTGGGCTAAAAACAGCAGAATGAAATTTAACAGGGATAAGTGCAAAGTTCTACACATAGGAAAAAGAAACCAAATGCAGTTATTAAGATGGGGGATACTTGGCTCAGCAATACTACATGCAAGAAGGATTCTTGGGATTGTTGTTGATCACAAACTGAATATGAGCCAACAGTGTGATGTGGCTGCAAAAAAAGCAAATGCTATTTTAGGCTGCATTAACAAAGTGAGTGAAGTACTAGTTCTCCTTTATTCAGCACTGGTTAGGCTTCATCTTGAGTACTGCGTCCAGTTCTTGACACCACACTTTAAGAAAGATACAGCAAACTAGAATGGGTTCAGAGGAGGGTAACGAGGATAATCAGGAGACAGGTAACAAAGTCCTATGAGGAGAGACTGAAAGAACTGGGCATGTTTAGCCTAGAGAAGAGCAGACTAAGGGGAGATATGATAGCACTTTTCAAATACATGAAAGGTTGTTACACAGAGTAGGGCCGGGATCTCTTCTTGATCGTCTCAGAGTGCAGGACATGGTATAATGGGCTCAATAATGCTGGAAGCCAGATTTCGACTAAACATCAGCAAAACTTCCTAACTATTAGAGCCATACAGCAATGGAACCAATTACCTTAGAGAGCTAGGTAGGTAGTGGGCTCTCCGACATCAAGGAAGCCACAGACCTGAACTTACAAGATCTGAACAACAGGAACACCACACAAGCAGAGGAAAGTACAAAAGAGAAGAGAGGCAAAGGTAAGTGGGAGGCAGCATGTTATATACAGGGAGACAGTGAGCAAAGGATTTCATATAACAATCCCACCGAGCCACCCATCCCAGAATGACAGATCAGGCTCTATACCTCAGGAGTGCTTTCCTGCTAGCAGGATGGGATTGGAAATCCAAACATTAAATCCCATTCAGTTGTGCAGCTCACTCTGATAGGCAAGTCACATGCTCTCTCACAGCCTAACAATACTTCACAGGGTTGATGTGAAGCTATAGTCCTGCTCTGATCTTATTGGTGGAAACTATAAATGTAATAAGCATGCATTTACAGCAACAAGGAAATGCCAAGTCTTGTTTGTTTTTTCTTCCTCCCTATCCCCATTTTCACTTGCTTTTAACTCCAACATTTACTATTAGTTAACAGGCAATTTACCAAATGCAAATGAGTAACAGCCAGCATTTCTTTTCCTCTCTGTGTTTTAACTTTTTGCTGGCTGGGATGAAAGTGGTGAAAGACGTAGAAGTGGAAGGGGAGAGCAGCTTGTAAAATAATCACTTCTGCCTCCTCTTCCCAGATGCCAAATCTCAGAAGCAGTGTTACAGTGCTGTTTATATATATATATATAAACAATAATCCCATGTTTGTTTATTTGGACGTAAGAGCTAGTATTTTTATTTACTTACATAAAACATTTGTACACTGCCTTTCTTCTTCAATACCTTCTCCACAAGACGACTAAGTTTAATGGGCTATATAGAACATCACTGTACCCTATGACTTTCTAAGTTACTGTAGCCCAGGCCAGTAGCCAGGGGCTTCGGCTGGAGGAGGTTACTGGTCCCCATCCCCCTAATTTTTTTCTGCCCACAATATGTATTAAAAATAATTAAATGTATTACTTTTTTCTGGCTTCCCTACGCTTTTTGGTGCCTCCCAAATGTTTAGACTGACTATGTGCCTGCTGTACCTTGCAATGGGGCTTTAACATTCCAGACTGTTCTTTTCCAAGATCATGCATCTTACCTTTGGTAGCTGGATACCTCCTCTTTCAGACTGTTTCCCCCCTTTCAAACAAACTATTAATCTGCATCTCTCTACCTATGTATTACCTTCCCTGCCTATTTACATTTTCTGCCTTAGGATGCAATCTTATGCACTTACCTAGGACTTACTTACAAGCAGACATGTAGAAGAATTTGCCATTATTTATTTTGTATTCCACCCTAGCAAAGTAAGCTACAACCACATCTACAGATCATGCAATTAAAAAAAATATTTTCTATGTTACAGCTGCTTTGTATTTGCATAATAATAATTTGCACATTTCCATATTTGCATTAATAACAATATGTTTCTGTTGCAACAGACATTTACCAAATCTATATATTTATTGGCTCACTTTCCTCCAAGGAACTCCAGAAGGCATAAATAGTTCTCCTTCATGTCCATTTTATTCTTACAACCCTTTGAGGTGCATTAAATTGAGAGAGAGACAGTGACTAGCACAAGATCACTAAGAAACTTCTATAGCAGTGTGAAGCTTTGAACAAAAATCATCCTGGTTACTGTCCAAATACTTTCTAGCTGATACAAGTACAGTGGCTATTTATTGTCCTGGTTCTACCCTACAGATCCTCCACCTGCCTTTCATTTCCTCTAACCTCCATAGTCTCTCCAGTCAATCCCCCTTTTTAAAAGGTCTTGTTCCTTCCCACTCTATTTTCTATATTTTGGTACATGCATTTTCTTTACTGCTTGCCTTTTTAAAAAAACCAGTACCGCTGGTTTGGACTGAGGAAAAGGTGTGTTGCTTTGCTCTAACTCCCGTGGATGGCAGGGAGAGTGAGCGATCTCTTACTTTTAAACCATTTAGGAAGGCAGATGGGGGGAGAGAATGGGGGTGGGGGCAGGGAGAGTGAGCGATCTTACTTTTAAACCATTTAGGAGGGCAGGTGGGGGAAGGGAATGGGGTGGACGGCAGGGAGAGTGAGCGATCTTACTTTTAAACCATTTAGGAGGGCAGGTGGGAGGAGGGAATAGGGGTGGATGGCGGGGAGAGTGAGCGATCTTACTTTTAAACCATTTAGGAGGGCAGGTGGGGGGAGGGAATAGGGGTGGATGGCGGGGAGAGTGAGCGATCTTACTTTTAAACCATTTAGGAGGGCAGGTGGGGGAAGGGAATGGGGTGGACGGCAGGGAGAGTGAGCGATCTTACTTTTAAACCATTTAGGAGGGCAGGTGGGGGGAGGGAATAGGGGTGGATGGCGGGGAGAGTGAGCGATCTTACTTTTAAACCATTTAGGAGGGGAGGTGGGGGGAGGGAATAGGGGTGGATGGCGGGGAGAGTGAGCGATCTTACTTTTAAACCATTTAGGAGGGCAGGCGGGGGGAGGGAATAGGAGTGGACGGCAGGGAGAGTGAGCGATCTTACTTTTAAACCATTTAGGAGGGCAGGCGGGGGGAGAAAATGGGGGTGGGGCAGGGAGAGTGAGCGATCTCTTACTTTTAAACCATTTAGGAAGGCAGGCGGGGGAGAGAATGGGGGTGGGGGCAGGGAGAGTGAGCGATCTCTTACTTTTAAACCATTTAGGAGGGAAGGCGGGGGGAGGGAATAGGAGTGGACGGCAGGGAGAGTGAGCGATCTTACTTTTAAACCATTTAGGAGGGCAGGCGGGGGGAGAAAGGGGTGGGGGCAGGGAGAGTGAGCGATCTCTTACTTTTAAACCATTTAGGAGGGCAGGCGGGGGGAGGGAATAGGAGTGGACGGCAGGGAGAGTGAGCGATCTCTTACTTTTAAACCATTTAGGAGGGCAGGAGGGGGCAGGGAATAGGAGTGGACGGCAGGGAGAGTGAGCGATCTCTTACTTTTAAACCATTTAGGAAGGTAGGCGGGGGGAGGGAATGGGGGTGGGGGTAGGGAGAGTGAGCGATTTTACTTTTTACTGCTGGGGGGTCCCTGCAGGGGCGGCGGCTGCTCAAGTCCTCCTGTCTGTCTGCACTGCAGTCCCTGCTGCCTGACTGAGAAAGAGCGGGAAGGCGGCCAGCTACAGCCCAACAGTATGCGTGTGTCAATCACGCATGCGTGGCTGAGGGGGCCAATGAAAAGCCGGAGATTCTCCAGTTTAAATAAAGTATTGCCGGAGGCCGGAGACGGTCCCCTTTTGCCGGAGACTCCGGCAGAAAACCGGAGACCTGGCAACCCTAGCCTCAACCCTCTGCATATCCCCCTTTCTCAAATCTGTTCTGGAGGGTTGGGGAAACCCCTACAACAAATTCAGAGGGTGCATGGGGGAAGGAGAGGGGGGACGTCCTATCCTATCACTCAAGCAAAAATCTTTGCACTGATGGGACCATGATTCAATACATTGGATACAAGCTATTATGTTAAATAGTGTTGATCATCAGTTCAGAGAAGAGGACATAATGGAAGTCTAGATTTAGTCTTTCCCTTCCCCCCCATCCTAAATTGATGATATGTGGTACCAAGCATAGCCAGACTGCTTCATTATTGGACTTTATGATTGATGGAAAACGTGCATGTAGCATGCATTTGCATTTCCTCTTATTGGACTGAGTTGCTAGAGAAAGGGAAATGGAGAACTACAAGAAGTAATGTCAATACCCTATGCTAGTGGCAGAATTATTATTCATTTTTTTAAAAATCAAGTCTCGAGGTCATATATGTCAAGCATACCTCAATTAATTTTTGAGACTAACAAATTTCTCTTTGTGTTCTGTTATTTTATATCTGTGTAATTAAACCCTGATAGTTATTGAAAACTTCCATCCTGATGAATATATTTATTTATTAATTAAAAAATTATATACTGCTGGATTGTAAGAAACCTCTAAGAGTTTTACCAAACCCCTTAAAATTGTCAATAAAACAGTTAAAAACACATAAAAACATTTTTAAACGAATTAAAAACAGCAACAGACACACACACAAAAAACCCCCCAAACATCAACATCTATGCATCTGGATAGGCTTGCCTAAACAAAAAAGTTTTAAGCAGGCACCAAAAAGAATGTAACAAAGGCACTTGCCTAATGTCAATGATTAAAAAGAAAGGGCATATTTAATTTGTTGTTATCTTGCAGTCATTTATTTCTTTTCTTTTTTGCTCTCTCTTTTAGTTTTGAGTGATTCACATCATGGCCAATTTTCTAATATGATGCTCTAATTTTAGGCTCTTCGTATGGCTAAAAGACATTGAGGAAGACTGCAGAGTGGTTGTAAGGCAACCACCCTTTGGTATGAGAGTTCAGAAATTTCTTGTTGTTATGTGCCTTCAAGTCGATTACGACTTATGGCGACCCTATGAGTCAGTGGCCTCCAAGAGCATCTGTTATAAACAACCCTGTTCAGATCATGTAAGTTCACGTCTGTGGCTTCCTTTATGGAATCAATCCATCTCTTGTTTGGCCTTCCTCTCTTTCTACTCCCTTCTGTTTTTCCCAGCATTATTGTCTTTTCTAGTGAATCATGTCTCGTGATGTCTCCAAAGTATGACAACCTCAGTTTCATCATTTTAGCTTCTAGTGATAGTTCTGGTTTAACACCCAATTATTTGTCTTTTTTTGCAGTCCATGGTATGCACAAAGCACTCTTCCAACACCACATTTCAAATGAGTTGATTTTTCTCATATCCGCTTTTTTCACTGTCCAACTTTCACATCCACACATAGAGATTGGAATACCAATGGTCTGAATGATTCTTATTTTAGTGTTCAGTGATACATCTTTCCATTTGAGGACCTTTTCTAGTTCTCTCACAGCTGCCCTCCCCAGTCCTAGCCTTCTTCTGATTTCTTGACTATTGTCTCCATTTTGGTTAACGACTGTGCCAAGGTATTGATAATCCTTGACAAGTTCAATGTTCTCATTGTCAACTGTAAAGCTGCATAAAACGTCTGTTATCATTACTTTAATCTTCTTGATGTTCAGCTGTAGCCCTGCTTTTGTGCTTTCCTCTTTAACTTTCATCAGTATTCGTTTCAGATCATTACTGGTTTCTGCTAAGAGTATGGTATCATCTACATATCTTAAATTACAGATATTTCTCCCTCAATTTTCACAACTCCTTCATCTTGGGCCAATCCCACTTTCCATATAGATTAAACAAATAGGATGAAAAAATGCACCAGTCTTACACCCTTTCTAATGGGGAACCAATTGGTTTCTCCATATTCTGTCCTTACACTAGCCTCTTGTCCAGAGTATAGGTTGTGCATCAGAACAATCAGATACCGTGGTACCCCCATTTCTTTTAAAACCATTCCATAGTTTTTTGTGATCTACACAATCAAATATTTTGCTGTAATCTATAAAACATGGGGTGATTTTCTTCTGAAATACCTTAGTCCATTCCATTATCCAGCGTATGCTAGCAATATGATCTCTGGTGCCTCTTCCCTTTCTAAATCCAGCTTGGATTTTTTTTTCCAGAGAGCCAGTTGTTAAACATTTACCAGCACACCACTGGATCCAGGCCATGTATAAGAGAAAAACTAACAACATACAGCACGGTGCAAATTCATTTTAATCAACTGCCAAAAGGTAAAACTTACCATCTCCCAAAAGCACCTAAAGGAACCAGAGCAACTATGAGTAGCTTTGCAAACAAGGACATATTTTGAACTGTTTATTTATTACAGCATGGATATTCCTGGTTTTCTGGGACATGTGGTCCCTGATGATGTGATAAATATCATCTCCCCAAATCCCACACATGACAGCTGCACAAAGTCTACTTATGTGGGCCTTAAACAGCATCCAGTCTGTCACTCAATACTAAAAGCTAATAGCAATACTCCAGTTGTAACCCAACAAAGTTAGGCAGTGTTCAAATATTCAAAAAATACAGCAGCTTTGTAGATGGGAATAAAGTAATTATGACATTTTTCAGTCTTAAACCTAATTGAACTATTAAAGTAAGTCCAACCACTGGGGAAATAAATCAGTAACGGTTTCCAACAATATTGACCAGCTGAGAGAGAGAGAGAGAGATGTTCAAAGTATTCAAAACCCTGTTTAGTTTTATTTATATTTATACCCTGCTTTTCTCTTTAAAAACTAGCAATCGAAGGGGCTTAAAAATAAAACAAAATACAATAAAATCACAAATCAATTAAAACCTTAAAATGTCCCAGCTTTGGGGAAGATCCCACATACAAAAAGTGTAGGATCTCCTTGATTGGACACTGACTTTTATCCATGAGAAGGGCATACACTAGCTTATTCCTAAACTCACGGTGCATAGAGATGAAACTGGAAATAATGGCCAAGTGGGCCCCTTGTCTCATCACAAGTGGTGAACATATAACTACAATGGACAGACCAGTGAATCTGATACTAGTGCTCAAAAGACAAAAGGTGTAATCCAGGGGCAGTGAACTAGTCAGGACACCCCCAACCTTTTTTTAATTGACACCCCCCCATGGCACCCATTGACTTTGACAGCACTGGCTTTGACGGTGGCACTACAAAACAACATGCACCATGGAGTGCTCTGTTGTTCCCTCCCCTGTAATCCCTGCATAACTTCTTGAATGAAAGACTGTGGGTTCTCTCACATTACTTTTTGCTACATTTAACTTCATCATCATCACTATCTACTCCCACAATGCGCAGGAGATAGGCTGTAGTTACCCCCTAGATTAGGCCTCAGTTACCCAATGTGCTTTACTTACTACTACTATAGGCCTGTACAAATTGTGGCCCATCACATCAAACACAGCACATCAGCTAAGTTTTGTTTGACAATGTCCCTGGTTCTGTCATCCTGGATAGGTGGCAAAAATAAGGATGCAGTGGATGGTGCAGTGGTGGTTCACAGGAGGATGCAGCATATAAGGAGTTGCTGCCAGTGACCAATAACTCAAGGGGAAGGCCTTCTGCACCCTTAGCAGTAGGCATCATAAAGTAGCAGCAGACACAGAGGGACATCTGGGTCAGCACTGTGCAAGTCCATGGCTGCAGACTGCCCAAGTATGGGTCATTAATGTCAGTGGTATGGCGGAGCACATCTAGCCAATCAGCTGCTCTACACCTGCACTTCTCACTATACTCACACTATGGGAAATGGACTGCCTTCAAGTTGATCTCGACTTATGGCGACCCTATGAACAGGGTTTCCATGGTAAGCAGTATTCAGAGGGGGTTTACCATTGCCTTCCTCTGAGGCTGAGAGGCAGTGACTGGCCCAAGGTCACCCAGTGAGCTTCATGGCTGTGTGGGGATTCAAACCCTGGTCTCCCCGGTTGTAGTCCAACACTCTAACCACTATTCCACATTGGCTTTCTACTCACACTGTACTCATACAGAAACACAGTCCAGTGAAAAGATAATGTTTTTGTTGTGTGGGTGTTTCTGGACTAGAAGGGTAATGTTTTGTGTGTAATGTTTGAAGTCCCCCAACTAGGCTTTGCACTAGTGATAACAGCAATGGATGTGAGGTGCTGTAGCACAGCCAAGCCAACACTCTCCTACACAGACACACATCAGTGTTAACCTGACTATTCTCAAGGAAGCAGCTCAAGGATACCACCTTTACAGCTTCCTAGTCTACAAGTTGCAATTCTAAAGGAAAGTGACTTAAAAAATAATGCAATGGACAATGAATCCCTTAAGTGCATAGGATACTTGACATCGATCGATATTACAGTTTCTTTCAACAGTGTGATTAAAACAGTACTGAGATTGTTTTCTGGATGATTCAGATGCAGTTGCATCTTCTCTGTCCCTTCCATCCTATGTGCAGCAATTCCCAACTTCCTAAGGGGGAGCAACAAAGGGGTGCAGTAACCCACAGTAGAGGAAACAGTCCTTCCTTTTTACAGTACCACTAGGTATTTCTACATCATAGTTTTTCAGCATTTGTCATCCATAAAACACACTGATCCACAAAATCTCTTCCAACAAATTTAGGAGACACATGATTGTTTGCATCATTGTTTCAACTCAAAGGGTTAAGGAAATGGCAGGCAAAGTGTGAGTGAAAGGAGAGGCATGAGGGAGCATGAGGTCTAGGAAGGCAGGGGGGACAATTGCTTGTATTGTTGCTTATAGATTTTTTTCCAGAAAAAAAACGTATTTTGCAGGTTTCCATTAACAAAGCATCATCATTCATTGATAGCAGTCCAGAACCCACAGTAGTGCAACACCAGTTTTAGGGCCAACTAAAATGTCACAAAATAGGGAGCAAGCTCTTCATCAGGTAGGATGCTAAACAAAACTCATGGGGGGCAGGAGGGGAACTGGTACAAGTTGTTCCCAAAGCCTGCAGTTTATAACAAACTTAAGTTTCAGTGCAGGAGGGGCTTTGCAGAAAATCATCTGTGCGCGTGCACACACACACCCATAAATCCTGAAACAATTCCAAAACAGAACGTTAATGGGGGACAAAGATTCACTACATACTTTAGCATTTACTCAAATATACGCTGCTCATATCCCTTTGGGAAAATGCCCAGAATTAAAGGAATAGCTTTATACCATAGTCTGAAAGTCAACTATCCCTGATCTCTTAATACAGGAAGCCAGGCTACATCCAACATCCATCAGAAACGTCAAGCCGGCCACCCCCAGACATTCCAAAGTTATTATTTCCTCATCTGAACTCTTCTGTTGCAATGGTAGGGGATGGAGAGATAACATTTCATGGCAACTATCAAAATTCATACTTGCATATCCTTGTGATAATATAAAGTAAATAGTGTCTTGTGTTGTATTCACTGTGGCCAAGAGTGCAATCTAAGGACTGGAGTAACTGTTTGGGACTTAAGGGTATTCAAATCCCAGCTTCACCAGAGTCATTAGGTAACCTAGAGCAATTCATGTTCAAACATTTAGAACCTATTTCATGGTAGGCATCAAATGAGTGCACAATGAGTTTGTACCAGCATATCCATAAAAATGGTAAAAAATGGTAAAATGATAATAATACCTGCCTCACCAGATTGTTGCAAGTAACAATTCCAAACACTTTGCAAAATCAATCTGTTATAATTTGGCTAATACAGCTACATAATTAAGGATGCTATTGGAGCTATACTTATTTCCTAGGAAATAAATCATACTGAACTCAGTGGCTCTTTCTTCCAATTCTCACCAGGTTTGCCATGTTACGCACAGTTCTATTGGTGGCTTAAACTGCTCCATGAAGGCAGTAGACATAGAGACTTTCAGTTTTGTCTGCTACTGACTCTGTGAGAATACAGGCTGACTTCTGACCACCTAACTGCTTGCCAAACAGAGAGCCAATCAACAAGCAGGCAGTGGCATCTTCTCATCCTCCCCCTCATCACCACCACTGTTGTCTGGGCCAGAGCAAGAGGTAAGTGAACAAGCAGGCAGTCATGATGCTGAAAAAAGTAGCAAGTTCCACAAGCTATGAACTTGCTCCTTCAGGGAGAGTGCAAGTCCATGCAGAACAGGCAATCGCCTCCATCCAAGTTATACAGTTGCCCTAACTCACAGCACCTCCATATTATCTAGATTATGTTTCAGCTTTTTCATCCTCATCCATCCCAAACGTGCTTCCAGACACCTGTACAGGAGTTGCACAGCCACCCTGGGATTAGTACACAGAAATAAGAAGTACAGTCATGTGTCACTGCACAATGAGTATGTGAATTGTAGTCCAAGTGGTGGGCACTAGGTTGAGGAAAGCTGCTTTACCCCCAAACCTCCAGATGACTTCCCTTTCTGGTTTTATATTCATCATTCTAATCCTCACACACACAGAGCGCTGAGATGGGGAGATCTCTCTCTCTAAAGAGCAAGCAGAGAGCTTATCTCTAAAGAGCAGAGAGAGGGCTTTATCTTCCCATTTCAGCTCGGAGCACCACAGTACTGAGATTGGAAGATAAAGCTGCAGGGGCTAACTGGCGGTCTGGATCTGGTCGGCAAGTTAGTTGAAGCAATTTTAGTGGAATCCCCTTAAGTTCTTTCTGCAGCCATTCCCAACAATTTCTCATATTCTGCTCCAGGGTAACCAATCTAGTGCCCTCCAGATGCTGCCAGACTAAATTTTCATAACCCCTGACCTTCGGCTACACTGGCTGGGGATAATGGGAGTGTGAGTCCAACAATATCCTGAAGGCACCAGGTTGGCTACCTCTGCTATACTCCAGCCCAACATTCCAAGAACCGCTGTGCATCTCTAACATCCCATTATCTTTCGCCTTTTCCCAATACCTCTCTTTCCCGTGCCTCAGCTGCCAAATCCCTGCCAGCACTTCCCAAGTTCTACAAGCAATGCTAAATTCTACATGTGAACTAAATTATTTCAATTAAGCAGTTTTACATAACTATGTTTGATTTTTCAGACTTTATTATTTTGATTTCAATTACGCTAGGTATCCTGATTACAGAACTTGATGGATTTCTGTCACTCCTGAAGAGAAATTTATGGCACTTAACTCTGAAAATTTCTGGGGCACATTATATCTGTGGTTGTTAAAAATAGAGCAATAATGAAAATGGCTATTGATCAAGGGATTCTATAAGGCTTTCATTACTGCAGTGTTGGTAGGGCATAAATCAGCCACCAGAGATGGGACATGTTGTAATATGCTGCACGTGATTTTCCAGATGCCGTGCCATTTTCCTGTCTTGCATCAATTTAGACCAAGGACGTCTTCCAAGAATACTATATGATCTCACTTCTACCTGAGAGCAACTTCTTGGGTTCCAATTGAAAGGATGCTCGCAACCATTCTACACATTACGATCACCCTATGGCAGCTGCTCGGAAACCACCTCCACAGAGAGGTCGCTTCATACAGTGTTTTAAAAATGAAGAACAGCTCAGTTTCAAGAAAAAATAAAAATAAAATACAGGAATGAAATCCATAATCATCCTCCCCACTTGGGAGTTACTATGGATTATTGCTTGGGCACAAAGGGTAGCACTATGTTGAACTTTCCATCAGTGAAAGGATTTTTCCTTGCACAATGGAATGTTCTCCCCCTCTCTTCCTCCATTGCACCCCCTAAATCTGTTCTGGGAGTTCCCCCAACCCTCTGGAGCAGATTTGGGGACAGCACAGGCTACATGCAGGAGGAAGAGGAGGAGAGAAATCCCCATGCACTAGCTGAAGTTGTTCTGTTAACGTAATAATTTAGTTGAATACTGTGCAGACTACTAATCCATCGTTTGCCATTATGCCTGAACCACCTCTGAGAGCAGAGCTTTGAAACCTGTGGTCCTCCAGATGTTGTTGGGCTCCACTCCTATCAGCCCCAGTTAGCACGGTTAATTACCAGGGATTATGGGAACTGCAGTCTAGCAACATCTGGAGGGCTACAAGTTCCCCAGCCCTGCATTAGAGTGTTACATGAATTAAGACAGGCTTTTGATTGCTGGCTGGAAAAGCCATATAGTATGTGCATTTCTGGTTTCAGAACAATCCTTGATGTCAAGGGAATTGAGCAACCTAACTCTGTGCAAGATGACAACCACTATGTAGTTTCCTAAGTGTGCTTGCTTGCTGTTCCAAGTATGCCATCTTCACTTCTCAACAACTGTTTCTCTAGCTACTGAAACAGCATGATGTAACTATTTTTCATCTTTTTCTCACAATGATCAGGCATACATTTGACTCTCTTTCCATCCCTTTATTTTTTGGCTGCTCGTTCATCCAAGTCTCTGCTAGAGTAATATAAGCACTGCTACTCATAAGAATGCTCTGTTTTATAATATGTCCCAGGTTCTAAGCATCAACCCCCACCCCTAAAGAAAGAAACTCCCTGTCTGTGTCTGTGAATAAGGAAAACAGAAGGGCTTCCACGTCAGCATTTGATATTGGCATTGTACAACTAGTGTACAGTGTACAGTGGAGTTAGCCACAATATACAATGTGTATCACATGTATTTTGATATATTTTGTTGTACATTATTGTTGTATGTCACACCCAGAGACTTACTGTATGACTAATAAATAATAATGGATTGATTGCATCCAACGAAATCCATTTCAGTCTGGCTTTAGGCCCAGTCAAGGCATGGAAACTGCCTTGGTTGCCCTGGATGACATTTGTTGGGAGAGATGCAGGGAGTGCAACCCTGCTCATTCTTCTTGATATCTTGGCAGCTTTCAATACTGTTGCCCACAGTATCCTTCTTGAGCAACTCAGGGAGGTGGGAGGTGAGGGCACTGTACTTCAGTAGTTCTGCTCCTACCTCCAGAGACATTTCCAGAAAGCAGTTATGGAAAGCTATTGTTCAACGCCATGAGAGCATTCCTGTGAGATCCTGCAGGGTTCTATTTTGTCCCCCAGGCTATTTAACATCTATATAAAGCCACTGGGAGCTGTAACCAATCTGCGGATGACACCCAGCTCTATCTCTCTGTTCCATGTGAATCAGGAGAGATGGCTAGGATGTTAGACAGGTGTTTGGAGAAAGTGATGGGCTGGAAATGGGTCAACAAACTAAAACTGAATCTATGTGTTCCAAAGATTCTCAAGTCCAGGAGGAGGGAAGACAGCCTGTTCTGGATGGGATTGCACTCCCCTTGAAGGAGCTGGTTCATAGTTTGGGGGTACTTCTGGATCCAACATTGCCACTTGAAGCCCAGGTGACCTCAATGGCTAGGACTGCCTATTTCCAGATCTGGCTTGTTCGCCAGTGATAGTCCCTTTTGGACAGAGATGACTTGGCCCCAGTACTCCATGCTCTGGTAACTTCCAGATTAGATTACTGCAATGCACTCTATGTGGAACTGCCCTTGACAACAACCAGTCCAAAATCAGCGGCCAGATTACTGGCTGTGGTTGCTTTTAGAACTCATATAACACCTGTTCTAAAACAGTTGCATTGTTTGCCAGTTCAATTACGGGCCCAATTTAAGGTGCTCAAGCTAGTGTTTACAGCCCTAAGCAACTTAGGCCCCAAATATCTGAGAGGCTGCCTCCATCCATACAGACCCTCTCAGGTGTTAAAATCAGCAGAGGGGGCCTTGTTGATAGTTCTGTCACCATCAGAAGTTTTGGGGATGGTGGCTCGGGAGAGGGCATTCTCTCTGGTAGCCCCTAAAGTTGTGGAATGCCCTCCCCACTGAGGTGTGTCTGGCACCTTCACTGTACAGTTTTTGGCAAATGCTGAAGATGCATCTCTTTACCCTGGCCTTTGGCACCTGAGATGTATGTTTTTAGGGCGTTTGCAGGACTATTCCCATGATTGCAAATTGTTTTAATTATTTTTAATACTTTAGTCCTGGCTTTGTATTGGTAACACAGTCTTATTTTCCTTGAAGGTCTGAGAATATTTAAACTAGTTGTTTAAAGATTAAGGTTTCATTCATGTTTATGTATATGGCTATTGTTTATGTATTTTGCTTTGTAAATTAATTTGATATGTTTTTTATTGTACCTTGTGTATTCTACTGTAAACCGCTTTGAGATTTTTTAGATAGTAAGCGGCCTATACATGGAAACAACAACAATAAATTTTAAACGGTTGTAACCCACCTTGGGACCTGCTAGTGAAGGGCAGGTAATAAATTTAACAATAATAATAATAAATCATACTCAAAGTACTTTTGAAATCAATGAATTTAAGTTAGTAATGTCAACTGATTTCAATGAGTCTACTCCAAATATGATGTAACTGTATTCAAACCAATAACAATAAATTAAGTAAGTTAGAAGTGTAAATTTTTGATGAAAAATATAACTTTAGCTAAAAGATGTTGTTTTATCTTACATAGGTTTTCTCTTGCATCCACTAACAAATGTCCTCCTGCTTCAGTAACCTCTTCAGAATAGTGAAAACCATTTCAATGTGATGGTCTGTGTTTATTTCTCTATTGACTTCAACGATTAAAACAGGGACAAGCCTGTATACCAAGGATTACACTGAATGGCCCCTTCCTCTGCTAGCCTAGTACCAATTGTTGAAGATTCTTCACTACCTTCTGTAATCAATAATTCACTCTGCAATAGCTGTCTACCACTGATTTTAAAAGCTTGGAGATATATCATTCTTAGAGAAACATAATTGCCCTACCCTAGATTATCAACAGTTTGAAATATACTGCTGCAGTGCATTAAACGGTAGGGTGTCCAAGTGCTTGTGCACCTGCATTTACCTATATGTGCACAACAAGCAAGATGCAGCCACCCAGCCACTCAGGGATTTAACTTCTTGAGGCCCTGGGAAGAAGAGAGCTAAATGTTGAAGAATGACAAACCACACTAAGAAAATGCCAATAAACTATCCACAAAAGGTAGGATTTGCCAGGGACAGTGTAACGAAATCAGAATTATTTATATGTTTACAATTGTTTTGAAACTGTGTTCAGGTAAGAAAGTGTTAATAGAATGTTAGTAGGTGTGGATGAGGTATGACTGACAGGTGGAAGGGTGTGTGTGAATGAGAATTTCAAGGGGAGTTTTGAATTTAAGGTAGGATTAGGGATCAAGAAGAGAACATTTAGTTCAAAGGGCTGGGGTTTTGGGGGAGGATTTCACTGGGAATAGCAGGATAGGATAGGTAGGTAGCATAGGGGCAAAATCAACTTATTTACTATCACATTTAACATCTTGTATATAGTAATGTTTATTTGTTTGATTCAAAATTCCACATGGCAGCTTGGTAAAGAGTACTACTAAACTAAGGTCCTCTTCTGTACCTTTACCTATACCAATTTTACAGATAGATTACATCAGTGGTCCCCTTTTGAGGAAAAGGTGGTGGGGCTGAAGCATGTGGTTCAGAGGGCATATCTGACTCAGGCTGACTTCCTGGGGATTTCCTCATCCAAGCATTCAGGAGGTGGTAATCCCAGAGACACAGGAATGTCACAGACAGGTATCCAAAAACTGGGTTTGTCTTCAGTAAATAGGGACAGCTGGAATGAATGCTACTGAAGTGAGTTAAGTGGCTGCAATGGGGGCAAAGGTGGTCAAGTCAAGTTTATTTCTTTCTTGTAACCACAACAGCCAAAGGGGAAGCAACTTTTTGTCCACTTCAACAACCTTCATAATGTAAAGTGCGTCAACATTGGTTTTTGTTTTTTTGGATGGGGATTTTAGGATGGGGCGCATGCACACAACTTGAGCCAATGTTGACTTTTACTCTATATAAACTTCGGCAGTTTGGCTCAGTTGTCAAAAACAAATTGTACTTTAGCTCTCTATCCATGCAGTAAGGAGCTAATTAGAGGCATACTTCCATTATATTATGATTATAATTATTATTACATTTCTAACCCACCTTTCCTCCTAGGAGCCCAAGGTGGCGTACAAACATGGTTCTCCCCCTTCTGATTTTATCCTCAAACAACAACCCCACAAAGTAGGTTAGACTGAGAAATAGTGATTGGCCCAAGGTTGCCCAGTGGGCTTCATGGCTGAGTGGGGATTCGAACCCTGGTCTCCCAGATCCCAGTCCGACACTAGTCTAACCACTACAACACCCCTGGCTCTGTACATTACATGTAAAAATATATTTGTGGGCTTGTCAAAAAGCTTGGATTATAACACACTAACATATGAAGCATGCATATTATATTGGGGGAAGTTCCTAGGCTCATTCAGAAACCAACAAGACACTGTATAATGGCCATTTAACCATTTGTTGTCCAACTTTCTGGATACAACGGTGAAAGCTCTCTCATCTGAATCTACTCCTAGATTTGGCTCTATGTAGCTTCAGCAAGAAACTGCAATCCTATGCACACTACATGCAAGTAAGTCCCGTCAAACCCAGTGTGATTTACTTCTGGGTAGACATCTATAGGATTGTGCTGTAAGAGGGCCAGCAACTGGGCTCCTGCAGCACCGAAGTAAGGTTACGGCCAACTACCTTGCCGTCTGCATTTAATAGAGCGCTCAAAAGGTATATGGCTCTGGTCAATCACTAGTTTCACTGGAGGGTCTCTTTGAGCATAGAAGAGTGCTCATCTACTACCCATTCTCATTAACTACCAGCAAGTCCCACTGCCACAGCCCCCTCTCTGGGGTAGCAATGAGATAGGAGCTACCAAGCACTACTCAGAAAGCTGGATTTAGTCTTAAGGTGTCCGGCTGCTGATCCCTAATGCAGGAGCTCTAACATAACTGAGAAGTGACAAAACTATTCACAAGGCTGCAGTCCTAAACACACTCAGTGAGGAATAACCTCCATTGCACTCAGTAGGACGTACTCCTGAGTAAACATGTTTAGGAACGTGCTGCATATGTCACAATTTGTTTTGGCTTAAGTTAAACAACTCAGTGTGTGTGAATAACGATTTCTTCCGTTTCTGCCCCCCCCCCCTTCTCTCTCTCATGAGACACATACATGCACAAATTGGGTCAGCTCCTGCTTGCAGTACTTTTACAGGGAACAAGGTTAATCCAATCTGGGGGGAAATGAAGAGAACGAGGCAATAAATATTTAGTGTTGTGTTGCAATTTCAGTGCTCTGCTGCCAGTAATGCCTCTGCACTCTTACACTAAGCACTGCAGCCTTTCAGCAACATTTTTATAGGCAATATTTAAGTAAACATTTGGCTTATACGTTTACACAAAACAGAATCTGATGGCTTGCTTCTTTCATTTATCCAGCATTCTGAAAGGGGGGGTTATTCATCAGGATGCCCGTAGCTGTCAAGCATACACTTCAAATATCTAAACAGTTTGAGTGCTGCTGCTGACAACTTTTAATTGAACTGCTCATATTTTTTTTAAAAAAGAATGTCAGCAACCAGCTCAAATTGGAGCCAAGTACAGGCTGAGTTGCTTCTTGCTTGCTGACTGATCATTAGATTACATTACACATGACACAGTGCTGAAAGGTCTCCTTCGGTTTAGCAAGTCAGAAATGATGAGCAAGTATCAAAGCAATGTCACTAAGAGGAGTTTCACACTGTTGTTTTCAAAACGCTATGTATTTCCCCTTTTTAAGTTTTTGCTGCTCTTATAGTAAAGGTAAATAGGACAAATCATAATGGATTACCTTAAAACAGCCTTCCTCAACCTGGTGCCCTCCAGATGTTTTGGGTTACAACTCCCATCAGCCCCATCTAACACTGCGAGAGGGGACCAGGTTGAAGAAGGCTGTCTTAAAAGATACCAGGCAGCCTATTGTGCTTATCTTATGCACATGCATGACAAATTTGTGTGATTGTTTTTTTAATTGTAAATGCTTCCAGAGTGAATTATGTAGATAGAAGCTGCCATTGCTGCAGGGCTCCTGGGTTACAACCTGAAGTTCTGCTCATTAAAGACAGGGTTGTCAACTCTTTAAATATGATTAAACGTCTGGTATCTGGTTGGGCCCTAGGTTGCAATGGAGTTCTGCTTTTTCTTTCTTTCTTTTTTGTAGGTCTGTAGAAGTTTAAGAGCAGACAAATTATTTTTGTCTCTTATGTCCTGCCTTAACAACAATGGGGAAAACTGGCCTTGCTCTTTGTTCTTCTGCAAAGCTCTTCTGGGGGGAAAGGGCTGATGTTCAGAGAACACATTCTGTGTGCAAAACCCAGCATTCCCCGGCAGGGCAACTGCCAGCCACTGTAGGTAATGCTGAGCTTGATGAACGGATGGTCTTGAGTTAGTAGAAGACTGCTTCCTACATTCCCAAGTAGCCAAAAGCAATACAATAAAACTCCAGTCAGGCTGCTGCTTCTGTTCTCCTGACATCCCTTACTACAGCAGGGCGAGATGGAGAGAGAGACAGAGAGGGATTGGATCCTAAGAGCAAGCAAAACGGGTAGGAGTAGCTGCGGCTGCCTCATCTCCTGTGAAATCGGGATTTAAAGATATATGCATCTTCTCTAAGTTGTAACCTGGCAATTTTAATTATTCATGGAAAAACAGTACTGTGTAAGGAATGGACAAAGCAGGCTCCTGATTTTTTTAAACAGTGCTCTTTTTGTTTGTTTCCCTTATGGGAAAATCATTAATGCTGCCATGCACATGACACAGCCCATGGTGGCCCCACAATTGCTCTGATCAGCAGACAGGATGAGGAGAAATATGCAAGGGAGAATGCCTATGTATCAGGTGCACCCATTCCATTGTTTTCAAAATTGAGAATGGAAATAAGAAACATCTCCTAAATGGCCTGTACCCTGTCCCTGACATTTTTTGGGTACACGGCTAATAGCAATGCATATTTGACTTACGGTAAGCTGTTTATGGTAAATTGAAAAAAGATAACATTAACAATGAGAGAGGAGACCTAATTTAGGAGGGTGGGGTATGTTCCAAAGGAGACAATTTAATGTAGCCAGAAATATTTATACCTTCCAATTTTCCAATTGGCATTGCACATACACTTTTTTAAAAAAACAGTTTTATATATATACTGGCTGATTGCCTAACAATCTACGGGATCATCTGCCAGAAACCTAATCGAAAGAAAAAATTAAGGCATATGAAGCAGGCTGTGCAAAGATGATGGACAATTAAATAGCAACTACAAAAGCAAATGAGAAAATGGAAACTACTGACTAGTTCCTATTTGGGAGAAGATCCAACGGATCACTTTCTGAGGTTTAGGAGCAGAAGCCAGGTGTTCTAATGATGACAACGACCATTTGCTTCCTCTTATATACAATATTCCTGTAATAAATAACTAAATCCTTAATGGACATCTGCTTCGTCTTCAGCTCTAAATTTATCTTCCTGTCTCTAGAGTCTCTCTTTAGATTCCTGAATCTGGGGCGATGAGTTGTGTAGATGCCTGGTCTCTATCTTTTCTACTGTTCCATGACCACCATCCCATGAGATACATAATATTAAGCAGCACATGATACCGTTTGCTCCAAATACATTCTGCTCTTTCTTCCCTTTCTTTCTTTCCTAGCCATCACAACCAAAAAGAGAGATGCTAGGTTTTCATCAGCCTGTAAAGTGGTGAAAGTAACATAGTGCTGCTCAAAACAAATGAAGAGAAAACGTGCTACTTTTGGAGTTCTTCACCTTGGACTCTGGAGTGACCAGATGCAAAGGAGCTCAAGATATTTGTAATAGTTGTGTGGTAAAGGGGATTTCAGCAGGTGCAGCTCAAAGTACAGAAAGGAGAAATGCTACACTTACTAAAAAACCCTCATCTATGGTATGCTCTGGAACTCCTTGCCTATGGATATCTGGCTGGTCCCTTCATTGTATTCTTTTTGGCACCTGCATAAAACTTCTCTGTTTAGGCAAGCTTATCCAGACACATAAATGTTGGTATGTTTTAATTTCTTTTTTGTCTACTGCTGTTTTTAATAGTTTTTTTAAATGTTTTAAATTGATAATTTTAATGTTTCTGGTAAACTGTTTAGAGATTTTTTCACAATTAAGAGTTATATAAATTTTGTTAGTTAATTAAATAAATAATACAACTAGAATTCCCAGCATTCTCAAAGTGAGTTTCAGGGTGACCCAGGGTCCCAGAGTTGCCAACTGACCAGAAATACATATCCTAGCCTTCACCTCCTTAAACATCAGCATGCTTTGCAGCCATCAGAGGATTAAACTGTTGACAGCATGTAGATCAGCACTACCAACTCCTGATACCTACAGAGCAAAGTATTGTTAAAGTAACAGGAGTAGACAAGGCAGGTAAAGATGTAGCCTTAGTTTTTCACTCTACACACAAATTGGCAACCACTACATAATGCTAAGCCCAGAAAAAGCGGTAGGTGGAAGCACAGAATCCTCTCCGTAAAACCTGTCTCTGTAACCCTTACACGTAACATACTCAAATACAGTCTCCTTTGCTTTCCTTCTGCATGGCATTCTAAGTGCAGATGTAATGCATTCACATTCACATCTAGGTTTGGTAATAATCTAAATGCATTCTTCTCTTTTGAACCTATGCTTTCATGTATATCTTAGCATATCCTCCAACGGTGTGACATTGTTTATTTAAACAGAATATTTCATTCATTCAAAAGTTTTCATACCTGTTCATTCACACATCTTAACCTACATCAGTCTGTTCAGTCTGAATGAAAGAATGCAAAATGTTTACTGATCCAACAAGCATTACAATTCAATCTTAAACACATCAGTCTTTTGGACCCTCAGAAAGCTGCTAACACAACCAACTAAATTATTTCTTGTTGTTTCCCAGGCTCCTTGTATGACTGCATATATATGCTTTCTTTTACCCAATTGGTCTGTTACCTCTAATTTGACAATTATATCCAAATTCATGAAACACATCTTATAAAGCATTTGGGTGTACATTTAAGCAACTGGCTAAAAACTTATTGGGGATACATAGCTAGACAATGTAGCTCATACTTCTATGTCCCAAATTAAGTGACTACTCTAAAGAGTTCCTATATATATATAAACTACATGTGATGTAGGGTGGGATATAATCTAATAAATAATAAAATAGACCCAAACTGTGAGCAGTTACTTCTCTTCCACTTGCATCCCACTGAATCCTCAAGCTGCTTCTGCATCAGATGTGAAGCAATAGAATAAGTGGCACTAGCTATCTTCACAGTTTATTAAATTAATTTGATTGTTTCTACATCAAATGTATGTTGGTGCATAACCCAACTATACAAACTGCACAGCAGATAGGTCATTGCCATTTTTTTTACTGGTTTTGTTCTAAATCCCCTTACAGGTGCCCAATGCATAGAAATGTAACAAATGAAGCTTTTCCAAGCATGAGGATTCAGTTATGAGCAAATCTTCACCTTTAAAGACAAAATTGCAGAGGCAATTTTTAAAATGATGCAATATCATTTAATGTTTTTAGACATTTTGAAAGTTTTAAGTTTATTTATTTATTTATCTATTTGTAATTGTATTGTTTTGCTACTTTGTTGCTTACCATCCTGGGCTCCTTTGGGAGGAAGGGAAGGATGGAAATTTAATAGATAAATAATCTTTTATCAGTGTTTTAAGAGCATATGGACCCTACCTTCCTCATCAGAACTATGGTGGTGGCTGTATGGACATGTCTACTTCAAATCGCAATATACCATTTCAGAAATATTTTGTTTCAATGTCAATTTTATGCTTCATGAATCCTTAGAATTTCTAACCAGCAATTTTTACTAATAACTAGCATATGGCAGATTAAGAGCTTTTGTCTTAATACTCATACTACAGCAGCTGAGGAATATTTAAATATTGATGAGGGCTTCCATGATGACAAGTTGAACACAGTGGTGTGTATTCAGTGGTGGTTTTGTCTTAGCAGCAAGCACTCCCATTTGGTAAACTGGGGGAGGGGTGAGAAAGGAAATGGACTGCCTTCAAGTCGATTCCGACTTATGGCGACCCTATGAATAGGGTTTTCATGGTAAGCAGAATTCAGAGGGGGTTTACCATGGCGTCCGAGAGGCAGTGACTGGCCCAAGGTCACCCAGTCAGCTTTATGGCTGTGTGGGGATTCGAACCCTGGTCTCCCAGGTCACAGTCCAACACCTTAACCACTACACCACACTGGCTCTCTTGATAAATTAGAGCACCCAATTTTCACCAATCTCTTTTTACCACTTAAGCTCCCCCCCCCAAAAAAAAATCCTGCTCCAGAGGGTTGGGGGGACCCTCCACAGCATAATGGAACATGACACACAGGATTTCATCTGATGCCCTGACATCTACAACTAGATGTACTTTCTGCTAAGGCACAGCCATCCTTGGACACAACCCAGTGATGTGTGACAGAAAAGTTCCTACTATATATTTCCACTTTTAGCAATGCATTGCTTGATAAAATTAATTAGTAACTTCCAATGGATTAACACAATACAAGTCAAATTCGGCAACTGGAATCAATACAATACTAGTCAAATCTAACAAAGCTGAAATTACCTTTTTTCAGATGACTATACCTAGGAAGCAAATAGTGCACATCCCTTCCAAACATGCTAACATTAATATGCTAATAGTTTTCTGTGCCTTCACTTTAACTTAAAATTTAAATAATGCAAGGAAAGTGTACACAATTGAATAGCCATGTCTTAAAATAATCATAAGCTTTCTAATAAAATAATTTCCACATAATGCTTTGCATTTGTTTGAACATAAAACATTTAAGTACTCTAAGTGAACTTTATTGATTTTTCCCCTTGTCAAATATTTCAGTTCAACTGAGTACTAGAAATACATTTTAGATATTTAAACAGCAGGTAAGAACAATGTGATATACTTTTGTTCTGTTTTGTTTAATAAACGTTAAGTCAAATAAACATGCTAAATCTAATCTTAATTTAGGGTAACAGATTTTTTAACATAAAATTTGTGACCCAAAAATTTCCAGAAAACTTGTATCAGTGGCTAGAATTACCCATACTGGTGACAAACAAGAGGAAACAACTATATCTTCATTGTGCCTTTTTTGTCAGCTTCCATGGATCGTCTGTCCAGCCATGGTGGGTGACAGAATGCTGAACTACAGGGATCTGTTATATAAACTAGCAAGGCAATTTACTATTTTAATAACTTAATTTATACTCCCCATTTTGGCTTGGAGACAAGCTCTCATGGCAGCTCACGAAGCATAAAATACATTTAAAGCAAATAGTAAAAATGCCGAAAAAAGTAATAAGCTCAAAAATCAGTAGCGTTACAAATTATTATATTCATCAAATCCTTTTTTATAATGAAGAATGTTTTTGCCATGTGACTGGAAAGGCTAGCATGCTGCAAGGGGACCAGATGCGTTTCCTTGGGGAACCCTGAAATATTTTATCAGCTCTGCATCAGCACCCAAAGAACAGCAAGGTTTCAAGCCTCAGAAGGGACTTTTTTAGAGAGAAAGCACAGGAATAGGGATCTGTAGCCCTCCAGATCTTGTTAGACTACAATTCCCATCATCCCTGTGACCCTGGCTATTGTCTATGCTGGCTGGGACTGATGGAAGTTGAAGTCCAACAACATCTGGAGGGTCACAGGTTCCCCATTTCTGGTGTATGCCTTTCTTCTGCATTCCAAATAAATTTATAAACACAGGGCTTTCCATCACTTCTCATAGTTGAGCTTCAGAGCAAGACAACAGGGTTGAAAAACCTACTGAACACAAGGTGGAGCACACAACTGAGAAATAACATTTATAATGAGACTGATAGGTACATGGAAATTCTAATGCTACAAATAGGGCTTTTTAGCACTTTCTTATTACTTGCAAATTATTACTTCTTCTTGAGTTTCCAAGTGGATCACAGAGCTGCAGTTACCATCAGGTTTCATGTATTCAACCTTTTCGCTTAAGTGCTCTTACATCAACATCAGATTTCTGCCCTCCTATTATTTAAAGAGCTTTTCCCGCTACTACAGGAGTCTTGATGTTGTTGACTTTGGAAGAGCTGACTCATCTTGAGAAGCTGTTTTATTTAACAATTCTACTGACGCCCTAAGGACAACTTCTTTCTTACCTTGCATGCTATTGTTCCAAACCCCTCTGGCCACGTAAGCTATTTCACACTATTTCAGTCACATTAACTCCTTCTTAACCTGGTTAAAGACACCAATTAAGCTACAACAAGCTTAAAGGTCCAGTACAGCAAATAAAAAAGGGGGGGGGAGTTGTTGCATGGATTCTAATGGGGAATGGAAACCATTTCAGATTCTTACCAGCCATATATCTGAGTCCAATACACATAGAGTGCAATAGGTGTGTATGATCCCCCTCTAGGATGCACACCTTAATGTGGTGAGGGGGTTTGAGAATGTCGAAGAAGCTGAGAGCAATGCCGTCATGAGTCTAAACCAAGAGGCTAGACTCCTAGCAGGGGCACCCAAGGCGGAATGGTCAAAGCTGAGACATCAGACTAAGATGCATACAGACTCAGAGGAAGGCAATGGTAAAACACCTCCGAATACCTCTTACCATGAAAACCCTATGAACAGAGTATCCAAAATGCAACACGAAATACTGCTGGAAGATGAGACCCCCCAGATCACAAGGCACTCACTGAGCTACTGGGGAAGAACAATGGACAAGTACGAGTAGCGCTGTGACTAATGACGCAGCTGGGTCAAAGCCAAAAGGAAGCCCAGAGGCTGATTTGCATAGATGCGAAAAGAGAGTCCAGAGTTGTACGACATACATCTGTTAGGGCTAGGAATGTCCCACATCTGAAATGTCCCCTGTCTGAAAGGAGGGCCACTGTCAATCAATGTTAACATTACTAAGTTAGATGAACCATTGGTCTGACTCTGTATAAGGCAAACTCCTATGCTCCTACCTTTACACTCACTGAACAAAGCTTACTGTGTTTTACTACCAAGCTCTAGGAAAACTATTTTCGTTTCTGTGAGAATGGCAGAATTTAGTTTCCAAGAAGAGAAATACAGTGCTCAAAACCAGACAATTCTTTCATAAGAAATCACCTAAATTATCCAGCCTACTGAGTATGAACAACTTCTAACACAACATTCTATACAAATTTTAAAATTCTATTCAGATGTCTCCAAAGGTTTTTTTTTACACTATTTTATATGTACATCATTATCTAAAGCTTACAGTGTATTAGAATTTTGAATAACAATGCTACCAGGTCCTGACAATGAATCCCACTGCTTTTCTCATTTTTTGTAACTCTCACATCTGGTTTTTGACAGCAAGTCAATATACAGAACAAGAGGCAGAGGGAAAGAGAGCTACTCGCATTTTTTTAATGCTTTCCTTATGCATTCTTGGGCATTACATGCTTATCATTTTTTTAAAAATCAGCTTCACACTCTAAATGTCAAAACATAAACTAGGCATTGTTTCAATATGCTAATGTAGTCTTTAAAAATGTATGAAAAGGGTCTCAGTACATAAAGTAACAATTAGCTATTCAAAATGATTATAATCCCACAATGTCTGTGATCCACAATGTAGCATGCACACAGGACTCCCACTATCAGCGATGGCATGCAATGTTGGCAAGGCTCTTTTTCCTGTCATAGTTAGCAATGTGGAAGTGCTATTCGCATGTGTGAAGCCACCACACTGAATCACCACAACTGGCTGCAATCCTGTCCCTTTGCATCTCTGACGATGGAAGAGTTATCCTTAAACCACATGGAGTAGTAAAACTGATATAACAGAGATTCTTTTTCCAGGGTAAGTAATTTCATGTTCTTGTAAAGCTCAGGATCACCAGGTGACCAAATGCAATTTTTGAAACACACTCATAGGCCTCCTGGCCCATCTTCAATTCCTTCTAGAAGTCTGGCTGTATTAAACAAGCCCAAATTTTCTCAAGCCCAAATTTTAGTGGAATGTTTCAGAATCACTTTCTTGAGGCAGAATCTAATCCAGTCCAAAAAAAAGCACTGAAATACAGAGGCATGCTAGAAATATTTGCTCTCAAAAAAAGCAAGCAAGGGTCTATAGCCAAAAACTCTACATGAGCTCACAGATAGCAAATGTACAGATGAGAAAAGAGAGGGATCAACATGACATATGTGGCAAAAGCAGAAATAGCCAAAGACCACTGGTTTGTCCTGATCAACGTAAAGGTGCCAGCTGAAAGTTTTACAGCAATGCTTTATTGCCTATCAGAAAGGTGATAAAGTAGGGTTTAACATCCAGTTTTCTTTCTTTAAAAGAGTAGATCATTGCTAGGATGGACAAATATTTCTTGTGTATAAATCCCACAGATCACCATTGTAGGCTTACGTCTTAATTACTCACCTGACAGATATTTCAACAACAAACCTAATTCTCCCAGTCAGCTGCAACTCTATCTGAAGAGGCTGATACACTAAAGGGAACTGCTTCCAGACACTGAACATTGAGGGAGCATGTGGATGAGACAGATTGATTCCACTCATCTGTTGCAGTTGTCTTGGCAATAAAAGTTTCTCAAGGCCCTTATGATTCTTGAGAATCTGCCACACACTCACATGGAATTGCCAAGATGGGAATCTGTATCCCTGGAGGTCTCAAACGAAACCAAATGAAGCTGGCAACAGTCACAAAAACACTGTAAAAGAATAGATGGAACTGTAGGAGAATATGAAGAATTTAGAAGTCTAAACTGACACCGGTAATGTGTTATGTCCATGATTTGCATTCTGTTGCAATGAAAGTTGCGTTGAGCCTCTTTGAGAATTTTTTTGTCCTAAATAAAATGTCAACTCTGATCAAAACTAGGTTAGAAAACAGGAAAAGGGACAAAGCAGGGGTGGTATGGCAGAAAGGAAGTTCCTGAACCATGAATTGACTCCATCACCTGTGAACCGAACAACCAGGACACCACACTCACCAATTTTCCTGCTGAGGATCCATATGTTCATTCATTCATGGTTAACCATATTTTGGTTTTGCGTTATGTGTAAACTACGTCAATATTAGGACATTTGACTAAAGATATAAAATGGAAGTATAAGCCAAAAAGGGAAGCTGAGTTTTTGCATTTACTGAAAAGCGTTCTGCCCCTTCTGTCATTTTCAAGTGGACACAAAAATCCTCACAGAGTGGTGGAGACAGGGCCGGTTCTAAAGGGTGGCCAGGTGGGGCACTGGCCCAAGGGCCCCTGGAGCTACATAGGCCCCTGAGGGGCCTCTCCGCTCCCCTTCCGCAATCCGTGGCAGGAGTCGCGGATCGCAGGACAGGAGTTTCCGAGCCACCCGCCATCCCCCCACTTCACCTACCTTTCTCTCTGCTGTTTTCTGCAGTGAGCACAGGGTTGCCATCAATTAAGATAGCGGCTGAGGTTTCCATAAGGGGCTGAAACCTCTGCCGCCATCTTGGTTGATGGTAGCAAGGCACGCACGTGCGTGCCATCAACCAAGATGGCGGCAGAGGCTTCAGCCCCTTACGGAAACCTTGGCCGCCATCTTGATTGATGGCAACCCTGTGTGCACAGTGCGCGCAGCCACAAAAAACAGCAGAGAAAGGTAGGTGAGGCAGGGGGATGGCGGGCAGCTCGGACGCTCCTGTCCTGCGATCCGCACACCTGCTGCAGATCGCGGATGGGGAGCGGAGGGGCCCGGGGCAGGCTGGTGCCCAAGGGCCCCGGCATGCCTGGAGCCGGCCCTGTGTGGAGAGATTACACATTCCTGAGCCAAGATAATTACACTGACGCTTTCTAACACCAATCCAGCTCTAATCACATGTAGCTATATGCAACTAGTTACATCAGATGTGTATCAAGATGAGCACAGAGATACTCACTGAATTGTGTTCCACTGATAGTAATGTAATCAATAGCATCTGCATTCTGATATGCATTGGTATATGCATCTGGGAGACTGCAATGCACTAAAAATTGCAACACTGCAGAACAGGAAACTATCTTCATTGTCAAGGCAGAAAAAGTTGCCTCACCACACACCAATTTAAACCTAAGACAAAACAATGTTTCATTTGCCCTCAGTAACATCATCACAGAGCAAATAAGATTGTGATGTGGCATCATGATGTCATCACATTTTCAATATGATTCCTGATTGGTTGTGGTAACTTTGGAAGCTGCCCTCCCCCCCATGGGTTGGAACAGTAGCAAAAGGGAAAGAGCTGTGAATCACTATGGACAGCAGCAAAAAAAAGAGAGCAATGTTTAAGAACAATTTTTCCAAGAGAAGGAATTCATACATCAAAAACTCCCTTTTGCCTTGACATTTTTCAAAAGCAAGAATTTAATGCAGTTGTGGTAAAAATGTCTAGAAATATCAATGCCATGAAAAAGCAATATGGTTTATCGAAATATGTGCAATACTCACTGATGTATCAAACCAAAACTTTATTTTTCCACTTTAAATAATTTATTACTTTATTTCATAAAAATACCAAATAGTACTAAATGCATTGTTGTTAATTTTTATTCAAACAATAATTACAAATATACTGAGTGTTAGAGACAAAGTGCACACTGCTGTACTCTACAGCACCCAATCATGCATTTTTACTGTTTGACAAGCATGGGGAAAAACTAAAAGTTGAACATTGTGGTAAGCATAAAGGAACCATGTGGGCTTAGAAATAGAATACAGGCTTCAACTTATCATGCTGAAATGGAAGAAAAAAATTTAAGAGCAAAGCTTCTGAAATGGCAGGGAGATCCCTATGGACTGCCTTCAAGTCGACCCTGACTTATGGCGACCCTTTGAATTGGGTTTTCATGGTAAGCGGTATTCAGAGGGGGTTTACCATTGCCTCCCTCTGAGGCTGAGAGGCAATGACAGGCCCAAGGTCACCCAGTGAGCTTCATAGGTGTGTGGGGATTCGAACCCTGGTCTCTCCAGCACCTTAACCACTACACCACACTGGCTCTCATGGGAAGTATACACTAGAATCCAAAACCTAACCCTAGACTCTATTCTGGTGTATGTGTATCATTGTCATCACCAGGAACACCAAGCACGGTGGCACGGAGATGTAGACCCACCTTCCCATGCAAATCTGCATAATTTTTATGTTCATTCTGATAAATGTACTTCATATGAGGGTGGTGGTTGTTTTCAATATTTCCCAAAAGTTACAATGTGCTATATCAAACACTGGGTGGTGGGAAAAACATTTTTTTTATTTATTTTCCTGTGTTTGCATGTGCCCCTCCCTCTCCAAACTCATCTTTAAGCCCACCAAACTATCTTTACTGATGAGGTCCTGCTATGCTTTCTGAATTTTAGTATGGTGAATCACTTATCTCCTGCATGAAATTGTTTAACAACAGAAGAATCTGAACACTAATCCTGCAGTCCTATCTTGCGGTTACCATCACTGAAATAAGCGAGACCTCTGCCTGAAACTAGACTCATCTACCATTTGCTTTGCTACAATTGTCACAGAAGATCTTTGCAGGGTGGATTATTCTTTTCTGTGCTATATCTGTTGTAGACATTTGTCATTATTTTAGCTATTTTTACTCTGCTAAGGCGTGATGATCACAAGGAGCTATGATGACAGTGCAGAAGAGAGCAAAGGGAAGGGAAGAATATGAACTTCTCTTAGAGTTCTATCCATCTTTCCTGTATTCTATAAAGTGCCATGCACACTGATGTGCTATATAAATTATTATCAGTAGTAACAATGCACATACAATGTTCTCATTCATTTAGTCATTTGTGGATGAGTCTCAGTTTTGTATGGTTGGTAAACCATAACATACATCTATGCACACTTCTGCCTGCTCCTGATAGAGAGGAAACAGAACACTACTAATTTTAGTTCCAAGTGGTATAAAATGTCACAGCCGACCGATAACTCAGTACTGTAAATTCAACTTAGAACAATGTAGCATTATGTCCCATTATTATCTTCTGAAATAACTTTTTGCCTTTTTGGATTGCAAACTTTTAATAGCTCCCATATGAACGCTACAACATTTATTTAGAAATACACAACAAAGTGACCATGTCATATATACCAGATATTAAGTGCACTGATATGTGAAAGTACTGGCCTAGGCTAGCTTGTTTTGACCCACTGTACATTTGAATCAACAGTTTGTCCAGGTTATGTTCCGTGTATCTTGTGCAGTCCAACCCATATTTAAGATGATGTTCCAGATAAGAGTTCTACTTCTACGTTTTGTGCTGGAAAGTACCTCAATAATGGGATATTCACTTTGCAAACTTATTTATGATGCCTGAACAGAATCAGCAACGATCATGTCCCATTGTTAAGTTTGCTGCCACAAATGGCAGGCTATGGTGTTCCAGGCAAGTACCTCAACCTCTTGTTCCAAGGCGTAGGCTGACACACCTAACTGTGCATATCTGCATGCACAGAGCTGTGATGCACACTGAAATAAATCCCATGAAGACAACGGAGGTATACATGCACACCAGACTTGCAAGGAGTCACTGGATCAAGCCCATTTTAATTGTAACAATACTAGATATCGGATGTTTATTGATTTAGAGCTAAATTTTAAGTCCCATATGAAAGGGTTAATAACAAACTCTATAAACGTAAAGGTTATTCAAGGAAGGAGCCCTTGTCCTACACAATTATTTACTATTCATCCATGGATTAAAGAGTATCAAAAGTGATTCTTGGATGCAGACCTACAAGCTATGTCACAACACAACCTCTGGTTGTTGTTTTTGGTTTGTTTGTTTCCCAACACAAGATTTGTGTGAAGTTTATGAAAGAAGCACAGCAGCAACAGTTGTCAGATTAATTGTACCCCATTTAACAGCATGAAACTGTAGGGTCAGAACACTTAAAAATTATGTCTTAAATATTTCACTTACAAAGTGTATGCATAACTATTATTTTCCTTTTGATAATTGTGATAATTCTTTGCATGCAGTATTTGGAAGACATTCAAGGCGTTGTCTTTCAAGAAATATTTCAGGCATGCAATAAGGCTGCATTCATATCTGACATTTACAGAATGTTGTCCTTCTAAACAGCAGTTCATAAAAGCACACTTACTTCAAGTGCATTAAAGATATTGCAGGCATAGGTTTTGCTTTAAACAAGCATGAGTAACTACAGCCGCTATCAGGCAAAGTTAGACCTTTATGTGTCTCATTGATTTGAGGGAGGGGATGTTAAGCACATTATTCACTCTCCCACTAATTTCAATTGGACAACTACAATTAAGTGTTTAACTCTAGCTGAATCATGCTGCAGATTTTTAACTTTCAATGTAACATTTGATTATTAAATATTTATTTAAATCCTATAGTTCCTCACTGAAGGCAGAAAGTTAGGTGAACTTGACTGGAAACTGACCACTCTGATATGACACAGACATAATAAGTTGGTTCTGACACAACATTTATGTTAGCATTAGAAGAATAAGTTGTGGTGAGCCTCAGGCTCATGTAGCTCCCCCTACCCTCCACCTTTACATATGAGAGAAGGATGCTAAAAGCCTCCGCTTTTGGTTTTAAATAAACCATAGTTTCCCTTTACATTCAAATCTAGGATTATGTTAAATTAAATCGACAAGTATTTTTGGTCCTTGCAAAGTCTTTCTCGTGGATGAAAGAATCTTTACAAATTTCAAAATATGTACATTAAATTTATTGTACTTCCAATTAGCACAGGAGCAAAGCAGTATTTCATCCAAGGAATAATGTCCATCTTAAACTTTTCAGTTATATGGAGGTCCATCCTTAAAGAATGTGATCAATATTTTAAAGTAGCTAGCCTGTGGCCCTCCAGATGTTCTTTGGACTCCAACTTCTATCAACCCCAGCCAGCATAGCCAATGATCAGGGATCATGTTACCCACCCCTATTTAAAAATTTGTGTGGTTTCATGAAAAAGGACTTTTCTCTTTACCTTCTTAGGCAAATTAATGCTTTGCCCTCAGAGGAAGGTAATGGTAAACCCCCTCTGAATACCGTTTACCATGAAAACCCTATTCATAGGGTCACCATAAGTTGCAATCGACTTGAAGGCAGTCCAGTTCCAGTTTAGATGCCTAAAATATAGAAGCCTATTTCTTATGAAACAAACTAGTCAAGCAAAATAATTATTTAGGTGCTGCCTGCTCATCTCAACTGCATCTCAACTGCACTGCCTTGTTGAGGGCAACAAGGGTGATCAGGGGACTGGAAACAAAGCCCTATGAGGGGAGACTGAAAGAACTGGGCATGTTTAGCCTGGAGAAGAAAAGACTGAGGGGAGATATGATTGCACTCTTCAAGTACTTGAAAGTGGGTACACAGAGAAGGGCAGGATCTGTTCTCGATCATCCCAGAGTGCAGGACACAAAATAATGGGCTCAAGTTTCAAGCCAGATTTCGGCTGAACATCAGGAAAAACTTCCTAATTGTGAGAGCAGTACAACCATGGAACCAGTTACCTAGGGAGATGGTGGGCTCTCCAACATCGGAGGCATTCAGGAGGCAGCTGGACAGTCACCTGTTGGGTGGGCTTTAATTTGAATTCCTGCATTGAGCATGGGGTTGGACTCGATGGCCTTATAGGCCCCTTCCAACTCTATGATTTTATGATGATTCTATGCTCCTACCTCTCTCTCTGTTTTCCTCTTAATGCTATCACTGCCACGAACTGAGTACAGCCTCTTAGTTTGCCCGTTAGCCCTTGAGACTAAAGAGAGAGAGAGCATCCAAATTCCACATACACTCAACTGAGTGCTGACAAATACAGGTCAGGACTAAATCATATGCTCACACAAGTCTGCTTGCCCATCTAAAAAAATCTGAATACTGACAGGGCAGAAGAGAAAGAGGGAATAAGAGTGCCCCATGTAGTTTGCCACATGGGTGCTTGTTCAGGGGTGCTGTTACAGTAGGGCCCCACTCATACGGCGGGTTATGTTCTGGACCCCCGCTGTAAAGCGAAAACCGCTGTAAAGCGGAACTAATTAAATAGAATGGTGCACAATGCCCGAAAACCACTGTAAAAGCGGAACAAGCACCGTATGAGTGGGGCTTTAGTCTAATTGCATCTAATTGAGACCGCTGTATTAGCAAATCGCTGTAAAGCGAAGCCCTACTGTACCAGGTTTGCTACAGCAACTCTGCACACATTTGCCTGAAGATGTATCTCACACGTGCATTAACCACAAAAGCTAGCTTTGGTGAACTAGAAATACCACCTAGGATCTGTACTGAAGACAACTGCATGCCACAGTTGAAACTAGGATTAAGCACTGACAAATAAAAGACTGGGATTTGTGTGTTTGATGGACAGAGTTAGTAAGAACCACAATGTTGCTGCAATTTTCAGTATTTATTTATAAAATAATAAAGTTTTAAAATTAATGGCATACCAGTATAAAATGATTTTTCAAATAAGCAGCTTTGCAACTAGAAACAACATTATAGAAACATACAACAGAAAGGGTTATGCTAACCCACCCACATTTTGCTTGGATCATATACATAGCTGCTATTGCAGAAGCACAGGAGAAAGATTAAACTTGGAGGGTCACCTAATATGGAACTACGAGACAGAGTCTTAAAAACCAAACCTCACTATGGGGAAAGCAAGAGAACCAGGAAGAGGAAAAGGTTATATGAAAAGCAATAGCTTTTCCCATCTCCCAAGGGCCACAGGTGAGTGAGACTGGGAAAATACAGCAGGTATAGAGGAATGTGGCATAGTGGTTAAGGTGCTGGACTACGACCTGGGAGACCAGGGTTCGAATCCCCACTCAGCCATGAAGCTCACTGGGTGACCTTGGGCCAGTCACTGCCTTTCAGCCTCAGAGGAAGGCCATGGTAAACCTCCTCTGAATACAGCTTACAATGAAAACCCCCTTCATAGGGTCGCCATAAGTTGGAATCGACTTGAAGGCAGTCCATTATTTATTATTACAGAGGAGTGAGGCACAACAGTTACCTGACCCAATGAGGCAGGAACAGAATGGAACCACTGAATCCAAAGGTCTGGAGCTTTTGTTGTGACCAGCTAGTCTACTGTTACAGGTAACAAATGGGGCTTAGTTGGTTAAGATAATCCTTCCACTTATCAAAATGGTGGTTCCTACTGGTGTGGCCACTTCTCTGACCCCAGAGTGACTCCTCCTCTCCACAACTGATGGTCCCTGGATTCCTTGATAACCCAACAAAATGTGGTTTAAAAACAGATTTTCTCTTGAGGAAGACACTGGTGAGGGGCTTCTCTATAACACAATCCTGAGTAGTTCCAAATTAAAATAACAAATATCGTTTAGAGGCAAGGAAACAAGGGGAAAAGGCGCAGAAAGGAATCTAGCTAAACTTTGTGAACAGGATAGAGGAGACAGTTCCCATGATCCATTGAAGGAATAGAACATCTGAAAAAGAGTAGCGTGAAACAGTGTTTTGGAAGTGTCCCCAAAAGCTGAACAAACTGCAGATGTAAGGTGTATCAAATTATAGGAAAAACCTATACAGCTTTGTCCTGAATCTGAAAGGGCTTTTTCACCAAAGGCCCACAGTTGGACCCAAGTGTCATTACAAAACAAAAGGTTTAGGTGGCATCCTGAGAAGTGAATTGTCATGCCACAGGGTGAAAGCCAAGCCATAGGGACTTCTCCATTGACACACTCTATTTTTAGCAAGGTGCTCTTGCCTTTACTGAAAAGGGGTGAACATGAGAGTTCCAGAAAAATGCAAAAATGGATACTTAATTTCACATAGAATGTGGTTGCCGGTTGGAAGTCATTTACTCGTAAGATGTACTTGTCAGTTTGGCCACAATAATGGTTCCATTGTGCAGAGCAGAGCTAAACAGCGTCAGAGCATGTACAGAGTTCCAGCTAAGCCTAGCTTCTCAGTAATAGTACAACTGCTACTTTGGCCAGACAAACTGCACATTACAAGGTTGAAATCATGTCTACAAATTGTTTTGATATTTGTCACTAGGTGAGAGGTGGCACCAGCTTTTTCTTTCATTAATATTGATTGAGAAGCGATGTCCAGAAGCTGTCCTTTTCTGGCTCAATATAACACTAATGTAGACATAGCTTTACTAATTATACATTAATTAGGGTGTGAAATCCAGCTTTGGCAATGCAATGACAGGTCCAATGAACCGGTTCTTTCCATCTCTGGTGTCTTGTGATGCTGTGATCTTAAGAACATACTATATGCTATGAAAAAAATGAAAAGGAGCATACAGAATACATTTCAGCATCTTTTTTTTTTAATGTCGGTGACTAGGCTGCCTAGAACACAGGATGACATCTCCCTGCCTCATCTGGCATTGTACCCATGCACAAATGCAACCAGGCTGCTTATATTTTTAGATGGGGAAGCACTTCCAAACCAATGATAGGTATCCATTGTTATCCTTATAATAAATTTTAACAAATGTTTTACACAATAAGAAAATATTATGAATCACCACTAGATAGAGATAGAGATATATCTCGATTGCTGGGTCAGATTTGGCAGCACAGAATCAAATAACTATCTGCTTCTTAAGGGTCAAGGTTTACAATAGGGCCCTGCTTCTCGGGGTTCTGCTAATACGGCACCAGTGGGGCGATCAGCTGGAGCGGGGGCTGGAGCTCCCCATGTTCCAATTGATCTCGCCAGAGGAGGGGAAGATCAGCTGTAGTATGCTACTGCTGACCTTCTTCTCTTCCGGCACGATCAGACTCCCACGCTCCAGCTGATCCCGCCGGAGGAGGAAAAGATCAACTATAGCGCGCTACAGCTGATCTCCTCCTCCGGCGCGATCAGCGGGTTAGGTTCCAGACCCCCGCGCTACAGCTGATCCGCTTTTCAGCCGTTTTCGCTTTTCAGCGGGGGTCTGGAACTTAACCTGCCGTGTGAGTGGGGCCCTACTGTATGCCACTTAAATATTATGGACCACTGTACATTTCAAATTAGTACAGTTAGGATTGATTTAAAATCATTAATCAAATAATTATGTACACATTTCTAACGCTCAAAGCCGTTGAAAAACATCTCAGTAATCCTCACAACATCCACATAAGATTTAATTATGCCCATTTTACAAATGGAGATATGGGGCTGAGAGGTTGTGGTTTGCCTAAGACCACACAGTCATGGCTGACCCATCATTTGAACCAGAGACTTTCTAGCACACATTGATTTATGAATTAATATCTTATATTAAACTACATCTATATAATGCAAACGCTCAACAACATTTGGGGGATCCATGAACGAAGGGGACAATTTCTTTTACGGGTACTTAAAAGAACAAATATTTGAGTAAACAAAAATAACTCAATGGAAGGAAAAACCATCTTTAACTGGCATGTCAGTGCAGTCTGTATAGCATGATAGCCTTTAGGAACATTTGCTTCTTTACAAGCTGTAGCTATTAATGAAGGATAAATCTAGCAATTAAAGCTTTTGTCAATTAACTGTGACAATTAATATTAAAGTTTACCACCTTACGTACAATATGTAGATAAATGTTTTAATGAGGTGGTATCATTTTTTATTTTGACTGACATAAAAGGGTCTTAAGAAGTTAGGAGATTTCTAGTTACAGAATTAATTCTGAACACCCTCTCTTAGAAACAATCTAGTAAATCACCTGTGAGGAATTGCAGAGAAAATATAGTTGAAAAGCACAGTGATTCAGCAAAGGTTAGCTGTGACTCCTGTCTGGGGATGCGCTAGAATTCTGCCCATTTCGGATCTGGTACTGAATTGTCCATTAATTCACTTATTCTCAATCGCTGAGGATCAAATTTTAATATAACAAATTTCTGTGGCTAATTTTGAAAGTGGACTTTTTTAAAGAAATCCACCTCCAATTGTAAGAAGGATAATTTATCAATATTTCCTTTAAAAATATTGGCATTTCCTTCAAAATACAGATATTTCCTTTAAAAATATTCATATTAATATCAATAATTTTCCCAACCTGAAAAAAAACCTAATTGGTAAATGCAGCAGCTAGTGGATACAGAATGAACTCAAACTGATGCCAGCCTGTTAGGTCGATGGAATGCTTTCTAACCAGCACCGGCCAACAGATTCCATTCCTACTCCTGTCCCTCCTAAAACAATGGAACGGAAATTTGTCACAACTAACATTTGCTAGACTTTGACTGAAGCTTTTTATAAAACAATAGAAAAATATGAACGATTAAACTAAAAGTATTTGTACTGCCAGCAACACTTTTTATTATCTAAATGCTGTTATTATGACTGAAATAATACAGCAACTAAGACTAAGATCCTAAACACATTTTAGGCCATGGTTGTAGAGATGTCAATGGAGTATCAAACTGAAACACAAAACACATGTATCTGCACAAAAATAGCCATTGGCTGAGAGGCAGTGATGTCATGGAACATTCTCATGAACATTCTGCTAACAATTTAAACCGCCAGAACAGAGGGCCTAGAGCAGAAATGATTGTGCACTGTTGGTGGAACAGAACACAAAGAAGTGAAGAAATGGCCTGTCAGAATGACTGAGTCAGGATTTCAAGATGTTCATTTAAAATGTTTTTTATCCATGTAGCAGCCCCTTCCAATGCACCATTGCACACTAGCGTAACTTCCCTCTATGCTATTTCTTCCAGGGAGTACCAATATGCACATGAAAGTGCTCATTGCACAGATTAAAAAAAATAAACAAAACACTGGGTCATGTGGGTTTGTACTTTACCTATACGCTATATCACACATAAATCTGCTTTGAGTTATGTGTATGTAGGCAGGGGTGTATATAATAAAGAATAGGAATTGAGTACAGCAAATGTATTACACATATTTTTAAATGCATGTCCACACATTTTTACAGGACCCTACTTCCCAAATGAGATTTACCAATAGTCTTCACACTTTATTAACTGAGATAAATGGGATTTTAAGGCAAATGTCTCCCGATATTATTTTGTTACATTGTGGGTGCGGATGTGTATTCTTGTTCTGTGACTTCCAAGTTAAAATCACAAGCAAAATTAATGTTACAGATTTATATCACAAAAGACACTTCATGGTATAGAAAGCATCTCAGTTGATAATTTCTGAAGCAGCAAAACACAAAGAAGCAATTTTCCTCCATGAATAAGCGGTTGCATTCATAACTATTTTTGTATCAGCTGAGTTAGTGCATTTTTCCCTACTAGAAAGCGTCAGAGATTTTTTGTGTATAGAATTTTCAAAAGGATTGAGACAATAATCAGAAGTAACCAACTGAGCTACAAATTAAAACATCTCCCTCTTTCTCTTCTCCAGTAGCCCACACTTCTATGTTCTCATATTTGCCAAGCACTTGCCATTTTTTTATTTATGGTCACAGCAAGAGACATGTTCAACAGACAATGTTTGTACACAGTAGAGGTCTCTTAACTTAGTTGTTGATCCATAAACATACTTGCCTGCCTTAGTAAAATATTAACCTAATTTATATTATTTTTAAATATCAGGTTTTGAATCAAACTTGTGAATAACTTGTGATTTACTAATCATACACAGCATCATGTGATTCCCACCCACAAGACTGGCAATGGCTTTTCTACAGCTGACTCTGCTAGTTACTGTATTCAACAGCTGGGCCACAGATAATTTGGCACCCTGATAATATCCAAGAATATTCTGTAAATGGCCAAATTCTTGAACTTGCCTATTCGTATTAGATCATTAATGATTGTTTGATAGTCTCCAAATCAACTGTGTGTAATTTGGTCCTTTGTAATTTTTAAAAAAGTATTATTTCACTTATTTATATATATTCCATTTATATTTTTTAAAATGAGGTTGCAATAATATTATCTGTTTTTATCTGATGATTCAATGGTCTGTTGACTGTAATAAAATTTGATTCAATTTGATTTATCCAAGAATATTCTGTAACCAAGAGAAGGAAATGTTGGAATTCAAAAAAATGATTACATCTTGCAATGCACAATCAGAAGCTACATAAAGTATTTATTTGATGAATAAAGTCAGCACAAGTGTGGCTTTCTTTCCTAGTTATGTGAAATGTCTCTCCCTGTTCATGGCATATTGTAGTCATTCTTTTCAGATTAGATCAGCTCCCATAAGCGAGTCATCAGGATAACAGTCACTGTAGTGAAGTCATACCACTGATATTCTGATGGGAAAGCTTAACTGGCTTAAGAACACATTATTCTGCAATGATTTTGCCAGTTTTTCCATACTCCAAGATGAGTCCAAAAGATTTTCTCAGTGACTGGATATAACACTTCTCAAACATCAGATTAAGTAATTGATGAGCTATGCAGGTCAGACATAAGAAAAAATAAGTGTTGGTTGCTCAGATTTGGATTAGAGAATTCTTGTTCTTTCCCATGCTATAATCGTAAAGCTTATATTTAAAATTATAGATTTAACGCATGTAGTTCAAGTACTGCTTGGACATCACAATATCTTCAGAGAACAACTATGGAAATAAAAACAGGAAATCCTACAGATCTAAAAGCAACTTCACACCACAGACAGGGTATACTGGGTAGTTCCCAGCACAAGTTGACAGCTTTCTCCATGTTTTCCCAGGGTAGATGCACATTCAATGCACATATCCATCCACACTACAATACTCACCCAGGTCCTATTGAACTGGCTGGATGTGTCTTTTGATATTAATGAGAATGTGTATTCAGAGTCACCAAAGCAGTATTACAGTGCAACTATTTTGATATAGCTACAGCTGGATCAGGACTAGCAAGATCCGCCAATGTTTCTCATGGGAAACATGTACTTTTCTCTTTCACATTTAACATCTCCAGACATACAGAGTATATGTACCAGGGGCTCATGCCCACTGTGGTGCCTTAACACTTGTTCATGTCTCTCTGGCATCTTGGAAATGCAATTTTCTGTTTCACAGGGTGGTATTCAATGCTAGTCCTACTGAAGTTAGTAGAAATTACTAACTTAGGTTCATTAATTTTAATTGGTCTACTCTGAGTAGGACTTAGTTGAATACAACCCATAGTTTCCACAACTGAGGCATTAATGTCTACTTGTTTAGAGAAATGTTACTCTAAATTTCCATAGGACTATGATTTTGCAACCAACATAAATCCTATATACACTTATCTGGGAGTTGGTCCAATTGAATATACTGAGACTAATTTCTGAGTAAACATGCAAATGATTATGGTTAGACTAAAAACTCTGGGTTGTACTCAACTAAGTCCTACTCAAAGTAGACCCACTGAAATTAATGAATCTTAGTTATGTCTTCCATGGGTTTACTCTGAGTAGGACTAGCATAAAATACTATCCATAAACCTATAAAACTAAGAATAATTGAAAATCTAAGGTCAGACATAGAGTTCTACTATGAATTTGGACATTACTGAAATTTAATTGGAGATGAAAGGAAACCTTAAAACATAATCAAGTACAATGTAAGTTTAGAAGAAAAATCCCCTTAAGTATTAAGACAGCCACCATCTCTGTTAACTTTTTGGCACCTACTGAATACCTTTCTCTTTCAACAAGCCTTTTAAGTGGAAACCTTATACGTCTGCGTAGAATTACTTTTTAAAATGTTTTTAAAGCTTTTTTTAAAAAATGATGTCTTGAAATATGCTTTGTTTTAATATGTTTTAAAGCCTTTTGCTTTTAAGATGTTTTAGAGCATTTTTAGTGTTTTTGTTTACTGCCCTGGGCTCCTTCTAGAAGGCAGGGCAGAATATTAATTAATTAATTAATTAAATGTAACAGAGTGTTTTTTTAATTTCATAGCTTCACCACAGCAGTCTTAGACTTGGTCAAGATGTTATAAAAGTACTGGTGATGGTCCCCAAATAATAGAATTTATGTTCTTCCTTTCTATAAGCATCTTCTAGACAGCCTAGCAGTTCTCAGCCAGGAGTTGCCAAGTGCCTTTTAATTGTTGGATATTGCACATGTTCCATAGTTTCAAGGGCAAAATTGATTATAGACACAAAGGAATCATTGCTTTTAATGACACATACATTGTAAGCAAAGCTAATTTGGTACGCTCTGCAGTAACTGGATAAGACAGAATCTGAAGATCAATACGCAAATTATTTTTCCGTAACAGTAAAGATGAAAATGAACTAGATCATTAAATAAAATGGATTGTAATTATGTCATTCCCATTAAATACAAAAGCGAAAACCTTGTCAACTTTGGGAACTGTATCATTTGAAATCTTTAAATTGTATAATTATGCAATTAAGAACAACACTACTTCATACCATCCTCCTGTCCCATATACATGCAACATATATTCGGGTTTCACAATAAAGATCAAGCTACGTTATGATTATATTTAATATTAATTCCCTAATCATTACTAGGAAGAAATCTATTTCAAATTGATACCCAGTCTGATTTGTGTAAATTTCCATGTCACCTAGGATAAGGGAATAATAAAACTGATATTTCTAATATGATACAAGAAGTCTATTTAATTTTATAAAGGCTAGCAACTTCTGTCTCCACTCAGTAAATGGGGGGGGGGAGGCCTCATACTGTTGTCCTAGCCTAGATGCAAAGTCATCCTCCTAACAGCAAATGACAGAAAAACATAACAGGATGGAATTTTCAACCACAGATATACACTGCAAAGGAAATGGCTTTGATATTATTTTTATTTTGAACTGCTCTTTGTAACACAATATTCTAAAGCATATTTTGCTGTCATTTCTCAGTAATCTAGGAAGCAGCCCTATGCCGCAAAATGAAAGGTGAAACAGATCTTATCCTAGACAAAAACATCGTGCTGCAGGGTCTTAGAATAACCTCACTGAGACATCAGCAGCATTCTCATACCCAGAGAGAAAAGGCCAGTGGTTCTTGAGCACTTTCGGGGGGGGGGGACCTTGCTTGAGAAATCCCCCCCCCCAGAGGGCAACAGACCTCAAGGCCTTTCTATATCATTCCCTATCTGCATACTTTTTTTTTGGCAGTCCCATACAGTGGACTGGAATAGCCAAACGTCTTAGGGACCTGATTCTGCCACCTGTTCCACTGCAGCCACCAGTAGCTATTTTAAGGCGAAGCTCCAGATCTGCAGCACTGTAGCCGGTAAATCCTTCTCCCGGGTTACCCCTGGGCACAATTTAAGCTTCACTATACCTTTGTATCTCTCCAGCACATCTTCATATGCCTGCAGGTACTCCTGCTCCTCCGTATAGAAGTGATCACCAGGGAAGAGGTAACCAGCCATGGTTGAAGTTTTGGCACTGCCTTGATCAGATCCCTCCAAGGCTCCGGGCAGCAGAGAAGCCTTGGGAAGCGGCACAAAAAGGCTAGGAGGGAGGGGATTGTTGCCGCACAAGCCGTCCGAGGAAACGCCCATGCCCCCTCCCCGAGCGGTGTGGGAGCACGTGTGTGCCTCCAATAGAAAGGGCTTCCTCACTCTCGGATTTCAATAGCAGCAAATCTCTGTGCGCTCAGCTAACGGCCGAAGAACTGGAGGAAGAAGGCAGTCATGGATGCCACACACCCGGCCCTGGAGATGACCTCCGGCTCCGGCTTCTTTTCCTTCCTCCCCTCCCTCACCACAGACTCCTGGATCTTCACCCACAGTCTTCCCAAATTGTCCTTTCTGCCGCGGGACGTTTAATCCTTTTAATCATCCCCCGCTCCGCGATCCTATGCACCCACTTAACTGGGAGCTACTATTTCGGAACCACGGGTTTGTATAAACTTGCATAGGGTTGCGCTGTAAATCGCCTGTCTATCTGAGCTCCCGGGAAGTTTCTCCCCCCCCCTTTTTAAATCACAGTGCAACTCTATGCATGTCTACTCAGAAGTAAGCCCCACTGAGTTCAATGGCACTTGCTCTCAAGTAAGTGTGTACAGGACTGCAGCCTTAGACTGCCGGATTTAAGACTGCAAGAGAGGGGAGGGAGGCTCCGCGGAGCTGTCTTAAGTCCTTTTCAAGGTCCTGTCCTCCTGTCAGAAAACTCTGCTCTGCTACAATTAGCCAGCCCTTACTACGATTCTTATGTTTGCGGTGATTTACACAGTGAACCTCACGAAAAAGGACCATAATCCCTGTGCCCAGCCCCCACGTGTGTCCACAGTCGCCGGGTTCTTTGTGGATGGACATCGGCTGCATGGGTGAGCTCTGTTAACCTGCCTTGCTTCCTCCTTATATTTTTCCTCTCACTAAAAGGTTCAAGTGTTTGGTACCAGCTTCCTGGCACCTTTACGGGTCACCCTTTCTTCGTATTTTTTAATAGTTGCCCCTCACATTCTAGACCCACCACAACAGACCGTCCTTCCGACATTGCTCTCTCTCTCATTTTCAAACTCATTTTTCATTTGGAGGGGGCGGGGAGTCCGGTCTCCCCTTGGATCAAAACCACAAAGAGTAGGCTTTTAGTCCATGACAGCTTATGCCATCATACATGTGTCCACCTTTTAAGGTGCCGCCAGCCGAGTCTCCTTTGTTGCTTTCGCTGCAACAGACCATAACACGGCTTCACCCCCTCTGGAAGTTGGTTCACTTTGGGGGAGAAGGCTTCTTTCTATTCACTATTTGGTCTGGTGGTCTCACTAAATTGTCTTCCCGATCACGCTCCTCCTCTCTGTTTGGCTTTGTCTGGACAATACTGCAGCGGCTGCGTGGTTCTTTTCGACTCAAAAGGTTTTCGCCACCGCCTGCCAGCGCTTTCAGAGCCCAGCCAGCCTCATTGCAGCAGTGGGTCACCTGCGGACTCGCCGCCGCCGCCCCCCTCACCCTCCTCACAGCGCCACCCGCTCTCCCTTTTCAGATGCGCACTGCACGTTGCCATTAGTGCTAGGAATAGCTCTTGGCTTCCCAGAAAAGGGCCACTGAGGCGAAACAAAGCCCCGCCGCCCCATCACGAAATAAGATTCCTCCTAAACAGAAATACAGTAACAAACGCCCTCTTGCTACACTCGCCGGTTCTCTACGCGCTTTTACTGAAGGATAAACGACAACAACGGAGCTAGGGGTGGCGAGAGGCCAAGGGGCGGGGCCTCAGCGCTGCAGGTGTCGCCGCCGGTCACACCAGCATACTATCAGCTTGCCTACCGGCAGCAATCACTGCGCATGCGCGCCCGGCTTTTTTTTTGTGTGTGTGTGTGCGTGTGCGTCCGTCCCCCCCCCGCCCTGCATTTCCTCACCGAGCCCGCCTTTTCCTTCTCACCCTGCAGTCTGGGCTGGGTCCTTCTGCCCTGACGCGCGCACTCTGTCTTGATGATCCGAGTGGGACCATCTCGCCTCCGCAGCCGTTGCCCTCGACCGTTCCCCACCCCCAGCGCGGCCCTGTCTCACCCCACCAGACCAAAACAGGCGTCATGCAGCAAAAACTACAAGGGAGGGAGCAGGGCACTCAATTCTGACAGGGGCCTGGGCCCTATCCGGTTCTATCCCTGTCGTCATCTTCTATCATTAACATCCCCCCTCCTCCCGCCCAGTGTTTCTAAAATCGCGTTTTTTTGAGGGGAAGGAACCGGCCTGATTTCGATGGGAAGGAATGTGATTATTCTATGTGTGATGATTCTGTAGTACCAACTGCCACCAAGCGCACTACACGCGCGTGCACACACAGGTCTCTGGCAGTCCCGGCTCCTCTGGTGAGTGCAACATGCTCACCAAGAGAGGAGCAGTGGACAGCCATCTGTGCCACGACAAGCTCCACCCCCCTCTCCACTGGTTTCCTTCAGCCATGGCAGGTACCGGAAGCGGTTTCCAAAGCTCAGCCCTGGAACATGGGGAGGCTTGAGGAGGTGGACGTGTGAGCCTTTCTCACGCCGCTAACCGCCCCAGGCCACCGATAAATCTTGGGTAACGTCAGAATTTCTCAAGCAGGGACCACGTTGGTCTGAGTCCCGTCGCTTCTGTGTTTAAAGAAATTTAATCAGTTTGAAGTGAACCGCTCCGCCAAGCTTTTGCCACTGCACTCCCTTTGCGAGTGGTGCAAAGCCAACTTGTTTTGCAAAATAACTATAATGTGGTCTGCATGTAGGCGCTGCACACTTTCATTCCAGTTACATGTTCCACGAATAACACAGACACAACCGATGTGTTTGCTCTCAACGATCAAGTTACTCTGTCTTCTCAATTTGCAGCCAGGTTGGCCAAACAAACTCCCTGACCTATTTCAAAACCAGTGGAGAGGAACTGCTCTAGTGTCTTATACTGAGTATCCAGCAGGGCGTCTCTTATTCCGGGGAGGGGAGGGGAGAGCCATACGATTTAGAGTAGCCCAGCCCCTGTTGCTTTCCAGAGTAGATACGTGACAAGCCAGGTCAAACACAACAAGACCAGCCAGATAAATCAGACATGCTGTTCCCACATCAACAGCTTTTAACAGCAAACCTACACACTTTATAAAAACTGAAAGTACTCATGCAGTGCTGCCCTAGGTAAGTTCACTCAGAAGTAAGTCTTACTGTATTCAACGACTTATTCCTAAGGGAGTATGCAGACATCCTTCCATCTTAAAGCAAGCTTTGAGTTCAAATCCTCTTGTACTCCACCGTCAACCCTGCTAAACTGCACACACCATGTGAAATGGATAGAGTTGCTCACATTCTTCACTCTCATGCAACATTGCCATGTAAGCTTGATGCATGCTCCTGCACATATTACAGCTACATTTTTTCCTCACACATGCAGTAATCCACCCAGTAGGAAAACATGGCCAAATAGCTTAGTCACCACCACTGGAAAAACAGAGCCTGGAGGACCCTGAATTTTATGTGTACATTTTTAAAAGCATGAATATGGACAGCAATGAACAAGCCTCTCAGTCTATACTCCTCTGTGTAATACACAAATAAACCCACAATAACATCCACACGTGTGAAGAGTTACTGTGTTCAAGTTCCTTCCGCCCCGACACCTCAGCCTGGTCTTACCGGCTATCCTGAGCACAGCTCTCTCAGCTGGATCCAGCACAGAGCCTCCTTGAATTTTCCTCTTCGATCTCTCATGTTTAGGTAGGTTCCAGGGCAGGGTGTCACCCGGAGCTGGGGACAGGGAACCAGATTTCTGGCTGAAATCGTCGTCGTCGGAAAAATCAGCAGAGGAGGACATGGAGCATCTGTAGGAAGCGGTTCCTGAGCTCTAGAGAAAGATGAGGGAGGGAAGATTAAAAGCAAAATTAAAAACCTGAGATAGGCAGAGAATCTATTTCCTCTGCAAAATAAATCAATACATCTTTTTGCTGTTTAGATCGCCCTCTAGGAAAATCAGTCTGAAATGGATGGAACTGAAACTATCTGCCCTCCACCACAGATCAGGAGTTGTATATCCACATTTTTAATATATCAATGAGTACATTGCTCACCATCGTCGTCAATATGCTGCTCGTGTGTTTAAATTCCAAAGACAGTGACAACAGACAGGTAGATCTGAAGAGCGCTGACTTGGTGAAAATGCATCTGTGGGGAGATCTAGGCAGGGAGACGAGTGGCCTGGCGTTCTGGCAACCAGCTCACAATGCCCAACAATAAAACCAGAAAGGAGGGGGGCAGGGAACAGATTATTATTTTTTTTTAAAAAAAGGCACGCTTCCCGGCTACAAATCGATAGGATTTGGCTCCCCCACCAGGCAAAAGAAAAGATGTGCCATCCCTTGGCTGCTGGTTCAATCATTAACGTGGGGTGTGGGGTGGAGAGAATCCAACCCCCATCACAAATCCCAGCGGCTGTGGCTTTGCTATTGCACGTATATTCCCGGAACCACGCCCTGGTAAGTCTTTCTTTCTTCCTTTCTCGTGGTAGCGGATCAACTTATTTCCAGAGCTCCCCTGTTTGTTTGGCGCCCCCCACTTCCCCGAAAAAGTGCGCGGGCTTTGGGAGGCAGGAAATGTGGGTTTGCTTTTTCCCCCAAGGCAAGGGAAAACACAAAGGGCGGGTTGCACAGCTCTCTTGGCCAGAGGCCGCTTCAGTAAACACAACTCGGTTTGCCCTACTGTCCTTTCAGCCTCTCCTGGAGGAGAGACTTTCCTGTCGCCACCGAGCAGGTAGTAGCAGCTGCCTACGGCCTCGAAACCAGCCAGCTGGGAATGTAAACAAGAAATGATGCAGTGCAGGCACAAAGAACCGAGGAAGGGGGGGTAGAGGTACTTCAGGCCTCCTCCTGAGCCTTCTTGAAAAATAAGGTTGAGAGATAAATAAACGGAATTCTTACTTGGGGATTAATTTTAAAACTAGCTATGAAAGAGAGCTCAGGAGGGTGTAGCAATGATACGGGATTCATCACCTGACAAGCAAACAATGGCTACATTTGCTGATCAGAGATCAGGTGTGCTGTGTCATCTTGGAAGCCTCAAGCTTGGGATGTATCATTGTTGACCTGTGTTCTTCTTCCCAGTATGATTTACAATATAAATCCTCTGAATTGCAGCCGTTTCTTAGATGGCACATGGGTACAGCTAGAAACTGTCTATTACATGCATTTCCCCCTGCAAACAGCCTCTTGTAGCAGCATGGCTGCTTACCCTGAAGTCATAACATGATGCAATCACCTTTGGGACGTGGAGAGTCTCCATGCCTGCATCAGCCATGTCTTGGGATGGCCAGCTGGAGCAGAACCTCCATGCCATATGAAACACACAGAGGCAATGTTACACATCATGGCAGTGGTGATGGTACACCACCACACAAAGATAATTTCTTCATATGACAGGCATATTCAAAATGGGTTTCACTTCCTTTAGTATATTCCTTAAGTCATATGTTTGCTAAGAATACAATGTCACTTTAACTGTTTCACTTTCGATTTGAGTCATTTTCAGTAATCTCGTGTGTAAACTTTCGTACACGTAAATCCTAAAAGATTAATTTAATTAGTTTGTTATATTCATAGGCATTCTATGAGATTGTATGAACTATAAGTTTTCAAAAATATGCCTTCCTATTGTGAGCAATTATACACATCCTCCCACCCTGGTTACATTTCCATCACTGGCAAACTAGTTTTTTGGGAGTTCTGTAGTGCTATGGGAGATATGGAAAATGGAAATGGACTCCCTTCAAGTAGATCCCAACTTATGGCAACCCTATGAATAGGGTTTTCATGGTAAGCACTATTCAGAGGAGGTTTACCATTGCTTCCTCTGAGGCTGAGAGGCAGTGACTGGCCCAAGGTCACCCAGTGAGCTTCATGGCTATGTTGGGATTTGAATACAGTTCTGTGTTTGCTCAGAAGTAAATCCTACTGTGTTTAATGAGGCTTACTCCCATGGATCATGTTCATAGGATTAGTCTATGATACAAATATTGCAGGGTAGACTCTATATCACACTCTTATTATACATGTCTACTCAGGTCCCATTAATTTCAGTGAAGATTACTCTCAGGTAAGTGGGCATTAATTTTAAGTCCAAAAGAGAGGCAGCATGATACTGGGCAACAGAAATGGATCTGGGAGACTTGGGTTTAAGATCTGTCTGTGTACAGACTCAAAAAACAAATAAACATGGATAAAAGTTACTTAATAGGGTCTTCTCATTATGTGTCCAAAGTATGATAACCTCAGCTTACAAGATCTGAACAGGGTGGTTTATAATAGATGCTATTGGAGGTCACTGATTCATAAGGTCACCATAAGTCATAATCGACCTGAAGGCATATAACAACAACAAAATAGGAAGGTACAATAGAAACCATATACGGTACCTTATTAAAGCCATTATAAATTTACTCTAAAGGGCCACTTTCTCTCAGATGATCATCTGTCTGCTTTGGACACCCAAACTTTTAAATGTCTAGGACACAAAACACCTTATCCAGATATATTTGTGTGGCACCCCCTCACTAGAGGGCAACTTAAGACAGCTTTGTTTGGCCAGACTTTTGATTAATGGCATTGCTCTCCTGTTGTTGTCTCTTGGTTTGTTTCAGTAGTGGTTTTTCAGGGATTTTATTCTTTTAAATTTTGTAAGCTGCATTTATCATCCATTATGATTGAATGGGGGGGTAGAAATTTTAAATCAAGAGTGAGGAACCTGTAATCCTCCAATGATATTGGACTCCAGCTCCCATCAGCTCCAGCCAGCACGGTCAACAGTCAGGGATGATAGAAGTTGTAGTTCAGCAACGTATTGAATGCCACAAGTTCCCCTCCCCTGTGCCCACTTTAAATAAATAAAGTGGCAGTCATAGTCTTAGTAGTAATAAATGCCACATAATAAACAAAGGCATATTTATTCAGTAATTCTGTCTGGCCATTTACATGGGTTTTCAATATTGAAAACATAGTTTAGGAATTAGATAGCAGGAATTTCCTGTCATGGCTCATACACAAGGAAGTCAACAGAATTTGCGTGCCAAGGAATCCCTGGGGAGGGAAGCTTGGAATGACATTAATAGATTTGGGTTGATATTCCTAAAAAGAGATGAGAGAGCTTCTACCAATTACTTTTACCTCTGAAATGAAATAGAAAACATGATGGGAGAAACTATAGCATTGGAGGATCTGTATCATTTTTTAGAAGTTATTAATATTGTAATAGCTACTATATTGTACCAAATTGTAATTCCTGTTATGTTTAGACTATCAAGACTATTGTATATACTTCCAGCACACTTTTTATATGTAGTGTTAAAATAAAGTACCTTAGTACTGATTTTGGTAGATATCTTCTAAGTCTGCACAGTTTTTTCTCTCTGCATATTCATTATTGTTTAGTTGTCAAATTAATTTAGTCAGTGGTTCCCAAACTTTTTTTCTTAATGGACACTTGAAAATTGCTAAGGGTCTTGGCAAACCACTTAATGATGTTTCTAACTGTTGTAGCAATTTTAACGCATTGTGCTAGATACTGTATGCTTTTTAAGTGTATTTTTATTGCTTCTTTTATTTCATACATAATCCAAGGAATTCAAATTGTAATACAATAAAATACAATATAAGAAATAAAAGAAATAATAAAATACAATAAAAAATCAATATATTTAATGCGATGGATGTGCTGACTCCTGTCTTCAACCACAAATCCATAGACACACTGCAAACCACCTGGTCTGAATGTGGACCACAGATTCAGAACCCCTCCATTAACTATTTTTAATTGGTTAGGTTTGGGACTTTCATGTGTGCGCTTACATTAATTTTAGGATTTTAAGGACCCAACTGTAAATGTTACTGTACATATTTCCTATACTAATCTTAAATATTCATTCCTTTCCCCTAATCGTAATATTGTACATTTTCATCATTTCAAGAAAAAATAAAGATAGCATCACAGTGTTGATCATGGCAGCACAGGTATTATTTTTAGACTCAGCAATAAATGATTCACACAAGAGGAATACATGAAAAGATTAAAAAAAAACACCAGCAAACAGCACTGATAAGTGTACTGCAATAAGCTGTGTACCATTTCCCTCTACTGGATATATCTGACCTCAGCTATTTATTCTTTAGTGCAGACAACATCCTCTGGTGGCTGGAAAGCTGAACAGTGAAATAAGAACTATAGTAAAACAGTTTTTAAGTAACAGAAGGTCAGGTCTGTAGAAGATATTTTTCACTGAATTTTTTTACTAGAACATTCTGCAAATAGCTGCATTTTCCACCTCATTCCAGATTTCTTCACGTGAAAAGAGTTAGTACCTTAGTTAAGTAGTAAAAACTGTGGTCTCTCTCATGTTATATTTTGTATAAATATCCTTGAATGTTCTTTACATTTGCAAGTAGCAAATGAAGTACAACGTTGGTCACCACATGTCAAAAAGGATATTGTAGGGCTGAAAAAGGACAACCAAAATGATAAGGATTCTGGAGCAACTCTCTTTGTTATAAAATATTAGGCTTTTTAGCTTATAAAAGTGCAAGAAAAAAGGGAGGGGAACAAAGAACACAAGTAAGCTATGAAATTGACTATAGCAAGAAGTGGTGATGGCCACCAACACAAATGGATTTAAAAGGGGATGAGACAAGTTCATGGAGTTTAAGGCTATATAAATGGATACATATCATGATGTCTGACACATCCATCAGAGGCAGTAGGCTTCTAAATACCAGTTGCTGGAGACCATGAGAGGGAGATGCAGTTAGTTCTGCTTGTAGACTTCTCATAGGCATCTGCTTTGCCACTGTAGGAAGCCGGATGCTAGGCTACATAGGCCTTTGGTCTGATCCAGCAGGGCTCTTCTTATGTGCTTAAGTGGTTCTTTCTAACATTACACAATCCAAATAATGAATCAACACACACACACATATATAATGCTCAGTGTTATTTAACTCCAGCCAAAGAATAGCCTTCAATCCCCCAAAACGGAATGTTTAGAAAATATACAAACAGCAGGACCAAGAGTAAAGAGGGACAAACAGGAATTGTGAAAAGGAACACGGGTAGACACACTCTGAGATATTTTTGCTGACACCCTCTTTCTGCTATAGTCTTTTAACAGATAATTTAAATAAAAATCATCAGTATGTAATTACTTTTATTTGTGTGCAGCAGGTCCCAGGTTCAATCCTTGGCATCTCCAGTTAAAAGGATCAGGTGGCAAGTGATGAGAAAGACTTTCTGCCTGATACTCTGGAGAGCCACAGCTAGTCATGACGTAGGCAACACTGGGCGAGTACAACCAGTAGTCTGACCCAGCAGAAGGTAGTTTCTTATGTTCCTAAAATTATGACGGTATTATTTTTTTAGCAACATGACCTGGGAATGCTTCAGACACCAAAGAGACAGATGATTCCCTCCATTTCCACAGCATGTCAATCACTATTGCAGTGGAAATGTGACACACGTCTTCTTTAGCAAGGATACACTGGCCAAGCTATTCATGTATTCCATCCAAAAACAGTGCCACTATCTACATGCCTTCCATCCAAAAAAAAATAGATGTCTCAATTTGTTTATCTTAATTGTACATAGCACTTAAACAATAATTGTCTGACATCCATATTACATAAAGGTAATCTGGCAAATAGTGCTTTACTGCACTTTGATATGAATCGTGGAGGTATGCAAAAAATCTATGTACAGCAACAAAAGTTGATAAAGCCATCAATCATTTTGCCAAAGCCAGACAGCATGACAACTATTGCTCTCCAATTGGATCATTGTTATTTGTTTTCCTGTTCTGTTATTAAATTGAGCTGGTTGCTTTCAGAAAGGAAGAAATTCAGGGCTCAGTTAGGTTTTCGGAAGTTAAGAAGTAACATAGTGTCTATGTCAGTAATACTTCCTAGAATAAGGAAAGAGGCAGATGCCTGAATGTGTCCTGGTAACTGTATATTGCACAATGAATTAAAGCCTCTCAGAGCCTCGTTTTGAATACAGGAGGAGAGCAAATAAATGTAAGTTTCCCAAGGCCCATTTGTGAAACAATGGAAAATAAATAATTCTCTATCCTCTTAAAAGAGAAATATCTATTATCAAGGGGGTCTAGGCTCAAACATTCCAGGAAGCAAAACATGTTTATTGTTTACTGTTCTTTTAGTAACATTTTCATTACTCAACACCCCAACACTCTCCTGAAAATAGGGCTTCACTGTTTAATTCTTGATTTCTCTCTCTTTTACAATTGTGTCAAAAATATTGCTAGAAAATACGAGAACATTTCTGAAAGCATTTTCATTTCTTGAGTAATAGCCGTGCAAAGTTCAGTATGGAGGAAGAAAAGTTCCAACAATTAGACCCTATAGTATTCATGTCTGTAAATCATTTATAAGCAAGGTTACTTGTAGATGGTGACAAAATTGAAAAGGGCTCCATTTCCTGTTTTGAGAGAAACTATTTAAATGACATAATAGAATATTATACTATCCACCCATTACTTCAAGGAGTTATGCAGGAAAAGGAAACATCTGTGACTGAGCTCCATGCTCTTTTTGCGTTTAGGAGACAATGACTTTCATGGAATATGTGATGAAGAATTAAATAACAGTAGGCAGCCGATATGTGAGTTTTGTATTCTGTTGTTCCTACACTACTGGAAAGTATCTGCTACTCATGGAGCAGCATAGGAAGCTGCCTTGAGTCAGACCAACCTGTCTCAGTATTGTCTACACTGACTGGCAGTGGCTATCCAGGATTTCAGATAGGGATCTTTCCCAGCCCAACCTGGAGCTGCCAGTGACTGAACCTGCTGGGACATTCTAGATGCAAAGCATGTGCTCTACCATTGCATGCAAGGCATGGGGTCTACCACTAATAGAGCAATCCAAGTCTTGGGAAGCCAGCGAGGGGGGGGGCAGAGGAGGAGCCGGCGGGAAGCTCCGCAGCGTCTACTTGCCTTTCAGGAGCTGCCAGGCTGGATGCTGGCTCAGTCGGGAGCTACACACAGCAACCAGGAGGTAAAAGCCAGCCCCGATGAATACTCCTACGGGGAGTAAGCGTTCCCCATTGACCACCACTGTAATTATTTATCTATGCCGATCTTTTTAGCGCTGGAAATTTTGGCAGGATCAGGACCTGTGGGAGCGTCTGAAAGGGAGTTGGATATAGCAGAAGTCCACTCCCCTCGGCTCCACCTCCGCCATGCCCCCAGAATGCCCCATTTTCAGGCCTTCCACTGGCTTCCACCAGCTCTCTGTCCATCGGGCTGGACTTCCCTGGCTGAGCCGGCAGGGTCCCGGTGGTTCCACCAGGATGAGGGGGCATCTGCCAGTGGAACCCAGCAGTACCAGGAGCCTGCCGGCTCAGCCAAAGGTCCACCACATCCAACTTCCCATAGCCCGGCGCAAATGTAAGTTGGACTGTACCCTAAGCTACTACCCATTCTTGAAACCGGGGAAAGGCATCTGCTATTCACAAACACACCTTTGTTTGGGTGGCAATTGATTGATTGATTGATTGATTGAATATTCATTGAAAATAAAATTAAAGTACAACTCAAATGCATAAAAACAGATATTTAATTTGTTAAAACAAAAATGAAAAGTTTATATTAACAATTCAAGTACCTAAAAACATATGCTTAGTTTGTTAGATTAAAGAAAAAAGTTTATGATATTTATTTTCCTGATATTTTTGGTTCCATGACAGAATAAAAATTGCCTAATTTTCTATGTACTTATTTATTTTATTTAGCTAATATGTGAGTTTGATCAGATTGACAGTGTCCCATATTCTGTTGAACCAATTCAGGATCACAGGTGGCTCAGGTTGTTTCCAGTTTTTGGCAATTTCAGTTTTTGCTAACACTAATAAGGTTGCAACTATTTCCAAGTCTGTATCTGTAACTATATCCTTCAAGTAGTTTAATAGGATAACATTGGAAATACTTGGTGATATATATCCAGTCATTTGCTGACTATATTTTAGGGAGCACTCCAACTTGCATTTGGACCAGGCTGGGGGGAATTGGATGTGGCAAACACCTGACTGAGCCAGCAGGCTCTTGGTGCCGCCAACAGAAGCCCCTTGTCCCAGCTGAGCTGCGGCACCACCCGGACCATGCCAGTTCAGCTGGGGGTCTGCCAGAGAAGCCCAGCCCAATGGATGGAGAGCCAAAAGAAGCCAGTGGAAAGCCCAAAAATGGGACTTCTGGGGACATGGCAGAAGAACGGGGGCCCTTCTGCGGCATCCTCCTTGCATTTGAAGTGTTCCTGCGGGTCCTGATTCAGGTAAGGAACAAAACTGGAGTGAAATAAAAGATAGTGTTCCATCAGATCATATTGTACTAATAGGTCAGCGGAGTAAAATTGTTTCCACGTCACTCAATGGGGAATGCTTACTCCCCGGTAGGGGTACTCGTGGGAGCCGGCTTCTGCTTTTCTGGTCCCCACTCATGAGGGGTGCCAGACTGCCAGCATTTACCCATCCTGGCAGCTCCCAAATAGACAGTAGATGCCAGAGAACTTTCTGCCAGCTCCTTGTCCACCTGCTTCCCATGATTTTGATTCCTCTGCCCAGATGTTAACCCAATATGGTTATATTTTCAAACACTGCCAAATATATATGCAAACAGTCAGCCTTAATATTGATGCATCTCCAACATCTATCTGCTGCCATTTGGTATATTTTTGCAATTCTATGAGGGATGAGATACCATTGTAGTTTGCAATGATTTTCTTTCAATTCTGTAGACATCAATTTTTGTGGTATACTGTTCCAAATTCACAGTATTTATTTGTTTCTATTTCAAATTGTAAGTTACTGTACCACTTTATTACAAAATTCTTATTTGCCTTTTTCATTTCTGAGATAAGTGAACAGATTTTGTCTACTAAATTTTGGCTTTTATTGATAGAAATTAAACTCTCAAATTTACTTTTTCTTCTTACTGGACCATGTTTTCTTAAAAGACCTGAAATAGCTTCTTTTCTTTACAGTATTGAAATAATTTTGGTTGATAGTTCAGTCTGTTTACAATTTCAGCATAAGACTTAACACTTCCAACTGAACTTGCAGTGTATCCACATTTGAAGAGTACCATGGGATCAGATTAACAAGCATGGCTTCAGTGTAGGATATAGCTTCATTATAGAAAGGATATGTAAGAGATGACAGCCCTGGGAAGAACTTATTCTTATATATTTATTCACTAATAGGCAAAAAACCTTGCGGTTTAAGAACGTACCTATAGCCCACATATATTTCTATCAAACGTTAAAAAGCAGGGAAATTGGGCAGCTATAGTGAATGCACCAGGGGAGCAGGAGACCTGAATTTCTCTCTGAGATATTGTACTGCCCTACAAATTGGTCAAAATGCAAACACCATTTGGGTTGGTCTTTTACAGTCCAATCCACTTGCTGTGTAGCTTGGAAGAATTTGGTAACATGTTCCTCTGAGCATATGGTGAGTGGTGGCAACACCTGCCATCTCCAAATATAATTATATTTTTCTATGTTTGCTGGTGTTCTTCTTACTTTGCTTCTTTCCTGTGTTATTAATGTTTCTACAGAGAATCTACACTAGAAAATTGTATTTCCCTCATTATTCATCCCAGAAATCTGTGTCAAATTTATTTTTTATTAATTTCAAAGCCTTTTTATTGGTCAGTGTCATATGATGGTAAAGACAGCCTTTTGTGTTTCAAACTGGAGGTTATGTTCTATTTCTATTTTGGGTGCATTAACAGTGGAATGTGAAACTGCAGTTTGATGAAAAATCAGACTGATTCCAATATGTTGCTACTTCAGCAATGACTCTAGCTGTTGGAAAAAAGAGGATGCATGTTTTCAGCCTGCTATGTTTAAACCATTTCATTTAAGGCAAGGTGGGCACGGTCAATTAAAAACATAGAGCACACCTAGAATTTTGCTAGAATATATTTCACCTACCACTGTTTTATCTTGTGCAAATTGAGACACTCCTGAGGTCCACTGGAGACTATTCTGCAGAAGTCAGTGCTATTATTCCACAATTATGTTTGGAGTTTTTTTAGTCTAAATTTTGCAAAGTGTTGCTGTACTTCACATATCCACAGAAATAGAAACAAAAGAAAATGATTTCCTATAAGAAACTTCACTAAAATTGCAAAGGAAATCAGACATATTCAAAGTGACCAACTATATCAACCGTCTTAATAATGTTGCTTCCTCTCTGCTAAAACAAGATCAGCACAGCACATGTCTTCTTTCTATTCGTTGGGCTGATTGCAGGTGTTGCCACCACTCACCATATGCTCAGAGGCACATGTTACCAAATTCTTCCAAGCTACACAGCAATTGGAAGTGGATTGGACTGTGAAAGATCAACCGAAATAGTGTTTGCATTTTGACCAATTTGTAGGGCAGTCCAATATCTCAGAGAGGAGGTCAGGTCTCCTGCTCCCCTGGTGCATTCACTAGAGCTGCCCAATTTCCCTACTTTTTAAAGTTTGATAGAATAGCTGTGGGCTATAGGTACGTTCTTAAACCGTGAGGTTTTTTGCCTATTAGTAAATTCCCCTGCTTTTAATTCCGGGAGGTAAGAAATGGGATCCTGTGCAAGTTTGCTGAGAATGGATGGATCATTTGCATGCTTATTGAGTTCAATGGGATTTACTCCCCTACAATCATGCTTAGGATTGGTGAAACTGACCACAGAGGATGGGGAGGGGAGGAGGAGGAGGGAGGGGAGGAAATGCAGAGGGGAGGACTGGGAGGACAGAAGGACAGGTTTGATCATTTGCATGTTTATTAAATTCAGTGCGATTTACTCCCGTGCAATCATGCTTAGGATAGGTAAAACTGACTGGGGGGAGGGAGGGCTGGAGTGGGCAGGGGAGGAGGAAGGGAGAGGAGAGGGGGAAAGCAGGTCTGATCATTTGCATGCTTATTTTCAATGGGATTTACTCCTATGCAATCTTGGTTAGGATAGGAAAAACTGACCATGGGGGAGGAGGAGTGGGAGTGGGAATGAGCATATTGGAGGGGGGCAAAGGAAGGGGGAGGGGAGGGCAAGTTTGATCATTTGCGTGCTTATAGAGTTCAATGGTATTTACTTCCGTGCAATCATGTTTAAGATAGGTAAAACTGACCATTGGGAGGAGGAAGGGGAGGGGAGGATGGGGAAGGGGAAAGGGGATTGGAAGGGGATGGGGAGGGAGGGGCAAAGGAAGGGGGGGAAGGGGCAAGAGGAGGGCATAGGAGGGAGGAGAAGGGAGGGTGGATTTAAACATTTGCATACTTTTTGAGTTCAATGGGATTTATTTCTATGCAATCATGTTTGAAAATGGAAATGGACTGCCTTCAAGTCAATCCCCACCTATGGCGACCCTTTGAATAGGTTTTTCATGGTAAATGGTAGGTGATTTCACCATTGCCTTCCTCTGAGGCTAAGAGGCAGTGACTGCCCCAAGGTCACCCAGTCAGCTTCATGGCTGTGTGGGGATGTGAACCCTGGTCTCCCAGGCTGTAGTCCAACACTGACCCAGGGAAGGGGCAGGGAGTGGGAGGGGAGGAGATTGGGTGGGTGGGCACTGGGCAGAAGGGAAGCCCCTTTCCTTTCCAAAAGGAAAACATTGTAAACAGAATCATTCTTTTTCAGGCTTTCCCCCACCTTTTTATTCTACAGCAGGCACATGTAGCCTCCCACCCAAATTTAAACCAAAGCTGTCCCTGGCCACATCCACACCAGGCCTTTATTTCACTTTGGACAGTCATGGCTTCTCTCAAAGAATCCTGGGAAGTGTAGTTAGTGAAGGGTGCTGAGAGTTGCTAGGAGACGCCCTGTTCCCCTCACAAACCTTCAATCAGAGTGGCTGACTGTTAAACCATTCTCTCAGGGGAATAGGAGTCTCTTAGCACCCTTCACAAACTACACTTCCCAGGATTCTTTGAGGGAAACCATGACTGTCTCACATGAAATCAAAGTCTGGTGTGGGTGTGACCCCCTGATTAGCTAAGTTCAGCAGCTGTGAGGCTTTTAGAACTCTGACAGTTGGTTCTTACTGAGCATGCTCCGCGCTATCATTGGGTCCCAGCCAAAATTTATTAAATTAATTAAAAATCAGCCAGGCATTTTTTCAACTTTTCAACTGCAGAAGATGAAGGTCAGAGTATGGGGCCAGGTCAGTATTAGGATTACAGGTACTCTGTGAATATGGCTGATTTATAATGAATTTCAATAGATTATGAGAACTCTCAGAGAAAAAAGTCCAAAAGGGCTCTGAGGTTTATTTCTCTCTTTTTACACTTTGAACTGTCTATTCTCTGTGACTGTTTTGTGTAGCGCCATGAAAATTGACAGGGTTGTTAAGCAAGTGTTTCTGAGTTCAGGACTATATGTTTTGTAAGGGTTTGTTTTGAAATGAGCTTATGGGAAGCCTCAGAATGGCATGGGGGGTATTTTCAATTTAACATTGTGGAATGTGAAAAATCCCCGCTGGCTATAGTATAGAGCCACGAATACTAAATAATTAGTACAGTATGATCTGATAGAACACTGTCTTCTATTTCACTCCAGTTTTGTCCTGGTAACACAACATTTCTTTAGGTTGTCTTGATTGTGTTATGTTTTCAAATGCTGTATTAGAGCTGAATTGACTCATCCATTCTTTAATTCAACCTTGTCCAACCTTTGGAACTCCAGATGTTGCTGGACATCTCCCATCAGCCCCAGCCAGCATGGTTAAAGGTCAGGAACAGAGCTTGGAAAAGTTACTTTTTTGAACTACAACTCCCATCAGCCCCAGCCAGCATGGCCACTAGACTGGGCTGATGGGAGTTGTAGTTCAAAAAAGTAACTTTTCCAAGCTCTGGTCAGGAATTATGGGAATTGTAGTCCAGCAATATCTGGAGACCCAAAGGTTGGGTAAAACTGCTTCAATTGCTGCTAGTTTTGTTGCATGTTAATAAATATATTAGGAAGTCCTCTACCGCCTTGTTTAATTGGTTTATATAAAACTGCAGCAGCTATTCATGGCTGTTTTTTATTCCATATAAAGTCTATAATGATTTTACTCCAGGTTTTCAAGATGTTCAGTGGGATTTGTAGTGGTATATTGATAAAGAGAAACAAAAGTTTAGGCAATATATTCCTTTTTCCTAACAATATTCACCCTATCCAAGAGAGTGGTAGTGTAGACCATGATCTTATTTCAGTTTCTGTTTCTGTAAATAAATTGTCAAAGTTAATTTTGACTAGTTGTTACAGATTTTGTGTTATCCACATTCCTAGATATTTAACAGGTCTATATAGCCAAGGTATCTCCATCTAGGATACTGCTTCATTTTTTCTTGTTCCTCCAGACTTAACCCTATCCATTCTGATTTTTTTAATACTGACTTTATATCCAGACATTTGGTTATTACTTTTTAATATTAATGTTAAGTTCTCAGAGGATATTTGAATATTTGTTAATATTAGAGCTACATCTTCTGCATTACAGCAAGATCTTCATCTGGTTTGCTCCATAGCCGATTCCCAGAATTCCTATGTTTTCTCTGACAGCTAGGGCAAATAATAATCATGATAATGGGCATCCCTGTCTCATTCCATGTTGTAGATTAAATTGATCTGAGAGTTCTCCATTAACCAGAACATGTAGGGTGTGCATATATCAATTGAATCCAGTTTTTGAAATTTAATCCCATATTGAATTAATTTGTGACTTAAAGTAGATAGGGCCATGCAACCCTATCAAAAGGCTTTTTCAGCATCCAGAAATAATAGAGCTGCTTTTATTTTTTCATCTTGGGTTTCTTATTATATTAATTAATATTTTAATATATGTAGATAATTATCTATTTTCTATTTTTTATATAGCCAATTTGACCTGTCTGGATAAAGTTTGCTAATATTTTATTTAATCTTTCTTCTATGGCTGCAGCCCAAATTTTGGAATCTTGGTTATGAAGAGATATTGGCCTGTATGACTCTGGAACTGTTAGATCTTTGTTTGGTTTAGGCAGTACTACAATTTTTGCCATGTTCCAGGTAACTGGAAGTTTTCTTAGTCTTATGGATTCCTTAATAGTTTGTAATAATGGTGATCTCAGCTCTTCAGAAAAAGTCTTATAATATTCAGCTGGAAGCCCATCTGGCCCAGATGCTTTCCCGTTTTTTAATTTCTTAATTATGCATTCTATTTCTGATATTTGAGTGACTATTTTTAACTTACAGAGAATTAGTGTTAAATAGATAGGAGGTCCTGGCAGTGCCAAACTGAGACTGAGCCTTTATACACATATTACCTGAACCAATACATGATTTCACGTGGCGGAGAAGGGGCTTGCCCCTCCCCTCCTCTGTGCAGATGAACTCACATATTAAATGAGTGTATCACACTGATTCCTCATAATGCTTGTGAGATTCTTTCCCCTAAAAAAAAAGCAAAGTGTGCATCTACTCTAACTTACTTAACCTTACGTCTCTGTTCCTTTGTTTAAGTTCTCATGTTGACTTACTGCTGCATGTCGTTACCTTTCTGCCATTTCATCTAGTTCACTCTGATATGATGCAAATACGTTCAGTAATTACTTATATCAAAGATGGATAACCTCAGGCCCAGGGGCCAAATGCAACCCTCTAGGCCAGTGGGGGCTGTGGAGTAATCCAGGGGGGGCCATGAACATTAAAAAAAGAATTATTATTATTTTAAAGTCTTCACTCTCTGAATGCTGTCTGCTCCCCACTGCCGCTCCAGACGACACCTCCCCCTTGCTCCAAACAAGAAGAGAGGACTATTTATTTATTTATACTATATCTATACCACTTAATATATAAAAGTATCTCTAAGCGGTGTACAAGAAAAAAAAGAACGCAAGAAGTATTATAAAAAGTACACAATGAAGCCATAATACAAATAAACTCATACTTAATACAAATTATTAACAAACTTTTGCTGAAGTGCCAGAGCGTCTGCTGAGAGCAGACATCTGCCTATAAAACAAGTGGCAGATGCCAAAGGAGGCTGAGGGTGGAGCTACCAGGAAGAAGAGAGGATTACTATCACTGACTCCTGTCTCCTTGCACTGCTGCTGACGACGCCCTTACTCAGAACAAGAGGAGAGGGCTTTTCATGAAGCAAAAAGAATCAAGGCTGTAAGGAAAGGCTGCTTTCCCCCTTTCTTCCTGGCAGCCAGCCTGCCTGCCTTTCTTGGCTCCTGATTCACTGCCATCTCCTTTTAAAAATTATTCTTATTTGCAAGGCTGCCCAGATCTTGCCTTCAACCCAGACAGCCAAGGAGCAGTGAGGAAGCTCAGGACTTGCTCGCACTCCATCTCTGAGGCTAAGTTTGTGTGTGCCAGCGTCCCCCATTTCTTCCACCTACAATCTGTCTCCCCAATCTCTCTCTCCAAGATGCTATGGCAATTGAGGGCTTCCCCCCTCCCATGTGCCCAAATCCCTGTATCCCTGCAGATGTTTACAGGAGGGGCAAGTGTGTTTGTGTGTGTGCATGCGCTGATCTGTTTTCTTCTCCACTTTAATTCCCCAAGTGCACACTAACCAAGTCATCAGTTTTGATTATCATTCCAAGGCCTAAAAGCACTATCTCCCTACTCAATCTATCCACTCTTTTGACTTCACCTTTAGCTTCCCCACCACTACTACATTGCTGCTTCTTTATTTATTTATTTATTTATTTATTTATTTATTAATTATTTAAAAGGTCAGCAGGTTGGCTGAGGCTGGGGTCCACATACTGCAGCTGAAATGTATTTATTTATTTAATTATTATTGCATTTATATCCCACCTTTTCTCCAAGTTGCTCAAGGTGGTGCACATAGCCCCCCCCTTTCCATTTCATCCTTACACCAACCCTGTGAGATAGGTCACGCTGAGAGGCTGTGTCTCGCCCAAGGTCACCCAGTGGGCTCCATGGCTGGGTAGGGATTTGAACCTGGATCTTAGTCCAACATTGTAACCCACTGGTGTTGGGAGACAGGACTGTACATCTACAGATTATGCGTGTGGGGGGGGGGAGGATATCAGTTTGATGAACCTTTGCATTAAGAAAAGAAAGCAACACCTCTATGTCTGCAGGGAGCTTTTTATAGAAAGGGATATTTGGAGATGTGATTTTGCCACGCACCATTTTTTCACTTAACTGAAGCTAAAATTACAGTTAGCATTGGGGGGTGTCACAAAAAAAATTGAGCTTATAAAGGGGGTCCCGTATTCAGAAAGGTTGGGAACCACTGCTCTAGGCTTCTCTGTCTGGCCCTCGGAACCCTCCCCAGGCCATATCCTCTCTTAATGAGTTTTTTTTTAAAACAATCTTCACAAGTAGGCTAAAGATTACTTTTCCTGTCACAGCTAGTCAAGAAAGCTATTTTACTAAGGGATAAGCATTTCCATGGTGCAAAGGATAATTCTTTGCAGTAACAAAGGAATCTAAAAATCTTAGGCTTTACCAGATATGTAATGGTAGAAAATTGAGGGGGAGGAATAGGGGTAATTGAGCTTAAAGGCAGGATCCCATTATTGATTGATTGATTGATTGATTGATTGATTGATTGATTGAACTTATTAGTCCCCCATCTGGCTGGCTGTCCAGCCACTCTGGGCGACGTACAACATAGGCATACAATATGTAGGCATTAAAAATCTAAAAACAATGAAGATAAAATCTAGCCCACCCCAAAAGTCTGCCTGAAGAGCCAGGTCTTCAAGGCCCGGCAGAAGCTCATCACAGAAGGGGCATGGCGGAGATCATTTGGGAGGGAGTTCCACAGGGTGGGGGCCACAACTGAAAAAGCCGTCTCTTTAGTCCTCACCAGTTTGGCTGTTTTGACTGATGGGATGGAGAGAAGGTCTTTTGAGGTTGATCTTGTTGGGCGGCATAACTGATGATGCTGGAGGCGCTCCTTTGGGCCGAAACCGTATAGGGATTTAAAGGTCAAAACCAACACCTTGAATTGGGCCCAGTAAGCAACTGGTAACCAGTGTAACTCTTTTAGCACTGGAGTGATATGATCTCACCGGCGGCTGCCTTTAATCAGGCGCGCCGCGGCATTCTGTACCAGTTGCAGCTTCCGGACCATTTTCAAGGGTAGCCCCACGTAGAGCGCATTACAGTAGTCTAGGTGAGAGGAGACCAGGGCATGTACCATCGATGGGAGCAGATGATTGGGAAGGTAGGGGCATAGCCTCCATATCAGATGTTGATACAATGCTGCCCAGCTCATAGCCAAAACCTGAGCTTCCCTGGACAGTTGGGAGTCAAGAATGACCCCAAGGCTACAGACCTGGTATTTTAGGGGCCGTTGTACCCCATTCAGCACCAGGTCTAAATCCTCTAACCTTCCCTTGTCTCCCACGAACAGTACCTCGGTTTTGTCAGGGTTCAGCTTCAGCTTGTTCCTTCCCATTATGATTTGTCAAAGATACTTATACAGAGGGGTGGAATAAAGGAGGAATTTGGGCTATCTTATGATGCAGTAGGACAGGGATGGAGAACCGGGGACTCTTCAGATGTTGCTGTACTCCAGCTCCCATTATACCTGACCATTGGCCATGCTACCTGGGGCTGATGAGAGCTATAGTCCAACTTCATCTGGAGGGTCACAGGTTCCAAACCTCTTCAGTAGGATGAGGAAAATAATGTGATCATGTTAGGGAGGGGGAGAGAGATGGAGAAGGAAGGAGGGGAAGTACCGGTAATTTTGTCCTCCTTTTTTCCTCACTGAATGCCTCCTAAAAGCAGTGCATCTGCACTCCTGCCATATATGCTGGTCAGAGTAGTAAGAGGGACAGGCAAATCCAATGGATCCTGGGCCAGCTCCATCCCTCCCTTCCCCCAGAATGCCCCATTTGGGGTAATTCTGCTGACTGCACAGGGATTCCACCATCAGCACTTCACCCTTACATGAACATTCAGAAGGTGGAACAGTGAGCTCTGTGGTGGCAGAGGCTGATAGGACCATTTCCCACCCCCACCCCCTGGTGCACAGGGAGTTTGGATTGTGACCTAAATCAATGTTGCTATAAGGATGGGGATGCAGTAGGGAAGGTATAGCAGGGCTGTTTTTGCTTCCTTCTAAAATAGCAAATCTAGCTAGATGTTGGCTTCCACACAGGTGTTATAAAGTAGAGGAGTCCCTAAATCCTACCATTTTTCTTACAACCCCCAAAAATCTAAAGTAAAACTAAAGCAAAGAATTAATGGGGGGGGAAGGCAGAGACATTGCAGGAGAGATAAACCCACGCTTTTGCTTTCCCCTTCTAAAAAACAATGGTTCTGTGTGCACCTCAATGCAGGGTTTTACAACTGGGGAGCAGACAACTACAAAAAAAAATTGAAAACTCAAAATAAGAAACATCCCTACAACAAAAGGATCACCAAAATGGCACAGACATGTAAAATAGAGAGTCCCTCACCAATAATTGTAGCAGAGGCATTATACACCAGGTGCCTCTGCTCTGCCACTTGCACCTTCCACTGAATTATCTGCTTGGAAAATGTGATTCTGCCACACCAAAAAGGCTACTTTGTGCAAACATGTGTGGACTGTATAGAAGAAACAGGAAACTAGTATGCCCTTCTTAGACCAAAGAATTATTGTGCAGAAGGACTCTAGGAAGAGGCAACCTATCAGGGTGATCAGAATAGGAGGAATATGAACTTGGACAGGAGATAATGATTTCTGAACTGGAAGAGTTGAAGAATGATTGATTTGGTTTGTGACCTGCCCGGTTAATGTTCTGATTTAATATATCATGTAATGTTTGATCCTAGGATGTCAACATTTATTTACCGATTTTATAACCTTATATCCCGTTTACTTTCCGAGGAACTCAAGGCTGTTAGCAAGTCACAGTACAACAGTATTTCAAAATATAAAATAATCCCCAAGTTTACCCCATCATAAAAATGAGTTCTGTTAGCCTCCTATTATGCCCTTGATAATTTAATTAAAATAAAAAGAAGGAAAATTTAGACTGAATGTCAAACATGTATTTTAGATTTCTTATATAACAGGCACACCGCATAACCTTCAGGAAACTAGGCTCCGGTGCATGGTATTTAGGAAACTAGTATCTGGGAAAACAAAAGACTTTTAAGATATAAAATAATTTTTGTTTGTTACATGTCCCACATGCAAAAACATAATTTGAGGAATGTGGCAACATCCAAGGACACTAGTCTCTAAAACCAGGGCTTATCAGCAAGTTTTATGGGAAGAGTCAAGGATGACTGAAAAGCACTGATGTACAATAAGATTACCACCTGCCTGTTTCATTTCACTGTTGCACCCCTTCAGGCCCAAGACATGTTGTAAACTGTGTAGCACTGGAGCGACTCAGCTGACCCCTGTCTATAGTGTATGAAAGCTATTTGTGCAGATTTCATATTGTTAGTCCCCTCATTTGACACCTCTGGTACTTTGCTCCTTGTGATGGCAATCAAGGGTAACTAATTAATAACTCTTGCTATGCAAGGTCATGATTTTTTCATCCCCAGCAGAGGCCACTGGGATGAGAAGAGATTGTTGAAGGGATATTGAACAAATGGAGAAAGAGAAAACAGAACTATGTGAAAAGAAGGAAGGAAGGCATACCATGACAGATCTATCCAAAGGGAAATAGGGGGAAAGGAATGCGGTGGAAAATCAAGGAAGACAAAACGACATTCTGCCCATTTTAAAAAATGTTCTCTATTCAAAACTAGGTTTGGCCACTCTGCTATATCAAAACTAGCACTGTTACACTACAGAATACTGTATGGCCATTTAGACTTGGTCTGGCTTTCTGCATCTTTTCATGCTTCCATAATACAACATAGATAATCTAAGAATAGCAAAACATGGCTCTAATTTGGCCTTTTAAAATCAAAATGGTAAAACCCTGGGTGATGTCTTTGAAATATAGTTAAAGGTTAAACCAAAAATGTGTGTGGGCACTGGAAAAGTTAATCATTACATTACAGATTTATATCAATCAGCGACTTTCCCTTTTATTTGTAAGCCACAAATGTATGATGGTGTGTTGGAAAGTGCATACTTGCAAATAATTCTACAGAAGTTAATAACCTGCTCAACCTTTTTCTAGCCCACCTGCCCACACATGCTAATTTATAGGACAAGCTTAAAGATGTTTACTCAGAAGGAAATCCTGTTGAATTCAGGGTGTCTTACTGCCTAGTAACTATGTTTAGGATTCTAACCTAATCCACAACCACAAAGTAAAAAAAAAAGAATCAACCTATGTCTGGACACTTGGAGGCTATTGCCCTCATGTCTTGCTTGTGGGTTTTCCAGGAGCACTGGGCTGGCTTGTCCACTGTGGGAAACAGAATGCTGGATTAGATGAACTTTTTGTTTAATCCAGCAGGGCTCTTATGTTCTTGTGAAGCAGATCCTATTCACTACAAGTGAGATGGCTAGAGGCTATTTACAAGCCTTCAAAAAACGTGGGTAGCTATTTTGCCATTTATTACTTGAATTTCTTAATAGTCTTCCTTTAGTAATCTAAACTCAAAAGAGGTGTGCAAACACTAAGCTTGTTTCAACAAACTTGTGGAAGCCTCTTAAGCATCTCTTAAGTTTTTATAGTCTCTATAAATTGCACACTGAGCCCATTGACTAGTAACAAGTGCACTCCCAGCCCTGCCCACAGTGACATCAGGGAGGCATTACAGAAATATATCAATTCACTAATAGGCAAAAAAACCTTGCGGTTTAAGAATGTACCTATAGCCCACAGATATTTCTATCAAACTTTAAAAAGCAGGGAAATTGGGCAGCTCTAGTGAATGCACCAGGGGAGCAGGAGACCTGAACTCCTCTCTGAGATCTTATACTGTCCTACAAATTGGTCAAAATGCAAACACAATTTGGGTTGGTCTTTCACAGTCCAATCCACTTGCTGTGTAGCTTGGAAGAATTTGGTAACATACCTCTGAGCATATGGTGAGTGGTGGCAACACCTGCCATCTCCAAAGATGGAGAATTACATTTTTGTAAGTTTGTTGGTGTTCTTCTTACTTTGCCTCTTTCTTCTGTTGCTACCATTTCTACAGAGAATCTAATCTAGAAAATTACATTTCTCTCATTATTCATCCTAGAAATCTGTGTCAAATTTATTTTTATTAATTTCAAAGCCTTTTTACTGGCCAATATATGATGGTGAAGACAGCCTTTTTTGTTTCAAACTGGAGGTTATGCTCTATTTCTATTTTGGGTGCATTAGCAGGTGAATCTGAAACTGAAGTTTGATGTAAAATCAGACTGATTACAATATATTGCTACTTAAGCAATGACTCTAGCTGTTGGAAAAAACAAACTTGGCCTGCCCAAGATGCATGCTTTCAGCCTGATATGCTTAAACTACTCCATTTAAGGAAAGGTGGGCATGGTCAATTAAAAACATAGAGCACACCTAGAAATTTGCTAGAATATATTTCACCTCCCACTGTTTTATCTTGTGCAAATTGAGACACTCCTCATGTCCATTGGAAACTATTCTGCAGAACAGTCAGTGCCATTATTTCACAATTGTTTTTGGAGTTTTTTTTAGTGTTGCAAAATGTTGCTGTACTTCACATATTCACAGAAACAGAAGCAAAAGAGAATTATTTACTATAGGAAACTTCACTAAAATTGCAAAGTAAATCAAACATATTTAAAGTGACTATCTGAACTATATCAACTTTAATATTGTTGCTTCCTCCCTGCTAAAGCAAGATCAGCACAGCCCATATCTTGTTTCTGTTATTTGGACTGATTGCAGGTATTGCCACCACTCACCATCTGCTCAGAGGTACATGTTACCAAATTCTTCCAAGCTACACAGCAATTGGATTGGACTGTGAAAGACCAACCGAAATGGTGTTTGCATTTTGACAAATTTATAGGGCAGTAAATATCTCAGAGAGGAGTTCAGGTCTCCCGCTCCCCTGGTGCATTCACTAGAGCTGCCCAATTTCCCTGCTTTTTAAAGTTTGATAGAAATATCTGTGGGCTATAGGTACGTTCTTAAACTGCAGGGTTTTTTGCCTGTTACAGATTTTCTCTGCTTTTTAATCCGGGAGGTAAGAAATGGGATCCTGTGCAAGTTTGCTGAGAATGGATTGATCATTTGCATGCTTATTGAGTTCAGTGGGATTTACTCCCCTGCAATCATGCTTAGGACAAGTGAGGGGAGGAGGGCGAGGGGAGCAGGCAGGAGGGGAAGGAGGAGGGCAGGTTTGATCATTTGATGTTTATTGAGTTCAGTGGGATTTACTCCTGTGCGATCATGCTTAGGATAGGTAAAACTGAGCATGGGGAGGGAGGCCTGGAGTGGGCAGGGGAGGTGGAAAAAGGAAGAGGGGAAGGAAGAAGGGGGAGGAAGGGAGAGGAAAGGGAAAGGAGCAGAAAGGCAGGTCTGATCATTTGTATGCTTATTGAGTTCAGTGGGATTTACTCCTGTGTAATCATGGCTAGGATAGGTAAAACTGACCATGGCGGTGGAGAAGGAGGAAGGGACGGTAGAGGGAAGGAAGATGGAGGGAGAGGGGAGCAGAAGGAAGGGCAGGGGGAAGGAGGGGATTGGAAGGGGAGGGGGAAGGAAGGGGGAGAGAAGGGGCAAAACGGAGGTGATGGGAGGGAGGAGGAGGGGAGGGCAGGTTTGATCATTTGCATGCTTATTGAGTTCAGTGGGATTTACGTCCATGCAATCATGCTTAGGATAGGTAAAACTAACCATGGGGGAGGGGGAGGGGGGAGATTGGAAGGGGGTGGGGGAGGGGACGGGAAGGGAAGGGAAGGAAGGGGTAAAGGAAGGGGGAGGAGAGGGCCAAGTGGGAGGGGATAGGAGGGAGGAGGAGGGGAGAGCAGGTTTGATCATTTGCATGCGTTCTGAGTTCAGTGGGATTTACTCCTGTGCAATCATGCTTAGGATAGGTGAAACTGACCTGGGAGAGAGGCAGGGACGGGAGGAGGAGGGCAGGTATAGGAGGGGGAGGAAGGGAGGGGGAGGAAGGGAGGGGGGAGGAAGGGAGGGGGAGGGGAGGAGATTGGATGGGGGGCACTGGCCAGAGGGGAAGCCCCTTGCCTTTCCTATCATTCTTTTTCAGGGTTTCCCCCAACTTTTTATTCTACAGCAGGCACGTGTAGCCTCCCACCCAAATTTAAATCAAAGCTGTCCCTGGCCACATCCACACCAGACCTTTATTTCACTTTAGACAGCCATGGCTTCTCCCAAAGAATCCTGGGAAGTGCAGTTAGTGAAGGGTGCTGAGAGTTGCTAGGAGATGCCCTGTTCCCCTCACAGAGCTTCAATCAGAGCAGCTGACTGTTAAACCAGTCTGGCCACTGGAGCTCTGTCAGGGGAATAAGAGTCTCCTCTCAGCATCCTTCACAAACTACACTTCCCAGGATTCTTTGGGAGAAGCCATGGCTGTCTAAAGTGAAATAAAGGTCTGGTGTGGGTGTGGCTACTTGATTAGGCAAGCCGAGCAGCTGTGAGTCTGGCTTCTAGAACACTGAAAATTGGTTCTTACTGAGCATACCCGACATTATAATAGACTTCAATGCTAAATTTCTTATTAATTAAAAATCAGCCAGGTATTTTTTTAATTTTTAAACTGCAGAAGATGAAGGTCAGAGTATGGGGTATTAGGATTACAGGTACTCTGTGAACATGGCTGGTTTTTAATGAATTACAACAGATTATGAGAGCTCACACTTTGGACTCTCGATTCTCTCTGACTGTTTTGTGTATCATCATGAGAATTTACAGCTTTGTTAAGCAAGCGTTTCTGAGTTCAGAACTATATGTTTTGTAAGGTTTTGTTTTGAAATGAGCTTATGGGAAGCATCAGAATGGTATGGGGGTATTTTCAATTTAACATTGCGGAATGCAAAAATTCCATGCTGACTATATTACACAGCCACTCTCGTGGCTGTATAATAAACTCTTCCTAACCTTTCCCTTATTTGGGTAACAGAACTTCCCCAGATGTGGTCAGATAAGTCTAGGGACTTGCACTGCTTCCAAGGCTTGAGACAGGGATGGGGAACCTGTGGCCCTCCAGACGTTGCTGGCCTACAGCTCCCATCATTCTTGACCATTGGCCATGCTGGCTGGGGCTGATGGGAGCTGGTGTCTAACAACATCTGAAGTGCCATGGGTTAGCCATCCCTGTACTACACAGTTCCCTGAAGCCTGAAATATCAGATTTTGCACAGTACTATGACTGGTGTCCAGGACATGAACAAAAAGCAGGGAAGTGTTTTTGGTTTTCATGAGATTTTCGTGGCTAGTTGACAGTAACTAACTCACCCATAGAAAAGATGTGACCACCTCATCAAACATGCAAATTGTAATATGAAACTGAAAACTCATGAAAACTGAAATCAGCAATAGTAATGATACATTTGTGATAACAGAAGGTGATACTGATGCTCTAAAGTAGGACTATTGAGAACAGAAGAATTATCTTGCTGGATCAGATCAAGGACCAACCTAATACAGCATTCTGTCTTCCACAGTGGTATGCAAGTTGCCAATAGGAAGCTCCCAAACAAAGCAACTTCAAGAGTGGGTTACTGCAATGCACTCTATGTGGGGCTTCCCCTTGTGCTTGGTCCAGAAACGACAGTTAGCAATTGTGCTGCAGCATACTGCACTAACAGAAGTGAGACCTACATATTACATCCTTGCTCAGAAATCTGCACTGGCTGTTGATTTGTTACCGGGTCAAACTACTATTATTATTAATGTATAAAATCTTCAACAGCTTGATACCAGTATACCTGAAGTATCACCTTATGTCATATGTGCCCAGCTAACCACTGCGATCTGCAAAACTGGCAGTTTTACAAGTGTCACATGATGTTTGTTCTGCGCTTGCAAGGAATTAATCCTTCACTGTAGCAGCACCTACTCTTTGGAACAAATCTATGGTACAACCACATTTGGAATACTGTGTACAGTTCTGGTTGCTTCACCTCTAGAAGGATATTGTAGAGCAGGAAAAGGTTCAGAATAGGGCAACCAAAATGATCAAGGGGGTGGAGTGACTCCCCTATGAGGAAAGGTTGCAGCATCTGAGGCTTTGTATTAAGGGTTTTGCTTAGGACCTTTCAGTTTAAGGCAAGTAAGAGGTGACATGAAATAAATGTATACAATTATGCATGGCATGGAGAAAGTAGATATAGAAAAGTTTTTCTCCCTTTCTCATAACACTAGACCCTATCATTTCCAAGTGCTGGTATACCTCACCAAGACAGGGGAAGTTGTTACGCCTGATGCCTTTCCAAAGCCACATTGCAATTATCAGTGTAACTAGTGAAGCCAAGAAGAAGTAACTGCCATACAGTGCTGAACTAACAATCACTACCCTTTTGCAACTAGCCACGGAAGGGTCATAGCTCAGTGGTAGAGCATCTGCTTTGCATGCAGAACATCTCAGGTTCAATCCCCACCATCTGTAGGTAGGACTGGGAAAGAATGCAGTCTGAAACCCTGGGAAACCACTGATACCAATGTACACCTAGATGGACCAATGGTTTGACTCAGTATAAGGTACCTTCCTATAATTCCATGTACAGATATTGACAGCCTGGCTTTTATACAACGTAAACCATTTAGGCCCCAAATATCTGACAGACTACCTCCTTCACTAGGCCTTCCCGGGTGTTAAGATCAGCAGAGGGGGCCCTCTTGGTAGTATCACCACCCTCAGAAGTTCGGGGGGGGGTGGCCCAGGAGAGGAAATTATCTGCGGCAGTCTCTAAATTGTGGAATTCCCTCCCTACAGAGGTGCATCTGTCACCTTCACTATATAGTTTTTGGTGAATACTAAAGGTGCACCTCTTTACCCTGGCCTTTGACACCTGAGATATGTGTTTTCAGGACCCACCAATTCCTGTGAGTGTAATTTGTTTTTAATGCTGAATTTTCAATTGTTGTAATAACGACTACAACATTTGTTATTGTTATTTGTTATTGATATTTTTTATTCTTGGAAGGCAGCTCTCCAGTGCCTCCTCTTTTCCATTTACCTACTCTGCTGGCCTAGGAAGTAGGCTGTAGGGTTCAACAGCTGCTTGTTGGTGGGAAGAGGATCCAGACTGAGCCTCTACCAGTTTTGGGGTTTCTAAATCTGACAGAAATTAAGGCCAACTGCACTCTATAAATGTTTTTAAATATATCATTGCAGTAAGAGTAGAAGGAAAACATACTGGCTTTCGAGTTGGTGTGACTTGAACAGAATGGTAGAATTCTGGTTGGACTCTGCTGCTTTTCTTGATCTTCCTTTTCTTAATCAATGTTTCTTGCTCACTCAGTTGATGTGCTTCTACCAGAGGCTGTGTTTCTTCAAGGCGAGGCACTACACGTCTTCTAATGTGGCGTGGACTTGGTCTAAAACCCTGTCAAGAAGAGAGGAAAAGATATTAATATGATGTATGATGGCTCTTGTACTCTTCTATGCCACAGAAATATTACACTAGTAGTTCTATCTGCATTTAAATATTAGAAAACTGTTGACAAGTAGTCTTATTAAACCCTTAATGTCCCCCCTTTTACACTGCTTCTTTTCCTATAAATGAAAAAGAATGTGAAAACCATGCATCATTTCATTTTGATGAAAGATAATAAGGAAATTCCCAATGGGAAAGAAAATGGTACCGCTCAAAGGCTGCTTTCCCTTCTGCTCAACCTTCCAGGGCCACATTCCATAGGTGGGCACACTAGAGGCAAAAGTGGGTGGAGCAACAAATATAAATTATGCCTTTGTACAGTGTGGCATAGAGGCTAAGGTGTTGGACTACGACCTGGGAGACCAGGGTACAAATCCCCACATAGCCATGAAGCTCACTGGGAGACCTTGGGCCAGTCACTGCCTCTCAGCCACATGAAAACCCTATTCATAGGGTCACCATAAGTCGGAATCGACTTGAAGGCAGTACATTTACATTTACAGTTAAGCAGGCTTGTTTCTACACACACACACACCTCTCTATCCTCTATCTAGGCAAACTAAAGGCATTATGAATGCTCAAGGTCACATTCCAGCTGGGCAAAAAGCCTCAGGAAGGTTGCAAAGCAGGGCCAATGTAGGGCATGAACCAGAAAGGAGGGAGGAAATCCCAAAATGCTGTGAGAAAATTTATTACTTAGGCAAGCCCAATGCATTTCGGCCTTTGGTATATTGGGCCTTCACCAGGGGCTACAAGGAAAATAATGCAGTACGTTAATACATAAAAAATGGACAATCATAAATCACACTAAAGAATACAGAATTAAAATATAATTATTTCATACATAAAAAACTAATCATTAAAAAAAATGCCTGTAAATAAAGAAAATTAAAGCTCTCTGTACAGATCTCTAATACCGTCTGCGTGCGTGCGTGCGTATGTGAAAAAATATGTTCAGGTCTTCCTTACTTTACCATTAAGGGATTACACAGTGACGATGAACACAGAGAAGACAAGGGATTGTCTGGAATTATTCTAAACTACAAGAGGGGAAGAAACTCCAATTCACCATTAAGCCCACAAGGCGCCACAGTTTTTTATTCTAGTATCCATACAATCTCTATCCTTAAAATTTTTATTATCTTCCATATTTAATTTTTTTAAGACCCGCAACCTGAAATCTGAAGAATGATTTAATTCTATGAAATGTTCAACCGAAGGGCCCCCCAATTTATTATTTCTGATACTGCTGAGATGCTCGCCTATGTGTTTCTTAACATTTCTAGAAGTTTTTCCCACATAATCTTCTATATGCGTGTCTGTGGGTTCATCTTTGGGTCCCCAGATAGTAGTACAACTCCCATCGGCTCCTGCCAGCATGGCCAGTGGTCAGGAATTATGGGGACTGTAGTCCAACAACATCTGGGGATTCAAAGATGGGGAAAGGCTGGATTAAAGAAATGTTGCTACTAAAGCTCTCTACACACAGCTTTAATTTTATGTAAGTATTTACAGACATTTTTTAATAATTAGTTATTTATGTATGAAATAATTATATTTTAATTCTGCATTCTTTGGTGTGATTTATGATTGCCCATCTTATGTATTAATGTAGTGTATTGTTTTCCATGTAGCAAAGGCCCAATATACGAGAGGCCAAAACATGTTGGGCTTGCCTAAGTAATAAATTTTCTCAAAGCATTTGGAGATTTTTTTTTCTCCTCCTTTTTTGTTCTTTGGATGCTGACTACTTTTTGTTTTTTCCACCAGGATGGGGCACAGCTTGGGGAGACGGGATGTAGTGTTGGGAGGGTCCCAGGGGCTAGATATAGAGGGTTGCAGGGCTGCATTAGGCCCTTGGGCCTGAGGGTTCCTAACCCCAGAGCGTGGAAAAGTTACTTTTTTGAACTACAACTCACATCAGCCCCAGTCAGCATGTCCACTGGATTGGGCTGATGGGAGTTGTAGTTCAAAAAAGTAACTTTTCCAAGCTCTGCCTAACCCTGAGATAGATCATCAGACTTAGATCAGGGAGGGGCAGGTTCAAATCCCCACAGCCATTAAGCTCACAGAAAGATCTTTGGGCAATTAATGTCTCTCAGTCTAAACTACTTCAGAGGGATGTTTTCAGGATAAAATGGGGAACAGACACACACTATGTATATCCATCTGAGTTCCTTGGAGGAAAGGGAGAATAAACAAAGCCAATAAATACATAAAAATAGCTATCCAATAGCATTGAAGACAACTGCCTATTAGTGGGTGTAATTCTGAACAATATGTAGTTTTTTAATGATACCAGACTCATGACTCAGCAAGCACAGCCTGTACACTTGTACAACTAAGAAGGTGCCCAGATTTCAGTGATCCGTAAATAAAGATATAACTCTTTAGCCTGCAATCCAATACAAACTTACCTGGGAGTAAGTCTCATTGAATCCAATGGAGCTTACTTCTGAGAAGCATGTATTGGGTTGCCCTGTCAGTGTGTTCTTTAATTGCAAGTCTGTGATCAAGCCTATTTCAGTCAGTTATTGTACAGTGCCTAGATATAAGCACTAAATAATAAATAACAACAATAATAATTAGCAGTAATATCTGTTGAGCTATTTCAAAGGCAGTTCACATTCTATTTTTTTAATACGTTTTGTCAGAATCTGGTCACAGAGTTCAGAAACAACTGGAAAGTGTGTTAAAATAATATAAAAGGGTAAACAATCTAGACAATTTTAAAAGCCTTTTTATGTCCCATTGTTGATAATGGAAGATATCTGTGGGCAAATGTTAAGCAGTTTGAAATCCCGTAAGATTCAGCATTGAAGAGGTATGCATGTATTTAATCTTCCATTTAAAGTCAATGTGCCTCCACAATGGTTTTGGCAGGATTGTGTCACTCATGATCCTTTTGAAATCAATAGGATTTAAAATGCTTTCAAACTTTACTAGAACATACCCATAACAGCAGCAGCTGCCTTTCATTTTCCCACAAGACCAGTTATGGATTCTCCCTTTCTGGATGAACATTTCTATATAGCAGAGATTTGTACTGTTTGAAAAGAGAAGGATGTGGGCAGAGAGGCAATATTGCCAAGTATAACAAAATCACAAAAATCTTTTTAAATTTTTTACATTAAAAAGTTATGTGCAAAATGACCATTACAAATTCAAATACCTAATTAGAAACACAGCAAACTAGGGTGTTCATAATAACAGATACTGAATATGCAGCCCAACCATTCGTTGAATAAAACATTTTGAGCACGCTTAAGTTACAGAAGAATCTGTAAGAAGTTAACAAGCTCTCAAAGTGCTCAGAGATACATGTCAAAGAGGGATTTAAGTGTATAGATAGATCTTAACAAATAATTTATCCTCCAAGTTTCTAGGTTAACTATTAACTATTTTCTTTTAAAAAACTAATGGATGCCTGGTAGAAAATAATTAGTAAAGTACTGTGCTTAAATAGAATGCTAAACTATATAGGTGTGGACTTCCCGTTTCTTAATGCCCACTCAACAAAAATATTACATAGGGCAAGATATATGTGGCTTTAAGAGTTCCTCTGCTCCTAATGCTGGCACTCCTCCTCCCTCCAAGTCATAACCTTCTACTTGTGGAGAGGATTATGATGTGCTACAAGGAAGATAGTCCTGGTCTTGAGTAGTACACAACAGGATGAAGCTACCACAGGGGACAGCACAACACAATTGTCTTTAGGCTACTTACAGTGCAATCCTGTACAAGTCTTCACAAACATAAGTCCCATTTAGTTTAATAGGGCTTGCTCCCAGCAAACTGGGTATAGATTTGCATTTGAAATGTTTATGTCCTGTCTCATTTATGAAGGGAATTGTCTGCCTGAATGGAATGACGGCCTCAGTTCTTAAATAATAACAAGCACACTGAATGACAATGATATGTTTGAGAAGGTTCATACTGCATCTAGGGCAAAGTTCTTCATTACAGAATTATAGAAAAGGCCTATAATAGCATCAGGAAAGCATAGGATCCTAGCACTAGTACAACAGGCTACTCATTGTTATCTAGTAGTCCCTGACTTGGGACAGCAGAAGCTATTAAAGCTAATATGCTAACACTCTTGATAAGTCTGTGAGTATATGCAAGATGCTTTGGGTGTGCATGGAGTAATTATCTAAGAAGAGGAGGCAGAGCTGCCATATTCTAAGAGCAATTGCACTAGCACTGTGTTCCTAAAATCATCACAACATTGTGTTAGTGATTTATAGCAGCAAGGATAATCTTGGGTTTGATACAAGCAAGCAGAGCACCAACATCTTCCAGTTACTCAACAGAGCATGCTCTTTTTATCAGCTATAGCCTAAGCAGTACCATAGTACTGGGTTGTAGGAGACACAGAATTAAGGCTGCAGTCCTAAACACCTGCCTGTCAGTCAGTTGCGTTAAATTCTGTGGGACTTATTTCTGTGTCAATCTGCTTACGGTTGTTTTGCAAAACTATTAATTTTATACTGAAGCTCCAACTACACAATCATTTACTTATTGTCTGTAATAAACACATTTTAAGTGATGTAGCAATCTGCAGGGTGTAGCCTTAGTGAACTAGCATGTATGTCAGATTCCCAGAAGCAAAACAGGAAAAACCACATAGAAGAGCTTGTGCACAGTGGTTGCTGTCCCCCAACTAAAGTGCTGATCCAGCCAATACATTTTGACTAGGAGCAATCGGCACAGGGATTGGAAAGCCGATATCCAGCATATAACTCTTCATCCAGCATGTGAATATTTGCATATCAACATGTCAGTCACTTGCAAAATCACTATTGTAGTTAGGAAAAGCAGATGTCTTGGAGCACCTTTATTGTCATTTATGCATGCACAGAGCTTTTTAAAAAAATATTTTTGACACTCCAACTACCAAAAAGACAAGTTGCTTTTTAAGCTGAACAGTAATTTGACTCTTGGGCATGAGGAAACAGCAAAAGGAAACTCTGACTGCCTGTAAGGAATTTTCTCTTGCACAACACAAACTACTTAAATGGCAGTGTGAGACAGCAAGACATACACAATGCTAGATTCAAGTAAATAAAATGCAGAACTTGAAATCATACAAGCACCCATAAAGGAGGAATTTTCCTGGAAGCAAGTTCTACATCTGAAAAATGCTGTGTTTGCGTTCTGATGAAAATTAAGTATTCTGATGCAAATCAATTTTGCAGATACTGGTGAAACTGAGAAATAAGAAATATTTTTTTAAAAAGAAAAGAAAAATCACATAAAATTGTGACAGGATCCTAAGAACCATGATACTAATTCTGGGATCCCTTGATCCCTCCTCAAAACGGCAGTTCAACTATTCTGCTCCCATGCTACATACCAAACTGCTTTGAACCTGAGGTGAGTGTCAAAACTAGTTTGCAATGTGGCACTTTGATTCAGCTATTCAAAAAAAAGTTTAAAAAATCACACTGAGCTCATGAAAGCCCCTGCCATGAGCCTAAGGCTTCAATCCTATGCACACTTACTGAGGAGTAAGCACCAGTGATTGTGAATCCGATAGGAACACCTATCTTTACGTTCCTGAAAAAAAACCTCTGTACATCTTAGAAGCAGCAACTATAACCAAAGATCAAACTAACATCAGCCTAAAAGTACATTTTGCATTTTTCTATTATTTTTAGGGTTCCATTTGCTATTTATATGAAAACAAAACTGACCTTTGTTCCTGGCTCAGCTCAGAAAAATGCTATATGCATGCTATCTTTGAGAATTTGAGTATGAGATCATCATAGTGCCAGATGCCAATATATTTCCATTATAACTATAAAGCCAGTAAATCCAACACAACCTTTTCTCTTTTTTTAGAAATATTGAGAGGGTTGCTTCTAATCAAATTGGGCTAAAACTGGAGACTTTACAGGCAGGTTGCAAGACTGGAAATGATTATGAATTTCCCTAGGTTTTTAGAACAAAAAAACAGAACATATCAATATTGCCTCATATTTTACAAGACAGAGCTCAATTCAGATGCCTGGAAGAATCTCAGGCTGTTAGACCTAAACTAATGTTCTCTTAAACACACAAGAATTTAAATTTGAAGATCATGCATTATTTGAGTCATTGACTTAAGCAAGATATTAGCCTAGGTGGGAAAAGGTTTAAAATTAAGACAGGGTCTTAAAAAGCTGCTAAGTACTTGCTAATAAGTTTAGAGTCAATATTCTAATTTCAACCCAAAGCTATTATGTTTTGTTACGGTTTTGAAACTGAGGAGTTCTGATGCAATCCTTTCAATGTATCTACACTATGTGCTGAGTCATATTACTCCAGTCTAGAAGATGTCTGCATTTTGAAAACAGGAGTGAGGTTTGGGTACAGCCAACTGGCTCCCCATGTCGTTGTAGTCATCCTGCATAAACTATGCAAGCATCCAGGCTATAAGGAGGTGCCTTATATTGAGTTAGATGACTTATCTATCTAACTAGCCCTGGCTGTATTGTGTGACTGACAGAAACTTTCCAATGTCAAGGAAAGTTTCCTATTATTTCAGATCCTGCACTCAAAGAGATTCCAGAAACTGAACATGCTATTCTACTGAGCTACAACCATCATACAACAAATGGTCATCACTCTTTATCAAGCATCCACATATGGAAATACGAGATAAAAAGGAGTCAAATCCCACTAGGTCTGATGCCACTTATGAGTGTTTATGTGTCAGCTCTTTAATTTTACTTTACTCATACCTTAGCAACATGTGGAAAACCCTCCCATGATTATCTATAGCTTAAATCTGATGAAAGACCAAGAGACTCACTCTTACCATTTTCATTACTATGTATAACATCAGCTGTTGTCAAAATGGTGTTTAGACAACCCAAGTTCAAATGCTCATTTACATACCTTAGGAACCATTCCAGGACATTGAATTTCAGTACCAGCGTTTGAACTCATATGTTTTTAAGCTTTATGGTTTTATTTATATCATTAATTTCATAAAGGGAATCCCCATTCCCCCACTGATCAGATTTAGCTTCATCCAGCAATCAAATTTTAAATTTGAACTGGATCACTGTCTTTACTGACATCCCTGCCCGTTTATTTCAAAAGATAAAAGTAACATTTGAACACTTTTAGCTCTGCAGAGTAAATGAAATAGTTCAAATGGTGCTGTTGTATTTATGCTGTTAAATTAATATAAGCTACATTTTAGCTGTAGGACTTTATCCTGACCTGTCTTTCTCTCAGAATCCACAGGCGATAGCATAGTACTCACCCTACTGACTATTGCGCCAATCGCTTTTCCCTCTCATTTCTACTCCTTTGCAGGAATAATCTCCACCAATCTAATGACAAATTATGTCAGGCGGGAAGTTTGACAACAGCAATTTCTTTAAAAATGGCTTAAGAGGTACACCTAAAGCAGGGGTAGACAACACAGTGACCTCCAGATGTTTTTGAACTTCAGCTCCCATCAGCCTCATCTAGCATGGTCATTGGTCAGAAATGGTGAGCACTGTAATCCAACATCTGGAGGGCATGTAGCCCTGGGACTAGGAAACACATAAACACTGTCCCATGAACAATATAGCATAGCCATGGCCCTCCAAGACAATGGGGGGCAATAGACCTAATCAGTTGTTTTCCTCACACATCTAACAATAGTGTGAGGGGGAGACCAGAACTGTGCTCTCTTGGCATCCTTGCTGGCTGCCTCACCCTGCCCCCACATCATCCATACATGGTTGTGGGGAGGTCTGAAGTAGATGATCTGCTATATGTGCATAGGCTCTCTATACAGTTTGTGTGATCAGGCTTGTAAATCACTTGAATAGCCTATGCACATACAGCAGGATTTTACCTCACACTTCCTCCTCCCTTCAAAAAAACATATGGATGGGCAGGCAGGCAGGACATAATGGCGGGGTCAGAGCCAATGAGCACAGCCCCATTCTCCTCTTCATGCAAGTATAGTCATGCAAACATTTAATGGCAGAGGAGGGTAAAGGATTTCAATACTTTGATTGTGCTCCCCCCAATTCAGAGCCATTGGCGCTACATTTCATCCCCATGAAATATGTTGTTGGATGATGAGCACTTTGCTGGATGAGGCACTGCCCTTCACTGCTTTAAAAACAAAAATTAAGTCATGAGAAATATATGCTCCAATTATAGACAGCAGAAGTGCACAACTTTGAAAGAAACTAAATGTTACTAAAAGGTGATTGGGGGAGGGGAAGAGTCACAAATGCTGAGACACTGTTGTGAGGGGAAATGTTGCCTTGCAGGAAACAGACAACATTTAACAACATAAAAGAGCAGGCTAGATCAAGCTAATGACCTATTTAGTGCAGCATTCTTTTCTCACAGTGGCCAACCAGACCCCTGTGGGAAGCCCGAAAGAAGGACCTGACCACAACTGCATTCTCCCCACTTGTGATTCTCAGCAGCTGGGATTCAGAGACATTCCCATAACAATTTTATTTTGCCTGTTCTAAGGCATAGGTTCAACTCATTTCAAATGTGTTGGATGAGAGCTTTGTGGGTACCATGGACCATGAAAAAGACAAATAACTGGGTGTTACAACAAATTAAACCAGAACTATCATTAGAAGCTAAAATGATGAAACTGAGGATATCATACTTTGGACACATAATGAGAAGACATGATTCACTAGAAAAGACAATAATGCTGGGGAAAACAGAAGGGAGTAGGAAAAGAGGAAGGCCAAACAAGAGATGGATTGATTCCATAAAGGAAGCCACAGACCTGAACTTACAAGATCTGAACAGGGTGGTTTATAACAGATGCTCTTGGAGGTTGCTGATTCATAGGGTCGCCATAAGTCCTAATTGACTTGAAGGCACATCACACACACACACACAAGGCATAGGTGGGCAACCTGGAGCCACAGCCTCATTTTATGTACCCTTCCTCCAATGCCTCTGGAAGCTGCCCCATTCTTCCATCCCATCAGAGTTCCTTCCTTCCTGTTTTCTTTCCTCCTTATTTTTCTTGGCATTTTAAATTGTTCTCCCCCCTTCTTCTTTCTATGTAGTTTCAGAAAAATTGGAAGGGGTAGTATTTTATTTTTCTTTCCTGGTTGTGTGACTTGTGACAAAAAAAGAAGTTATTTGCCTTCATCCACCCCAGCTGTCTGAGAACAAATTGGTAGGCTTTGGCAATATATACATTTGTGTATGCTTGAGCACATAGCCCAGGGAAGTCACAAAGCAATTACTTTCTCTTGTTTCAAGAATAGTAGCTGTACTGGTCTATTGTACACACCAAAAATCCTCTGTCCTCATCAAACCTAGTAGAGCTTACTTCAGAGTAGGTCTGTGTAGGAGTGGGAATTCTAAGCTGAGGTAGCCATGGTGAAAACTGAAGCATGGTGCTGTTTAGTCTGAATTAGTTAAACCAGCATGCTGTTGTCTCAGTCTGTGCCTATTGCTGGCATACGCCCACCCAACCCCAACGCATTATCCCCAAGGGAATGCAACCCTCCACAAAAGAAGGCTCCCTGCCACTGTACTAAGGACTATATGAGCGCTGCTCCCTTTGCGTGGTGCACTGGACCTAGCCTGTAAGGTAATAATTATATACTGAACATATAAATTAAATGTTTTATGTTCACAGAATAGCATGGCTATGGAGTGGGAAATTGAGAACTATCTCATAGTTGCCTATGGGATTCACACAGACACAAAGTCTAGCTTTTCTGTACAGTAGGGCCCCACTTATACGGCAGGTTAGGTTCCAGACCCCCGCCGAAAACTGAAAACTGCCGAAAAGCGGATCAGCTGTAGTGCGGGGGTCTGGAACCTAACCTGATGATCGTGCCAGAGGAGGAGAAGATCAGCTGTAGCGCACTATAGCTGATCTTCCCCTCTTCTGGCGAGATCAGCTGGAGAGCGGGGAGCTCCATCCCCCCCTCCAGCTGATCACCCTGCTGGTGCCGTATTAGCGGAACACCGAGAAGCAGGGCACCAAGAAGCAGGGCCCTACTGTACTGTATGTCACAGTGTGGAACATTCCAAAATGGGGGTCAAAAATATTTCAACAAAATATTATCATCTTATGGTACTACTGGTTGACTGAAGTAAGTTGTTATTACTGCCAAACAAGAAAACACTGTTTGAATGTATTTATTTATTTAGACATTTATACCTTGCCTTTCTGTGATAACACTCAAGGTGGTAGCTTACAAGTAAAAATTATAGATCATTACAAAATTTCCAAAAACAGTATAAGCAACAGCAGTCTAAACATGTATCATCAGATGCTCTGACTGAGAGAAAAAATGCCTATCAGAACAGAACAATCTTAAGAAACCTTTTAAAAACTGGCAAACAGGCAAAGATGAATCACTCTGGGGAGGCTATTGCACAGATTAAGATTCATTAAACTTTTAGATATTTTCTTCTGTAACACTAATGCAACAAACAGGCCTTCTACAATGAAACGCGTGTTTGTTCTTTTCTTTACCAAGTTAACAGGAGGAAGGAAAACCAAAATGCTAGAAAAATAAGTATTTATTTGTAATCCAAGCCCAATGCGTTTCAGCCTTTGTATATTTAGGCCTTCATCAGGGGCTGTAGATAAAAAGGCAGGGACAAATTTACCCCTGCCTTTTTATCTACAGCCCCTGATGAAGGCCTAAATATACAAAGGCTGAAATGCGTTGGGCTTGGATTACAAATAAATACTTATTTTTCTAACATTTTGGTTTTCCTTCCTCCTATTCCCTCGGTTTTACATGCTAGCCACTTTCTGTTGTGGCTTTTCTTTACCTGACATTTATCCATGAAATAAAGGCTATATTGTTTGCAATGGAACCACACTGGAAGAGAATGATCCATTCAAAACCTAGTATAAGCATGGCTTCAGGTGTTTGATCAGGGTTCTTCGAAGGGAAGAAGAATGTCACACAGGCATCATTGAGCTCCCAAAAAAGCAGACCCTACTGTGTATGTGTCTATTGTGCCAAAACACAAGGGAAAATGAAAACACTTTGAATCCAAATTCAATGAAACTCAAGTCACTCAAATTAGTAGCGCTCTTCAACTCCCTGTAGCACATGCACATCTGTTTCACCTTATGTATCTTTCCTGGCTTTTTAGAAAGAATTGGTTATTCCCAGACTAAACGTCTGGTTCCAATATAAAACACGAGGGAGGGAGGGAGGGAGAGAGAGAGACTGCAAAACAACTCTCTTTGGTTAAACTCCATTGATAGGAGGGGAAAGTCAGTACAAGTGCTAAGAACAGAAAATACCTAAAAAAAACACATTTGTTTTGATCGAGCCCTAGACACTTTGCTGCCTGGGGACAACACACACACACACACTTCTATATACAAAAGGAGATTAGACTGGTAGTTGAGTATTACTTCAGCACTGCTGACATAATGTTCACCTGAGGACAGCAGGCTAGTTTACCGGGTACAGGACAGACTGTGTGGAAGACATATCCCTGTCCTTGAACGGAAGGGAATATTGTCCTCCAGCATCTGCCACCTGAGCTGGTTGTCTCATTTTGCCTAATGGGCAGCCCTGGTTCTGATAGCATGCTAGACTGCACTGAATATATGCAGAATATATCTCAGAAGGTCTGAGATAATACTAGCAATAGGATAGCTGTCACTTTAAAAAAAACAGACAGCAGGGCCAGATTTAGCAGCAAATGACCCAGGTGATTCAACAATCCACTCAACAGCTGAAACCAATTCAGTTCAACTTCACTTGAAGAGCTGGCAACATTGGCCTACATGGCCACTGTTGAATTTGCACTTTAAAAAAAAGTAGGGGAAATTACATCATTGACCATTCAATAAATGGTGTGAGGGTGAGTATTCCTGATGAGCTCTATCTGTCCAAATGTATCATCTTACACAACAAAGATAATTCATGCATCCCAATTACGCATAAAAGTTATGAAATGGGCTACAAATGCAATAAAAAAATAAAGTATTCAAAAGCTGAATTAATGGAAAGGGGATGCTGAAAAGACTTCTCACTCAGAGTGCTATTTGGTGTAAGGCTGACCCTTATTTTATTTATTTAATTGAATACCACTTAATTGTAAAAATCTCTAAGCAGTTTACATAAAATATTGGCAGCAAACACCTTTTCATTTGTCTGCATTTCTAACACTGAAATTAAATATGTCCCCACACCCCAACATTTGGTCACAGTGTGCTTTTAGCATCTTTTCTAATAGGGCATATGTACAACTTGAACTGTCAGTGTAGCCAAGTAACATTAACCTTGATATCTCTGTCAGGGTCCCCAAAAGCAGTGCCATTGCAAAAACCTTCCCACATCAGTAGTGATAACCTATGGAGGGACAAGTAGAGGTTGAAGGTAAGAAACCCTCTTCATCTCCTGCTCACAATGCGATGGCAGTACTGCTACAAAGTGGATGCTTCCATTAGTTCAGCCTGGATAGGCCTGAGGAACTTGACTGCTTCATACCAATGAAGGGAGATCTGCTGCTGCCCAGCAAAGAGGGGATAGGCCACATTCCTGCCTATGTTCCTCCCTGGTCTAACAACAGTAGCTTCAGTGAGAGGCTAAAGGTGCCCCAGCCTCCTTGCTTTCTGCAACCTTGCTGTAGGAATAGGATTTACTCTCGTGGAAGGGACATACAGCTTTTCCTGATGAAGAGCAGGTTGGGTACTTTCCTCATTATGTGGATGGCATATAGCAGGGGTGTGGGGAAACTTATGGCCCTCTAGATGTTGCTGGACTACAGACTCCCTTAGTTCCTGACTGTTGGCCATGCTGGCTGGAGCTGCTGATGCGAATTGGAGGACAACATCTGGAAAACCACAAGTTCCCTACTGCTGGCATATGATTTGCCCAATGAATGGCAAACTGGAGAACATCCTTATGACCAGACCTACTGTATGGGATGAGCAGCATGAGTATAAATGGTGCGGACAGTTGTGTATGCAGTAGGGATAGATATGCATCCACAGGAGACTCTCCAAAAGTCCGTCCCTACCCATCATAAAGAAGGAAAGTTCATTAGTTATAAATAGTACATAACCGCAGAACTTGGATGCTAAACAACTTTTCAAAACCAACGAGTTCCTTTTATGACGGTAGCAGTATTTGCAATAGACAAAGGCTAAAATCCTAAAAAAAACCTGATTTCAAAACAGTGACAGAGAAGTCCCACCGAAACCCATAGGTTTTCCCAAAGTATGTGGCCTATGAATATCAAACAAGACAAATTACAGCCAAATGACATTTGATGAATATATGGTGGTTAACAGAATATTTGTAATCATAAAGAGCAATTAGACAGTGTATGTTTATTGAAAATCAATACCAATTTTCAGCTAACAGACTTCTCTGCTTTTGACATTCTCACCCAAACAGTTAATTCTATGATGTAGATATACTGTATAGTCTGCCTCCTGTAAAAGTGTGTCTCTGTTCCTTAAACAAATACAATTCCAAAAAATAAAATTCTATTGCATTTCCTAAAAGTGCATCCCACTGAAATCAATGGTACACTATTAATTTCACTGTTGCTTGTGAGTTGCAGATCTAGCCTCTGTCAAAGAGTTAAAGAACCACAAAACAGGAGGTTCACCAGAGGACAATGCTCAGCCCTATATCTTTCCACTTGATGCCTCCTCCTTTTAGATCTGTAATCTGTTATTATATACAGTAGGGCCCCGCTTTACGGCACTTTGCTAATGCGGCGGTCTCAATTAGACACAATTAAACTAAAACCCCACTCATATGGCGCTTGTTCCACTTTTACAGTGGTTTTCGGGCATCACACGCCATTCTATTCAATGAGTTCCACTTTTCAGCAGTTTTCGCTTTTCGGCAGGGGTCTGGAATGTAACCCGCCGTATGGGTGGGGCCCTACTGTATAGGCTATCCATAGGAGACCACTTTAATTCAGATTACGATGAAGGAAGGCCTAACGTAGACTGTCTCCTTTAGAATTGATGTCAGTAGGATATATTACATTGGTATTTCTAATGCACCCAATTTAAAGAGCTGACAAGGACACATATTACATCATCTAATTTCTAAGCAATCAAAATAAATTCTATACCTTGCAGGGGGATTTGTGAGAGGGAAAGAGAATGTTTTACAAAGAAAGGGGAATTTAATGCTGCTAGGAGGAATCCAGTGTAGGGTACCTTTCTCTATGTCAGGTATAAAATGTAAATGTACTGCCTTCAAGTCGATTCCGACTTATGGCGACCCTATGAACAGGGTTTTCATGGTAAGCAATATTCAGAGGAGGTTTACCTAATCTTTTTTTCGCCTGAGGGTTGCATGTAAGGTTCATAAGACCTCTGAGGCTTGCATGCCAATGGTGATTGAGGCCAAAGTGGCCACTGAGCACACACTCACATGCACCCACCACACTCACCATATACACATTCACCAAACATAATGCACAGTCATTACAGATGCAGACATGCAGCATACACTTTCACATACACACATGCCAGTAACACAGCACTGTGTTTGGTGAGGAGGTGTAAATCTCTCCACCAAGTGTACTCTCTGTCACACACACATGCAGGTGACACCACACTCATCCTTATCACAGTTCTGGACTGACAGCAAAGGTTCAACCCAGTGCTGTAGTAGGGTGATTTTCCCACTGCAGAGCTGGGCTTGCTGGAGAAGTTTAAAACCTCACCTCTTAGCCCAGCCCTGTGATGGATAGGAAGATGGGAGCTGGCAGGCCATTGCAAATGCCTTTGCAGCCCTGATTTGGGCCAGGGGTTTACCATCCTTGTTCTGTGTAAACCAACCAGGACCCTCATGTTTGCATAGCAGAAGGCAGAAATGTGAACCTGGTTTAAGTCAGTGGAGAAATGTTTCTTATATTAGGTTCTAGTTCATCAAAAATATGGTGTAATGCCACATATGACATTACAGTCAATAAGAGAGCTCCTCTAGCCAAAGGTCAGCTGAGAGGCTTCAACAAGCAGTGTAAGGGTCACTTCACTGGAGGCAATGGACATATGTTGGTGGGATGATGCTTACACTGTCAGAAATCCCTTGGGCCACCTGCAGAAAGCTCTACTGCCATAGGTGTTCCGCTTGTGGAACTGCTAGGAAAAGGAACAGGAACAGGGCATGTCAGGGACATGCTGGAAGCCGGTGCAGAGATGCCATATCTTAAGCCCCTTCATTTCCCCAACATGCTCCAGGAAGCCAATCTATTCTACTTCAGCCCTGCGGCTGGCAAAGTTCATCCCCTCCTGTTGACTATAATGAGAGAGATGAAGACAAAGATTCCCACCTCCACCTCCATCTCCCACCTTGCCTGGAGCAATATAGCAGGCCAATGGCTTCGGTGATGGTTCCAAGAACATATCTTCCACCCACCATCCACCCTTGAAAATGAATTGTTCTGCCCATCTGGGTTTGCCACTAAATGTATTCTCAAAAAGGAATTACAGCCAATCCTGGCTCTCTAATGCGTGTAGTTCTATGATGCACCTGCTTGTCTTATTCATGCTCACATTGTAGATGAGTAACTTTAAAAATCTTAGTTGAACTTGTCAGAACATAATGTTTGAAGGAGCCTATCAAATGCTTGGCTTCACAGGTCTTGTAAAAAAAAGGCATTATCAGAGTCCTGTTCTCTACATATTCCTTTCTCATTCACTTTTAGAGCATTGTATGCAGTTCAAATGTGATCTCACCTGTGGAGCCAAGCATTTAACTGCTATATGGCAAGCAGAAATTCAGCAGATGAAGCTTTTCACACTGCTGGTATATACATGTCAGAAAAAGCTTCACTTCCTGACTATCTGTTTTCATGTGTATATCAACAGCATAGAAGCCATGACAGAAATGCAACAACCACATTGGCAACCTTTGTTAAACAAGTACCTGCAACAAAATAGCCATGCCCTCACCTAGGATACTCAATTCCACCACCAACCCTTTTTCCCCAGTTTTTAAAGGGCATGGCTTCCTCTGAGGAATCCTGGAAAGTGTAGTTTGTTACGGGTGCTGGAAATTGTATTCCTGAGAGGGATAAACTACAGTTCCTAGCATTCTTTGGGCGAAGTTGTGTGCTTTAAATGTACGGGATGGTATTCAACTAAATAAGTGTGTCAGTGCAAGAATTAGTGCTAGCGCAAAGGGACTTGCCCATTTCCTCCCCCTATGTGTGCCCTGCCTTGTCCCCAAATATGCTTCAGAGGACTGGGGTAACCCCCAGACCAGATTTAGGTGGGAGGAAATGGGGGTAAAGTCCTGTTGCTTAGCAGCACATTGAATAACAATCCATGGTGTGTACACAGCCTATATGTACTCTAATTCTGCTAAAGGAAGCAAGTTAACAGCTACCATATCAGTTTAGTTTAGCTCACACGACATTGCCCAGCCTGTACTTTTAGCATAATATTTTTTCAGTTTTACCTCAGATTACTGCTAAATGTACCTCAGATTACTGCTCAATGTGGTAGATGAACATCAACAGTGTACCAATTTTTCTATTATTTTGAGCACAAACAATATGAAGAGACACAAACAATATGAAATTCAGAGGAATTCGAATGGACTGTTAACAGTACATTGCTTCTTTTTTTAAAGACTGACAACACCTGGGTGTATTTAAATACATAAACTGCAAGAGTTTCATTTACTGACTACTAAAAGAATGTTTGAATTATGGAGGGATTGCTATTATAACAATTAAAAACCTAAACATTTCCAAAGCCCAAACTTTATAGGCAGCAAAATAACCCCATTTCATTTTTTCCAGAAATGCAGGTTTGGCTACTCCTAACATTGTCAGACATGACTGACACTTTAATGGTAGCCAGTGGTAGAAACATCAAAAAGACAACATATCTACAAAATTAAAGTAGATGATTTTTAAAACAGGCTTTTGACAACCTTGGTAACATCTGAATGTGGGACACATTTTTGAATGCTCTATGTGAAAAACTCCCTGCAAGTAGAAAACTAATGCAACAGAAAGAGGGGCTAGGCTAGAACATCTTTCCCTAACATGCTACTTTTTTACTTCCAGGGAGTTTTTCACATAGGGGAGCATTCAAATGTCATGCTCCCTCACCTGTAGCCTCAAGTGGTTCAGTCCAATATACTATCTCTGTATTCTACCACCTCATTCTGCTAAATGTATATACCACCTAGCACAAGGATAGCTGACTGAAGCCCAAGGGTTACATTCATGCTTTATCAATCCTCTGGGAACTCCATGCTAGTGGTGGGTGTGACTAAAAGTGGGTGTAGCACACAGCCACAGAACACATCAACAAACTTCTGTGTCTACCGTATTTCCTCCCTCCCATTGCCACCATTGCCAAAATCACTGGGGTTTGGGGGGGGCAGAAAAATTTGCTTGGAGGCCACACAGCATCTTATTATTCAACAGCAGGCAGCCCTTGCCAACTTACAGCTAAAGAGAAAGCAAATATTCAGCATTCCGTAAGTAAAAGTTGTTGAGGTTAAGGTAACCCGTTGGGGAGATATTACTCCACGCTTCTTCAGTGCCCATTAATGCACCAAGGCCAAAGTATCCGTGACATAATGCATCAATGGAGTGTTGATTCAAGATTGTTTCCCCATCAGTAATGCTCTGCTTTCACTTGATTTGACTGTGAGGATGTCAGGGTCACAAGGTGTGATGGGGAACCATTTCGAAGCAGGAACAGTGTAGAATGTTTTTTTTTCCACAGTGGCTGAATGAACAGGATATCAACAATCAATGCAGCATCCAAAGAAGATTAATGCAATTGTGTATTAATTCTATTCTGTAGATTATTTTCGACAACTTTGCATGCCACAATGCACAGTATATGGCAATGTCATTTTTCCAGTAAGAGTAGCACTGTGCCACACGAAGGAGACACCTACAAATTGGAAGAGAATGTGTTGGTATCAAAAGGAACAACACTATGGAGACGGTATGGTGAAGTGGTCAGAGTACTGGATGTGACCCAAGTTCAAATCCTCTCTTAACTGTGAAGTCATTGGGTGACCTTGAGCTAGTTACTAACTCTACCCTAACCCATCTCACAACAGTTGTTGAGAGATAAAATAGGGGCAGCCTTAGCTATTCTGCAACATCAGTTCTCAAACAGCTGTCTATGTGAATGTTATTTCTATCGCCTGCTAAGTCCTTACCATTTAAAAGAAACAAAGCGTGCCCAGCTTTGTTTTGTATTTGCCACCCTTATCCAGACAGTCATGCAGAAGATAACTGCTGCATTTATAAGTAGGGTACAGTGGCTGTGCTGGAGAGATAAAACACCACAGAGGCACAATTAGTGGGGGAAAGTATCTGTCTGCTGTCAGTTTCAGTCAGTTTCTATAACAGGAAAGCTATTTAGTTAGCACACAGTCATTACTTTGTGCTCCCCTTCAACTCACAGATCCTTAAAACATCCGTGTTACTTTTCTCTATGTGGCCCTTAAACCATGTGCACAGTTCCTAGGACACCGAATGTAAACTGTCCTGGCTGCAGTTGCCAGATGTAGCAGCCAGCTTTTGTTCCCAGAAGATACATTACGCACATATCACTGCATACATGTTTGCGGAGCTATAAAAAGGGGATTTTCCAGTTTGCTTCAATTAGGGGTAAGAAGCCCTGTTCTCTGTGCAACTGTGTGCATGTTCCCATCAACTGCTTATCAGGTGATCTGATTGGTCTTCTATCCATTATGTGTGTTCCTTGTGTTTTAAGGGAGGCTGCTCAGGATAGGTTTCTCATGTTAAGTTTCTTATTAAGGAAGACTCTATATCCATCTATACATATTTCTCTCTCAAATATTTATACACTTCTATTTATCAATCTATCTTTATGCCCATCTCTCTTTTTATCTGTTTCTCCATTTCTATCTACCTCTTTATTGCTCGCTTGCTGGCCATTTGCAATCAGATCTACCGTAACTTAATGTGCAATTAGTGAAACAACTATTCTTGTATCGGGGCAGGGAAGAAAAATACAAGATTGCAGTCTTAGCTTTTCTGCGGCATTATCAACAGTTGTCAATGTGAATGTTATTTCTGTTGCCTTAATCCTTATTATCGGGTTGGGGAACCCATAGCCCTTCAGATATTGCTGGACTACATTGGACCACTGGCCAAGAAGGCTGGAGCTGATGGACATGGAGAGTCCAGTGACCTCTCTAGGGTCACAGATTCCCCATCCCTGCCTTGTTAGTGGATCTACACTGGCTACCAGTTGTTTACCGGGCCCAATTCAAGGTGCTGGTGTTGACCTTTAAAGCCCTATACGATTTCAGCCCAGTTTATATGAAGGAGCGCCTCCAGCATCACCAATCATGCCGCCTGACAAGATCAGCCACACAAGACCTTCTCTCGGTCCCACCAGTTAAAACAGCTAGACTGGTGCGGACCAGAGAGAGGGCATTTTCGATTGTGGCCCCCACCCTCTGGAATTCCCTTCCTTTCGATCTTCGCCATGCCCCATCCTTGATAGATTTCCGCCGAGCCTTGAAGACCTGGCTGTTCAGGCAGGCCTACGGGAGCTTTGGGGTGGGTTAGCTTTTAATGTTGTTGATTAAATATAAGAGTGGTGGTTGCTTTTATTATTAAGTGTGTTGTATTGGTTTTATATTGTATTTTATCCTGTTGGTGTACGTCGCCTAGAGTGGCCGTTAATTCGGCCAGATAGGCGACTCAAAAATAAAATTTTATTATTATTATTTATTATTGTATCTTGATAGCTATTTGCACAGCACAGCTGGCTGAAATCATGTCCATCATAAGAGGCAACTTTTATGTGGAATGGAGGAAACAGTAATTTTTGATATTACATGTGTATCAATTCCTAACTATAGTTGCTTTTATTCATATTAATGTGGAAAAGCTTCATTTTAATCTTTGGCTATATATTTTTCCTAGACCTTCTTCCCTAAACCTTCAGTGCTTAATGGAATGCAGTTCTAATAGCCTAAGGCAGAAATGTGCCCAAATACAATTGGTTCAATCCACTGGAAACTGACAAATTGTCCTTTGAATAGACAGAAGCTTGCATTTCTCTCTCTCTCTCTCTCTCTCTCTCTCTCTCTCATGCACTTTCCCTGAATCAGACACAGAACTATAATTCAGCTTAAACGCTTTGCTGAGTTTTCTTTTCATCTGAGTTGTTCGTATACTCAGCAACTTATAAATAACCCTGGGATTCTTCTACTGAATGATAGCACAAGACTTCCAAGGCTATTCATTATTATTCTATAGTGGCAACAAGAATGATATTTTTAGCTGGTTGTCCTGTTAAGCAGAAAGTGGGTTGACTGTGATAATGGGTCACACACAGAAGATGGCTTTGCCAATTTTTTATATGAAGCAGGAAGGAAATGGTTGTCAGAAATGAAGGGTCGGGGAAGAATATACTGAACTATGCCAGGACTGGGGAGGACAGCTGTAAGAGAACTAGAAAAGGTCCTCAAATGCAAAGATGTATCACTGAACACTAATGTCAGGATCATTCAGACCATGGTATTTACGATCTCTATGTATGGATGTGAAAGTTGGACAGTGAAAAAAGTGGATAAGAGAAAAATCAACACATTTGAAATGTAGTGTTGGAGGAGAGCTTTGCGGATACCATGGACTACGAAAAAGACAAATAATTGGGTGTTACAACAAATTAAACCAGAACTATCACTAGAAGCTAAAATGATGAAACTGAGGTTATCATATTTTGGACACATAATGAGAAGACATGATTCATTAGAAAATATAATAATGCTAGGAAAAACAGCAGGGAGCAGAAACAGAGGAAGGCCAAAGAAGAGATGGATTGATTCCATAAAGGAAGCCACAGACCTGAACTTACAAGATCTGAACAGGGTGGTTCATGACAGATGCTATTGGAGGTCGCTGATTCATAGGGTTGCCATAAGTCGTAGTCGACTTGGAGGCACATAACAACAACATGTATAAGCATCTTATCTATATGACAGCTGAATACATGGATGTCATCTCCTGCAGTGACAGTAACTATTCAACAGGCTAAGCAGCAGATGTAAAGTCTGTGAAATGCAAATATTATCGAAGTCCAGAACTAATATGTACTGTAATCTCCCCACAACTAGGATAACAAATAAAAATTTGATCCTGTTACACAGGGAGTAAAATCCTGTCACTACCAATTCTGCTAAATCAAAGAGCCCATCCATGCCTAACTGCAAAATCCACGTTTTACATATTCGGTTGGTGGCCTCAAGATCCATACACATCCTGTTTACTGTGAAAACCCGATTATCAAGCATCCATACGTGTGGGCTTTTTTTTCTATATTGCTGTAGCATTGGCCACTCCCCTAATTCCCCCCCTTTTCAGTGATTGGTCCATAACAGTCGTTTGCTTTTTGTGCACTTTTTTGGAAGAGCACAGAAACGTATATCTTTTTTTATTCCCTCACATGCAAAGGTTTGTGGATGTGCTGTTAGGTGGGAAGGAGACAAGGGACTTGGCATATAATGGAGGAATGCCCATGGACTGCCTATTGCAGGAAACTCCGTGGCATTGCATCTGAGCGCACGGATGTTAATGTGATTGACATCAGTTTAAGAAAGCATATCAGTTTTTCGGTGGTATTTCTAATGCAGATCTGTGAATGCGAAAATCTGCACTAGCTTGCAACAGCATATGGACAATGGTGAATTCATGAAGGCATGAAGCAATAACACTGCAGATTATACAGTTGCATGGACAGGCCCCAGAACACCCTTACATGATAGCTGTACCAGGTCAATTGCCATCAGAACCTCTCCTCTTGGGCATGTCTATGTGGCACAAAATGTTTTAGGCTACAACTCTAAACATGCTTACTGACCTAGGTAGATCATACTGTGTAGGTCACAATAAAAATGAGTGGAAGGTTATTAATGAACCAATTCGCATTTAGACTGCAATCCTAAATACACTTACTAGAAAAAAAGCCCCACTGAAGACAATAGGACATATATGCATAGAACTGTGCAGTCAATAGCAAAAAAAGTAAAAGGCTGCTTTTGTGGGGGAGGCACCAGCTAGGGTGAAAATACAGGAAGTGTTAGAGAAGGACCAGCAAGACAAGAGACTTGGGAAGCTAGATGAAAACCACAGAGCCAGGAAGGCAAAAGGAAGTTGGGGAACCGAAAAATCATCATCATCATCATCATCATTGAGACTTGTTAGTCACTTGTTACCAAAAGGTCTCCAAGTAATTTACAACATTGAAGACCTAATTATAAATATGCTATACCATAAAAACAAAAGCACCCCATAACAGCCACAGGACGCTTGGCAGCACACTAATAACAAAAGAACATCATCACAGTCTATTAAAAGCCTGGGGAAAACAAAACAGAATAAACAAAAGCTCACAAAGACCCTAAAGGCTTGTATACGGTTGGTAGAAAAGGCTGAGGGCCAGTCATTTGTTTGTTAAGTTTGACTTTCATATATGGCTGTAGATTTCTAGTAAAAAAAAAAAAAAACATGAAGCCCAGTTGTAGGCATCTCTGCTTGGAAGTAAGTTCCACGGAGTTCAACAGGGCTTACTCCCACATCGGTGGCCACAGGATCACAGCCACACAGTATAGGCTTGTAATAGTGGAGGCCAGCATTTGGACAAAACGTTTGCAGATTATAACATTATCTATATGCAAAAGTTCTGTTCCCAAACATTGGCCACCACCAAGCATTTGCAATTATTTCTAAATAAAAAGTGTTTTCTTATGTTGATGCCAATAGTTGGAAAACTAAGAGAAATACTGTTAGGGAAAAAATTATTGTATTTATTTCTGTGTATAGAATGTGGGTATAGATAATACACATGTATATAAAATCATTTGTAGAGCACACACCAACTTCTTTTAAGAGCTAGGAACACATTTTACTACCAAAATATATTCTTATAATCACATGGAATCTTCAAAGGATTTCCTAAAACCATGAATCAAATAAGGTGAAGTACAGTGCAATCCGATGCATTACTACTCAGAAGTCCCATTTTGTTCAACGGGGCTTACTCACATGTATGTGTGTATAGGATTGGGGCCATAATTTTGGCACAACTGTTTGGTGCTGTTTTGGCACAACAAGATTTAAGAAACAAAGCAGCGCCTCTCCTCTTCCTTAGAATAATAAATCCCATTAAAATTTATTGGCAGTTTTGCATGTGAAAGAGAGGTAGAGATCACACCCAAAGCTTCCTTCTGTGGCTCCATCTGAGATTATTAAAAAGCCTGTTTTGCACATCATCTTCACCCCGCATGTGCACTGAGGGATTAATGACTGTGTAGTGGTTTATGAGCTGGGGTTACATTTTAGAAATTAATTCACTTTCCAAAGATGTTAGCAGCTCCAGCAGGGCTTTCCACAATGAATATAATCAATTCTCTACCAAAAGTAGATTAAAGCAAATTTTAAAAAAATGGGGAGGCACTCATTTTAATACTACTAATACTAATACTTTGTGAATGTATGTTACATGAATTCATAGCCAACGTCTAATTTCTAAAATGTGAGGTGCTAGGGTTCAAGTCTGCCTAAAAATAATTTCCCTCACCCCAAATGTAGAGAGTCTGATTCTGGCTTCTCCATGGTGAATGGCATATGACATAAGCTCATAGACATTGTTTATTATTATTATTATTATTATTATTGATGATGATGATGATGATGTCATCATATCAGCAGGCTTTGGAAGAACCCCAACCTTTGTGGAAGTACAAAAATTATTTTAGGAAAAATACATGTGGGGTGCACTACAAACTCCCACCACCACCACCAGCAGCAGGGCTTTGCAGAGTAGTGGAGCCAGACAGCCACAGCAGAAGGTGGGAGAGCAGGATAACTGAGGTCAATGCTGTGTGTGACAACACGTTGGCTGGTAAGACAGCTGCAGCCCTTTCTGGACCGGGATAGCCTGACCACTGGTGTCCATGCACTGGTAACCTCCAGGCTGAATTACTGTAATGTGCTCTATGGGGGGCTGCCCTTGAGGTTGGTCGAGAAGCTGCAGCTGGTTCAAAATGCAGCAGCGAGACTGCTCACTGGGGCAGGATATTGCCAACATGTCACCCCGGTACTGGAAGAATTGCACTAGCTACTTATTAGCTACCGGACTATGTTCAAGGTTCTAATTTTGGTGTACAAAGCCCTATACAGCTTGGGATCAGGATACCTGAAAGATCATCTTATCCCTTATATACCCAGTTGATCACTGCACTCTGCAGGTGAAGGCCTCCTGCAGATACCATGTTATCAGGAAGTCCATTCTGCACAACATAGGAAACGGACCTTTAGTGGAGTGGCACCTACCCTTTGCAATTCCCTCCCCTTAAATATTAGACAGGCGCCATCTCTGTTATCTTTTCGGCACCTACTGAAGACCTTCCTCTTTCAACAAGCCTTTTGACCTTTTCCCAGTCTGCATCTATGTTGGAATTGCTTTTTAATATGTTTTTAAACCTTCTTTTTTTAAAAAATAGATATTTTTAAACCTTTTTTTAAAGATGTTTTTAACGTTTTTTTAAGAAATGTTTTTAAAGATGTTTTGTCTTAATATATTTTAAAGTTTGTTTTTATGATGTTTTAAAGTGTTTTTAATGCTTTTATTTGCCACCCTGAGCTCTTACTGGAAGGGTGGGATATAAATAAAATAATAAAAATAATAAATAAAATAAATAAACAATGGAACCAACTTGGGATCCGGCAAATCACAGACCAGCTCAGTCCCTCCCACTCCAAGATAATCCATTTGGGAGCCTTCAGCTAGCTGCTGTCAGTAGGCATCCCACCAATGGCACTCCTGCCATCCATTTGGAGAGCCATGTCAACTGAGTGATGCTTAGCTGGCAGAGCTGAGTGGAGGGGCACCTACATACAATCCAACCCTTCCTCCACCCCAATCCAACCCTTCCTGGATGCAGGGAGAGGAACCTCAAAATAGCTCAACAAGGACTGAGTAGTCATTGAATGTTGTATGGAAGAGGACTGATAGAGGAAGGGGAATGCTACGAAAGTAATCAGGAGTGGCCAACAGGTAGGGGTGGCAGCATTCACCTGTCCTCCCAGTACCAGTATGCCTGTGGTTTATTGGGAAGGGGAGGGCAGAGGCAGTGGGGTGGTCATAACTTCAAAGCTGTGGTCCCCAGTTTATTTATTTGAAAGTAAGTTCAACTGAAAGGACTGGAATTTAGGTTGTAAACTGGATTTTTTATTGTAACAGAGCAGCCTTCATTCAACATTTGTCAATAGTTTTGAGATATTTATTTTTCTTTGGAATTTACAATCCATTCAGAATATGCATGTGATATGTAATGCAACTCAAGTTTGAAATTACATCTCAAATAATTAATAGATGATGCTCAAAGCCAGTTTTGTTATTTCCTATATACCCCACATTTTGAGAAACTTCCTGCACAACGCAGCTTACAATCTCCAATAAAAAACTCCATCTGATAATAAAATATATAAAAAATATATAAAAATATGAAACACAGTACAGCTAAACAATAAAACCAGCATGAAAATGAAGTACATAAATAGAATGTATATGTGTGATTCCAAAAATATTATTTCTGAAAAAAAGAACGTGACAGAATTAGTAAAAAGTGAATTTCCTTTTGTTGTTGCTGTTCAAAGGTTTTTTGCCCAAACGCTACTCAATTATTCAAGGACTTTCAATGCATAAAAATAATGTTATGTACATTATAAAGTAAAGTAATTAAACATTAAATACACCCTTTCCTTAGAAGTGACAATGTGGATTCCTGTGTGTTCAAGTCAGTTAATTTAAGGTAAAATCAGTCCAACTTTGATTTAGTCATAAAAACTAGCAATGTTATAAGCTACCATATTCCCAACAGTACAATTCTAAAGCAAAGATGAGGAACCTCAGGCCTGGGGGCCAAATGCAGCCTTCCAGGACTTTGTATCTGGCCCTTGGAACTGTCCTTACCTCTCAATGGCCCTGTTTCACATCCCAAATGTTGCCTGCCAGCAATGTGTCCTTAAACTCTGATAATGCCTCTTACTTGTCAGGATGGATGACAGAAATGAATGCATGTGTAGAAACTAGCCTACCCTACAAAGGTAAACATTTACATTTGCTGCCCCACCCTAGAAGATTGCCCAGAAGGGCATGAGGCCCTTGGGCTGAAAAAGCTTCCCCATCCCCACTATAGCCTTATGCAAAAGTAAATCACTGAGTTCATTGGGAGCTTACTTATATGTAAGTGTGCATAAAACTGCATCCTTAATATATGATCCCTGCATATAATTATTACATATAATTGGGAGAGGGGAAACCATGTTTGTACCCCTCCTTGAGCTCCTTGGAGGAAAAGTGGGATATAAATGTAACAACAACAACAACAATATAGACTTTAACAAGGTAGTGTAAGACATCCTGTGGAAATTCACATATTAGAATTCATTTCTCCAGAAGTGGCTCAACAGATGGGGCAGAACTGCTACACTAGCTTCCTGGCGGGTAGGTCGCTGTTGCTTACCAGGAGGAAGGAGATGACAGGGAGATCAGTGCAGCGCAATCCAGCACTCCTGCACCTTTCAAATCACTTATTATTATTTCTGATAAACTCAATAGGACTACTTCAAATTAAGAGTACAATCCAGCCAGTTAAAATACTTTTCAGTCCCACTTATTTCAGTGGGGAAAATTTCCTCAATTGCTTAGCTCTACCACTGAAATTAATTAGATTTGTGCTTAACTTTTAGTAGATCGTGCCTATGCAGCCCAGTCCTTTGTATCTTTACTCAGGTGTAAGTCCCACTGAGTCCAACAGACCTTACTCTCAAAAAAAGTGTGACTAAGATTGCACATTAAGTGGTTAAGACTGCAATAGTAGCCACACTTACACGGGAATAAAGGTAAAGGTGTCCCCGCACTTATAGTGCAAGTCGTTTCCGACTCTTAGGGTGCCGTCTTGCGACATTTACTAGGCAGACCGTATATATGGGGTGGGATTGCCAGTTCCTTCCCCGGCCTTTTTTTACCCCCCAGCATATGCCGGGTACTCATTTTACTGACCACGGATGGATGGAAGGCTGAGTGGACCTCGACCCCTTTTACCGGAGATTCAACTTCCTCCTTTCGTTGGAATCGAACTCCGGCCATGAGCAGAGCTTCGGCTGCGTTACGGCCGCTTACCACTCTGCGCCACAGAGGGTCTTTACACAGGAATAAATACCATTTAAACCAGAGGGATAATATGCTTGTTATCATATTACAAGCCTGCAAGCCTGTGTGCATTTACCTGGGAGTAAGCCTGACTTAACTCATTGGAGCTTCCTTCTGAATAAACAAGTGTAAGACTGGGCTGCATGAAAGACTGATATTAGTAACTGATCTGAAAATGTTAAATGAAAGCCTAGCCCAATCCCCAAATTTAGCTTTGAACCTTAGGTATGTAAATCTGTCACTTTATTATTGGGAAAGAAAGTAACTTGATAATTTTCCAGTGGGATTTCGCTGTAATTTTAATAGAAAATCAATTGTCTTTAAACTCTAGCATGTAAGAAAGGGGCAATTCTACAAAGAAGATATCCCTCTAGAACAGGATCCCCCAGCAAATTGCTTTGAACGGATGTTCTTAATGTACAAATGCAAAAAAAAAACCCACTGGAAAAAATTATTAAGTGCCAGAAGCACCAAATAACCTTGAGTGGTTGTAAGACGATTAGATGTGCTCTGCTTCCTTAAATCTGTTGTAGGAAGCCAAGAATGTCTGGCTGATAAAGATTTTTATTTTATTTGTAAGGTAAGAAGTGTTACAGTAAATGAAGACAGGGAACAGATTGTATAATGGGCTACATTCCTTGGGAGAAAAAACTTTCTGAAATCTGGATTATAATTGAAAGGTTGGAGGCCCTCCTTGTTCTACTACAGAATTTATAATTATAGCATTACGGCAGTCAAAAACTGAAAGAGGACCAATCCTCTTTCCTATAGAGAGTTAGTGCTAGTTCTTCAAATGTTTCCAACATTCCTTTTACTTGAGTTTTCATGTGAAGTTGAAGTTTTGTAACTCAAAACTGTAGGGTGCCAAAATATGGATAATGACTGATGATGAAGCAAGCAAAAGCTAAGTTGTGTATGTATCTGATGCCAATACTTTTGCTTCTGAAAATTGCCTCCTAAAATTAAGCCATTCTTGCTAGCATAAGCACACTGAAAGAATTAACACCTTAGTTCACAAGAAAACGTCGGGTGATAGTAGTTAAGCTACATGACCATTTAAGTGAAATAGCTTACTAAATGTGTAAAGGTTTCCATGCAAAACTGAACAAAGAAAAGATGGCAAGTGCTCTTAAAAATAAATAAATATATTTTCAGTTATTTGTATTTTGGTAAGAAAACTTGTTCTGACCTTTAGATTGCGCGCTAAATAAATTACCTCAGAGCGAAAGTGATGAGTTCTCATTACAGCATCTGGAAAGGAAAGGAGGATACTTTAAAAAAAGGATGGGATCTGTCTCCACTTCAAAATAATTTCAGTTCTACAAGGCTACTGGCTCTATGTTATTACTCTTGTCCATCACTATAGCCACCTTTGAAATGATGTGAAGCTTCCAAGCAGAGCTAGACTTCATGTATATTTTAATTCCCTCCCCCACCCCCGCAGAAGTTGATGGGAAGTTCTAGTCTACTTGAGCAACCAGAGGGGGTTACCAGCCAGCAGCTAACCATTTCGTTAAAGGATGGGTGGAGACTGGCCTGTCGCAAGCTCTGCTTCTCTTGAAAGCCCTGTCCCCCCAAAAAATCCAGGGGGATCCAGAGACTTCCTATTAGCCACACGGCCCGACACAAGTCGAAAACCATCACAGCTTGGGCAGGCGATGGGGGATTCCCTTTTCCCTTCCGTGCGCACACGCTCCCTCCTCCCTCCCTCCCTTCCTCCAAGGAACCTGAATTTCTTCATCCACCCACCCACCCTTTGGCAAAGGTAGGCGGGCGGGCACTGCGTCTCTTACCTCGGCTCCTGGACCGTCCCGAAAAGACGGATTTGATCGGATGATGCCTCCCTTTCTGGAGCTTACGGTGCCAGCAACAGAAGAATAAAATTGTGGCGATGGTGCCCAGCAGCAGAAGGAGCAAGAAGAGGGCACACTGGATGCTGTAAGGTCTCAGCAAAACTAAAAAAGCGGCGGCGATCATGGTTCAAGAGTTGGGGGGGCTTTTTCTTTGGGGGGGGAGAGACAGAGAGAGAAGGTGGGCACGGAAAGGAGGAAAAAGCCTGGAGGACAGACCCGAGCCTCGGAGAGAAAACGCTGCGGAGGGCAAGCTTGCCTATGCAGACGGCTGGAGAAGGAGGCGGAGCGTTATCCCTGCTGGATCCTGGTGGCCCTGGAAAGAGGGCTCCGAATGGCTGCGGCAGCAGACCCAGTTCCGAGACGTGTCAGTGATTTCCGCGACGAGAGAGGGACCCTCAATCCATGACTCAGCAGACGAGGAGGCGGCGGCGGCGGCAGCAGCAGTCACAGCAGGGAATTTTTTCCTGGGGCTTGCTTTTTTTGCTTTTCACGCGGGAGAGAGAGAGGAGGGACAGTGCAGATCGATCAGCAGCAACACCTAAGCTGCAGTCGTGCCCGGAGACAGGGAGAGAGCCCCCCGCCGGAGCTGTTTCTGTAGCCCGGCAGCCCGCCGGTATCGCCGCTGCGCGCTTCCCGCTCTCGCAGCCCGGCCATGCCCTGTAGTAATAATGCTGAGACGGAGGAGAGAGGGCTGCTGCCCCGCTGCCCATCAGGAAAGCGATTTGCAGAAGGGGCGGGAGGAGGAAAGAAGGGGGGGAGACTCCTAAAGTTTGCTGCTGCTGGCTGTTTATGAGTGAGGGGATATGATTTGGGGGGAGGACTTGGCTGCCTAGTGGCTGATGACATCACACGCTGCTGCAGAGTGAAAAATGGCTGCTTTAAGGTACAAGTATGGGATGAGCGGGGAGACAGAGGGAACCCAAGGCAGCCTTCCCGGAGAAGAGGATCGCTGCTGGCTCCATAGGGAAGGACATCATCACATCAACCTCAGCGGGCGATCGAGAAGACTTGGCGAGAAACTGAGGCAGAACCGGGCGGACACCAAGTCGGCGGCGTCATCGTCATCCGCTGCCCTCCCCGGCTGCTGCTGTTCAGTTCCTTGAGGATTAAGAGAGACGATTCCCCACCACCCCCATTTCCTTTCTCTTTGCAGATCACACAGACGTCTTCCTTCTCTACTGCATGTTCAGTGATTTGGCAAATGAACGTCATGCTTTCCTCCCATCGACGTGTCGAAAAACGAACAGGCCATTCTTTCCAGAACGGATGTATTAGAAGTCAAGCTGGTTGAGGCAGCAAACCGCCTATACGTTATACACAGTAATTCTGAGAGTTAAGTCCCATTGAACTCAATGGAACGTGCTTCTGATTGGACGTGGGTCGTTAAAAACCAAAAGGAGCACCTCTGTACTAAATCCTATTGGGAGGCTTCACAGTCCAATTTTCCTCCATACATACTGGGAAGTAAGCCCAACAGTGATCAGTGGGGCTCACTCCCATGTAAGTATGCATAAAATTGCACTTTTTGGAAGCTGATTGGGGTCTGTTAATTTATAAAAAATGGCTGTCATATCTTTGTGTTTGTGGTCTTGACACTTACAGGATTTTGGCCTGTAAACTTACCTTTACAGCTCAAAAGCAGGCCATCGAATTCAAGACCCAGTTTCATGAAGGGGAGGGGCTTCAGATTATGGCACATCATGACTAGAATGTTTGTCTGACACTTTCTTTTGGCTTCAGCTTTGTTTTAAAAGCTCTCAGTGCGAAACTGTGTAGCTGTCCCTAATAGAGAATAATTCTTTCTATTTCTGATTTTGAAGTGTTGAATGCCGCTGCTTATTTAGCCAAAATGGCACCACCCCTGCTCATGAAGGAGTTATGAGCAGGCTTGAAGGAACTGCTGTGGTTGGTAATGTCTTAATCTCTGGATCCAGCAGTGATCCTCTTTTCCATCTTCTCCAGGAGGTTTGCAGAAGTACAAAAAAAGAATCGTTAAACAAAACTAGGGGAGGGACCCCCAAAACAGCCCAATGAGGACTAAGCATGCTTATTGACTGTGGCATACGAACTGACAGAGGGAAGAAAATGCAAAGGAGTGGAGTTGGCTGAAATCCAGCAGAACTCCTTGGTGCAACATTTTGTTGCAGGTCACACTTGTATGACAGTATTTTCACATAGTGAAATGTATTGCATGCTGGGTAGCGAAGGTAAGTAATTTTCATCTTTAGGTAATTTTAAATGCTGACGGTTATGGGGAAGTTTCCTAATTCTCCATGTTGCTGCAACAAAATCAGACATGTTACACTCTGTCCTACTCTAGCATTATCATCCCATAGTGAACTACGACTTGCTGCATTGAACATCAGTGGCCACCACCCTGGATGGATCATATATGATAAAATATATATGATGCAGTTAGGCTTTCCTGATAGTTTCTGAACCACAAACATATTTTAGATATTAAAGATTTTGCTCTATCCGTCTTGGTGGCTCAAAAATGCAATACAGAAATATTGTTGTATTGTTACATTGTTGTCTGTTTAATCACTATTCTATGGATTGATAATTTTGTTATTTATTTATTTACTTACTTCATAGCCAAACAAACATAGGGAAACATCTATGTGTAAACCTTTAGGAATAATAAAATTGGTTGTGCAACACCAAATTATAACTCCAGTTTCATTTTTATCAGGTTGGTACAAAGCAACTACTATATGTATGATTATGCAGCAGAGAGTCCATATTTACAAAACATAACTCTTGGACAATCAAAATAGATGGGAAACAAAATTATATATTATATTCATCAAGTACATCTGGATTGAAATGCTACATCGAGCTCTATAATTTATATTTATAAATCAGTTTCTTGGTTTAGTTGAACTGGTGTAGCTCTTATTTCATGTTGGTGGTAACTGCGTTGCAGCCTGTTCCTATGCATGTTTACTTAGATGTTCAGTTAAAGTTACTTCCAAGTCAGTAGTAAGACCCACCATGTTTAGTAAGGCTCACTCCTCTGTAAGTGTTAAGCTTTAGCAATTCTATTCCTACCCACTTACCGGGGGTAAGCCCCAAAGAAGCTAGTGGGACATGAATAGACACAGGATAGTGCTGTAAATTACCAAGCATTTTCTACAACTCAGTTTTTTCACCTAATATGTTGCAGCAGAATTATATTATAAATGGTCACTGTATGTATAGCTTACATTATGGATCCACACCTTGGTTTCCGACAGAGGCATTGAGGGTCCATTTGCATGATGTGACAAGTAAAATGTTTCTGAACACTGCAACACACTGCAGTCCCTCACTGTAAAGATGTGCGGGTTCCTTTGAGATAGTTAAAAAGATTTCCTTTGCTTCAAGGTGAGGTAGATTATGTTTGTTTCCTGTACTCTGTCTTGCTGCAGTACTTTGCTGCAATATATTGCAGTATGAAAGTTTTCAGCATTTCCCTCTCATATCAGTTATGTTGTAAGATGGGAAGTTGTAAAAGATTTACCCATATACCAGTGGTATTTGTAGTAAATCTTTGAGGGGATAAGCTGTGCCAAATACACATTTATGTCAGAGAATCAAGGTAATGGTTGTGGGTGTACTTCTAATATTTTTAAGGTATTTTTATTGTTACATATATATTCCAGCTTTTGTCCAAGGAGCTCAAGGTGGTGTGCATGGTTCTCCCCCCCCCATTTTATCCTCACAACAACCCTGTGAGGTAGATTAGCTTAAGAAACAGTAAATGGCCCAAAGCCATCCAGTTGACTTCATGGATGAATGGGGATTTAAGCCCTGGTCTCCCAGGTCCTAGTCCGACGCTGTAATTTCCACAGCAGATGAATACTGCAAACCTCTGAATTACTAAGTGACTCAACTTCCATTGACTTTAATAGGAATGTTAGAATTTTCAAAACAGATGGGGGAAATTTCAGCCCAAGGGCTGCATTAACTTCTGGGCAACCTTCTAGGGGCTGTATGCCAGCAGTGGGTGGTGGCAGGCCCCAAAGTGGGCAGAGCAATGAATGAATTTTACCTTTGTAGAGTAAGTCAGTTTCTACACAAACTCATGCACTCCTCTGTATTTTCCACCCAGGCAAGAAACTATCAGAGTTCAAGGACATAGTATATGGCCAGTGAGGGATGTGGTATGGGGGCAGCGGGTGTGTCCTGGAGTCCTGAGTGGCCTGGAGGGCCACATTTGTCCTGAGGTTCTCTAGCCCTGTTTTAAAAGCTGGATGTATTTATTTTTAAAATGTATATCCCACCTTGCTTGTCTGAGGACAGTCCACACTGACTGACTATTCATATGTTAAAATAATATATTCCATACAACAAAATTCAACATATATACAAAATCATCAAATATAAAAACATTGTCAAGGATCCAGCAACCAGCAGGGTGAAGCCAAAAACTTTAAAGCTTAGCTACTAGGATAGCTAAAGAGATAACTTTTTGCAAGCTATTCAGACCTGCAGGGCATTTCACAGTATTGCAATATTGGTGCCACAACCAAACAGGATTTGCTCCCAGGAGATGTCTGTTGTGCTGCAGTTAACATCTCTGATGATGAATGGAATACACAGGCAGCATATATGGAGGAAGATGGTCTCTTACATTCCCAGGTCCCAAGCCCGTTAGGATTTTTAAGGTTAAAAGTAACACATCAAGTTGAGACAAGAAGCACACAGGTAACTAAAGATGATCATGTAAGGCCAGTGTAATATGTCTCTAAGATGGTTTAGTGGTTAGATTGTGCACTCTGTGACTCTAATCCTGCACCAACCCATGAATGCTTAAAAGTTCTATTGATCTCGGGACTCGTTCAGATGACCAGTTTATTCAGCCTTCATCCTGATTTGCCTGCTTATGCGGAGGCAAGATTTTATTTTTTATAATTGAATTTTATTGAAGTGTTAAAATATTTAGTAAACATAAAACAATAATGGTATTATTATTATTATTAACTTTTTTTTATACCCCCGTCTTTCGGCCAAAGGCCCTCAAGGCGGCTTACAAAGAAAAATAAACACAAGAATAAAAATACTATAAAAGCAATACAGTTTACAAAAATTAAATTAAATAACATTATAATAAATAAAATTAAATAACAAATAACATTACTTTCTAATAAATACTGCACTTTATGTAGTAAACTAGCACAGTAGGGCTAAGCTAAACCTTTCTCTCTACTGCACTATTTCTTTTTAACACACAATCTTACTGCAGTTCGAAGTAGCGCTGCCTCTAAACTTCACCAATTTTTTCTACCAGCTTTATAACTACAAGAACAGTCTCAAGTTCCTGAAGGCTAGCACTTTATCAATCATGCTATTCCTACGCTGCCCCCCGCAGTCCCATATCTCACTGCTTCCCCTTTCCATGTTTTTCTTCCTCTTCATTCTAGGTGTTTGGAATTGGACCAATTGTTGGTGGTGTGATGGGCAGCTTCTTGAATGACTTCATCCTCTTCCCCCGGATGTGCAGTGTCAGAGCGCTTGTTTGTCTTCAGAGGTGATTGGCCAGCTGAAACTATTGCACCCCCAGAGCCTCCTGGGGAACCTGTCAAGCTTACTGAAGGACAGGTGAGTTGCTCAGACGACATTCCGAGGTTGAAGATGATTCCCATTTGGAGCATACTGCAACTCAAAAAAACTTAACTCATCAGTTAGACCAATCCAGCCATAACATCCAACACAGACAGATCGAACTCCAAACTCCAGCAACCAATCCATTAGTAATTCCCCATCATCAATTTGGGGAGCAAATGTTGTCATGTATCCACCATATAGAGTGCATTGAAACTGGCTGCAAACACACCGATTGCTTCAAAAGACTGATGGGAGTTGGAATCCAAGAACAGCTGGAGGGCACCACATTGGCTCTAGACAGCAGCATTATGCTTTAGATTTCCTACAGGCACTGGCAAGCACGTGTTATGGTTAGAGTGTCGCACTCTGACCCGGGAGACCAGGGTTTGAAACCCTACTCAGCCATGAAGCCCACTGGATGACCTCCCTCTCTCTCAGCCTAACTTACTTCACAGGGTTGTTGTGAGGATAAAATGGAGAGGGAGGAAACATGCTTACTACTTAGAGCTCCTTGGAGGAAAGGTGGGATATAAATGTAATAAATAATAACAATGTACATAACAGACAGAGTACATGTATGTGGTACATCCAATGGAATAAAGTTGGGAAAGTTTTAATGAGTATCCACAACAGTTTTGCAAAATGAATTTTCTAGCATCAGGAGAACTCAGGAACACTCCACTAAACATAACCCCACCATAATTGTACTTAGGTAAGTGGAGGTAGCATCAAATGACCATCACTATTCACTATTCAGACAAAGGGCATCCAGATTCTGTCAAATATGTCTTGTTTGGCTCACCCTTTACCCTGATTTGGTATGCCAGGTGCTCTGACAAAGCCATGTCCCAGATCTTATCTAGTGAGGTTACATACTTAATTTCCTCTCTGCTCCAGATCCTCACCCCAAAGCTGTCTTCCTTTAAAAATAAAAATAAAAATTGTGGTATAGTTCTTATACATGCATTTGTATAAATATATACTTAGGCACTGAGGACAAAGTTTAAATGTTGTTGCTGCAACTACAAGGGTCTGTTTTCTTTAACTTACTTAAATCCCCCTTAAATGTATGTGTTTATATTGAAAACATTGGCAGCACTTAGTGTTCACACTATTTTTTTAGAAGATTTATAAGCCTTTGCATCAAAGAGCTTTTAAGAGGTATACATATAAACTTGCAGATGAAACACAGCTAAAATCTATGGAACAATTAAAAACAAATACACATAAAACAGATATATGGAAATAAAACACAGATGAAATCTGTGACGGAAACTTTGACAGAATAGTGTAAAAGACCAATTTGGCAGAAGCTTCATAAAACATGACCAGTAAGGCCCTTCTACATATAGATGTTTTTTGGCTTTTATGATATTAGGAGAAATCGTATTTGTTTTGGAAAATAACATAATCCAACAGAGGTAAAAAAACCCTTTGGCACTCTTTGCTCAAGCAGAGTCTCATCTGCATGTGAAGGACTGGAATGGCTTGACAATCAGTGATTCTCGGCTTGTCCTTTTCTTGCATATCAGGCATTTTGTTCTATCTTTCCGTCTTTTTTAAATCACTAGGGAAGATGCCATGAGACAGCAGGTAGATATTATGTTAAGGGCCAATGGTTTGTCACAATAATGGGAAATGGCACACCAAGTGAAGAAAAACACGAAGTCACTCATTTATAAGGGGGAACACATAAGAGTAAAAGAAAGACATATCCATTTTATTCCATATCTTTGATTTTGCATCAGTTTTGTTCCATGTTCTCAATCTGGCAAAAAAAACATAAAAGCTGTTGTAAGCCTTCAGAAGCATTGCTGTCCCATTGCCAGCACCACTTTTCACCTCAGCCTCCGCACAAGCAGCAGGTTCATTGGCACTGCACAAATGCCCATAGAGCAACCGTGTAAGCTCTTGACTTCTTTCCAGAACCACAGAGAGCTTGTTGCAGCTTGCATGGCATACTATTACCACTACGTGTTCCTGGGTACTCAGCACTGCCTTCAATTGAACTTTTTTGTTCAACTGAACCCAGCTGCCCTCCAGACTCTCAACCAATTTTATTGCATCTATATAAAATATTTATTGTGTACAGATTATTTCATGGGGGGGGTCTTAATTGGTGGTGGTGTCCCAGGTATATTTAAATATGTAGTAAAGAGGCAGCTATCTTTTTGGACATTTGCACAAACTATACACCTAGCTCAGTTTTGGTCCATTTCAAAGTCCAAACTATACTGCTGTGCATAACAAAATCCCAAATGACCCTTCTCCATCGCAAAATGCCCTTGGAAAAAGACAGTTTCAAGAGGAATGGCTTAATCCTTACCCTACCAGTTGCTTTCCCTCTAAACATTCCCTTACCCCCAGCTGTTTTTCTTATCATGCAAACAGAGGTCTACAAAGCTATGACGATAAAAACAGCTAGGGGGCTGGTAGGGAAAATTATGACAGGCGAAGGGTTGAGCCCTCCTTTTCCTCTTGTCATTTTCCCCCAAATCTAATTGCTCCTTACCTCAGTCGTTTTGCATAACATATTGTTCACTTCTGCGTCTTGCCATACATACTTTTGCCAGATCAAAAGTACAGGTACTTAATTTTGGGGAACTACACCCATGGCAATGCTGGATGAGGTTACTTGCCAGAAGATATACAGCTTATGACCTTTGACAAGCACTGAGTTTAGAATTCTTATGCTTGGTACAGAAAAAGAAAGGTTAAAGAGCCTTTGAGTTCGTTCTCACAACATCATTTATTTTGCATCTTGCAAAAACATTACAGAGTAAGACCTGAGCTCTTCTGTTATGAAGTTGAGAAGAATAAAAGTTTCACCTCAACTGTTAATGGACTTGCCATCTCTTACATAGATCAAATCTTATCTTGCCTGGATGCATTATTCGTATTCCATGGCTTCAAATAAAAATGAATATATTGGGTGCTCACTCTAATCGTCACCAGGTTAAAAGTCCTTTCAAATGAAATACAGTGTGCAAAGTACACATCTAAACTATAACATACCATCAGTTAAGTGCAGTGGTGATCACAAATGAGGAGCCACAACTTCTCCACCCTTTGAGGGGTTGCATGTTGCAAAATGAAATCCCCTCCTCACTTTGGCTGCTTTCACACATGGGGCTGACTGCGTTAGTTTAACGGATTAAAAAGGTAGCACTTCTGTCCCGATTTCTAAAATTCCTTTCACACTGCAGTACCTGTTGCATTAACCAACAGCAGCTTTTCAGCAGATTTACCGGCATTTCCCGCAACCATCTTTCACACAGCTTGTTTTGGTCCTTCACCCATTATACACATGCGCACTGTTCCCCACTGTGTAGGAGGTCTCACCCCATTGCCATGCAAGCCCTCTCCCTTTAGGATCTGACTTTTTAAATTGTTTTAGTTGTATCAAGACGGGTGTGTGTGTGGGAAATGCTGCTAATATCTGCATCGATGTCGAAATACCGGTACAGCATTCGTCAGGCAACCCCCCCCCCTGCATGACTAAAGGGGGAAACACACTGCATGCTGGGATGCCTGTCACGTGAGCAGCTGCAGCTAGCAAAAAACTCCAGCAATCTTCCAGGTTCCCAGCCTTGCTAACGGATTATTTCTGGTATCATTTATCACAGAAATTTGTGCTGAACTTTCACTACATTCCACTAGAATTCCGGAGCTAGCTTGTGCGTCATGTGAAAGATTAAATATAATGCGCAAATTACCAGGTGAGAAAGCGTCAGAATAACGGAATAAAGTGCAGTGTGAAAGCACCCGTTATCTCCATGAAAGCTTGAAATATACTTTTATAGAAGGAACAGAAACAATAGCATGCCCCTTGACTGTATGAAATGTGTGTTGTGCAGGGATGAAATTCTAAATGAAGAAGGAAGTCGCCCCTCCTCCTTACACACACAGATGATATGAGGCAACCAACATATTACATCAAATTGTGGCTCCTTGTGTGCCATCATTCATCATTAAGAACCTAGGGCTAAAGGCAAGCCAAACAAACATACAACAACAAAATCAGACATGCTAGAGCAGGGTTTGCCCATGGGTACCATGGTGCCTGCGAAGGCCTTCAAGAGTACTCCCATCAGGTATCTGACCTATGCTTTTAAGAAAGTACATCTCTAGCACTCCCAGAGGAAGGCAATGGTAAACCACCTCTGAATATCATCACGAAAACCCTATGAACAGAGTATCCAAAATGCAACACAAGATAGTGCTGGAAGATGAGACTCCCAGATGAGAAGGCACTCACCAAGCTACTGGGAAGAACAAAGGACAAGTACAAGTAGCACTGTGACTAATGACGCAGCTGCATCAAAGCCTAAAGGAAGCCCAGAGGCTGATGCACACAGATGCGAAAGGAGAGTCTGGAGTTGTACGACGCACACCATAGGAACATGGAATATGAGAAGCACGAATCAGGGAACGTTAGAAATTGTCAAGCAAGAAATGGAATGCATCAACATTACAATACTTGGTGTGAGCGAACTAAAATGGATGGGAATGGGACATTTTTAATCAGGCAACTACAAAATATTTTATGCAGGAAATGAGGAATTAAGAAGAAATGGGGTTGCTTTAATAGTGAGAAGTGATGTAGCAAGAGCAATTAGGAGCTACAACTCAAGGTCTGAGCGAGTGATATCAATGAGATTAAATGGGAAACCTATCAACATAACCATCATCCAAGTCTATGCTCCGACGGCAAATGCAGAAGAGGAATTGGAGAGATTTTACGCAAAAGTACAGGAAGAAATTGATCACAAACCAAAACAAGATGTGCTGATAATCATGGAGATTGGAATGCAAAAGTAGGGAACAGAGAAGAATTAGGAATTGTGGGGAAATGGGGCTTAGGAGACAGAAACGAAGCAGGAGAAAGACTTATTGAATTCTGTGAAGCCAATAATTTCTCACAAACACATTTTTTGAGCAACCAAAAAGACGACTACACGTGGACATCATCAAATGGTCAATATAGGAATCAAATTGATTATATAAGTGGTAGCAGAAGATGGAGAAGTTCCATACTTTCTGCAAACACAAGACCAGAAGCAGACTGTGGTACAGATCATGAACTGGTCGTATCAAAATCAGAGTAGAGCTAAAGAAGAACAACAAAGCAATCATAATGCCAAAATACAATTTAAATAACATCCTAGAAGAATATAAAGATCAAATAAGGAACAGGTTTGAGGCTTTAAACTTAGTTGACAGAGAACCAGAAGAACTATGGAATGAAGTCAGAGACATTATCAGGGAAGAATGCAAAAAGACAATACCTCTAGTTAAAAAGAGAAAGACCTCAATGGATGACTGAAGAAACTCTTCAAATGGTTAAAGAGAGAAGGAAAGCAAAAGCAAAAGGAGATAGAAACACAGACAGAACCCTAAATGCAACAATACAGCGACTAGTACGTAGGGACAAAAAGAACTATTACAATAGTTACTGTATAGAAATAGAAGAGCACAACAAAAAGGGTAGAACAAGAGCCCTGTTCCAAAAGATTAGAGAAATTAAAGGGAAATTTAAACCAAGAGTAGGGATGCTGAATAATCAACAGGGGAACACACTGACTGACCGAAATGAAATAAAAGGAAGATGGAAGCAGTACACTGAAGAACTCTATAAAAAAGATGCCAGGACGACAGATCCATTCATGGAGGAACCATATGATGAAGAACCAGAAATTTTAGAATGGGAGGTGAAAGCTGCTCTTAAAGTACTTGGAAGAAACAAATCACTGGGAACAAATGGCATACCAAGAGAGTTGCTACAAGCTACTGAGACTGAATCTGTCCAAAGGTTGACAAAAATCTGTCAAGAAATATGGAAAACTAAACAATGGCCCACAGACTGGAAGTGTTCCATATACATCACCATTCCAAAGAAAGGGAATCCCAGGGAATGCAGTAATTAGCCAACTATTGCCTTAATACCCCATACAAGTAAAGTAATGATCAAGATTCTACAACAAAGGCTCTTACCGTATATGGCGAGAAATGCCAGATGTCCAAGCTGGATTTAGAAAGGGAAGAGGTGCCAGAGATCATGTCGCAAACATACGTTGGATAATGGAATGGACCAAGGAATTTCAGAAGAAAATCACCCTGTGCTTTATAGATTACAGCAAAGCCTTTGACTGTGTAGATCATGAAAAACTATGGAATGCTTTAAAAGAAATGGGGTGCCACAGCATCTGATTGTCCTGATGCGCAACCAATACTCTGCACAAGAGGCTACTGTAAGGACAGAATATGGAGAAACCGATTGGTTCCCCATCAGAAAGGGTGTGAGACGGGTGTATTTTATCACCCTATTTATTTAATCTATACGCAGAAGATATCATACAGAAAGCAGGATTGGACCAAGATGAAGGAGGTGTGAAAACTGGAGGGAAAAATATCAATAATTTAAGATATGCAGACGATACCATACTACTAGCAGAAACCATTAATGATTTGAAACGAATGCTGATGAAAGTTAAAGAGGAAAGCACAAAAGCAGGACTACAGCTGAACGTCAAGGAGACTCAAGTAATGACAACAGAAGATATATGTAACTTTAAAGTTGAAAACGAGGACATTGAACTTGTCAAGGATTATTTAGATATCTCTAAATTTGTATGGCAAGGAAAAAAACCAAGAGTTAAATTTAAACTACTACAAGATGCCAAAGAAAGAGGAGGACTGGGATTACCAAATCTGAGACTTTATTTTGCTGCCTGCTGTCTAGTCTGGATAAAGGAATGGATCTTATTGAGGAATAAAAGACTATTGGATTTGGAGGGCCATAATTTGAAGTGGGGATGGCATGGATATCTATGGTATGACAAAGTAAAAGTAAATGTAGACTTTAAGAATCATTTTATAAGACGTCCTCTGTTGAAAATATGGAATAGATATAAACCAAGGTTTTATTCGAAAATACCATTATGTGTCTCAAGTCAGGAAGCGTTTTACAGAAGAGAAATGGCTGGAAAAGAGAAATGGTTAACTTATCAAGAACTATTAGAAAATGTACATGGAGAATATATAATGAAAGAGAGAGAACAACTGACAAAGGAAGGATATAGTTTTCAATGGTTTGCCTACTTACAATTGTTAGAAAGATATAAAATGGACAAGAAAATGTATGGGTTTGAAATAAGTAAATCTGATTTTGAAATAGGATTGTGTACAAATGATGAAAATATAATTGCAAAAATGTATAAACTCTTACTGAAAATGGATATGGAGGAAGAACAAGTAAAAGAGTGTATGGTAAAGTGGGCAAAAAATTTTGGTTATAACATACAAATGGATCAATGGGAAAATATGTGGAAAAAAGGCTTGAGATTTACACTATACTATAATCTTAAAGAAAATTTCTATAAAATGATGTACCGTTGGTACATGACTCCAGAAAAGTTGTCAAAAATGTATAGTAATGTTTCTAATGTTTGTTGGAAATGTAAACAACAAGAAGGATCATTTTATCATATGTGGTGGCTGTGTAAAAAGGCAAAATCATTTTGGGCACAGATAGGTAGGAAGATGCAAAAAATTCTAAAGATAAATATTCAGTCAAAACCAGAATTTTTTTTATTGGGTTTTATGGATAAACAAATAGAAAAGAAATATGGAAGAATAATATTATATATGATTACGGCAGCAAGATTATTATATGCACAAAAGTGGAAAATGGAATCAACACCAACAACGGAAGAATGGCTATTGAAATTAATGGACTTAGTAGAAATGGATAAATTGACATGTCTACTTAGAGAAAAATCGACAGATACATTTCTTAAGGAATGGAAGCCTCTCTTAGACTTTTTGTTGAAAGATCAAAATAAAATGATGATATTGGGATTTGACGATTAACTAAGACAGCCTATGGAGAAAAGTGATCCTGTATGTATACATTAAGGGACAGGTTTGATGTATATTATATACTTATAGCTGATCTGCGACAAATCGGAAGTCAACTATTTTATTTTTATTTATTTATTGTTGTATTGTTATGTTTTTTGACTTTGTTTTGTTTGTCTTTTGAAAAATTTGAATAAAAATTATTAAAAAAAAAAAGAAAGTTAAAGAGGAAAGCACAAAAGCAGGACTACAGCTGAACGTCAAAAAGACTCAAGTAATGACAACAGAAGTTTTATGCAGCTTTACAGTTGACAATGAGAACATTGAACTTGTCAAGGATTATCAATACCCTGGCACAGTCATTAAGCAAAATGGAGACAATAGTCAAGAAATCAGAAGAAGGCTAGGACTGGGGAGGGCAGCTGTGAGAGAACGAGAAGAGGTCCTCAAATGGAAAGATATATCACTGAACACTAAAGTCAGGATCATTCAGACCATGGTATTTACGATCTCTATGTATGGATGTGAAAGTTGGACAGTGAAAAAAGCGGGTAAGAGAAAAATCAACACATTTGAAATGTGGTGTTGGATAAGAACTTTGCAGATACCATGGACAAATAATCAGGTGATAGAACAAATTAAACCAGAACTATCACTAGAAGCTAAAATGATGAAACTGAGGTTATCATACTTTGGACACTTAATGAGAAGACATGATTAATTAGAAAAGATAATAATGCTGGGGAAAACAGCAGGGAGTAGAAAAAGAGGAAGGCCAAACAAGAGATGGATTGATTCCATAAAGGAAGCCACAGACCTGAACTTACAAGATGTGAACAGGGTGGTTCATGACAGATGCTCTTGGAGGTAAGTGATTCATAGGGACGCCATAAGTCATAGTCGACTTGGAGGCACATAACAACAATCCCTCCTAGAAATAAAGTTATACAGCAAAATGTGTAGGTAACCTTCTAAACAATTTCTGTTAAATGTACCACCCTGTCTGCATCTGCCTGTCAGTTTTTTTTAGCCAATGAGTGAAGTCAGAGCTGTGACTGACAAGTGAGCTGTTTGGACACCAGGCACTAAGAGCCCCTGCAGTCACAAAGAGCTGCTGTTTTCCCCACCTTTTTAGAGCACTTTTCCTGCTTCTGTCTTTTTTCCCTTAGTCCTTGGACTCTCCATTGTTTCCCCTCTTTTCCTAGCAATCAGGACATCTCTTTCCTGTGCTGGATTTGCCTGACATCAGATGGTGCCTATTCACTCTTCCCTCCTGCCAGCACAGAAAATCAGAGGCAAGATAAGGAGTCATGAGTTTTCTGCCCAGCACACTAGCTGCACATGACTATGACTCCTTTTAGGATAAGGCCAGATCATACCAGCCATTCACCAAGTCCTATGACCAACTAGACATATGTCAGTTAGATTTACATTCCCATTTCTAGGAGGCAAAAACACGTTTTGTTTATATGGCAGAGAGACAGTTTTATGTACAATCTCATTTTAAAAAAATGAAAACAATATGTTCAGAATACTTGCAGGTTCTACAGATAGAATTTTATCCTGGAACAAGAAGGAAGGAAGGAAGGAAGGAAGGAAGGAAGGAAGGAAGGAAGGAAGGAAGGAAGGAAGGAGAGCAGTAATGAGTGCTTGCATGAATGTGTATTGCTCTGGAGCAAGACAGAAGAAAATTGCTCAGCTTTACAGATGAGTAACTCACATCTGCTTCTGTGACCACATTCCAGATGGGTGCACTTGCAGAAAGATGAAAATGAATAGTGACTTCACCTGTTCGCTTCCTCCTTATATTGGTCTTCCAGACCACTGATCGGGAACCTCAAGTCAAGGGGCCAAATGCAGCCCTCAAGGCCTTTCCATTTGGCCAGTGGGAACTCCCTAGGCATGTCCCATACCCTTCCCCAGTCCTTCTATGTACCTCAAGGGATTTTGTCTGTCAGGAATTTGTCACTGAACTATAGTGACGGATGTCTCTCTTGCTTCCTTGGATGGAGGATGAAGAGGTGTGTTTCTGTGTGGAAACCTCTTTTGTGTGGGAAAAATGTAGCCTGCTGCACAAAAATAAGAGTCACATCCTCATCCACATTTGTCCAGGGCCACACATACTTCTGCCTGTGTCCCCACATACCACTGACATGCGCTCACATACACCCTTGAAGGTTGCTCATGAGAAGGGTTGCTCTCCATTTCTAATTTTTCCTATCTTAAGTTTAGTTATCCACATTATTTCCACATCAGATTGCAATGTGTTTTTTTAAAGTTCTCATGAACATTCATCAGCGTTTAATATCCATGTGTTTGTATGCAATTTTGCCTATTAGACACATTTTTGCAGAGCAATTTCCCTAATATAATGCATTTTTCATGAATATACGCATTTCTATGCACATTTTACTCCAATCATTACATTTTTTACATATTATTTGACTGGAGAACTGCATTGCAAAATTCAGAGAAATGCAAGTTTCTCATATTGAGTTCTTGTATTGCTCTGGAAAGTGTGAATTAGGTAGGTTCTCCTTTAAATTTGAATGGAATCTAATTTGTCCCCCATTCCTACCCATGAGGGAATGTGTCCTCGAGGTTAAAAACAATCCCCCTTGCCCGCTACCGCTGTTCTAGACCATGTCCCAATAAAGATACATATTTGGTGCAGTTATTTGGGATGCATGCAGCAAAAAAATTGGCCCCAAATCAGACATTATATAGAACATTATGTTGAAGATCTGTGATTGATTCTTTCCACATCACTTTTTTTCTTCTAAAAGCAGGTATCCTAATCCTAATTTGAGCCAAGGCTGCAGTGCATGGGAAAGGGGGTTAACCCTTTGCCCCAGGACACTCTTGAGCCTTGGCAACTTATTTTATACTTTGGAAGGTTCTAGGAGCTGCTGCTCTTGTTTGGAAATGCACATGGAGAAAAAAGTGTTTTTATTTACTCTTGGGGAAGAAGCGACATTCATACTTCTTTTTGTTCATGATATAATGTATAGTTAGAGGTATCAGAGGGACTCAAATGGCATGGCTTATGACAATGTTAGGGTCGCAGACCTGTTAAAAATCTTTGCAGATGATTTGTTGGAGATAATCTTTATCAAGTAATAAGCTTATAACTTAATGTGTTTACTTTCACTGTTTAAGTGTTATATTGTAGTTTCACACAACAAAGCTGCTGCATAAATTGTTGTGGCTACCTTGTGAAAAACACCATAATGTGAATCAGCCATCAGTGGGGTTGCCAGGTTCAGGGCCTGAGACTGATCCTGTATCTTTAGGAGAAGAGAAAGTCAGCCAAGTGCAGGTGTTCTTGCAACACTGTAATGGGAAAAACCACAAGGTGGAATTCTCCCTTCCCCCTGCACAACTTTGAAAGATACAGAAGACCTCTTGGAGGCCAGGAGCAATAGAGCGAGAAATAGAGAAATGTAGTTTTGTCCTCTCTCTCATCTCTAACTTTTATTTTTTCATTTACCACTACTTGTTGTTATGTGCCTTCAAGTCGATTATGATTCACTAGATTCGGCCTGATGAACGTGCTGCTGATAATCAACAATCTTTTGAATAGAATCTGAATCATCATTACTTTGAATGAAGAATTTGAAATAAGCATCCCCTGATGAAGGCTATATAAGATTAGCTGAAACGCGTTGGGCCTTTTTTTACAATTTTAATTTACATAAATGGAATAAAACTGTGACTTTTTACTTACGCTTTTTCGTCATTCTGGGCTACCCCCCTCCATTCAACTATAAATAAATAAAGCCTGGAAAATAATTTTTTTGTCTGTGTTTCTTGGGTGAGTAGGAAACCTCCATGGTCTCAGGCTTTTTAAAAGAACCCAAAACAGAGCAAATCCAGTGAACAATGGTGACAGCAACAATAAGCAGCTGCTGGCAATGGCCAATCAGAGAATCTAACTCCATAATGTCTATTTCAGTATGAGGGGTATGAGGTTAGATCCATGATCCAAATGGCCTGATTCAATCATTTCTGGGATTTACCCAAACACAGACTTCTATGTGTAGTGTCTCTTAGAGGTCACAAGGGTCAGAAGGCTTGAGAACTTTGTACCCAGCAAGAACAAATAGCAACAGGAAACTCCCAGATATAACTAAGTATAGTGTCATCTAGTGACTAATATATGTAATACACCATTCACGAAGATAAGGAGTGGGACCTCCACACGTGCATTTAAAGATTTTGGTATATTAAGCTCAAACATATTTTTTAGTATTTCAAGTGCATTAGGAGCAAACCTCTAAACTTTAATAGTGGAGAAAACAGCAGCACTATTCCATAACTAGTAGGAATTTATTCTTATCCCTGAACCATTGCAACTTGAAGTATAGCTGTATGTTACCATTATCTACTGGACGGTGCTCTGGGCAGTGCTGATTATTGTCTGTTGTCTTGTGATTCAGATTGCCAGCTTTTTTGCTGGTCCTATTCCAGTGTTTTCAATTTAGCCTGATACACAGAAAAGGTCCTCAAATGCAAGGATGTATCACTGAACACTAAAGTCAGGATCATTCAGACCACGGTATTCCCAATCTCTATGTATGGATGTGAAAGTTGGACAGTCAAAAAAGCAGATAAGAGAAAAATCAACACATCTGAAATGTGGTGTTGGAGAAGAGCTTTGTGCATACCATGGACTGTGAAAAAGACAAATAATTGGGTGTTACAACAAATTAAAACAGAACTGTCACTAGAAGCTAAAATGATGAAACTGAGGTTATTATACTTTGGAGACATGGTAAGAAGACATGATTCACTAGAAAAGACAATAATGCTGAGAAAAACAGAAGGAAGTAGAAAAAGAGGAAGGCCAAACAAGATGGATTGATTCCATAAAGGAAGCCACAGACCTGAATTTACAAGATCTGATCAGGGTGGTTCATGACAGATGCTCTTGGAGGTCACCGATTCATAGGGTCGCCATAAGTCGTAATCAACTTGAAGGCACATAACAACAACACAACAACTCCAGTGTTTTCAACTTAGCCTGATACACAGAAATATAGTAGATGACGTTTTTCGCAGCATGGACCTAAAGTAATCTGAAAATGTTCAGTTGCGTAATTTCTGTGTAATGAAGAGACAGCAAAACAAAAAAAGGGACATAGCAATTGCAGTAAAACTACTGCAGCACACTATTGCTTTTCAATGTGAATGCAGAACTATCCTAGAAAGAGTAACTGATATCCCCAGTCAAGCCCATGGATTCAGTTCACTCTTATATTTTAATTTTACAAAACATGATGGGTGAAGTGACATTTTCAAAATTGCCTTATCATTTCAGAGGTACAGTATGTTACAAAAGGAGAGCCTTCTTTTTTTTTTTTAAGTAAATTACATGGTCTAGAAAGCAATATCAACCTATCTATTTACTGTGTTGGGGCGGGGAAGACTGGAAGTCAAGAATCTCTAGAAACAATTTATTTGTATTTTAGTTAAGGATTATTCTGGAATAAGCACAGACTGTGGTTTTAAAAAACAAACTCTGAACTGGACTATAGAGAAGCAATAAAAAGACAAAGATGTGACAACAGTTTCAGCAATTCACTTTATGGCTATGATGCACTGAAATAATTGGAACTTACATCCATGCAGTTGGGCTTAAGCTAAAATATGAACATATGAAACTATCTAATACTGAAGCCATTGATTTATGCTGAATCAGAGTGTTACTCCATTAAGCTCAGTACTGCTTAGCAGTGATTTCCCAAGATGGATGTCTTTCCAGCTATACTATATGTTAGTCTTAACTGACAGCCAATTTGTGGTACAGCTTAAAGAGTTTAATGGCCAACTCAGCTGTAAATCTCACTGGATGGCTTTGGATCAGTCACTATATTTATTTTAGAAATTTTTATCCTGCCCTTCCTCTCAGAAGGAGCCCAGAGTGGCAGATAAAACACTAAAAACATATTTAAAATATTTTAAAAACAAAACATCTTAAAAATACATTCTAAAAAAATCTTAAAAACAATTCCAACACAGATGCAGACTGGGATAAGGTCAGTACTTAAAGGTTTTGTAGAAATAGGAAGGTCTTCAGTAGGCACCATACAGACAACACAGGCAGCAGCTGTTGAATATTTGAGGGGAGTGAATTCCAAAGGATAGGTTCCACAATGCTGAAGGTCTGTTTTATATGTCACCCTAACCACCTCACAAGGTTGTTGGAGGATATTTATTTAAATACTTATATCCCACTTTATAGTTAAAGGAAATTCTCAAAGTGACTTACAAAAGATTTACACAATACATTTACATTAAAGTGTAGTATCAGGAACAGAATGGACATTCTGTAAGTTACCTTAGAGTGGAATGGCCATCCTGGAGCAAAGGAACATCAAAGGGAATAGCTGAATTATAATAATCAAGAAATTCAATGTTATCACATTATTATCATATTAATTTACCACATTGTGTGTGTTAATTCGCTTATCAATGCCAGGACATCTGCTTTGTTAGTAACTGTTTTGTGAATTAACATGGTTAATTATGTAATATTGTTGTCTGCACCTTTCTGCATTTATTTCTCTCTGACCTCAGTTTACAGTCCCAACCTATCACTATACAGTATATATTTGCTTGTAACCCAGGATAACACTTAATGCATCTGGTAAAGTAGACTGTAGTCCAGAAAAGCTCATGCCATATAACACATTTGTTAGTCTTAAAGGTGCCACAAGATGTTTTATTGTTTTTGCTGCAAGTGACTAGCACAGCTGTCCCTCTGGAAATAGAAATAACATGATATCCAAAGGGTGATAGGTTTATTCAAGCAGCATTTGTGCCCTCATCCTTGGCCTACTCTGGTGTTACCATTAACCACCTGAACTTGAACTCACTCAGCCCATGATGCAGGCAAAGGGCATTCCCTCCTATTAGCCTTAAGCCCTCTGATACCCTTAACCCGGGCCTGCATTTCTTATGACATAATTTTTTGTAGAGTCCACTTCATCAGACCAAGCGTTACCCCCGTTTTCCTGACACTTCATGCGCCGACTTGATAAAGGGGACTCTGGTTAGGTCAACAAAAGCGGATGCCTTAAGAAATCTGTTAGCTGGAGCTGTAACCCACGACGACCCTCTTTTGTGTTGTATACGAATATATCCTTGAATCGAAGGAAAGAGGTGAGCGCTGCGAGCTGCAGAAAAGATTCCAAGCGTGTCGCGTCGTAGGCTTAGCTTCAGAACCACCTCAGCACCGGGGGTCGGGCAGAAAACTACAATTCCCAGCAGTCTCTCCGCGAGCTTTTCGGGGCAATCATCTCTAAAAGTTTGTAGTCTTGGGCAGGCGAAGGGGGCGCTGTCGTGTGGTCACGTGCGAGCACTGCTGACTGGTTCCCGCGCGAATGGGGTGTGTAGCGGGGCCGACCTTTGGGTCTCCGATTCCTTCTTCCGTGGAGCTGCCGAGCGCCTGCCCTCTTCTGCCTCTCCAAGTGCCGTGTCTCGGCATGTTTGCTGGGCGTGGGCAGCGCCTGCCTCATTTTTTTGTGCAAGATCCATGCAGCCGCAGCGTCACCATCATCGTTGCGCGCCTTGATTGTGAGCGTTGTGCGCGCTGGGCCAGCCTCTTAGTAACCTACTCCTTCTGCCCCTTCGTTTTGACGTCGTGGTTCCTTCTCCTCCTCCTCCATCTCAAGACTCCCCCCCCCAAAGTATCTCGTTTGTGTTTGGAAAAGGCTTTCGTTTAATTGAATGGAGGCCTTGCATAATCATTCTGTTTATGGTCCAATTTTTTTATTATTTCATTGCTTCTGGTGAATCCTCGCAGGTAAGTAAGCGTTAGTCACAAAAATGTTGTATTTGTCTGTTTGCCTCCTTGGTTTTGTATCATTCTAACTTCTCTAATAGCCGCTCAGTTATTCAGCAAAGTGTTTCCTTATTCACCGTAGCTAGCTCCCTGTTTCTTTGCTACCACCTGATTTTACTTCAGGCCTCCTAGATCAAGTAATACATGTTACAGGGCCTTTCCAGACGTCACCGTTTCATTATTATTTGCGCTCATGATACTATTGGGGTGGTAATACGCAATCCTGTTTTCAATACTCTTTCTGCCTGTAAAGGTTTTTGAGTGGTCATGTTGCTTCATTTTTGATGCATGTGTATCCTGTATAGTTCAGATTTATTTCTGTCATTGGAGCATTACAAAACAAAGGTTTAATAGAATGAAAGTAGCACAAGTTACCAGCAATAGAACTGACTCAGATAAACTACAACATAAACAAGTTGAAAATGCTGAATTTCCCTGGCAGATCATAGCATGCTCCCTTAAATAGGAAAAAAAGTTTCATTTAGCAAATATTAAAACGCAATAAAATGAATTTATGCAAATCTGAATACAATTATGTAAAAGCAAAACAAACTTAAAATTCTTAGGATGCAATCCAACTTGGATTTTCGCTGGGCTGAGGGGAGTTGGATGTGGTGGATCTCCAGCTGGGCCCTGGCTCAGCTGGGCTACACCGGCATAAGTCCCTCAGCCTGGCTGGGCCGGGCCAGCCCAGCCGGGACCCAGCCAGTTCAGCTGAGACCAGCACAAGTGGAGCAGGTGTAAGCCAGTGTAAGGCCAGAAGAAGGGGCGTGTCAGGACAAAGGCTGAGGGGAGGAGACTTAGGCCGCATCCAGCTCATGTTCTGCAGATCCCAATCCAGGAAAAAGTTATGGCGGGAAAAAGGTCAGTCTAAGAAAATAATTTCAATAGAAGTCAATGGCTAGCCGGTGTTTAGCTAACCCAGAGGCTCCTGAATAGCAGTTGGATGTGGCAGAACTTTACTCTGGCTCCTCTTGCTCCAGCCCAACTTATGCCAGCTTCTCCTGAGTTGGATTGTTCTGTATATTACCCTAGCAGGAAACAGCTTTCTGTCAAGAATGTTTTCCTCATTAGTTACTGCAGATAGAAAATGTACAGTCTTCACAGTTGTATCTTGATCTTGTGCACCCAGTACATGCGTTGTGTAGACCCATGGTCAGAGCTCTCTCCATCCTTAAAATTTGTACCAAGTATTGCTTTCTCAATGTAGTATATAAAAGACAATATATAACAATACGCACAAGATGTTCAACCTTGTTTAAACCACAAGAACAGGTATGTTCAGAGTATGGCATCTTTCTGAACCTTTCTTCTAAAACAGCTGAAGGCCTCATATTTAACCAGGATCTAGTAAAGGCCATCCTCTCTCTCTCTTTCTGCAAATCCTGGAAATAACAAGGTATTACAAAAAGAGTGCAAGGGAGATTCTTACACAATGGTGCAATTTTAGAAACGGATGCAGTTGCTCTGTCCACCTGAAGAGAGATATCAGATAATCTCTGCTTCAAATGTTTTTAAGTGAGTTTAATCCCCAGTCTTTTTACATGCAGTTCAGAAAAGCCTAGTGTCACCACTAGGGATGAAACAAACCCCTTCCAAGGGTGATTACCCATTTCTTCAAAAGTTGCCTGAAGATGACATCCAGGCTCGTTAAAGATCACTTTTAGCCAGAACTTTAACATCCTTTTTATATGCAACTGTTTATATTGTTGTCATTTCAACTCTGACTGAACTCAGAAGAGGCTGATGCGGGGAGTACCAAAAATGATTGGAGATAGTCCAAAACAAATGTATACAAGGAACTTAAATTCTCTGAGGACCACACCATAGAAAAGTTGTAGAATTAGTTTCCTATTATATAGCTCCATTGCTAGTGCTATCAGAGGTCCACTTTTAGTGTAAAATACCCAATACTTAAAAAGGAGAACATGGCAAAAACAGTAATATAGGTTTTGTCCAGCACCCTGCTGGAGAAAACACCATTCCCAAATACCAGAAAAAGCATGCTTGATTCAGTGTTTTGAATCTTCCAACATGCAACTTCATTGGATGCCCTGAGCTCTAGTGTTATGAGGGTGAAATCTCAACCCACTTTCTCCATGCCATGCATAATTGTATACACTTTTGTCATGTCACCTCTTCCTCGCGTTTTACAACATTTGGTGCTTTTTGGTTTTTAGATAACTTTTCCTTATAGAAGTGTTGCTGTATCCATTGATTGTTTGATTATCCTGAGTCTTTTCTAGCTCTACAATATCGTTTTTGAGATGAGTCGACCAGATCAGTATATCAAATGTGGTCATACTATAGATTATATATATATAGTGCGCCTCTACCTCTCTTTTCTCAAAACGGGGGCACATGATGCTAGTCAAACTTTGCACTTTTTTACTCTTAAAACCTCATTGGATCAGGTCCCACGTGTTTTTTTAAATTCAGCTTTAGGGAGGTTGTGCAAGTGTTTTGTAGATCTACCCCCTTGCCTTACAGGTGAGGCAAATGGAAATGCTTTGCTGCAAGCTCAGGCAGAGATAGTGATTGGCCCCATTCTTCCCTGTGGTTGGTCCTGAAAGGTCTGAAGGCAACAGTGGGGAAGGGAGGTGTAGCCAGTGGAGGGTAGTGTTCCTTCAAAACGCAGCCAGAAAACCCATTCTGGCTGCTTTTGGAGCAGCTAGTGTGCCCACAGCCTTAGTATCAGCAGATTTGGCTACCTCACTGCTCACCCCTGAATCTAGATAGTTTATGAACAAGTTAAAAAGCACTGGTCCTAGTACCAATCCTTGGGGGAGTCCATTTTCTACATCCCTCCATTTATTCCAGCTTTCTGCTTCCTGGTTCTTCCTGATCCAAAAATGGACCACTCTACATGATTATGAAGCTTACTCAGGAGTCTTTGGTGAGGTACTTTGTCAGAAGCTTTTTTGAAACTCCAAATACATTATGCCAGTTCGCTTGCTTCTATCTATATGCTTGCTGATGCTCTCAAAAAACTAATTGGTTAGTGAGACAGGACTTACCCTTGCAGAATCTATGCTGGTTCTACTTCAGCAAGGCTCATCCTACTATATGCTTGGTAACTTTATATTTAACAAATACTTTTAACCAATTTTCACAGGTAACAGGCCTGTAGTTTTCAGAACTTCTCCTGTATCCCTTTTTAAAAATCAGTGTTAATTTGCCACTTTCTAGTCCTCCGGTACAGAGGCTATTAGGGATAAGTTAGTAGATCAGCAGTTTCACTCCTCAGTTCTTGATGCCATCCAGACCCAGGGATTTGCCAGTTTTTTAAGGCCTTGAACTTGGTTTCTTTGTCACTGATCTTATTTGCCCCCCTGCAGTACCCCATGAAATCAAAGACCACGCGAGCCATGTTAGCATTAGTGTGTACCACCTTTTTGGCTGATAGAGGGATCATTCTGTCCTAGAGTTGTCAGTTCCAACTACATGTTGCAGAGTACACCCATAATAAAACATCAGTCTGGAGGGCCCACAGTCAGGATGAGGGATGGAAGGATCAGGCAAGTTCAGTTCTCTCAATGTCTCTTTCTTCCATTCTTAAATTCAGCTGTCTGCATTATAGCAGCAATTTGCAGATTTTTAAAAATAAGAAATCCTAATGAGAATTCATCATTTTAGTGCAGATTTATCCTAATAAACACATTTTTGTATGCAGCTTTGACTAATGTACTGCACATATTTTTGCAACTAATTTTTGCTAATACAGTGCATTTTTGTACACATTGATTGGAGAACTGCAATGCAAAATTTGGGTAATTGCAAATTTTGCAGACTTAGTTTTCAGATTTTTTCATAAAGTGTGAATTTGATAGATTCGCCTTCAAATCCTAACTGAATTGAATTTCTCCACCTCGTCAGGACCAGCTATGCTAGTGTAGAAGCATTCTGCAAACGCCTTAGACAACCCCAATTAGGCATTCTTTTCCTCTGAATGATATAGTATGAAACTTGAAACCTACATCACTACTGTGAATAGATCGAATAAAAGGCAGCATTTTGCGTCTTTGGTTCTTTAAGGCTGGCGTCATAATCACTGTACCAATATTCCTTACTAGTTGGTACCTCCGAAGAAATTGCATGTATAGCACCTACCCTGCTAACTAAGTGAAAGTGAAGAAGTCATTTAATATGGTTGTTTTCTTTTAATACCTACCAGCATTGTTCTTGTCAGAACCAAAATATGTTTTTAGTGCTTTGTCATCGTTGCACTTCACGTTATTAAGAGACTTTGGTGACTAAGTGGTATGTAAATATCTTAAATAAAATAATGTCTATATATGATATATGGTCAAAATACAGGTTGTTGATGTAAAACAAAAATATTGATAATAATACCAAACTTAATAAATTGCTGATACTGTTAACATTATGTATACGATGTGCTCTACAGCATCTATTCATAATAAAGTGGTAAAGTTATGGGTAATAACTGTTACATGATTATGCAATTGCTAAAATTTAAATGTGATATTCCCTTTCAGATAATGGAGTGTCTTGTGTCCACTAAGAGGGCTGAGAATGCTTCTTCTCAACAAGAGGAAAGTGAAGATGATGTTGAGTTTGTTGGTGTATGTAGACAATTTCTATTTTAAACCTATAAGCATCATCATAATTCCCTGAAATAGCAAACCTGGGTAGTAAAGTACCTATCAGTTTGGAAGCTAAACAGGACCATCACTTAAATTTTAATATTATTGTTTAATGTTTGGTTTTAATCTTCTGTATCTCCATCCCGGGACTTTTAGGCGAAGGGCTAATTATAAAAAAGTCCCATCATACCTACTTGCCAGATTATAGTTGCACTTGCCAGATTGCAATTTACAGCAAAATATATTTTAAAAAACACACAAAAACAATCTGGCCCCAGCCATTGGCCAAAGAAGCGGAAGCAGCAGTGAGCTTGCGTTCCCCCTCCCCCACCAGAAGGAACACTCTGCTCTAACTGTCAGAGGAGAAGCAAACTGAACAGCATGCTGGCCTTTAACACCAGCCAAAGGGCTATTGGGTAATGTTTTGTATAGTTTTTTTTTAAATGTCTTCTAAATCTGGCTTAGAGGTAATTTGATTGGTAGGTAGGGTGTAAATCTTTAAATTTAAAGCAAAGTGTTTGAGATTAAACATTTGTTCTTTGAACACATTGATGGTATTAAAATGAGTTGCTTTTATTGAACTATTGAGAGTATCTCATTTTATAGTTAACTTGAATTATGTTGCAATGTATTCAGACTCCATCAGTACCCAAATCCGGATACAGTTATTTTAGTGTCCTGTGTCCATTTTTTTAATTCAGGAAAACATGGGGAATTCTGAAAAATGGGTGGCTTATTTTCTTTTTTGAATGATAATGTGTTAGGATAGGCAATCTAAAATTATCTTCTTTTAGTAGTTGCCCTTTTCTCTAAGGAGCTCATAGTGGGGCACATCCCCCCTTTCATCTTTGCAACAACCCTGTAAGGTACACTAGGCTGAGAAAATGATTTATCTAAGATGACCCAGTGAGCTTTGTGATTAACTAGGAATTTCAGCTTAGGTTTCCCCAGTCATGGCCCAAATCTATTACACCAAAGTGGCTCTCAATGTGAGATACCACTGGTGAAGATACTACCACAGAGTGCAATAACATGCAAATATGGGTCCCTCTTGGTGGTTCGCCCTTTCCCCACCTCAAACAAATGTTTCTGTTGGTGATGTCCAGCTGTGTTCTGTATGTGACACTTCAGTATGAGTAGCTGAAACCTGGCCACAATGTAATGACCTCCCTGGGACCACTTGCTGAAAAGCTAGCTGTAAATGCAAATAACAAAGAAATAATGGCATTTGTCCTCTTCATCCTTCTGTTGTTTTCGCCACTCAGATTGTAAGCAATCAGGTGTAGAGCTGGGCTCTAGTCAACTATATGTGTCTGGCAAACACTGATAATTTAAATTAGGCAAGAATGATTTCTAAAGGCTCTGCTTCAGAATATACAGCCAATTTGTTGTGTTTCTAGGCCTTGTAATTTTTGTGGGTGTACTCTTTCATAGGAAGTTGCATTGAGACCAGTCTTGGACTGCATTGATGTTAGCAGCGATGAGGAAGACTGTAGCAGCTCTTCTAATGTGAGTATTTCCTGACACTTAACACTTATACCATTAGAGAGAACTATATATGGTTCACATGCACAGTCATTTTCTCTAAAATGAGCTCTGAGACTTTAGGCGATTATTTTTATCATTATTTACTTGTTACATATAGCACTAAATTCTCTAGGCATTTTACATAAACAATACTGTACACGCTATAATTTGTAATAAAAACAACAGAACAAAAATAAATTACCAAAGGGGGGAAAAACAGCATCCCCCCCAGGTAAAATTAGCATAAAACAAAAAAGCTAAAACATTTAAAACCAGCATAAAACACAGGAAGTGGAAACTTGATGCAAAACCTGAAACATCCAGTTGAATGTGATTAAAAGGTCAGAGAGAAAATACTTTCCTGACACATGAAAGACCATAGTGTGAGTGTCAGGCGAGCCTCTCTGAGAGGGTATTCTGTAAGCAGGATGCCACCACTAAAAAAACGTTCTTCCTGGTAGTTTCCCACGATGTTTGGTTAGGTGAGGGAACCTACAGGAGGGTCTCCAAAGAAGATTTGAAGGCTTTTAAAAACCATTTCTTTGGCAACACAGTTACAAATATTTCATATGTCTGTGTTGTACTGAATATTTAAGCAGTGTTTCAGTTGTAGTTGAAATCCTGATGGTACAAGAGCAAATTCTTACAATCAGCCATGTGGGCTTTTGGTTCTCATACATACATTCCATGTGGATCTTTGATAGCTTGTAATGAGCCCTTGTGAATGAGCATGGGGTTTTTTTCTACCAGGTGTGGTTGCTGTTTTCAAGCTTCTTCCCCCTGTAGTTGCTGACTTGTGTAGAAGGTGTTTTGTTATTTTTCAACACAACTGTAATGGTTTTCTGCACATGACTGCAGATGATGATGAAAGGATCATTGGTTCTAGAAGCTAAATTGTTATCTATTGTCTGAGACTAATGCTTGAATTCTTTGAGTGTCTTAGTACAATAGCAATTACAATGCTGCAAGCATTGTGTGATATTAGCACAGCAACAGCAGGGCTGTGGTGGGGAGGAACATAAGAACAGCCTGCTGGATCAGGCCAGTGGCCCATCCAGTCCAGCATCCTGTTCTCACAGTGGCCAACCAGGTGCCTGGGGGAAGTCCGCAAGCAGGACCTGAGTGCAAGAACACTCTCCCCTCCTGAGGCTTCCAGCAACTGGTTTTCAGAAGCATGCTGCCTCTGACTAGGGTGGCACAGCACAGCCATCACGGCTAGTAGCCATTGATAGCCCTGTCCTCCATGAATTTGTCTAATCTTCTTTTAAAGCCATCCAAGCTGGTGGCCATTACCGCATCTTGTGGGAGCAAATTCCATAGTTTAACTATGCGCTGAGTAAAGAAGTACTTCCTTTTGTCTGTCCTGAATCTTCCAACATTCAGCTTCTTTGAATGTTCACGAGTTCTTGTATTATGAGAGAGGGAGAAGAACTTTTCTCTATCCACTTTCTCAATGCCATGCATAATTTTATACACTTCTATCATGTCTCCTCCAACCCGCCTTTTCTCTAAACTAAAAAGCCCCAAATGCTGCAACCTTTCCTCGTAAGGGAGTCGGTCCATCCGCTTGATCATTCTGGTTGCCCTCTTCTGAACCTTTACCAACTCTATAATATCCTTTTTGAGATGAGGCGACCAGAACTGTACACAGTATTCCAAATGCGGCCGCACCATAGATTTATACAATGGCATTATGATATTGGCTGTTTTATTTTCAATACCTTTCCTAATTATCGCTAGCATGGAATTTGCCTTTTTCACAGCTGCCGCACACTGGGTCGACATTTTCATCGTGCTGTCCGCTACAACCCCGAGGTCTCCTGGTCGGTCACTGCCAGTTCAGACCCCATGAGCGTATATGTGAAATTCAGATTGTTTGCTCCAATATGCATAATTTTACACTTGTTTATATTGAATTGCATTTGCCATTTTTCTGCCCATTCACTCAGTTTGGAGAGGTCTTTTTGGAGCTCTTCACAAACCCTTTTTGTTTTAACAACCCTGAACAATTTAGTATCGTCAGCAAACTTTGCCACTTCACTGCTCACTCCTAATTCTAGGTCATTTATGAACAAGTTAAAAAGCACAGGTCCCAATACCGATCCTTGAGGGACTGCACTTTCTACAGCCCTCCATTGGGAGAACTGTCCGTTTATTCCTACTCTCTGCTTTCTGCTTCTTAACCAATTCCTTATCCACAAGAGGACCTCTCCTCTTATTCCATGACTGCTAAGCTTCCTCAGAAGTCTTTGGTGAGGTATTTTGTCAAAAGCTTTTTGAAAGTCTAAGTACACTATGTCCACTGGATCACCTCTGTCTATACACAGGAAATACACACACGTGTGTTCCCATCTACAGAAGAGGCATGTTTGAAAACATAACCCAGCCTTTCCCACCCTTTGGGTCCCCAGATATTGTTGGACAACAGTTCCCATCATTCCTGACCATTGGCTGTGCTGGCTGGGGCTGATGTGAGTTGCAGTCCAAAGCATCTGGAGGGCACCAGTTTGGGGGAGTTGCCAAAGGGTAACCAACTGCAGATATCGGATGACACCTCCTGGTTGTATACTTTTCTCCTCTAGTTCATTACGATAGCTTTCCAGGCCCTGTTGATCTAGCTAAGCTTTCAACTTGCTTCTTATTTTCTCTTGGAATAAGAGAAAATTGGATAAGACATCTGTGACGATCCCACCTTTGGCTCCACCTGTCAGGTTCCCACCTGCTTGTGGCTACCGCCTTTCACTAGGCACCACCTCAGGACACCACCAGTCAGGATCGTTTTTATTTTTTTCTCACTCCGCTCTAGCACAGATCTCTCAAGATCCCACTGCTAGGCAGCACCACCAGCCACTCCCTGTAAACAATACTGCTAGAGACTTTGCCTTAGTCTCCCTATGGCTTATTACTTTGTGTCTGGGTGCCCTTGCTGTCCACAACCCCCCTGTATCTTTGTCTATAAAGCATACAATCCTGGGTTGCTCTGGATACTTGACGATGTTACAATTTCTTCCTTCACCGCTGCCACCATCAGATACAGTTTCCCTTCAGCCTTGGTAATTACCCTGCCCTTCCTTCTGGTCTGTATATCCCCAGCCAAGGATCAGGCTTTTGGTAAACCAATAAAAGCGTATGGTTTCATATAGTGTCACTCTTACGTTTCCAGTTATATATATTCTGTCCAAATATCAGCCTAATAGAATCCAAACTTCCCTCAGAACTCTTGTCCACTCAATCCCAACTGCCTCCCACTTCAACTCCTTTCCAATCACTCTCCTCTCCACTCCCCCCTACTGTTGAGCCTCAGCTAACCCAGAATGGACAGGGAGGGGGGAGGCATGAGTTTCAGGTGCCTCCGCTGCCAGAGGAAGCAGAGTTGGGAATTGTTGAGTCTGAGCAGGACCTTGCGGGAGGGGGTCAGCCTGCACACCAGCCTGTTCCCACGGGTACCGCACTCTCCGAGAAACAGAGCGCGCCACCCCCAGCTGATGCAGAAGACTTGGAATGCGACGGAAGATGGCTGCTGGCAGGCAGGTCCACTAGCGAGCTCTGGAGCTCATACCCACCTCGCCTCTTTTTTTGCTATCTTTAGAGATATTCTTTGGAAATTTTTATTCTGGAACCTAACAGCATCAACAACACCTATTTTTTGAAGGCTATGGAACCATTTTATCAGCAAGAAAACAGACTCTTTATCAGCCGGTGAGTCACAACTCTGCTTCGCATTACTAACTCAAGGAATATAATTTACCATAACAAAATCTAAGGATTCCTAAGATAAAACTACTTAGCCTTGGAGTCGACAATTTATAATTATACCTCCGTTCATCTTAGAGTTTAAAAGGCAAACCTTATAGTTTTTAAAATGGTTCAAACAAGGAAAAGATGTTATGAACATGACCATAAATCAGACCAGGTTTTGGAAGAATCTGGGAATGGGGATCAACAGCTTAAAATTACAAACTTCTTTTTACCAACCAAAGCGGATAAGACAAAGAGAAATGCGTCACGATCTATTGAGAAAACCCCTTCCCAAATCGAAACAGAACAATTCTGTTCCTGCTTGAGTGAGGAATTCCAGGCAAGGGATGACCCAGAAATTATACAAAGCCTGGTGTATGGAACATCCACAGATCCCCTTTTTGGGCAGACGCATACACCTAGTCTGATCAACTCTCTGCTGCAGGTACCTGAAAGCAAGGAGACGCCATCTTCCTCTCTGTACAAGGACACTGACTTACATTCCCCCTTAGACATTCTGTCTACTGTGCATGCTACAGACATCGACAGCCAGACTCCCATTTTTACTCAATCACAGCCATCTTCTGCCTGCTCTACAGAAGTTACTGAAACCACGGAACTGGCACAAATTGGCCAAAAACTACTTCTAACTGGCCAAAAATGTCTGCAGTTACAATTAGCCATTGTGGCAAAAGAGACTGAAAACATCAAAGCTTTTTTGGAAGAAACAAACAACCTTCTAAAATCATTTATGGAAGAACTATCCAAACTATATTTGAGCCTAAACTACACTCTTCCCCCCCACAAAACAACAACAACACTGAAGTGTGCAAACATAAAGAAACCTCGTATTGCACCTAAGGAGAAAAAATCCAAAAACAAAAAAAATTACAAACCGCCAAGGAGTAAGAAGATGAACTTTCAGAAACTTTTTAAAGTACTTAAAGCTCAACAGCAAACAGCTTCGCAAACAAAGAATTTATCTGCTTCATCTACAGCGAGAACACCCCCTAGATCTTATTGCAAAGCCTTACCAGTAAGCAAAAAAAGTCCAAATCTCCCAGAGCTACTTACTCACCCCAGCCCGAGGTCCTATAGCGGAATATGCTCTACCAATAACAAGATTTCACGACGAGAGAATACAAATGGGAATTGGCTTCTCAAATATAATTCAAACAAACTTGCACTGCTGAATCTTCCTCTTCTTAACATCAAAGAAAAAGTAAACATCAGGAAGCAAAGAGTGTGTTACGCCCTCCAGTCGTTAGGTGTAATGGATTTACGGCCTGACGATATCTCGTATGTGGAATTCCTTTACAACCCCTCAACAAAAACGTCTGCTTTACTTACCTTTAAATCGGCTGAGACAACAGCACGGATAATTGCAAATAAATCCCTTCTCAGCTACCATGGAATATCCGTTCAGAGACATTTCACAAACCTGGCCAGTCCAATTTCCTTGTTCACAAAGAGAACTCCAACAACAAACCTTATCTCTTCACATGAGAGGAGGAAGTTTTCCTCGAACAGCAGCAAAAATATATCAAACTCTGGAAACTTGGATCCATTCCTGGAACAGCTTCCTCTTAAAAGCACATTAAACATGAACTGCTCTTCTCTATCATTAGGACCAACTATGCTGGAAAAGAATTTATCCCCTTTGACTCCCCCAGCACAAGAAACATTAAACTTTGAAACACTTAACTCCATAAACCCTGATCTTATTATTTTGGATGAAGTAAGCTCCTCCCCACCACCAGCTCCCATTTTCGTTCCGTTACAGTCACCTCCTTCTCTGGTAAACAGTAAGGAAAATCAAGATCTTGCATTTGACTTTGCTTGTGAGGGAGAGGAGGAACTATTAAATAGTTTCCATATATTCACTGAGAATGAACAAAGTGAGGTCATAAACAAAATGCAGAATCTGTTAAACAATCTAAGGGCAAAAAGGACATGTTCCAGATACTTGGAGGACTATGAACTGAACTCACCATCCAGCATTCAAGTTTCTCCTCTGAAAGTTCCCTTAAAGGTACTGCCACATTGTTACTCAAATGTTTGTAGACCTAGCACAATATGTGATGTGATAGTACATGAGGTTCCTAAACTGACTTGACAACCCTTATTAAATTCTAAAAACCCGATTCTATCCTGTGAATCTCCTGAAAAAATGGTAAACCCTCATTTCAGGACATCACAGCACTCACTCTGCAAATCTTATACAGCAAAGGAAATTTCTCATCCTACGAATCCAATTATTAATGCATGCCAGGTTTCTGTTCTCTCACCTAATTTTACATTCCACCTTCTCTCCTGGAACATTGCAGGGTGGAATGCCAAACAAAAAATTCCTGACTTTATTACTTTTCTGAACAAATTTGACTTAATTTTCTTACAGGAGACGTGGTGTACCCTTAAATTAATAGTGGATGGTTTCTCTTGTTCATGTTTACCAGCGACCTATTCCCAACCCAGTTCCAAAGGCAGACCCAAAGGAGGCCTAGCCATACTCATTTCTACTTCTGTAACAGCTCGCTCTATAAGTTTAACCCCTTGTAAAAACATTGCACAGGCTGTTTTATTATCTTTTAGCACATTTTCTCTTCTGTTAGTAAATGTTTATATTCCCCCTCATGCCTCTCGGGCACAAATTGACTGTGACTGGGACGTTCTTACCAATTATCTAACATCACTCGAGGCTAAATTCCCCAAAGCGCCTCTCATTGTTATGGGTGATTTCAACGCCAGGTCTGGCCCCCACAATGATGCGCTATTTGCTTCAAACCTCTGGGGGGGCGAGGACACCGCCCCATACCTCCCAGGCTATGCTAGGACTTCCAAGGACCCCAAGATAAATTATGGTGGAATATGTTTATACCGATTCCTTGCTAGACACAGCCTAATAATGTTGAACGGTCATAAGCAGATAGATTCATGTGCGGAATTTACCTACGTCTCTGGCCTCAGGTGCAGTGTCATCGATTACGCCTTGATCTCGCATTCCCTGTTCAGGTTTATTTTGGACTTTTCTGTCGGCTCCAGACAGGATAGTGATCACCTTCCCCTTACCTTTTCCTTTTATCTACCAGAACGCGGTCACTTGCTCCTTACCCATAAACCAATGGCAAATCTAATCCACCCTACCCATAAAAGGACATTTTGGACTCCCACAGTAGCCTCTAATGTGGCCTTATTTCTCACTTCCCCCTCTGCCCTGTCCTTACAGAGGGAGATCATGCATGCTTCTGATTCATATTTAGCGTCAATAGCGTATAACTCCTTAATTACCAAACTTAAAGCCTCTATTATCCCACCATCTTCTTCCTTCAGGGCTCCTCCTACCACTGGTTTTCCCAGATGGTTTGATAAGGACTGTCTTGATGCTAAGAAACAGCTTAGACGGCTATACCTTCAATATCGACACCAAAATTTAACCACCCTCCCCCCTGAGTATTTTATTATCAAAAAATACTACAAGCATATGATAGTCATCAAAAAAAGGCAGGTGATGCATGAAGATTGGGAAGCCTTAATTCAAGCCTCCAGATCAAATAATTCGAAGTGTTTTTGGGAGCTGATTTCTGGTTCTATGAGCCCACTAAATCCGGCCCCTTGCCACATTTCCCCATACCTCTGGGAGAAATATTTTTCTGCAAACAACGAGACTGTAAATGCTGTTTCCTTTATTGATAATTTAACAAATCTTCCCACTTGGCCACCTGTAACCCAAAAAGAAATTATTGATTTGATTGCTAGCTTGAAATCCGGCAAAGCTCCTGGACCTGATAACATACTTTCTGAAATGTTGAAGGCGCACCAAGCTTGGTGGGCCCCTCTTCTAGCAAATTTCTTTACTCTGATCAATAATTCCGGATGCTTCCCTGAGTCTTGGCTTGAATCCATAGTTATCCCTATATTTAAAAAAGGGAACAAAGAGGACCCAGCAAATTACCGCCCAATTAGCCTCCTTTCCATTGTTGGCAAACTATATGCCTGCTACTTAAAAGAGAGACTCTCATCTTGGTTGGAGGAGGATAATATCCTTGGGAGGGAGCAGGCAGCTTTCCGGAAAGGTAGGTCTGGGATAGAACACTGTGTGATTTTAAATCACTTAGCTGAAAAATACAAGAACCGCTGGGGTAACGGCCTGTTTGTTGCCTTTGTCGACTTGAAATCGGCTTTTGATTCCATCCCTAGGGAGATACTATGGGCGAAACTCGCAAAATCTACGATCGACAAGAGACTCCTCTTCTTAATTAGCCGTCTGCACCACCACACATCCTTTCGTGTTAGATGTAGTCGTGAAGGTCATCTCACAAACCCCATTACTACAACAAAAGGAGTTAGACAAGGCTGCATACTAGCCCCACTTTTATTTAATTTTTTCATGAATGATCTGTCCCTTTATTGTCAATCCCCGGACTTCCACCCCCCTAAGTTAGCAAACCTGCATTGTCCCTTGTTATTGTATGCAGATGACGCTGTTCTCCTTTCTGTTTCTAAAGTAGGACTCAAACGCCTAACTAAAGCTTTTATGAGTTTCTGTCATGACAACAAACTATCTATAAACTTTTCCAAAACTAAGATCTTAGCTTTTGCCAAGCACTCTCCTGCTCACGCATGGACAATTAATACCCATAAAATAGAACAGGTTTCTCATTTCAAATACCTTGGTATACTTTTTCATTCCTCTCTGTCCTGGAATCCCCATATCCGAGGGCCTATTTCTACTGCTCGCAACTCAGCCAGTGGTATTCGAAGGTTCTTCTTCACTAAAGGAGGACAATACATTCCGGCAGCCCTAAAGGTTTTTAGATCCAAAACTATTTCTCAACTTCTCTACGGGGTACCTTTATGGATTGGCGCCTTCAACTCTTCTGCGGAGGCAGTTCTCTCCTTGTTTCTCAGACAAATTTTTGGCGTTCCCAGGTGCGTTCCTGTGGCGGTCCTTAGGTTAGAATCTGGCCTAGTCTCACTTGAGTCTCAAGCGTGGTTGGCCGCCCTAAATTTCTGGTTTAAAATGTCTTATGAAAAATCTACTGGCTATCTCCCTTTACTCTGGGAAGACTCTTTTACCTCGAAATGGGCCTGTACGTTTACAAATTACCTTGCAAGTATTGGCCTCTCAATTGAACATCTGATGTCCCTCGCTCCAGAGACAGTTAAACATTCTATCCGGACTCGTATCAACGATATGGACTTCCAACGCTCCATAACTGCAGCCACCTCGACCTGCTCTCCTATTCACTTTGGTCTGAGCTTTGTGCCTATGCTCAGTGCCCCTTATCTGGAAACTCTTACGATCCCCAAATATCGTCTAGCCTTTACAAAGGCTAGATTTAACTGTCTTATCTCTGCCTTACTTGAAGGGAGATTTAAACGTATCCCGTATGCAAACCGATTATGCCTTTGTGGTGTCAGCGCCATAGAAACTCTCTCTCATGTCATCTTTGAGTGCGCCCTATATGACGATATTCGCTCCAAATTCATAACCCCCATCATAAATAAATACCCCTACAAACCGCTTAACTGTTTACTTTTACATCTTTTGTCAGCAGCTAATAAGGATACTATCTTGTCAGTTGCTAAATTTATTTTTGCGGCTCAATCAATTCGAAAGGCATCTATCCTTTCAGAAGCTTCCGCCACCCAACTGTAACTGTTTTCCTTGTTGCTTTATTGTTTTACTGTTTTAACATGACTGCAACTTTGTAACCTTTTATTATAAATGTATGTAGTTTTATTTATAAATGTCTTTTGGTCTATGACCGTATCAATAAAGATTGATTGCAGAAGACTTGTTGGGAGAAGCTCCAGAGACAGTGCCAGCTCCTCCCTTGCCAAGCAGTTCCCAGGAGGATACCAGTGTGGCACAGCCCCCTGATCTTGAGCCTGTTGCTCAGGAGCAGGTGTCTTCCGATGAGCTGTTGGAAACATGCCCCTTGTCCCCTCGCTCCCGCTGCCGGGAGAAATGGACAGGGCAAAGACAGGAATTACGAAGGAGTCAGAGATTACGTTCGAAAACGTTCCCTTCTTAAGCTTGCCGCTTACAGTGGGGAGTCGTTGAGTCAACTTCCTTCACACACTGCAGAGCATGTCTAGAGTGTAGTTAGGGATTTTAGTGAGTTAGCGCAAGGTTTTCTATGAAGCGCAATGCCTTTGATGTATCCATTACTCTAATAAAACGAGATTTACTTGCACCCACACTTCAGCCTCGTCCTTCCGGCTCTGGACGGGACACCTACTCAACTGTCATCCTCTCATTTATACCTTCAGCCATTCAAAACACTCAGCCAATCATCATCCAACATTCTCCCGCATTCTAGCCCATGTACTCCCCCCTCTTACTCAATTCACTTACCATATATCCCTATATAAACCCGCACTTACCATATTTACAGTTTTTAATATATAAGGACATCACAACATCTACTCCAATTAATGACTCTGGGTTTGTTGAGCTGTTCACTGAGACTTTGGGTAAGCCTGATCAGCAGAAAATATTGTAGCTGCTAAGCCATTTCAAATATGGTTTGTTTGTTAACTGTTCTCTTAGCGACAATTTTTCAGAATTACATGTTGAAAACTAGAAGAAAAATGGCCACTTAATGGAGTCTTTACACAGTATCATATGGTTAGGAAAAGGCCCCTACCCATTTCTAAATAACACATTGATATTATGTAAATATCATGCACAGCCAAGTAATGTAACAGCTTGGTGTATATGTACAGATCTATATATAACACAGAAAACTGTTGGCAATATGAGATGTGAAAGTAGTGCTCACATTTAAGCCGCTACCAAAGACCCTTCCATGAAGGGAAACTTTCAATCAAGAGGAGAGGAGGAGGCACATTTTGGTGATGCTGTTGCTGCCTCGTATTCAGTACTATTATTTATTTACTAAATTTATATCCCACCCTTCCAGAAGGAGCCTAGGGTGGCTCTAGAAGGTTCCCCACCCCTCGAGCGGATGGTGGTCTCGGGGGGGATCACTAAAGTTGCCTTCTGCCAGTGGGACTCATGAGTGGAGTTCCATTTGCAGGCCTTAAGGATCCAAGCCATTACTAGTCTGTAAACCTGCCTACCCCAGCTTCATGCCCTGCAAATGTAACTGAACTCTAGCCCCAGTCAACATAGCCAGTGGCTGGGGATGCTGGAAGTTGTAGTACAAAAAAATCTGGAGATGCCAAGGTTGGAAAAGGCTGGTGTAAACTGTATCTGTGGTTATGAGTGTAGTACTTTTAAGTGCTTCTGAGCAACTGGGGAAAGTGCAGTTGTCAGTAGTTACCTGTGCCATCAAGGTCTCTGGCAACTGATGTTAAGTGCACTTAGTGGCTGCTGTTAAATCAGGGATACAATTTGAGTTGCAGTCCAATTTGCATTGTATTGTATTGTACTTGTGACACCCGACGGCTAGGTGAGTATGCTGTCACCAGCCTCCCAACATCTTAGGGAACAATGCTTTTCATCAACACAAATAGCTTTTATGAGGTAAGTTGTCATCTGCCTAGGTTTAACACTTCACAAGGTAGGGAAGCTAAAGTACATGGGAGGCTGAAGGGAAACATCTGACTAGGGAATGAGGTGAGTAGGTAGTGAGATGGCAATCTTAGGGAAGGGTAGGTGGAAGAGACCTAACTAAGAAGGTGAGGCTTTTCCCACCACTTGATCTCCATGCTAGGAAAAGCTTCACAAGCGGCTCTTGTTAAAGATGGCAACTCTGACCCAGTGTCAGTGAAGCTGGGTGATGGAGGCTGGATTTTACATATTGTTTTGAACCAGCTAGTTCTTTGAGCTCCTAGTTATTTTGTGAGCCCCTTTGGGTGCTATGTGAACAGTACAGAACACAGCATAGAAATATTACTTTAAAAAATAGTCTGATGGGAGTTCTTATTTCTGAATGCTCCTTTTGTTCTTTAGAAGATGGGGGTGTTACATTGATTGTCATTAAATATGCACCCTCTTACTGAGATGTTTGGAGACTTCTCTTGTATTTAATTTACTGGTGTTTAGAAAATGCCTTTGAGCTTCAGATGCTTTTAAGGATGCATGTTCCCAAGACTTTTCTACCTAGTGCCACATGATGGCAGACAGAAAGATTTCCTCATCAACAAGACCTGTGTCTTTTAACTGTATTGTGGTTGTGCAAAGGTGCCATAATAGGAGTTGTGGCCTTGGGGGGTTCCTTAGGTAATTTGGGTTGAGGGGAGGCAGGACTACTAATTTTCCAAAATATATACTTATTATTCTAAGTTACAAACAATTAAAATCAATCCTACATTAAATGCTAGTTTTTTTAACTTCACTGCTGTCTTTGTCTGTTCCAACTGACCAAGTTTCCAGTTCCTTTTAAAAAGAAGAGAGAAAAAGCTTTCTAACTTTACTGGCTGTTGGAATCAGAGACTTGGCACAAGGTGATATATGGGCACAGACAGTATAGTTAAGTTCTGAGCCCACATTGTTCGTGGGTTGTGGTTTGCTTCTCTCCTCCCTCCCCCTCTGCACCCCCCCCCAAATGTACTGGATGAATGAAAAGACAAGAACTCTTGCCTGTTTGTATTTTTCCCTGGAATGTTGAGTCCGCTTTTGTTTTTCATTGTTGTTGAATTGTCTGGCAATTTGTGCTAGCTGGTGATTTTGGAGAGCTTTTCTTTACTTGTAGAAAAATGTAAAGCACAAAGACTACATTGATTATCAGAAGGAAAAGGTTGCTTCCACCCTAGATCGCTTGGCACGCCATGTAGAGGTAGAGAAAGAACTGAAAGAAGAGAAAAATAAAGCTTTCAAGGTATTCTTATTTTGCATTATAACAGTTTTTCTTTCTTAAAAAAGACTAAATGGAATACAGTATGTTTGGTAGCTTTTCCAATTAGATTTTAGTAAGCACTATCCCTACTGATCATTGAACCCTGTCTCATGCTGCTGTTGTGTCCAGTCCAGAATGTATCCCTCTTCCCATCAGCAGAAGTCTTTCAGTACTTATTTGTCCTTTCCATGTGTTCAGCCTCTCAGTGCCCGCTGTCCATTTGTTTATGTAATACATTGCCAGGTTGTGCTCTCCTGTAGCTCTCTCAGAACTCTGCCCATTCCAAATCTTTATTGCTCATTGCATCAGTTGCCCCTTCCCCCTTTTTAATGACCACATGCTGTGGCTGTTTTGGAACCATCCTCCTCCACCAGCTTCCCCTTTTCTAGCAATTCAAGGGAGACATGAATGTCTAGTTCTCATACCATGTGGGTAGATCCATGTCATCTTTTATAGCGTAAGCAAGGAGCACTTTACTGTTGCCATATTAGATTATATTGCTGATTACGTGCAGTCACAATAGCTGTGGCAGAAAAGTGCTAATGAGGGCACAACTTGCGGACACACTTCCAGCATTGCCTCTGCACCTATGTAGCGTAAGAATTTAAAGATAAAAACTTGATATGCTCAGGAATATAAAACTAGCTCTGTTTGCTTCATGAAAAACTATTCTTGTTTTTGCTCCTTATCGTTGTGTTAAATATAGCATGTTCAGCAGTTATGCAGGCATCCTCTCCTGTTGGGTGGCCTTTTCCACATAACTTCTTGTTCTGGGTTCAGCTTCTAGTGAACAAATGTTGACCCTTCATTACCAATTGACACTCAACTGGCACAGTTACTAGAGGATACTGCAGAGAGACAGTGAGGATAATAAGCATAACTATTCTGTCTTGGGAGATAACTGCAGAGACCAGCCTGTTTAAAAACCTAGAAGTGGTTTGTAGTTCTTCTAAGAAATAGTTGTTGTTGTTGTTGTGTGCCTTCAAGTCGATTACGACTTATGGCGACCCTATGAATCAGTGACCTCCAAGAGTATCTGTCATGAACCACCCTGTTCACATCTTGTAAGTTCAGGTCTGTGGCTTCCTTTATGGAATCAATCCATCTTGTTTGGCCTTCCTCTTTTTCTACTTCCTTCTGTTTTTCCCAGCATTATTGTCTTTTCTAGTGAATCATGTCTTCTCATGATGTGTCCAAAGTATGATAACCTCAGTTTCATCATTTTAGCTTCTAGTCACAGTTCTGGTTTAATTTGTTCTAACACCCGATTATTTGTCTTTTTTGCAGTCCATGGTATCTGCAAAGCTCTCCTCCAACACCACATTTCAAATGAGTTGATTTTTCTCTTTTCGGCTTTTTTCACTGTCCAACTTCCACATCCATACATAGAGATCGGGAATACCATGGTCTGAATGATCCTGACTTTAGTGTTCAGTGATACATCTTTCCATTTGAGGACCTTTTCTCGTTCTCTCATAGCTGCCCTCCCCAGTCCTAGCCTTCTTCTGATTTCTTGACTATTGTCTCCATTTTGGTTAATGACTGTGCCAAGGTATTGATAATCCTTGACAAGTTCAACGTCCTCGTTTTCAACTTTAAAGTTACATATATCTTCTGTTGTCATTACTTGAGTCTTCTTGATGTTCAGCTGTAGTCCTGCTTTTGTGCTTTCCTCTTTAACTTTCATCAGCATTTGTTTCAAATCATCACTGGTTTCTGCTAGTAGTATGGTATCATCTGCATATCTTAAATTATTGATATTTTCCCCTCCAATTTTCACACCTCCTTCATCTTGGTCCAATCCCACTTTCTGTATGATATGTTCTGCATATAGATTAAACAAATAGGGTGATAAAATACACCCCTCTCTCACACCCTTTCCAATTGGGAACCAGTCAGTTTCTCCATATTGTGTCCTTACAGTAGCCTCTTGTGCAGAGTATAGGTTGTGCATCAGGAAAATCAGATGCTGTGGCACCCCCATTTTTTTTAAAGCATTCCATAGTTTTTCATGATCTACACAGTCAAAGGCTTTGCTGTAATCTATAAAGCACAGGGTGATTTCCTTTTGAAATTCCTTGGTCCATTCCATTATCCAACATATGTTTGCACTATGATCTCTGGTACCTCTTCCCTTTTTAAATCCAGCTTGGACATCTGGCATTTCTCGCTCCATATATGGTAAGAGCCTTTGTTGTAGAATCTTGAGCATTACTTTACTTACATGGGATATTAAGGCAGTAGTTGGATAATTACTACATTCCCTTTCTTTGGAATTGGGATGTATATGGAACACTTCCAGTCTGTGGGCCATTGTTTAGTTTTCCATATTCGTTGACAATTTTTTGTCAACATTTGGACAGATTCAGTCTCAGTGGCTTGTAGCAACTCTCTTGGTATGCCATTTGTTCCTGGTGATTTGTTTCTTCCAAGTATTTCAAGACTAGATTTCACCTCGCATTCTAAAATTTCTGGTTCTTCATCATATGGTTCCTCAGTGAATGAATCTGTCATCCTTGCATCTCTTTTATAGAGTTCTTCAGTGTATTGCTTCCATCTTCCTTTTATTTCATCTCGGTCAGTCAGTGCGTTCCCCTGTTGATTATTCAACATCCCTACTCTTGGTTTAAATTTCCCTTTAATTTCTTTAATCTTCTGGAACAGGGCTCTTGTTCTACCCTTTTTGTTGTCCTCTTCTTTTGTTGTCCTCTGAGAAATATAGAATAGTGTAATAATTAACAACTTCAAGGCGTATGAGTTGTATCCAGTGCAGTGTGTATTGGGTTTTATTAATATAGTCTCCTCCACGCCAAAGTCTTTGTACACAATTATGTTCTCCTGCCAGTCTGTGTGTAGAGCATAACAAATTAAAGACAGCTGGTCAAAGGACTATGATGTAAACCTGTGATTTACTAGAAGCCTGAAGCTAGTCTGAATGAATGCAGATGACACTAGCTTGCACCTAGTGAACATTGTTGTTATTGTTATATTTCAGTTTTTGTCACTTTCTACACAGAATCCCTGTGACCTACACATTTTTAAAGAACATAAAGCGGGGTGGGGAACCTCAGACCTGGAGACCAAATGCTGCCCTCCAGGGCTTTCTGTGTGGCCTTTGTGATTCCTCTCAGGCCATACCTCCTCCCAGAGGCCATATCTTCCTTGAGTACTTTTGCCTAGCTGGAATGAACTGTCCTTGGAATGCCACTTGCTTGCCCAAAAGGAAGAGAGAGAGAGTGTAAAAACCTCTGCCTTTTGCATTGCTGGAGTGTAACCTACTATACAAAAGTAAGAGGCGCATCTGTTGCTCTGCCCACTTTTACATCTAGCCCTGCCCACCACTGGTATTCTGCCCCTAGAAGGTTGCCCACAAAGGGAATGTGGCCCTCAGATGGGACCCGAACATAAAGCATAGCATAAAATATGTTCTATTCAGTGATGTCATACATGTAGTTTTCAGAAAAGGGCAAGAAATATTTCTTCTCAGAAGTAGTAATTGGCAGGGGCTTGTGAAAGTAGTTGGTCCCAAACATCTACCTCGTTGAGGAATGAACAATGCTGCAGCTTGGTAGTGGAACATGTTTTGCAGGCTGAAGGTCCCAGGTTCAATCCTTGACATCTCCAGGTAGGGCTGGACAAGACCTGAAGCCCTGGAGAGCCACTTGCTAGTCAGTGTAGCCAATGGTCTGAGGCAGCATCCCATGTTCCTACATTAACTGTGCAGTGTATCAGCTTCACATAATTTTGCATATATGTTTTTTGTTTGCTTTAATCAGTTCTCATTCAGTATGACTAATTACACACACACACACACACAAAATACTAATCTGTCTTCTAATCACTTGGACCATTAGGAAAAACTGGATTCCCAACATGCTCATGGACTGCAAGAGCTGGAATTTATCCAGGGACATAGCGATACAGAAGCTGCAAGACTGTGTGTGAACCAGTGGCTAAAAATGCCAGGTAATGTATTGATGCAGTCATTTCACCATTTAGAGAGGTCTGCAGTTCTTTTCTAGTCACAGTTGATTGTTTCACCCTTTCAGAGGTGTGGAGAGCAGTAAGCGGATAAGAGCAGCCTTCACTGAAGAAACATTAGAAGTGTTTGAGCTTCATCCTTCTTGTCTAGGAACCTGTGGCCCTCCAGATGTTGCTGGACTACAATTTCCATCGTCCCTGACCATTGGCCATGCTGGCTGGGGCTGATGGGAGTTGGTGCCCAACAACATCTGGAGAATTGCAGGTTCCCCACCACTGCTTAAAGGAGATGCTGTGGCTCAATGGCACATGCTTTGCATTTATTTATTTATTTTATTAAATTTATATCCCATCTTTCCTCTTAAAGCAGCCCAGAGCAGTCAAACATTTATATAGCACTTTCTGAGCATTTCATGTTAGGACCAAACTCCATCCACTGTGTCTCCAGCTAAAGGATCTTGAGGGGCTGGGCTGGGGAGGGGGAGAGGATTCTGTCCTGAGATCTTAGAGTAGTGCCCTTCACCTTTTCCAGATTCAGATTTTTAAAAAGTGGATGGTTCTTCATTAAAGCCTACCTATCTATCGGCTTAAGTCTGTGTTCTCTCTCTCTCTCTCTCTCTCTCTCTCTCTGATTAGTTCAGATGTAATTATCCTGGCTTAATAAACCATGGCATATTATGTCAGGAGTGAGTGTCCAGATCATCCCTCTTTTCACATGCCAGCTTTCACAACTTGGTTTGTAAATTGTCATTAAACCAGTGCTCCTATTTAGGACATGCTGGAAAACTTTTTTTTTTTAACCACAGTCTAAGCGTCAAAGCCAGCACACGTGGAAGAGAATGTGAGTGGGCCCAATACTTGTTTCCAGCTTTATTAAACCATAGGTTATTAAGTTGCCCCATCTTCTCCTTCCATAAGGTCGGCATGGTTTCCTGGCAAACCCATCTTAGGTAAAATTGCAATTCACTTGTGGATTGTGGCCCATCAGTTCCATTAACAACTTAAAAGGAGTGGGGTTGAACTTTGCTGCCAACTGCGGAAGAGCCAAAGATTACCCTGGAATTGTAGTAGATCCTTTCCAGGTTTTGCTGCCCAGTGGAAAAGGGTAACTATACCTCTATCCCACAGTTTGTGAAATAAGCAAAGGGCTGCTACTCTTCCCTTACTTTTCACTTTCAAGATGAATAGGAGGGAGTGTGGTTGTTTCTACCGGTAAGCATATTTTAGAAACCAGGATACCAAGCATCATCAGTACAAAGGATGTCTTCACACGTCAGGTTTGTTTGTTTTTTAAGATACAGATATATAGGCTGCTGTTGCCTAGCGGTCAAAGCAGCTAATGAGAAACAATTTTAAAAATCCAAAAGAAAACAAGTTAGAAAAACATTAAAATATTTAAATTTTTCATTCACTCTGGGGAATCTCACCTTATGCTACCTTTCCTTGTTTTTCTGGGCTTGTGTTACATTTTTGGCTCTGATGGAGGAAGAGTGACTTTCTAATAATATTTCTTGTTGACATTGCCAGCATGCGTATTTTTTTGAGTTATTGAGGCTAAGGTATGCAAGGTAGCTATGGTTCTGGGAGCCAAAATAAGAAAGGTTGACCTGTTTACTGATGTTCGGAAAACGTTGTGGGTCTCTGTGGATAATAAAGAATCTAGACTATGTGCCTGTACCCACCCTCCCCAACATAGCCTCCAGCCAACTACTCAGTCACCAATAGTATATAGAGTACTGGGAAGTGGCTCCAAGGACTGTAGCTGGTATAGTCAAGTCTATTGGTCAGTTTAATTTGTAAACAGTCTTTCCCAGGCTGGCTTGTGAGGCATTCACGTGATTGAAGGTCTCTCATGATTTCCCCAGGTAGGGACCATGTGATTGTGAAATTGAATATACTGCCCTCTCTCTGGCTTTTCTTCCAGTTTTTTATTCCTGCCTTCACTCAAGCAGTTGTGTTTGCTGTCTGTCACCTATTACTGCTGCCTTGTGCTTTGTTTTTCATTCTCCCTCCTAGTTCTTTTTTCCTTTGCATCCTGTTGGCCTTTGGCTATTTTTGTTTATTTTCCTTCTGTAAAAAAAATTAGTCTTACCTTACGGCTCCTTCTCTACTTGCCTTCTTTCTTTTCTTCTCTGCTGCCATGGCATGTACAGGAAACAACACAAATAGATCTGAATCACAGATCGGATATAGAGCCATTTAGTCTCAAAATCTGCCACTTCCAAGACTATGCCATGACTCCCAGCGACTCAGTGGTGCACATAAAGGAGCCCTTGCTTCTACCTGTCCAAAATGCAGCCCCTTCCCAGACCTCTTCAGGCATACGGTGGACCTCTCCTTCTGGATGAACCTTTGTCTCCTGCCTTGAATGTGCCCATTGTGGAGTCTCTCTTGGCCACCCCAAGCACAGACAAAAAAAAACTGATTGGGATGAGGCCCCTGAGACCAACAGGAACCAGCAGCTTTCCTCCTCACCTGAAGCAGTGTCCCTTGTCCTTGTGGGAGCAGTATCTGCTTCCTCCACCAGAGGAGCTTGGGCAATGTCTTTCATTATGCCTTAACTGCAGTCTTGCATGCCTGATCCTAAACCCAATCAGCTACCTGTTGTGGGACAAACAGCTCCAGTATTTTCTAAAGAATTTATCTCTTCCTTGGAAAAAAGGCTTGTCTGATACTGCTGAAGAACCGAAAGGCAAAAAGGGCCACAAGCATTTTGAATCTCTCTTTCCTTCCCATCACTCCAAACAGGAGGAGGAAAAAAAGAAGAAAAAGTCTAAAGAGCCAGTTTGCACCCTCAGACTCTTTCAGTCAATATTCCTTCTTCACAGGCCTCCTTCCCTTAGCCACAGCCACGGGACTAATTCCTCCAACCCTGCCCCCCACCCCCACAGGCACTCAGCTCCAGAGCAGCATCCTCCCCTTTGTGGGAAGAAGAACCGTTTTCAGACCCTGATTCTCATAACATCTCAGACCTAGAAGTGGGCCAGTGGTCTTCTATGTTAGATTCAGAGGAATCATCTGGGGCTAGCCTCCTTAAACAGTTGGATTCCTTGTGTTGCATCACAAAGGTTATGTCCTCCCTTGGCTTGTGTCTACCACTCCTGCCCAGCCACACTGCCCAGAAAGTGGTTCCTTTGCTGTGGAATTTAGAGAAGCCCTCATGTCAAAATGGGCTGCCCTTTTTGACTAGCAAAGATTCACTTGGTGGCTTTAAAGATGTGCTTTGAGATACTGAATTAAAATGCCTACAAACTGCACAAATGGCTTCCTAGAGCTGCATAATTCATCACAACTGCACTGGACTCCCTCCTATTCAGCTCCAGGAGCATCTCAGTTAACACGGTGGCCAGACACTCTGTTTGGTTCAAGCATTGGACTGCGGACACAGCTTCACAAGTCAGCCTGGCTTCAGTGCCCTACTAAGGATCTCACCTCTGATGATGAAGCCCTCAAAGTTCTCTTAGTAGATACCAGAGACAAGCATGAAGCTATGGCCTCAGTACTCGAGAGACTACCAAAGGCAGTTTATACATCCCCTCTCTTTTCCTTTTTTCACTACTGCTCCATGTACAGCCCCAAGCATATAAGACCTTTCAAGCTGGTGCGGACCAAATCCAGAAACCAGCCTTACGTTCCAACCAAGTCCACATCTGAGTTTACCAGACAGAACATACCACAGTTCTGATGTTTCGGGCATCCAGGTCCTCTTTGGGCGTCACATCCGCCTGTAGGGTCTCCAAACTCAGGGCTCTCTCAGACAATCTCTGTATCTTCTACAAGGATCATGTGGTCCTACCTAAAGATCCCTCTTCTATTTTAAAGGTGAACATCTCATTCTATAACTAATCCTAATCCTTCTCACCGTAGAGAAAAGCAGTGGCACAAGCTCAACATTTTTTTTGGGGGGGGGGAGGGGACTCAAAATCTCAAAATCTTGTTCGTTGTTTTTATTAATATTTGTAAGCCACTCTGGGAGCCTTTTTGGCTGAAGAGTGAGGTAGAAATGGCTTTAAATAAATAAAATAAATCTACGTCCACCTCACAGAGTTATTCTGTAGGTTCAGTAGCCTTTTTGTAGCCTTTCACCCCACGTCACTGGGTAAAAGCCCTAGTTTATATGGTGCAACACATGCCCACATGTCTGCACCTAATGGCACATTTCTGCCAGCAGTTCAGTAACCTTGGTGACCGTCTCCACTGACACACCAGTTGCAGAAGGATGTTGGGCAGCCATATTTTTATGTGCATTCCCATTCACTAGACTTCGAGCTAGACATACTCACTACTGCAGAGGCCTCTTTTGCTCCTTTGGCAGGCATGTGTGAGGCGTCCTTCCCTGGCTCTCCCTGTCAGGTTCCTACCTGCTCGTGGTTACTGCCTGTCTCTAGGCACCACCAGGGACTTCACCAGTCCGGACCGCTCTCTCTTATGATTTCTCTCCCCGCTCTAGCACAGATCTCAACAGATCCCCCTGCTAGGCAACCACCAGTAACATCCCAATACTAGTATTCCCAGAGACTCTGAATACTGGTATTGTTATTCTCTTCACCGCTGCCACCATTTGTTACAGTTCCCCTTCAGCCTTGGTCATTACCTTACCCTCCCTTCTGGTCTGTGAAACCCCAGCCAAGGATCAGGCGTTTGGTAAACCAAATTAAGTATTTATTACAGATAACAAAGCTAACAAGATTAACAAGATTTTTTCTTAAGGCACATAAGCATATGGTTTTACTCAATACTAATCCGAACTCCACCTCCCTCCTTCTTCACTCTCTCCTGGCAAACAACTCTCTCAAACCCCACCAAGCAATCCACTCTTTCTCTTCTCCCCCCCAGATTCCACAATTTACCACTTCACATTCACCCAGATTTACCTGTCATACTTTCATTTATACTGTCAGCCATTTTAAACATTCAGCCAATCATCAAGCATTCTATTGCCCATTCACTCCCCCTCCTTTCACTACTTACCATGTATACTCTAAACAACCAGCACTTACCATATATACACTAATATATAGGAACATCACATTTCCCCCCCTTAAACAACTGCAGAGTATTACTCCTGTTCCAGGATTTATACGTCGCGTTAACAAATAAAAGTCTCTATGGGGAAAATGTCTTTCTTTGTTCCTCTGACTGGTCACGCCACTGCAGTCCCAGCCACTTGCCTGGAAAGTCCATCGGCCAGTACATTGTCCTTGCCTTTGATGAACTGGAAGTCCACTTGATAGTCCTGTAGGGCCCAGGACCACCTCTGCAGCATAGTGTTATGGTTTTTCATAGTCTGGAACCATAACAAGGCCCGATGATCCGTAGTCACTGAATCTTCGTCCCCACACGTATGGGCGCAACTTGTTCAGTCCCCACACGACCGCTAGGCACTCCTTCTGGACCGACGAATAGTTTTTCTCCCTCGGTGTCAGCTTGCGACTCAGATACGCCACTGGATGTCTGGTGCCTTCTCTCTCCTGCAGCAAGACGACTCCCAGCGCGAGGTCTGACGCATCTGTAGCCACGATGAATGGTTGCTCATAGTCTGGTGCTATTAATATGGGTCCTTGGCACAAGGCTTGCTTCAGTAGATCAAAAGCCTTCTGACATTCATCCGTCCATACCACACGCTCAGAACACTTCTTCTTTGTTAATTCATACAAGGGGGTTGCTATTTTCCCAAAATTTCTCACAAACTTTCTATAAAATCCAGCCACACCCAGAAATGCCCTTACTTGTTTTTTGGTTAAGGGGATCGGCCACGCTTGTATTGCCTCCACCTTGTTCCATAAGGGGGTGATTTTCCCACTCCCCACCTTATGTCCTAAATAGATTACTTCCTTTAGTCCAAACTGGCATTTCTTAGCTTTTATTGTGAGGCCTGCTTTTCTTAAGGCCTCCAATACTGTTGTCAGGTGTTGGACACGCTCAGGCACCGACTTGCTAAAAATGGCCACGTCATCGATATAGGCCACTGCAAAATCTGACATGCCTCGCAACACAGTATTGATTAGCCTCTGAAATGAACTTGGTGAGTTCCTTAGTCCCATGGGTAAGGTCACAAACTCATATAACCCATCTGGTGTACTGAAGGCAGTTTTGGCTCTGGATTGCTCGTCTAGTTCCATTTGCCAAAATCCTTTACAGAGATCTAGTGTAGAGATAATGGTTGCTGCCCCCAATAACTCTAACATTGCGTCTACCCTAGGCATAGGATACGCATCTGGGACAGTAATTTTATTGATTAGCCGATAATCAATGCAAAACCTTGTCGTTCCATCTTTTTTCGGAACCAGGACAATACTTGAGGCCCAGGGACTGATGGATTCCCTGATCACTCCTAATTCCAGCATATCTTCCACCTCCTTTTTGATCTCATTCAAAACTTTCCCATTCACACGGTACGGAACAGATCTGATTGGGGCATGATCTCCAGTATCAATGGAATGTATAACTAAACTGGTTCGGCCAGGTTTGTTGCTAAAGAGATTCCTATAGGTTTTCAAAACTCTCAGAATCTCCTCTTTTACTTCCTCCTTCACCTCCTCTGACCATTCCACTTGATCTACCCCTCCTTTGTCTTTGCTTTCCTGTACCAAATCTGGAAGTTCAGGCCCACTTCCCTCAGGGAATAAGGTAACTTGCAACACCTTTGCATCCCTGGTATGGTAAGGCTTCAACATATTTATATGAACCACTTTGCTTTTGTTTAATTGGTCTGTGGTGATTACATATGTCACTGTGTCAAGCCTTTCTCTGATGGTATATGGTCCTTCCCAGTTAGCCTGTAATTTGTCATGTTTCCTGGGTATGAACGCCATAACCATATCTCCCACATCATACACACGTTCTCTGGCTGTTCTGTCATACCAGTAACTTTGCTTCTCCTGTGCATGACTCAAATTCTCTTTCACCACTTCCATCATTTGTTTCACTGGTTCACATTCATCCTTTCTCTCAGCAGGCATCCACAGTCTATATAAAATCCCATTCTCACACACAACTTGATTCCTCAGTTTGTCAGTGAAAGGAATCTGTTGGGTCAGCGCTTGTTCCTTTATCTGCTTCAGACTTATATCTTTATGCAGCTCTTCCCTGAATTGATCTGCTTCTTCCCCAGAGACCACTTGATACAGTTTGTCTTCTTCAGCAGGCCTGCTAGTGGTTGCTATGGTGACCTGAGGCTGGTTAACAGATTCTACCCTGTTTGTTTCAGCCCCCCTTAATATGGCTTCTTTTTCTCTGCCAATTTGCTGTCTGGTCACTACATATATTTTCCCCTGTGCCCCCATAACATCTCTTCCCAGTATTACTGGTTCTTGTTGCTGGGCATTAATACCAACTTTATATTGGCCCTTTCGGCCTCTCCATTCCATTTTCACTAAGGCCACAGGCAAACTCTCTGGTTGACCCCTCACTCCTTGGATAGTCACTGTTTCCTGAGGTAATATTACCTCAGATTTTATTAAATCTGGCCTCAGTAATGTCTGAGCGGCACCAGTATCAAGCAATGCCCAATAATTTGCCCCTTGTACTCTCACTTCCTCTCTCAGACTTGAATCAAGGTCTGTTACTTCTGTCCAGTTTATCTGGCAAAACTGAACCTTTTTCGCTGTTTCTAAAGCCTTGGGCTCTGTTTTCACTGCCCTTGTCTGAGCAGGATTACTACTGGGGTTGGCAACCTCACATTGAAAATGTAGGTGCCCTGGTCTACCACATTTGTAGCATAATTTCTCCTCACTTTTAGGGTACACAGATCCACTCTGGGGTGTCCTGTGCCCTTCAGATTTTAATGGAGGACTCACTCGCTGTGGTACCACATCCCTTCTGCCAGCACTATATGGTCTGGGTTTAAACTCTCTTGATGTTTTCCCCACCCAGCCACTTCTATTGGAGGCGAAGTGATCCGCCAACTCTGCGGCCTCCTGCACAGATGTAGGGGAACAGTCTTTGACCAGGAGCCTTATTTCTGGTGGTAACTGATGGTATAATTGATCCAGTATCATGAGGTTTTTCACCTCTTCCACTGACTGAGCTTTGGCACTACTCATCCACTTTCCAAATATATCCATCAACTTTGCTCCCAGTTCCACAAAAGACCTCCCTGTCTGTATCTGGCAATTTCTGAAAAGCCTTCTAAAATAATCAGGCCCCAGTCTGAATCTTTTAAACACTGCTTCTTTGAATTCAGCATAGGTGACGGGCTTGTCTGAGGGGAAATATTGGTATACCTCAGCCAATTCCCCTTTAATCAGGTTTGATAAATACTGCATGTATTTATCTTCAGGTAGCCCCCACAACTGAGCTGCTTTTTCAAAGGTGCTGAGGTAAATTTGAGGATCTTGACCAGGATCATAGACAGCAAAGTCCTTTGGAGTAATTTTTATTTTTGCTCCATCTCTCTCTTTCCTTGTCTCCTCAGAGTGAAATTTCTCTCTATCAAATTTTAACTTTTCTACTTGTAATTCAGCATCCAATGCTCATTGCTTCTCCCTCTCCTCAAACCCCAATCTCATTCTCTCAATTTCCAACTCCCTCTGTTTTTCCTTCTCTGCACCTTCCATCCTCAATCTCTCAGCTTCCAACTCTCTCTGCTTGTCTTTTTCCTCAGCCTCCATCCTCAATCTCTCAGCTTCCAACTCCCGCTGTTTATCTTTTTCCTCAGCCTCCATCCTCAATCTCTCAACTTCCAACTCTCTCTGCTTGTCTTTTTCCTCAGCCTCCATCCTCAATCTCTCAGCTTCCAACTCTCTCTGTTTTTCCTTCTCTGCACCTTCCATCCTCAACTTCTCTCTCAAGTACTCTATATAAGCGGGATTGCTTAAATATCCTTCTGGGGTCTCTTCTCTGACAGGTTGTTTTTGCTGGGCAGTTGCAAATCCTATAAGTGCTACCCTCAATTCATCTACCCCTTTACCCTCATGAGGTAAATTGAATGTTATGCACTTCTCCACCAGCTCCTCTCTTTTCATTTTTATGTATTCAGCCATGGTGTTTGAGTTCACTCACTCTTTGCCACACACTCTTTGCCAGTCACTCTCACAAGAAATCTTGTTTTGTTATTTCTGTTTGCCACACAACTATTAGGGATTGTCTAGTATTCGTATCTCACTGCTACAGCCAACACCTGTGACGTAGTCTCCTTTGTCACCACGTGTCTTTGGGACTCTCTTTGGTTCGTATCTGGATTCTCTGTTGTTCGTATCCCACCGCTACTGTCACCACATGTGGTGCGTCCTTCGCTGGCTCTCCCTGTCAGGTTCCTACCTGCTCGTGGTTACTGCCTGTCTCTAGGCACCACCAGAGACTCCACCAGTCCGGACCGCTCTCTCTTATGATTTCTCTCTCCGCTCTAGCACAGATCTCAACAGATCCCCCTGCTAGGCAACCACCAGTAACGTCCCAATACTAGTATTCCCAGAGACTCTGAATACTGGTATTGTTATTCTCTTCACCGCTGCCACCATTTGTTACAGTTCCTCTTCAGCCTTGCTCATTACCTTACCCTCCCTTCTGGTCTGTGAAACCCCAGCCAAGGATCAGGCCTTTGGTAAACCAAATTAAGTATTTATTACAGATAACAAAGCTAACAAGATTAACAAGATTTTTTCTTAAGGCACATAAGCATATGGTTTTACTCAATACTAATCCGAACTCCACCTCCCTCCTTCTTCACTCTCTCCTGGCAAACAACTCTCTCAAACCCCACCAAGCAATCCACTCTTTCTCTTCTTCCCCCCAGATTCCACAATTTACCACTTCACATTCACCCAGATTTACCTGTCATCCTTTCATTTATACTGTCAGCCATTTTAAACATTCAGCCAATCATCAAGCATTCTATTGCCCATTCACTCCCCCTCCTTTTTCACTACTTACCATGTATACTCTAAACAACCAGCACTTACCATATATACACTAATATATAGGAACATCACAGCATGTTCTTCAGAGCATCTTGTCTCTCTCATGAGTAGCCCTGCCTACATAATGACACACCCTACTCTTCCTTAGCTCTGGTAAGTTCCATCATGTGGAATGTGCCAGCCTGAAAATGGAATGTTGGCTCCATCACAGTGAATGAGCCTTCCAAGCTGTCATAATGAGGCATCCATGGCCACACCCTACATGAACAGGGCCACTCCTCACCTCACTCATCTATGCTGTGAGATTCCCCTGGATTGGGGTTGCAGACCTCCTGTTAGCTCAGTGGCGGGAATGGTTGTGTTGTGTTCTTTTCTTTCTTTGAGGTTCATCTTGCCTGTTTCCTCATGGACCAAAAGTGAGGGAAAGCTTTAGAGAAAGCAGTATATTCAATTTCTTGCATCTAACAAAAGAAAAGGTATTGCAGTAGCGCAATCTATTTTCTGTTGCCCTATTGTTAACTTTGCACTGTTTTGAGGCATAAATACAGGAATACCCTGCTATACGTACCTTCACTTTACAGACACTCGCGAGTACGGACATACTCCATACGCCACCATTCCCCTGTTTACGTACGCTCGCTTCGCAAGAACAGACACTTAACCTTTGGTTGTGGCCTGTTCTTTCGGTGTGTGGGGGGGTGGAAAGAGACGCGATTGCGCGACTGCGAATCAGCTGGGAGATGCAATTGCGATCAGCTGAGAGGCGTGGCGGCGCAGCAGCAGAGGCTTTAGCGTGGGGCTTTGAGGCTCCACGTGAAGGAGAGGTGGCACAGTGGTGGCGCAAGTGAAAAAAGGTAGTGCTTCAGTTTAAGTACATTTTCGGTTTACGTACTCACTTTGGACCCGTTGCGTATGTTAATGTGGGGTACCCCTGTATATGATGTGTTCAGTATTTTTGTTTCACAATGTAGGACTCAAGCCAGGAACTGTAAACTCTGGAAGAAGAGCATTACCTCGGAGATCAGACCAAACCCCATCTGATAGTAAATCCATTTTATGCCCGATAATGCATTGCAACAGAAAGTTTGACAATGCACATCTTCTCCTAGGCCACCTTAAGAGGTATGAATTCTTTAGCTTGATCAGAAACATGATGCTAAACTGCCTGAATATGAGGCATAACATCTTGTAAGTAATCATCGATATGTGCTGCATTGATCCGTATTGTGTAGAAATGTTACATAAATAGATGCCAGGAAATTTTAGGTTTGTAAGTACATTCAGAATTCATATACATTTTAGACAACTTGGCCAATTTTATATTCAGCTAAAGGTTGTTGTTTTCTAAACTTTTTGTTGTTGTAATGAGCAATCTCTAAGTGTTGTTGTAAAGTACATATTTAATACTTAAACTTGCATAACTATTTATTTAGGTTTGATCATTCTCCTTGCGATCCATCAATTACTCTACATGGACCTCCAGCTAATGCGTTTGCCTGCATAGTCTGTAACAGAAGATTTTCCACCTCTCAGCAGTATACTGACCATCTTACATCTAAGGCAAGAATTTAAGGATATGTATGTTTTGACAAAATAGCAAAATTTCTCCCCTCACTTGTTCATGGACCTTTGCAGGCATTTAATGTCCAGGCTTTGCTTTTGTTAACTGTTCAAATCCAAAAAGATGTGCTGCTTGTAGATCGATGTGGCTTGTAAGTGAAGCAGATATTAAGTTCATATATTTCTAGTTTTGCTTTTAAGTATTAAGAGCAATCTTTCCATAAGAGCTTATAGAAAATTATCTTCATAATGTTGAGAAATAAATGCAGGGCTGTGGAGTCGGAGTCGGGAGCAATTTTGGGTAGAGTTGGAGTCGGTAGAAATGTACTGACTCCGACTCCGACTCCTTCATAAATGGCAAATGTATATTAACTAGTAATAACAAATTTACTGTAGTAAAATGGTAGCACAAGGCATTTCATCACCACCATGTGAATCCAGAGCTTGGAAAAGTTACTTTTTTGAACTACAACTCCCACGAGCCCAATCCCTGGGGATGATGGGAGTTGTAGTTTTAAAAACTAACTTTTCCAAGCTCTGGATTCACGTGGTGGTGATGAAATGCCTTGTGCTACCATTTTACTACAGTAAATTTGTTATTACTAGTTAATATATATTTGCCATTTATGAAGGAGTTAAGAGTCGGACAGTAGAAAAATAGAGGAGTCGGAGTCGAAGGTCTGGCGTACCGACTCCACAGCCCTGAATAAATGTTCTGTTTCTATAAAATTGTTCCATAACTATTGTCTTTGTCCTCCCCCCATTTCTCCTCCAGGCAGGTGAAGATGATGGCCATGAAAAAAATTACCCCCCTCAGCATATTCAGTGCTTTGCGTGTCCATACTGCTTCCTCCTTTTTAGCATAAGAGATGAGTGTCTGCAGCATATGTCTGGAAAGAATCATTTCACCCAGGCTTTCAAACTGAGTGGTATGCCCTTTTTGAAATATTATTTCTGGCATGAATGGATACTACATGATACGATGCTTAGAGGAAAAATCTGCTTCAAATATGTTACAATTTACATAATTGGTGAATATGATAATGTTATGTTAAGGAAGTGTTCCTATTCTGGAGGTGTCAGTAGAATGTGAGGTTTTGCCCTAGTTTTTTCACCATTCCATGCTAAATATGCTCAATCTGCTTACCTTCATTCCCTACTTCTGCCGATTGTCAATCATGGAGATTCTTCCTAGACTTTGTAAGGTAAGTTGGATTCTGTTCTTCTGGTACATACAGGAATACCCCGCATTAACGTATGCATTAGGTCCAGAGTGAGTACGTAAACCGAAAATGTACTTAAAGTGAAGCACTACCTTTTTTCTCTTATCTTTCTCTTTCTCATATACTGCACTGCAATCGTCATATACAGGCATAACTGATGTAAATAACGCATTTATAACTAAAATAAACACAGTAGGCCTTATTTTAAGAAAACGTCTGTAGTTGGAAACTGATCGGGCGGCGGCGTCATACAGTTAAGTGTCCGTTCTTCTGAAGCGAGCGTACATAAACAGGAATGGTGCTACTGTAAATATGTCCGTACTCGCGAGTGTCCGTAAAGTGAAGGTCCATATAGCGGGGTATTCCTGTATTGAATAAGAACATTTGGCAAGTCAATTTCCTGTTTGCTCAAGCAAGATTGTGAAGAAGTAGCTATAATGTAGCTTATTTAGTTGTAGCTCCACAGCTCTGTTTGATTCAGCTACTTTAGCCAGTCTAATAACGCAAGAAAATATACATTGAGAAATTTCCCAGGGAAGTTTTTTTCCAGTTCTGTACAGTGTGGCTGAGGCTTCTGCTATTGTCCCCTTGAATATATGCAAGGTTCATAAAATATATAGGGTACTTCTTAAAATTAAGAATATTTCTGGGCACAGCCATATGATAGGTGCTTTGCCTAGCATCTGAGATACTTGTCTAAAATTTGGTGTCTTAGTTTTGTCCTTCCTGGTTTGGGGATTTCCCTCCTATTTTATTTTTCTCTCTGGGGCTTTGGGTACCTGTTACTCATTCCTTTCAATATATACTTCTCTGCCTTTTGAAATCTTGGGGTTGGTTACAAATTTTAAACAAATACAAAATAAAAAGCAGGAGTTAAAAGCAGCTAAAAAAATAACAGGCTCTGTATTCCTGTCCTGACCAGGATAAACCTACTTGGACCTAATACATTTCTCTTGCAACACTTCTGAAAGATAGATGCTCAGGCTCTTTTAAAAGATGCTCAGGCTCCAAATGTGACATTTCTCAGGAATGGAATGTTTGTCAGCTCATTCTTAACTGTCCAGACTTGATGCATATATGGTATTGATTCAAGTAAGAGAGTCACATCAACGTTTATAACCTCTGATTTTTGTGATTCAGTGTATCATGTAGTTCTTCTTAGAAGTAAGTTTTGTATGTGAACTGATTAGAAATGGACAGCTGCTTGCAATATACTCTTAAGTCCATGGGTTGGGAACCTGTGGCCATCCAGATGTTGCATTCCCAACTCTAATCAGCTGCAGCCAGCATGGTTAGGGATGATGGGAGTTGTAGTCCAACTTCATCAGGAGGGTTAGAGGCTTTCTATCCCTGCTCTGATTTGTGGTGTGATGCCGCTTAGATGCCACTAGGCCATAAAACTTAATGTGCCAGATTGCTGTGCAGCAGCGTTTGCTGATGCTGTACTTTATTATTGGGGGGGGGTGCCAACTTGTGGATGGCCCTGCTTTTGGGCACACTGGTTGGAGTAATTACGTTTGGTCTTTTCTAACTCAGTGACACAATGTTCCATGCATTCCATTGCAGATAAGAATGCGAACCCACTTCCTTTGCCTTTCCCAACCTATGCAAAGAATCTTCTCATCTCCTTGTGCAAAGAGGTTCCATTCCAAGTGAAGTGCACATCCTGCCATCAAGTGTTGCGTTCCCATGTGGAGCTAACTGCACACTTCAGGTCTGTCAGAGTCTTCCCACTTGTAGAATGGGACTATAATTCCTGTTTTTCCTTTAACTACGTGTTGGTCTATAAGCCCACTTTCAGTTCCGATATTTATGTATTCTTTGTCCTTGGGTTTTAAACATAGGACCAATAGGTTATCTAACGCTAGAAGTTACATAGGCAGCAACCATAGGGCTGAACCATCTTCACTGCTGGGAAAACAGCAGTGTTCCTTAGCTGTTGTGTGCACATACATTCTTCTATCTTTAAAGGCAGGGATGGGGAACCTTTTTCAACCCGAGGGCCACATTTGCTTCTGCACAATGTTCTGGAGGCCACATGCCGGTAGTAGTCAGATCCAGAGGCAAAAGTGGGCAGAGCAGTAGCTAGCTTCTACACATGCTTGCATCCTCTTTGCTATCCTCCAACCAAGAAGCATGATTAGAGTTCAACACATTCAAGCCAGGCAAAAACACTCATGGAAGGTATGAAGCAGAGTGTGTGTGGTGTGACCTGGAAAGAGAAAGTGTGGCTGAGGAGGAGGTTTAGCCTGGAGAGAATCCTGAGGGCCAGACAGAGAGGCCTGGAGGGCCTAAGGGTCCTTATTCCCAGGCTAAGAAGAAAGAATCATGTGATTCTATCAACTGTCAGTTGTGGTTTTAAAGAGTTCTGACTAATGTCATGAGCATTGACAATGGTATGGGGACAATCATCACCTGGCAACTTGTTTGCAGGCTAGTAAATTATCTGGGTCAAACTATTAATACAAAGCAAATGTCAAAAATAATGTTTAGGATGTGAATTTGTTTTTAGACTATACTGAATCTTTTTTTTTAGCTGTACAGCTGTGTAGGTGTTACTATATCCTTTCCCATTTTAGAACTTGTTGTCGTAATGCTGGTCCAGTAGCTCTGTCAAAGAAGCGTATCTCCCAAGTTGCTGAAGTATTTAAAGCCAAAGGTTTCTGTCATAGCTGTAGCAACCTATTTACCGGTGACACCCATATTCATCAGCATATTTCCAAAACCCTACACAAAGTTAAAGTTTTCACCACAATGGAAGAATCCATCTTGACAATTTGTCATATCAACGAAGGGAATAAAAGTGCCCCTCATCTACAGAAGAACAGAAGCTTTTTAAAATATTCTCCTCTGAAGAGACCATTGGACTCAATTGAATCTGTTGGTGATGAGAGAGAAACGGTTTCAAAACGAAAAAAGGATTTAGAAGGCAAAAACCAAGAGGTTAGCAGTGCTCATACTGCCAAAACCTGGGTGTGTCAGTGCCATTTGTCATTTCCTTCCGAAGAGCTGGTAGAACATCATATTTTTTCTGAAAACAGAATCTGCCACAAATGTGGTGTGTGTGGGAAGCTTGTGGAAAATGCAAGCATCATCCGTTTGCACATGAGCCGGTTCCATGGAGGAGCACACTTGACTAACTACTACTTCTGGTGTCAGGCCTGCAGTGTAGCTCTTCAGAAAGGGGAGGATGTTATGACCCATGTGACAGAATTTCATGGTGGACACAGCTATTATTACGAGGAGGAGACTGCTGAAGACATCCCTGCAGAGCCTTCTGGTACACTATGTGATAATTCATTTGAATCGAAAGATCTATCTCCTAGCCCTATGGAGCAGTCTCCACCTCTGAGCCCAATGGATGTGTCCGAGTCAACATCTCATGAGTGGCAGTGCCGCATGTGTGAGGAAATATTTGACTCGGAAGATAGCGTAAAGCAGCATTGCGTATCATTAGAGAGCCATCATTTTCACAGGTACAGCTGTGACTTGTGCAAAATGACATTTCGGAAAACTGAAACGTTACATCGACACTGTCAAGATAGGCATAACAACATTGTACAAATTAAATATTTCTGTGGTTTTTGTGGTGACCTTTTTTTTGATGTGGAGGAGGAGCTTTTGCTCCACTTCAAAGGATTTCATAGCACGGATTACATTTGTGTTTCTGAGGAAGCGGGAACATCGATAAAAAATACTGAAATAGTAGAAGAGAGCAGCCTTCTGAATTGTGGCTGTCGGGAAAAATATGTCTGCAAAGAAAACTGGAAGGCAGATTACAAGAGATGTCAAGAAGCCATGCTGGAAAAAGGCAATCTGTGGTTTCGCTGCACCTTGTGTTCTTCAACAGCACAAAGCTTTTCGGACATGATGGCTCATCTCATGAGCCACCCAGACAAAAAAGCTGACCAAGAATTGTATGTAGTGAGGTGTGGAGCGTGCAACAAAAACTTCAGCGATATTGTAGTTGCCCATCGGCACTTCCATGGCAAACATTGCTTCTCACAAAAGCCCAAACTTCCCCCAACTCAAGCAGAAAGTGAGGTCTTTCAGTTCTCTGCCAGTGGGTTGTGTGTGGACAAGAAGCCTGATAAACTGAAGCTTTCAGTAGATATGGCTACAGCAAGTTCTTCAGAAAAAAGGATTTTGAGGCTGGAAGAGATACACAAAGAACAGATTAAAAAACCACATTCTGAAGTGCTTGGTCAAGGTAGGTAGAAACCATGATCTACTTTTAATGCTCAAACCAAGTTAAGCTGAACATGTAATGTTTCATACCCTTGGCCTGAGAACTCTGTTTATGTAATTGTGCCCATAGTAATGCAAGAAACCGTTTTAGACTTGTACCCTTTCTAAGTTATGACGCACTTGGTACTATATGCCAGGATAGGCACTGATTAGAAAAGGTTAAAAGGAGATTTTAGGGATGGGATGGGGCTGGAGATGAGGACTATTGAGATAGGACTGCCACTTTTGCCACATGATTAGATACGTGAGGATACTGCTTTTTCCTTCTGTCTGGAGGAGACAGCAATATATTGACTGGGGCTGCAAAGTGAGAATTGTAAAGGGGGAAAACAGGAGGTTGGTGGTGGGATACGGCAGGAGAAGGGGTTGTGGTGGTTGGCTGTAGAAAGATTTGGTACCCAGCCCTTCATCTGAGGGGCTTTTGCCACACTTGTTAAAGTACGCACGGAAACTTTTTTGGCTCAAGGGTCAAAATCAAACCTTGTAACCAGAATGCCCCATGGTGAAATAGGAGTCCTGCTACACCAGCCACTCTGGCTTTCTGGGTTTGTTTGCTGTTGCTCTGGAGTTTTGGGGAGGGAAGGCTTATAGACCTTTCTGTGGTATCTGTTATGAGGTCTGGCTCTTGGGCTTCCTCTACCTGATCAGTGCCAAGGTGTCAGAGCTGGGATCAGTTTTCTCACTTACTTGTGAAATAATCTGTTATCTTTTATAATGAGTGTTTGTAATTGGGGCTCTAAATGAGCAGGGCAAGAGCAGAATAAAATGGATAAAGAAAAATGCCGCTCTTAATGCTGATAATAACCTTGGGAAATCTTAATGTTGAACATCACTCAAAATGATTGTGTAAAAACATTGCCACTCTTCTTATTTCTTTGCTTCTCTCAGAGTGCTGGGGGAGATCTGTGATTTCTTACAAGTGGTTGGAAGGGTTGGATCAGGGCAGCAGTGCTTGGAGGCAGGTGTTTTCCTCTTCTCACAGACCCAGACCATTTTCCTAGTTGAAATCCTTGCCTATGTTTCTGTTAGCCCCACTGGTGGGAAAGAGTGGCAGAATACAGATAACTGTTGCCCTCTTCTTTTGCATACTCATACGAATGGAACAAAATGAAATTTCAATCCAGAAAAACGAGTGGGAGAATGGTGCTGGTGCTTTTTGTTCCCTACAATAGGGCAAATAGTACCTTCTGGGGGTTTTGATGAGGAAAAAGGTATGGAGAAAGGGGTTAAATACTCTTCCTTATGGTTCCACTGCTCCAGTCTCCCTGTTCCTAACAGAGTCGATTTTAAGAATTAAAAATTGGTAGCAGTGGTGGGGGCAGATCCCATGTCATATCTGTTTGGGCCCCAGTTGTAGGCTATTCAACAGCTTGCACAAGTAAAGCTGGTTCTTTACTTGGCTAATTCCCATGGGGTGTTTTTACTGGTGTTGGGCATGAAAAAGCAGTCTCTTGCCACTTCTTGTGGCTGTCTTCTCTGTCTGTAAGAGAGAGCGAGAGCGCCACTGTTAGGTCACATGCATATGCAGCCTTTTTTGAGATAATTGTGTTATTGGTATGCTTAGTGGGGGGACTCACAGGTGTGTATTATTTGAGGAGGAGGAAGGGAAGGAGGAAAACAACACCAAAATGACACATACCTCAATAAAAAGGAACTTCTTAGGTGCTGGGAAATGTTTGATTACAAAATCATGCTAAGATGGATTAATTGTAAGTTTTTATTGTAGTATATTGTTTTTTTGAGATTTTGTAAGTAACTTAGATACTTCTTGTATGGCAAGCAACTAATAAATTGCAAAAATAAATTATAATGACATTATTGCTTAAATAATGTTTCCAGCACCTACGGGATTCACTACTTCTTTTTGTATGGATTCTTTCCCACTGTTTACAATTATGTTTGGACAAGTAACCATCTAAACCTAAATAGGCCTCTCATGAAAACAAATGAAACGGAAATATACTGCCTTCAAGTCGATTCTGATTTATGGCGACCCTATGAATAGGGTTTTCATGGTAAGCGGTATTCAGAGGGGTTTACTATTGCCTCCCTCTGAGGCTGAGAGGCAGTGACTGGCCCAAGGCCACCCAGTGAGCTTCATGGCTGTGTGGGGATTCAAACCCTGGTATCCCAGGTCGTACTCCAACACCTTAACCACTACACCACACTGGCTCTCACTCATGAAAACAAACACAACCTTATAATGCAAAATGTTCCTTGAAGTTGATATTTGCTGAAGGCAGAAGCTTCTCTATTGAATAAATATGCTTACTTATTATTTAAATTGCATTGAATTATTAAGAATGTGATGCGATTTATGTTTTGAAAGCTGTCTGAAATACTGGTTTTTATCACTGAGGAAACCAAATGCATTTTTATTATGCTTCCTGTTTCTTCTGCTCTCCCTCTTCTTATCCAGATGATGGAGATCTACCTGACCTTGATTATTTGTGCACCATGACTCATATTATTATGATGGATTTGGATAACTGGGGAAGCCTTTTCCATCAGTTGCCTGCTACCCTTAACCAAGGAACTTTTATCTGGGGTTTTCAAGGTAAGGAGAGGAATTAACAGTTCAGACATATAAGATGATAGATATGTAAAAACACACAAATTACTAGAAGATAGCTTCATTATTGCTCAGTTTTGCCCAGAGGATTTGTCTCAGAGCTACATAATTCAATTTTAGTAGATTTTATCATCCATGAATTGTAAGTACAGTAGGGCCCTACTCATATGGCGGGTTACATTCCAGACCCCTGCCGAAAAGCAAAACCCGCCGAAAAGTGGAACACTGTCAATAAAATGGTGCCTGGGATGCCCCTGTATTTTGATGACTGTAAATATGGTGTGGGTTTATTAAGTGATATATGGTAAGTGAGAGGGGGGAGTACATGGGTTAGAATGCTGGAGAATGCTGTATGATGATTGGCTGAGCGTTTGAGTGACTGAAGGTATAAATGAGAGGATGACAGTTGGTTCAGGGTTCTGTTTGGTGGGGGAGTTGTGGGCGGGTGGTTGTGGAGTGTGGATTGGAGTTGGTTGTGGGTTGGATTATATTTGGCTGGTATTTAGACAGAATATAGAAGACTGGAAACATAAAGAGTGACACTATATGAAACCATACGCTTGTTGAACATTCCTAAAATAATCTTCTTATTTCCTGGTGTTATCAAATAAATACTTTTATTGGTTTACCTAAAGCCTGATCCTTGGCTGGGGATTCACAGACCAGAAGGGAGGGCAGGGTATTTACCAAGGCAGAGAAACAGTATCAAATGGTGGCAGCGGTGAAGAGATAGTGTATCATCAAGTATCCAGGGCAACCCAGGGCTGTATGCTTTATAGACAAAGATGTGGATGGCAAGGGCACCCAGACACAAAGTAACAATAAGCCATAGGGAGACAAGGCGAAGTCTAGCAGTATTGTTTACAGAGAGTGGCTGGTGGTGCCGCCTAGCAGTGGGATCTTGTGAGATCTGTACTAGGGTGAGCTAAAGAAAAATAAAAACTACGTTTCTCCCTGGTGGTAGCCAGGGGTGGAACATTACATGTGTTGGCTGTAGAGGTGGGATACGAACAAAAGAGAGTCACTATAAAGTGGTGTGACTGTGAAGGAAATAACAAATAAAGATTACTTGTGAGTGTGGTAAAGTGTACGAGATTTAAGAAACATGGCTGAGTTCTTAAAGATGAAGAGAGAAGAGCTGGTGGACAAGTGTATAGCTTTACATTTACCTCATGAGGGTAAAGGGGTGGATGAATTGCGAGTAGCATTAATAACATATACGTCAATCCAAACCAAAGAACCTGTAAGAGAAGAGACCCCAGAAGGGTGCTTAAGTAATCCTGCCTATGTGGAGTATTTAAGAGAGAAGTTAAGATGGGAACGTGAGGAAAAAGATAAGGATAGAGAGATTGCAATGGTGAAAGTGAGAATGGAGGCTGAGGAGAAGGAAAAGCAACGTGTGTTGGAAACTGAGAGGTTGAGAATGGAGGCTGAGGAGAAGGAAAAGCAACGTGTGTTGGAAACAGAGATTGAGAATGGAGGCTGAGGAGAAAGAAAAGCAGCGAATGTTGGAGACTGAAAGGTTGAGAATGGATACTGAGATACAAGTGGAAAGGTTAAAATTAGAGAGAAGTTTCATTCTGATGAAACAAAAATAAAAGTAACTCCAAAAGACTTTGCTGTGTATGAGCCTGGTCAAGATCCACAAATTTACCTCACAACATTTGAAAAGGCAGCTCAGATGTGAGGGCTACCTGAAGATAAATTCATGCAGTATTTATCAAATTTAATTAAAGGGGAATTGGCTGAGGTGTATCAATATTTCCCCTCAGACAGGCCAGTGACATATGCTGAATTTAAAGAAGCAGTGTTCAAAAGATTTAGACTGGGGCCTGATTATTTTAGAAAACTTTTCAGAAACTGCCAGATACAGACAGGGAGGTCTTTTGTGGAGTTGGGAGCAAAACTGATGGGCATATTTGAAAAATGGCTGACAAGTGCTAAAGCTCAGTCTGTGGAAGAGGTGAAAAGCCTCATGATATTAGACCAATTATATCATCAATTGTCATCAGAAATTAGATTGGTGGTCAAAGATCGTTCCCCTAAGTCTGTGCAGGAGGCAGCAGAACTGGCCGATCATTTTACCTCAAACCGATCTGGTTGGATGTGGAAAACACCAAGAGAATTTAAATCAAAACCAAATAATGGCAGAAGAGATGTAGTACCACAGAGAGTAAACCCTCAAATAAAATCAGAACGGCACAGGGCACTTCAGTTTGGGTCTATGTGTCCTAAAAGGGAGGAGAAACTCTGCTACAAATGTGGTAAGCCAGGACATCTCCATTTCCAATGTGAAGCTACAAACCCTATCAGTAATCCTGTTCAAGGAAGAGCAGTGAAAAGCGAACTGAGGGAGGGGAAAATGAAGAAAATACAGTTCTGTCAAACAAGCTGGTCAAATGTTCAAGATTTTGACTCAAGCTTGAGAGAAGTAGTATGTGTGCAAGGAGCAAAATATTGACACTGGTGCTGCTCAAACCTTACTGAGGATGGATTTGATAAGAACTGGGGAGATTTTACCTCAGGAAAAGTTGGTAATTCAAGGTGTGAGAGGTGAGCCAGAAAGCATTCCCATGGCCCTAATAAAATTAAACTGGAGAGGAAAAGAAGAGACTTATAAAGTGGGTATCAATGCCCAGCAACAAGAACCTGTGATATTGGGCAGAGATGTGATGGGATCACAGGGAAAGATCTATGTCATGACAAGGCAAAGCTTGGCAGAGCTGCAGAAGCCATTTTATCTGATGCTGAGCAAAACAGGGTGGAACCTGTAACTGAGCCTGAGGTCACCATGGCAACCCCTGGTGTGCCTGGAGTGAATGAAACTTTGCTATGAATATTTTCTACTACAGAAACACAACAGTTCAGGGATGAGTTGGAGAAGGATAGAAGTTTGAATCCAATAAAGGAACAAGCCCTTACACAAAGAATCCCATTTACAGAGTCCCTGAGGGATCAAACTGTGGGAGAATGGTGTACTGTATAGACTGTGGTTACCTAAAGAGAGAGAGAACTGCTGTGAACCAGTTAAACAATTGATTGTGCCTAGCGAATTCAGACCCAGATTGCTAGACATGGCACATGGTATTCCTTGTTCAGGGCATCGTGGAATAAAAAAGACAAAGAAAAGGCTGACTGCTCATTCTTATTGGCCAAATATTTCCAAGGATGTCAAACAGTACTGTTCCTCTTGTATGATATGCCAAAAAATGGGGTAGAAACAAAAGCTCCATTGAAGCCCCTTCCTATTATAGGACAATTATTTTATAGAGTGGGAATAGATTTGGTGGGTCCTTTTTCTAAACCCACAAGGCATGGCAGGAAATATATATTAGTGGTGGTGGATTTTGCAACGTGGTACCCAGATGCTGAGGCCCTGAGGTCAGTGGAAGCCCCTGTAGTGGCAGAGGCATTGCTGAAAATCTTTATGAGGCTGGGTTTTCCACATGAGGTTTTGACTGATCAAGGCAATGTATTTATGGGAGAAGTGATGCAATATATGTGGAAGTGTTGTGGATTGAAGCATTTGAAAACCATCACATACCATCCAGCAACCAATGGGTTAACAGAAAGATTTGACAGAATGCTGAAAGGGAGTGGTCCTAATTTGCCAGTCTTGGTACAAAAAAGCAAGGCAGAGGAGGTGGATCACAAGGTCAAAGGGGGAATCCTAAGTGTTCTGAGCAAACATAAGGATTTCTTTAATGTTAGACCTGGTGGAACCAGTGTAACAAAACATATTATTGACACTGGAAATCATCCCCCAATTAGATCTACCCCTTATAGAGTGATTGGAAGAGTGTTGGATGAAATCAGAAAGGAAGTAAGAGATATGCTAGAGCTGGGTGTGATTCGGGAATCAATTAGTCCCTGGTCCTCTAGTACAGTACTGGTACCAAAGAAAAATGGGACAATCAGATTTTGTATTGATTATAGAGCTATAAATAAAATCACAGTTCCGGATGCGTACCCCATGCCTAGGGTAGACACCATCTTGGAACTGTTGGGGGCAGCAACAATCATCTCCACAATAGATCTATGCAAAGGGTTTTGGCAGATGGAGTTGGAAGAGCAATCCAGGGCTAAAACTGCTTTTAACACACCTGATGGGTTATATGAATTTACAACACTACCTATGGGGCTTAGTAACTCACCAAGTTCCTTTCAAAGATTAATTAACACTATTTTAAGAGGCATGTCAGATTTTGCTGTGGCATACATAGATGACATAGCTATATTCAGCAAGTCGGTGCCTGAACATGTTCAACATTTAACAGCGGTGTTGGAGGCACTTAAAAAGGCTGGTTTAACCATCAAAGTAAAAAAATGCCAGTTTGGGTTACACGAAGTAACTTACCTAGGGCATAAGGTAGGGAGTGGAAAGATAACCCTCTTATGGGATAAAGTAGAGGCTATCCAATCATGGCCTGTTCCCATAAACAAGAAACGAGTGAGAGCATTTCTAGGTATGGCTGGATTTTATAGAAAGTTTATAAAGGGGGTTGGAGAAATAGCAACCGCACTGCATGAGTTAACGCAGAAAAAATGTGCCGAGTGCGTGAGATGGAATGAAAGGTGTCAAAAAGCTTTTGACCAACTGAAGCAAGCATCGTGCCAGAGTCCTGTGTTGATAGCTCCGGACTTTGAGCAGCCTTTTATCGTGGCGATGGATGCGTCGGATTTGGCTCTTGGAGTTGTGCTGATGCAAGAGAGGGAAGGCATCAAGCATCCCATTGCATATCTGAGTCGAAAACTGTCAGCGAGAGAACGGAACTACTCATCAGTTCAGAAAGAGTGTTTGGCAGTTGTGTGGGGCCTGGGAAAGCTGCGTCCCTACATGTGGGGAAGGAAGTGCACGGTCATCATGGATCATCGACACTATGAAAAACAGCAACACCATGCTGCAAAGGTGGTCCTGGGCACTGCAGGAATATAAAGTAGACTTTGTTTTCATCAAGGGAAAGGACAACGTGCTGGCGGACGGACTTTCAAGGCAGATTGCTGATACTGCAATCAAGTGATCAAGATGTGAGACTAAAAGGACACTCTACCGCTGAGTGACAGACACATGTATATAATGCATCGTATTATTCCTGGGTACAAGAGTAATACTTTGCTTTTATTTAAAGGGGGGGAATGTGATGCCCCTGTATTTTGATGACTGTAAATAAGGTAAGTGCGGGTTTATTAAGTAATATGTGGTAAGTGACTGAGTGAGAGGGGGGAGTACATGGGTTAGTATGCTGGAGAATGCTGTATGATGATTGGCTGAGCGTTTGAGTGGCTGAAGGTATAAATGAGAGGATGACAGTTGGTTCAGGGTTCTGTTTGGTGGGGGATTTGTGGGCAGGTGGTTGTGGAGTGTGGATTGGAGTTGGTTGTGGGTTGGATTATATTTGGCTGGTATTTAGACAGAATATAGAAGACTGGAAACATAAAAAGGGACACTATATGAAACCATACGCTTGTTGAACAATCCTAAAGTAATTTCTTATTTCCTGGTGCTATCAAATAAATACTTTTATTGGTTTACCTAAAGCCTGATCCTTGGCTGGGGATTCACATACCAGAAGGGAGGGCAGGGTATTTACCAAGGCAGAGAAACAGTATCAAATGGTGGCAGCGGTGAAGAGATAGTGTATCATCAAGTATCCAGGGCAACCCAGGGCTGTATGCTTTATAGACAAAGATACAGGGGGGTTGTGGACGGCAAGGGCACCCAGACACAAAGTAACAATAAGCCATAGGGAGACAAGGTGAAGTCTCTAGCAGTATTGTTTACAGGGAGTGGCTGGTGGTGCTGTCTAGCAGTGGGATCTTGTGAGATCTGTACTAGGGTGAGCTAAAGAAAAACAAAAACTACGTTTCTCCCTGGTGGGAGCCTGACAGGTGGTGCCAGGGGTGGAACATTACAGTGCCCGATGCCCGAAAAACACCGTAAAAGCGGAATAAGCTCTGTATGAGTGGGGTCTTACTCTAATTGAAAGCTGCCGTATTAACGGAACGCCAAAAAGTAGAGCCCTACTGTAGGTAGGACTTGATTGCTTCCATAGATAGATTAGTCATGCATTGTTATTAGATCTTGGATGCTGTTGAGTGTATCTGCATTTAGTGAAAAAATTGTAAGTGATGTCTACCTAAACCAATTTAAATAAGGAACATCTGCATTCTGTGTTTTTAGGAGCTGCTCAGTTCTTTGTACAGTACTTTGGAAGCATGTTATGCCATACAGATGTACTTCCATTTAGCTTTTTTTGCGAAGCTGATGCATGAATATTTCACTACATATATCAACCATGTGCAACTTGCGTGTTTCTGAAAAGCAGATCATCTATTAGTATATTACAGGGTTTTTTAACAACAAGTAATCCTTTTTGCTGGCAGTGGCAAGTTTTTAACAGTAACTGGCTTCTGGTTCATTGCTTAGGTGGGCACAACAACTGGAAGCCGCCTGTGAACTGTAAAATTTTTAACTACCTTAACAAGATTGGGTGTTTTTTCCTCCATCCACGCTGTGGTACAAGGAGAGAAGCTGCTGACTTTGCAATCTGTGTGCATGTAAGTTTTCAGGTTTCTATACTAAAATGCACAGGAAATATTTTGGGTTATTAATATTTCACTTCTGTTATGGGTAATAAGTTGAAAAACTCATTGGTGTTTTTTTTCTCCTGTGTCTTTTCCTATTCTGACTTTAGTCTCTTTGATGTCATTGGTTGAGCACTTTGGCTTTAACTGGAGTAGAGATTAATCTGATCATAAGCTTCTTTAGAGGTCCCCATCTATATTATTTTCTGAATTTTTTTCTGACACACAGGTTGTGTCTTTTAAAAAGTTTCTTAAAGTTATAGCAACATATAAAGGTTGAAAACTAAAACTAGAAAGCATACACTTAGTGGCTACCCCTCAGAACTGCCTTTGGATAGCCAAAGTGATATCCCAAAGTAGTGATGAATTGGTCAGGTGCATAAGGGAGCAAAGCAGGAAATATAAAAGGAAGTACTTCATCACACAGTGCAAAATTAAAACTACATAATTCACTACACAAGATGTAATAATGGCCACTAACTTAGACAGCTTTCAAAGGGGATTAGAAAAATTCATGAATAAGGCTATAAATGGCTACTAGTCATGATAGCTGTATACTGTGTCTAGGATCAGAGGCAGAATGCCTTTGAATACTAGTTGCTAGGGAATGTGAGCAGAAGAGTGCTGTGTGACCCTAATGATCTGCTTGTGGGCTTCCTATAGGCATCCAATTGGCCATTGTGAGAAATGGGGAAGCTGGACTAGATAGATTTTTGGTCTGATCCAGCAGAGTTCTTCTTCTGTTCTAGATAGTGACCTCTCATAACATTATGAAGTGGATCTCATTTCCTCCTTTCATAATGTGTAAATGGCCCTGTGCATATCATGTCATGGAGGCACCATCATGTCATTTTGAGTGTATTCAAAGAATGTAAGCATTCCCAGCAAGAAGGATCCATGTGGTTATAGCAGCATAATAGTTAGTTAATACTGTGCGGGGAACTATGCATCTAGGATAAGATATTGAGATAAATGAGCAATGGGAAGACTCTTCTCTAGGTGAGATGGTAACTTGTACGTGTGTGGGAGGCAGGGCTTGGCCTGTTCATTTCTCCTAGCTCAGTCAGGCTGTCAGTGGCCGATATTCACTGAAAATCCTATCACAGTGCAAGAGACTGGGCTAGGTACCCTTCAAGTCATTTCTACCTACACATTTTCTGAAACCTCTTTCACTATGGAATTGTATGCCCGGTGTCTCTCTGTTAACTATACAATTCCAGTCTCACTTAATACATGTTTTATTCCATAGGTGGGCCGTCTGGATGAACATCTGCCAAAGCATATTCCTTTCACCATTCTTTCAGGGGACAAAAGCTTTCTAGAGCTTGAGGATCAGCTTAAGATGACTCAACGGGTAACCCGTATTCTAGATCCTCACAAGATTGATGCTGATATGATGTGTGCCTTATTAAACAGCATTTCAGATACAGCCAAAGGTATCTTTTTACATATTATTTATTTATATATCCACCAGGCATGGGTTGCCTGGTAAAAGAAACACAGGGCTACTTCCTTGGGGGGCAAGGGGATGCAACATTTTGATGCAATAAAAATATTTGTATTTACTGAACTTCAGGAATAATTACCCATCAAATACTGCACATCACAAAGAGTCCACTTTTGACACAATTTTGTGGAACTAGTTTGCTCTCTGTACCCCTGGGGCTTTACAATATGGGCCTACCACTAGGAAACGAAAGAAGCCTAGAGGTAAAATAAGAGCATAAATCCTGCAAATGAGCAATGTATTTGTACTCTTTCAGGAACAGCCTTTGGCAGGGGTGGGGATTGTTTTTGGTCCAGCAGGCCAGATCTTTTATCTACCACTACCACCACTGACCACCCACTGGTCAGTTATCTGATATCATAGTGATGTCCTGTGTTTGACACCAGTCAAAGTGCAGTATTTTGGGCAGTACTTCCCAGTTGCAGTTGTCAGGTACTTGGGAGTGCTATGCAAAGTTCCTTGCAAGCTTCATGCATGGCACTTAGGAAACCTGAACACAGTGCTTCCAAAGTGCCTGATAATCAGCTGGTTGTTAAGTGTTTGGGTAGTGCTGCATAAAGGACTTTGCAGCTGCTGTCAGTCAGCACTGCCTGCAAAGCCCGTTTCAACCAAGATCCACCGTTACATGCCCCACACCTGACATCATATATGGCAGGTGGTTGTGGCTTGGTTGAAATGGCCTGGTGGACCAAATTTGGCCTGTGGGACAGAGGTTCCCCATACTTGACCCTATGGTCTATCATCTGAACTAGCTCCAACTGTTCTAACTGGAAAAACAGAAAACCTCAGTTTGGAATACAACACTTTAGAAATTAGCTCATATGTTACTATAAAAAGCAGTTCATACCTGAGGTCAAGGTAAATTTAGGAGCTAGAGATACAAATCCAAGAATCCCCTCTCCCACTTATTCCTGCAATTAGTTCCTGATAAAACAAGTCAGTCTTGCCTCACATTAGATTTGAAGCAGAGGCACACCCTTGCTCAACAACAACACATTCTCCAGTACACATAATGATTAAATCAATTACTTTTAACCAATTTTATCAAATGATTCAGTGGAAATTCAAGGCAATTGAGGCCCTTTCTTAGGTTGTTATTGCCGTGTTGGAGTTGTTAGAACATAGCTCATTCCTACCCTGCAAAGGAAATGTCTGAAAGTATGGTTTAGTTCTGGTTCATTGAAAACAAGTAGTCTTGTTTAAATCATTTTTTGAATTCTGGTTCAGCTCCCTAGGAATCAGAGTATACCTAGCCCTCCCTATACAGTACCAGTAAGTATAGAATATCTGGAAATGAGATTCAGGAGGTTCAGAGGCGTATTTGGTACTTTGTAAAAATGCATAACTGTTGTTGAAAAGCTAGTACTTTGGTGTCAGCCGTGTTTGCCATATTCTTTGCAGTTGTTGTGGGGTCAACTGTGAAAGTCACATGCAGGTTACATCTGTTTTGTGGCATGTTCAGTTCTGTAAAATATATGAGCATGCAATTGACAGTGACCTCATGGGTTTCATAATCTTTCCTTCATGGAAATAAAGTTGAAGGACAGCTTTCAAAAGAGATCCCAGTAATGGAAATGCGTCCCCAAGTTCTTTACCATCCATCTTGTTAACCTGCCTCACAGTGGGTGTGAAGATAAACTATGAATTTTTGGTTATATGTTGCTGCCTATTTGAGGATATTGTGTTTTCAAATGAGGTGTAAGAAGATGCAACAGCCAGTTTTTACCAATCAATAAAGCTCTAAAGCTCGTTGTAAGAGCTAAAGTATTGCATAGTTTATACGATGTGTCTCTTTACAGAAAGTGAAGAGGGAGATACTCGGATGGCAATGCAACAGTTTTTGCAAGAAACAAAGAAACAAAAGGGTATGTTAATTTGCATGTAAGATATTCAAGAGACAAAGTGGTTATGGAAAGTTAGATTTGGTAATATTATCAAACATCAAATAGCCTAGAACACTTCTTCCACTCTTTCTGCATATTCCTGTAAATGCACTGTGGCAAAAAAATAATAATGGATATAGCAAGAGAAACAAGGAGCATCCACAAAATGGGCCATTGGTCACAAGGCAGCTGCTTCAAGCCTTCTGTTATTAATTTCTTTTACTTACAATTGGAGACTTGAATTGAGGTCTAGTCAGTACAGTGCCTTTAGATGAATGAGCAGGGTTGTTTGCAGATTCATGGTACAATCCAGGATCTTATGGAGGCAATGGTTGTGCCTTGTTTAAAGCTCTTAGCAGAGATACTGTTTTATACAGCCTATATAAACCATTTGAACCTGCTAGGAATCCTGCATACCCCCAGAGGCTAACATGTGGGAGCTGCCAACTGTATGAAAGAACACAAAAAGGTACTGACTTGCTTTAGGAAGGGGAGTAGTTCAGTAGTAAAGAACAAGCTGTGTACAGAAGGTCCCAGGTTCAGTCCCAGGCATCTCCAGGTAGGGATGGGAAAGACTTGTATCTGAAACCCTGGAGAGCCACTTGCCAGTCACTGTAGACTTTGGGTTGTATCCAACTAAGTCCAGCTCAGCAGACCCATTGCAATTTAATGATGAACCTAAGTTAGATTTCAGTGGGTCTACTTGTGAGTTGGATGAGCACTGAGTAACATCCATTACTGAGCTAGATGGACCCAGGGATCTCACCTTGCTGCAAGCACTGATTAGGAAGCAGTAACTATTTCTCACTTGAGTCTGTATTTAAATTATATATTTGTTTTGCAGTTTAAATTGTTTTATTTTTATACAGATGCAGAGGAAGATGCAACATTTCAGGAGGCCATCAGGCGAAGCCTAGAGGAAATGTGAAGATGGCTTGATACTATTGCACTAAAACATCTAAACTGCTCCCAAGTAATTGAAATTTGTTCATCATATTACAAAGATTAAAAAAAAGTACTGGTTAACATTTCAGAGTCTCAATGCACTTAAAGAGCTGAGCTCTATCGACAGACCACAATCTAGCACACCTAGGCATCGTATGTTGCAGTGGAACTTGAGCACACTTAACTACACACTGGATTTCAGTCATCCCCCTTCATTGCTGGAGTAGTATATAGCATACGGAAGCTCAAAAACATAAGAAGCTCAAAAACATGACAGTTCCACTGAGCCACAGGATGGTTTAAGCTTTAGTTTCTTCTACTGTCTGGTCTTGTAAACTAAGCTTGCCTTTATGGTTTTTTTTTTCTCTTTCCTTTTTTCATTTTTTGATTTTAATGTTGCTGTCTTGCTGTACATGTATTTCTATCACAAGGATTGCAATAGATACAAGTATTGAATCCTCATTTTCTTGGACCACCGTATCTTAAGGAAAAGCTTAAGTAATAATCCTGCCATTTACAGTGTACAGGCAAACTTGTGAGTGGCTTTCACTGTGACTTGTGAACTGAAACTGAAAGTCTCAGACCTAGTTATTTTCTGTCACTTGTATTTTTGCTCGCATGTACTTTTTAAACTTTGAGAATGAATGCAGTACTAAACTGATTGGCCTGGGTGTATATATTGTTTCCTGTCTTATTAATACTGCAGCAAAGTATTTTTCTCCCTCTTGTCATGATCTTGAACGTTAGTTCAAAAAGGCAAAGCCTTTCTACGTTCCTAGATGATTGTGGCTATTTCTTGGAACATAATTCCATATTTGAGCATAATTAAAATATTGACTATTTGTGTATTATGTCCTCATTTCAGCCAAATGCTTCTTGAATGTTTTCACCCATCATTTCCTCAGCCATATTCGTATAAATTCCACTTGACTCACTAGGTAGGTTCTGTATACATTAAAGAGTTGAATGCAAAAGGTGCTAATTTTAAATGACCATTTTTAGTGGAAGCCTTCTGAAGTGCTTTGGAGTGACCATCTAACTTTGTATTACAGCTGCTGAGTCTTTCTGTTGTTGGCATCAAACTGCATATAAACATCAATTCATAAATAAAATGTTAAGGACCTTTAGCAAGCTAATGTAACTGGGTTGGATTGCTTGGGGAAGGAGAGTATTCCATGTAGAGGCACACATTGTTTTCATTAGTTTCCGGGCTTTCACATAATAAAACGCCTGTTTAGCTTAAAAAGTCTGTAACCTGGTGGCATACTCTAGTGGGAAACCAGGACATTTCTTGAGGGAGATACTAGGAACTTCTTGTAGCAGTGGCCTTCCTACCTTTCTCTTTTAAGGTTGAAGGGGATGTAATAAGCTTTCTTCAGGTGCAGGGCTCATAAGGATGACTTTTCAAGTCTACTGATGCTGGAAGACTAGCATACATTATTCCTGCCAAACAGCTTTCCCTATTCCCCTTTTACATTCCTCTGTAACTATAGTTTCTCTCACAAAGGCTCCATAAGCAGTGGGCTGTGCTGCCGCCAAGCCAACTGCTAGGCTGTCAGGTTCTGTCCTATCAACTTTAGTCCACTTTTGCAGCTCTGTTTAAGAAATGGATTGTAATACAGCTTTCTTCATAAATCACATCAAATTTTTACTCCTAATCTATTAATAATGTTGGCAAAGTAATAGCACGTTTCTTAGATTCCTCAGGGATCAGAGCAGAAAAAGCTCTTGGATACCACACATGACTTCCATGATGATCCTTTGTGTGGTGGAGGGAAAAAAAGCTGGGGAGGAGTATTCCATTAACTAAACCAGATGTGGGGAACCTCAGGCCCTTCCAGATGTTGGTGCACTGAAATTCCCTATGAGCCCTAGCCAGCATGACCCAATGATCAGGGATGATAGGAATTTTAAACCAGCAACATTTGGAGGACCACAGGTTCCCTATCCTTGAACTAAGAGCTGTGCAGGTAAATGTCTACATGCTTGCAATCTCTGTTCTTCAGGAAAAACTCACTAGCACAACATTTAAACATTCAGAAGCATTTACTCTAAAAAAAAAAAAACACCCTGCATTGAAAAGACTGCAGCATGGGTGAGGAGCCTGTAGCCCTCCAGATGTTGGACATTTCAGCCCCAGCCCCCATGGCCAGTGGTCATGGATGATGGGAATTGTAGTCCAACAGTGTCTGATGGGCCCAGTTTTTCCATTCAAAAGTACAGTATGAGACTAATTATTGGGTTGATGTGCTCAGACAAGTAATTGCTCTTGATGTTAGACTTAAAATACCAGTGGTTGACTAATGCCAGTAGTAATTAAGTTCTAAATGTGTACGTTCTTTTCAAAGACATTATTCACTTCCCAATGCCATGTTCCCGGCTACTTAAAATTTCCTCCTGCATGACAATGATCATTACTACGCTGAGTGTGAACATTTTCCCAGGAGTAAGCTCCATTTTGCATAACGGGTTGTCTTCATAGGTTGGAGGAGCCTTGTGTGCTCTGCTGCCAAGTGCAACACCCTCCTTGGTGTTGGAAATCCAAGTTCCAGCCGACGACTGGATGGTCTCCAATATTGTACAATCAGTGTTCTGCTCACACAGTGAGACTTCCCCGTCCTCTCTTCTCCCCGTGCATCTACAAAATATGCTCAAGAGGGTCCCCTAAGCAGAAGTATTTTGCTCAAACAACAGCAGTGCTGGATACAAACCACTGTCCAGGTTCTGCTTGAAGACCTCCAATAAGAACCTATCACCATCAAAATAAATTGGTTCCATATATCTACATCTGCATAGATCTGCATAGTTGAGAAATATGTTTATCATAAAAATGGTGATATAAGGGAGATGCTGAAACTGACTGTGGCTTCCATTTAAGAATGAGATGGTGCTGGCAAGCTCCTGTCAAGGAGACCTGCTAGGTTGTGCTTGACTTTTAAAATAATAATGTGATGGTCATAAAGAAAAGGGGCAATATCTAGCAAAGTAGTTCCATTAGTGCAAGAATTTCCATTTGTGCAACAGAACTTCCCCTTCCTCTATTTGTGTGCCCTTTGCACCTTCTCCAAATCTGCTCTGAAGAAGCCCACAACAGACTTGAGGGGTGTGCAGGAAGGGGAAGTTCCATTGCACAGCCGGAAGTCCTTGTTCTACCCTTAACCTTTTTTGTTCTTACCTTTTTTGTGCCATGGACCCCTTTGGCAATCTGGTGAAGCCTGTGGACCCCTTCTCAGAATTTTTTTTTTTTATCATTAATTTTTATTTCAAATTTTCAAAGACAAGAAACAAAACAAAACAAAAACAATTAAACAATAAAATAAAATGTTGACTTCCGATTTGTCGCAGATCAGTTATAGGTCTACAATATATAACAATCCTATCTCTAAAATTATATTATAAAATCACTTTCCTCCAGTAGTTATCTTAATTAATCATCAAATCTCATAAACATTATTTTATTCTTTCCACAAAAAGTCCAAGAGAGGTTTCAATTCCTTGAGAGATATATCTTTCAATTTTTCTCCAAATAAACATATTGCTTAATCCATCTAATTCAAATCTGTTAGGCCCAATAATTTCAATAGCCATTCTTCCATTATCTATATTAATTCCATATTCAATAATCCTGTTAAGTCCAGTAATTTCAGTAGCCATTCTTCCGTTATCAGTATCCCATAATAATCTTGTTGTCATAGCCATAGTCCAAGCAAACATATCAATTAATCCATCTCGTCAAATCTGCCAAGTCCAATAATTTCCACAACCATTCTTCCATTATCAATATTAATTCCATCTTCAATAGTCCTGTTAAATCCAGTGGTTTCAGTATCCATTCATCCATTATCAGTATCCCATGATGATCTTGCTGTCATAGCCATAGTCATATAACAAGAGTCTGATGGGAATTTCCCCCATCACAAATATGTCCTTGCCATCAATTCAGAATAATATTTTTAAATGCATTAAATAAAATACATAGGATTACAAAGGAAACCAATTTTATTGAAATTTATCAAAATATTAAAAAAACAAATTTGTGATATAGTAATATATGTGCTTCTTTATTAATGCATTAGACAATACATTTAAAATATAGGCAAGTTAAAGTTAAATTTTATTTTTTAAAGACATCGGTGTGAAGGCTGTTGCTTAGCTTGAATAAGAACATTAAACTTTGGGGTAGTCTTTGACAAGGCAACACTCATGTCATGTTGGACATCCAATCGATTTTGATTTTTTCTTTTGATGTTACAAGTGTTGAAAATCCCAATTCGCAAAAATATATTGTTGCAAATGGAATTAAAATTTTCATAGTTCGCTTTACAAGGCAAGGATAGGCTTCTCTCAAGGAACACCAGAATTCTCCCAAGACGTTTTGAGTTAACCTCCAATTGTAGTAAGTTTTTTGTCCTAAGATCAATGAGTTCATATTTGGCTAGGTCAACATCTTTGATACAGTTTATATAAAAAAGAAAAGGATTATGGATCCATGGTTCAATTTTAATGCCATCAAGATAGAAATAACTTTTGAAAGAGTTTTCAGGTGTTCATAGATTTCTCTTTTCAAATAAAATGACAGAGAATGTTGTATCAACTCCAGCTTGGTAAAGCACTTCCTCCAGCATTTCAAAGTTTGCAAGGGATGTCAGCCTCTACTCTCTTCCTCCATAGTGGCAGCTTAGCCAAGAAAGCCTGTAATTTTTCAGTCGCATCCATAATGGTGACTTCAGGACCTTGAATTGAAAGATTTATCTCATACATATGGTAAAAAATACCTGCCAGGTAAGCCAACCCATGGATAAAATCCTTTCTTTCAAAGTGTTCCAAGAGTGTGTGTGTGTGGGGGGGGGTTCTTTCAGAAAAAGTGAAACTTCTGCCCTTAGTTCGAACAAGCGCTTTAAGACTTGTCCTCTTAAAAGCCAGCGAACTTGTGTGGTAGAGAAGCACTTCATATTCTGCTCCCATTTCTTGACAAAATCCTTTAAAAATGTGATGATTCAGAGACCTACTTCTGATAAAGTCAATGACTTTTATGGCTGTTGACAAAACCTCTTTCAGTGTTGTTGGAAGAGTCTTTGTTGCTAGTGCATGTATGTGTAAAAAGCAATGAGTGATGATGATGTGAGGAGCTTCCTTTTTCACTAAAATAGCAAAACCAGATGTATTACCAAGCATCGCAGGAGCTCCAGCTGTGCAAAGCGTATGAAGCTTTTCTTTCCAGTCAAAGTTTTGTTTGGCAAAAAAACATTTTACCATTTCCAAAACGTCAACGGCCTTTGTAGTTTCCAAAAGGGACTCACAAAATAAGAATTCTTCTTTGATGGCGTCAGCATGCACATAGCGAACAAAAACAAAGAGCTGGCTACACTGAGGGATGTCTGTAGTTTCATCCAGTTGCATACTGAAGGGGAATGGCAAGGCTGCCAATTCCTCAATGACCTGCTTCAAAATGTTAAAAGAAATATCAACTATTCTAGAACGTATCACATCATTTGACAAGGGAACCGCTTCCAGTTTTGTCCTCTGTTTCAGTCCACAAACCAGCTCGACCATTTCCAGCGCACATGGCTTTACTAAAGCCTCCAATAGTGTGGGGCTTCTTTTGTTTGGCAATCCGGTAAGCAACTTTATAGGATGCTTCAAGAAAAGGTTTTTGTGAAATTGCAAGTCCAAGTTTTGGAAGTGTCCCAGCTTTTTCAAATTGAGCTTTCTTTGCACAAAAAACCCCCCACATCTTTAGATGCGTTTTCAGGATGAACAGACGTGAGGTGCTCTTTCAGTTTTGCTGGCTTCATGCTTCTGTTCGCAAGAATTTGTCCGCACAAAAAACACTCTGGCTTTTGTGTCCTGTCACGTTCATTAATGCAAGTGAAACCATATAATACATAGTCTTCATCTTACTTACTTTTCTTTGACATTTCAACTTAAATTGGGTCTGTAAAAAAATATAAAATAAAGCTAAAATAAAATATTTGATTCAATTGACATTTTTTGAAACTATTTTTGTATGGTTTTTAAGTAATTTGATAAATCTGCATAGAAATAAGCAATTTGTTAAGTAAAGTGTAAGATATTCAAGAAATTTGTATAACAAGTAAGTAAAATAAGGCAAGTTTTACAATTTATCCAAAGTTTTAACACTTAATGGCTTTTAACCCTCGAATAGACATGCAGGTTATAGCAGTAGCTCAGGAGTCATGTCCTTCCTGAAATTTGGATATTGTTGCGTGGCTTTCTGTGCCTTCCTAGAAATAATGGTTCCCATTTCTGATACCGTTCGCAGTTTTCTCGCAAAGCTATTTTAAAAATGTGCAGTATTTTCACAGAATAATAATACATGAACACCACTTGTACAACATACTGCATGTGCTGCCTTTACTTGATAACACAGTGTACAAAAAGGGAGTACAAAGAGAAAAACAAAAGAAGTTCTGCTACTCACAGAACTTGCAACACTGCATGACCCATATCACTGCACAATCTCTTAGCAATAAGAAGTTACTTTAAATAACACACTTCAACAGTTATCTCAACCATCAGACATGCTTGAACTTGCCTGGTCTACACTCATAGCCCATGTGCCTATCCGTGTTACAAAAGGCCTTGCCACCTTACAGAAAGTTAAGAATTCTCATTTGAACTGTCCAGTTTTGCAAAACTTTTCACTAACAATGAAAACGACTCGCCTCCTTCCACATATTGATCAACAAACAATTGTTGATAGGAAATACTAGAAAGCAACGTAGATGCCTGGGTCACCAGTGTGAGAACACGCGACTTCACTGTTTGGTGAACAACTACTAGGCTCAGAGTTGCCCGATAGTTGGCCAGCTACGTCACATGAGCGTCTGCAGACAGAAAGACTGCTATCACTTGTGATCTAGCGGCGGGTCTAATAACTACCATAATTTCAAAGTAGTGATGAGTGTATATTATGAGATATTTGCAACAACTGTAATGTGATATGAAAATATCTGTGATTTCTATTGGTGACAAAGTGACAGGTACTGCTAATACTACTGTGGTTTATTGCCCACATTCATAATTGAAGGAAATGCTAAATTTCAGTTAGAGGTTAGTGAAAATAAATATGTAATTTTTTTCCCATCCAAGTTCATGGACCCCCTGAAATTTAAGGGCTCCGTGGACCCCAGGTTAAGAACCTATTGGAACTAGAGTCTACCGGAACTACTTTTGTTGTATGCCACCCACAGTCTCAAATTCTCCTTTTTTATTTGTGCCAATGTCTGTCCATAAATCGTGATGATCTCCAGTGGGATCAAGTATCTGCTGCTCAGTAGTTTGTTTTCTATATCTTTCACACAGACCAGCGCTGCCATTCATTTATAGACTTTTGAGACTCACTCAAAGTAGACCCATTTAAATTAACCTACACAAGTCACGACTATTTATTTTATTATTATTATTTCATTTATATATCACCTTTCTTCTAAGGAACTCAAAGTGGTGTGTGTGATTCTACCCTCTCCATTTTATCCTCACAACAGTCCTACAATGCAGGTTAGGCTGTGAGAGAGTACCTGTCCCAAAGTCACCCAGTGAGCTTCATGGCTGAGTGGGGATTTGAATTCTGGTCTCCCAGATCATAGTCTAACATTCTAACCGTTACACCACATTGGCTCTGAGAAGGACCAGCACTGAATACCACTCATAGCACCCATAAACCTCCTAGGGCTCATTTTATTTTACTTGGAGTAATCAAAATAAAAAGCATGAACCATAATTCTTATAAACCAGGGTTTCCTGTAAATAAAAATCAATGACATGGCTACTTTCTACCATAGCATATATCACTGGCATGGTATTCTATTGTTTGCAGCCTATCTGAAGGCGTTGTCATGTGTTATTAGGAATGTCTAGTGTTGTGTTTTCCCCATTTCCCATGTTTTCTAAAATGGTTCTTGTTTCCCATAGTTTTCTCCTTCCCAAATCCTACCTGTAGCATGCTGTCTTCCTGTTGCTTCCCCTCCCCTCTCCATTAGTACATTGGCACCATTCTGATTGTAACAATATCCACGTGGCCTTTATTTTAGTCGTGTGGCTGTAGTTACATGGGAATACTCCCTGAAGGAGAGGATGTCTTTAAATCCTGACGAATTGCCCCATGAAGAATCCCTGTAAGAAGGTTCTATTAGTTTTGGACTAAAAAGCCACTAGCCACATGAAGATAATAATCCCAGAGTTCTTTGACGTGGTGAATAAAGGTGCAACATAGAAAATCAGCATATTTGAGTCAAAGCTTGGTTAAAAAATATATTCCTGACATGTTCATTTTCCACCTTTAAAAAAGTTTTATTTGCAGGGGAGCAACCAAACATAAAATTATCCACCTTTAGCCTAAAATGGTATAGTTGAAGAAAAGGGTGATCAATTTTTTTTAAGTTAATGCTTCCTGAAGCCCTAACATCTGGCCACGTATTGGGGTTAAACTACTTGTTCCATGGGGAAATGTGAATGGAATTTCCCATTAAAAAAAAGTTGGGGTCATTTTGATTGGATTAGATCTACCCTTTTGCCCCATGTAGATTTCCTGATCCTTGGATGAGCTTTTATTCTATCCTCTGTGGGAAGAGGAAATGTTTCTTCTCAGGGGCACCTGCCATTTATTGTTCATGCATTAAAACAATGTTTTAAATACCTGCTGCTTGATTAATTGAGGGTGTCTTTTTAATTTATTTAAAATGCATTTTAAGCTATTTTTATTAAAATAGTTAAAGGGATAAGTACAAATATATCATTGATAAGATCTAGAGAGGAAAATTGTTAGTTATAAAAATTGAAGTCAATCATGACAACCCAGGACTGCATCTATTCTTCAGTTAATACTAGGATAAAATAATATTAGTTATCAAGTTCAAGGTTCTGGTTTTGGTGTACAAAGTCCTATACAGCTTGGGAACAGGATACCTGAAAGATCATCATACCCCTTATATACCCAGTAGATCATTTTGCTCTGCAGATGAGGGCCTCCTGCAGATAACATCAGGAGATCCATTCCGCACAACATAGGAAATTGACCTTTAGTGTTGTGGCACTTACCCTTTGGAATTCCCTCCCCTTAAACGTTAGGCAGGCACCATCTCTGTTTTCTTTTCTGAGCCTACTGAAGACCTTCCTCTTTCAACAAGCCTTTTAATTAGAGACCTTATCCCAGTCTGCGTCTGTGTTGGAATTGCTTTTTAAGATGTTTTTAAAGGGTTTTTTAAAAAGATGTTTTAAAATATGTTTTGTTTGTATTTAAAGATGTTTTAATATATTTTAAAGTCTGTTTTAAGATGTTTTAAAGTGTTTTTAGTGTTTGTCACCCTGGGCTGCTTCTGGGAGGAAGGGCGGGATATAAATTTAATAAATAAATAAATGTGAGCAAGAATGTTTCAATCTTTTCTTGCTCTGTCTTGAAACCATAAGAGATTAACAAGTTTATGAGGTAAGGTGATAAATAAAAGCCATGTTTTTAGAAGTAGATACATCATGATGTCTTTTCCCAAATGAGATAAAGAAATGAGACCAACATTTACAATCTCTTCTAAGGTTCAAATACTTAGTGGTAAAATTTACAATGTCCTTTGGTAGACTCTCACTAAGCCACTCAGATACAGTGGAATTTAATTTTGTTCTGTCCCCCCCCCCCAATTTGCATTTGCCTGGGGCGGATGTTCTTTTACAAGATCAGATAAGCAACAAAGTTTGCCACCAGCTGTGCTAATTAATGTGGCTTTATTCATCTACTTCAGCATTACAAATAAGATCCTTCATTGCACATAATTTACTAGTCTCAACTACAAGGGAGGCTCCCCTTTCCTATATTTCAGGGAATGGGGACTCCTTTGAGTTAGTTCAGCTTCCCTCCCTAGGCCTGCACAGAGTCTGTACCACTGATGGGTGATTGTTGATGTCCGCTGGCTCTCTGTGTGCCTGTGTGCTTTCTTTATAGACAGAGAAATGACAGTCATAGGCCATTTCTATTATTGTAAAGGGCCAATAGGTAGCACTATCACCTCAAATAATACTCTCTTGTTTTTTACTATCCTGTTCCCATGGCTTCATTGCCTTAATCATAACATACTGATAAAGCACCAGGTGTTTACCATTTGTGAAGTTCAAAGGCAACTCATGTTTCTTAAATGAGTAACCTCTTGCTGAGGCAGTGCACTGAGCCTGCATCTCACAGTCTGTTCTAGTCTGCCTTTCATTCTTAAACAGAATACAGCTCTAAACTGCTACTTTGTACCATAGCATATAAAAGCATACAAGCATATCAAGAAGCAGTTTCAGACAGCAAAATAATCTATACAGGAGAGGGTTAAAAGAGCAATTGCAGGATTCTACATATTAACAGACAAGGCAATGTCCTTGTTCAATAAAGCTTTGTACCCTGAAACTATAGTGAGAATATTCTGAATAAACCAGGAAATTATTCTTCAGGCCTTGAAATAGTGAACATCACATCATCAGCAATTATTTATATCCCACCTTTCAGGATACAAATCCTTCCAAGACAGTTTATAAGTAACATTAAAACTACATTTTTTTTAAAAAACACCACACTATCAGCATCTTCAGAAATCACCAGTATCCTCCCTACAGGGCACTTGGTGGTAGAATGGCCCTTGGGCTGGTGAAGAGATAGCTGGAGCAGGCTCTGAAGTGGTCTTTGCCTTCAGCCCCCTCTCTCTTGGAATCCTTGCCACAAGGAAATTGTTGGTAGATGGCCTTGTGGGAGTGGGGAGATGGAGGTATGGGAGGTTAAGCCATGGAGAACTGGATCTTTTAAAGTTGCATAATGAAATCTCTTGTTGACTGAATACTGTCTCGACACACAAGTTTTTGTCCTTCCAAATATGGTTGTTTATAAAACTATGAGGTCATAGCATGCTTTCTTTCATAAAAGGAAAGTCTTCTGTCTTCTTCGAATACCTACTTATAAAGAGACTACCTAATGGCAGCTGGAGCTTTGATCTTTCAAAGACTGCAGTGAAGCTGGATATTCTTCATACTTGTATTGTTGCAGTATGACAATGAGACACTTTCTGTAACTCAAATGCTGATTATTGTTTGTTTAGTTTGTGTGACAATTGGAAAAGGTCAATTTAAATTATTTAAATATAAAAGACTTCTAACTGCTAGGACATTTATAGAAGATCTACAGGGCTGTTTTATATGTACGTTAATTTTTTTCTAAAACGGATTTTAAAACAAGGCAGAAACCATGGGTGATTGATTTTGCTAGAATAGCCAAAACAATGTATGCATTGTATTTTATTTTGAGTGGTACATAACAAAGCATTCGTTCCATCAAGTTAATATATACAAGACAAGAGCAAGATACATAAATTTCTCTGATGTTTTGATTTCTGCCTTCTTCAAGTGCTCTGATGTAAGTCCAACGATACTGCTATGTATGTCTAATATTACATCTTTAGATAAAGATGCTGTATTTTGTTCTATGAAAGGATCCTGTCCTTTAGTTGCTGTAGACAAATATGGCTGGCTGTCACAAAAGGCAACCTATCTCTATATTGACGTCACAGTTAACAGTTAAACAGTTGTACATCTCACATTACCCCTATTCGGCTGTGTTACTGGTGTGTAAATTGCCAGAGCGGTTTAACAGTCAGTCCCTCTTCCCAGAGAACTCTGGGAATTGTAACTCTGTGAGAAGACAAGGGGTCTCCTGACAACCCTCAGCACCCTTCACAAATTACATTTCCCAGTATTCTTTGGGGGAAGCCATGGCTCTTTAAAGTGGAATAAATGTAATAGTGTGAATGTAGCCCTAGTGGTTTATTGTTAAGATTTGTGTGCTGTATTACAGTAATATATAAAGCTTTTTTAAAAATGAGGTGCTGGTATTCATATCTTGATAAAGGTTTTGTGGGTGTCAGCACAAAATGACTGCTATGGGCAGCAAAAAAAGACATGATGGTACTCCATGAGGGTGAGTAATGACACACAAAAAAGCATTGATTATAAATATTAGCTTGCAATTGTGAAGAATAGATAAAAGGACGATCATTCTTTTTTCTCCAGTGTAGAAAAATACACCACAGAGTAATTTACCAAATGTCATAGCAACTGCTTGTTGTTACTAGTTAGCCTGTGTGGGAACTCTGAGTGGGGCCCTTGACAAAGACCTGAAAAGGCTGGCTCATGTGGGAGCAGGTGGTCATTGCTAAAGCTACTCCCAAGTGATTTAGGGTTATAAACATGAAAAGTGGGTTGCATGGATTATGAATGGTAAATCCATACAGCAATCATGTAAGGAAGGTCAGCATTATTCTCCCTGTATCATAGATGAAGTATGGTGCCAAAGGCCTGAGAATTGCTCGCAGAAGAGTCCTGTATGAGTTTGTGGCACAGCTGAGATTCAGGCTAGTTCATAGCTCAGTCTCTTAAGCTGTGCTATATTTATTTGTTTGTTTAATTAATTTATATCCCACCCTTCCTCCCAGAAGGAGCCCAGGGCAGCAAACAAAACATCAAAAACACTCTAAAATATCTTTAAAATATATAAATATATAAATCATAATAGCATCCAACTACTGCAGACCATCATTCATTTAAAAAACCACTTTATTATACAAAATGACAAGTGTGCCAAATGTTTCAGGTACTTGTGCTGACAGTTTAGTCACTCCATGACTTGCAATTAAAGTACACTTCTGAAAAGCCAGTAGGACAGATCAAATCTGTTCCACTTCCTTTTGATCTGAGGCAGCTGAACATGCTTTATCCATTTGTTAACAGCACAGGCAGTTTGACTTCATTGTTCCTTGAACTCCAACAACTGCTGGAGCCTTTTTTTGTGTTCTGCAGATACTTGCACAACATTTAAATGTTCCGTAAAAGTAGTGGTGATGTGACAGATTGCAGTTTTCAGTGATGCTCTCTAAGCAAATCGAAGGGTTTTATAGGAAGCATCTGCCAGATTCCCTGAAATACTGCAGGGTTTGCTGGAAACATGAGGAAGCTTGAAGTGCTTGTCTACAGGGCTGGCACCAAAGGGTGGCCAGGTCAGGCCCTGGCTGAGGCCCCCTGTGGCCCAGAAGGTCCACTGGATGGCCCCTCATTAGGGTGGGAGAGTAGCACTCCCCTTTCCATAATCCATGGCAGGGTCCCTGCCACAGATTGCAGGGACGGAGCTTCCAGGCCAGCCGGCCATTCATTCACTCCACCTACCTCTCTCCTGTCTTTGCTGCTGCACGCTCAGGGCTGCCATCAACCAAGATGGTGGTAGAGGCTTCTTTAAGGGGCTGATGCCCCTACTGCCATTTTGGATGATGGCAGGCATGTGCACGCACATAGTTTACCACGCATGAGTACTATATCAACCAAGATGGCAGTGAGGGCATGGTTAATGGCAGTCCTGTGCGTGCATCAGCAAAGACAGGAGAGAGATAGGTGGAACTGGCAGGAGCCGCGTGCCTGGGGCAGGCTGGTGCCCAAGGGTCCAGGCATGCCTGGCGCTGACCCTGCTTGTCTACCACCTCCTGAAGAGTTAGCAACTTATTTAGAATAGCCGGCAGCATTGTTTGGACAACTCTGTATCTGTACCAGTAGCGAACGTTCCATTCCTGGGCAAGATCTTGGAACGAGTGGTTGCTGGCCAGCTCCAGGCGCTGTTGGATGAAACCGATTATCTAGACCCATTTCAATCGGGTTTTAGGCCCGGTTTTGGCACCGAGACAGCCTTGGTCGCCCTGTATGATGACCTATGTCGGGAGAGGGACAGAGGGAGTGTAACTCTGTTGATTCTCCTTGATCTCTCAGCGGCTTTTGATACCATCGACCATGGTATCCTTCTGGAGAGGCTCGCGGAGCTGGGAGTTGGTGGTACTGCTTGGCAGTGGTTCCGCTCCTACTTGGCGGGTCGTCTCCAGAAGGTAGTGCTTGGGGAACACTGCTCGACACCGTGGGTTCTCCAATGTGGAGTCCCACAGGGGTCAGTTCTGTCTCCCATGCTTTTCAACATCTACATGAAGCCGTTGGGTGCGGTCATCAGGAGTTTTGGAGTGCGTTGTCATCAATATGCTGATGACATGCAACTCTACTTCTCCTTTTCATCATCTTCAGGTGAGGCTGTCAATGTGCTGAATCGTTGCCTGGCCGCAATAATGGACTGGATGAGAGCTAACAAACTGAGGCTCAATCGAGACAAGACTGAGATGCTGTTGGTGCGTGGTTTCTCTGATCAGGTGGTGGATATACACCCTATCCTGGATGGGGTTACACTCCCCCTAAAGGAGCGTGTTCGTAGTTTGGGAATCTTTTTAGATCCTTCCCTGTCACTTGAGGCTCAAGTAGCCTCGGTGGCACGGAATGCGTTCTACCAACTTCGGTTGGTAGCCCAGCTACGTCCCTACCTGAGCAGGGAGGACCTCACATCAGTGGTACATGCTCTGGTAACCTCCCAATTGGATTACTGCAATGCGCTTTACGTAGGGCTGCCTCTGAAGACAGTTCGGAAGCTACAGCTTGTGCCAGACTGATAATGTGGACCAAGCGGTCCGAACACATAACACCTGTTCTGGCCCGCTTGCACTGGCTTCCAATATGCTTCCGGGCCAGATTCAAAGTGCTGGTTTTAACCTATAAAGCCTTACACTGCACGGGACCACAATACCTGCTGGAACGCCTCTCCCGATATGAACCTGCCCGTACACTACGTTCTACATCGAAGGCCCTCCTCCGAGTTCCGACTCATAGAGAAGCTCAGAGGGTGGTAACTAGAACTAAGGCCTTCTCAGTGGTGGCCCCCGAACTTTGGAACAGTCTCCCTGATGAGGTGCGCTTGGTGCCGACGTTACTGTCTTTCCGGCGCAAGTCAAAACCTTCCTGTTTTCTAAGGCATTTTAATCTAACTTAATTTAGTTTTTAACATGCGTTGTAATTGCTTTTAGTTTCCTTATTCTTTTACATTGTTGTTGTATTTTACTGTGGAATTTTATTGTATATTTTGCACTTTGTTGTACACCGCCCAGAGAGCTATGCTAGTCGGGCGGTATAAAAATCTAACAAATAAATAAATAAATAAATCTTCAGAAAATGAAGCTGCTACAAGATGTGACAAACCTTCCAAAGACCAAATGTGCATCTCGGTATCAGAAAAGAGAGCCTGAATTGAAACCTCAGGGTGCTTGCTGAAAAAATAATTGTAAATCGGTACATAAAAAGACCACACTCATCCATGATTTGATTGTGGATGAAGATGCCGATTTGGTGTGCGTTACCAAGACCTGGGTGGGTGAGCTGGGAGGAGTTGATCTGCCCCAGCTTTGCCCACTTGGATACTTGGTGCAACACCAGCACAGGCTGCAGGGACCGGGGGGGGAGGAGTTGCTGTGGTCTACAGAACTTCAATATCTGTCACCAGGAAACCACTCTGTCTTGGAGCTGGCTGTGAGGGCCTGCACCTGGTGTCAGGCCAAGGAGACAGTAAACTAGGGTTGCTGCTGGTGTACCATCCACCCTGCTGCCCAGCAGCTTCTTTGACTGAGCTGGCAGAAGCCATCTTGACTGTGGTATTGGAGGAGCCCAAAACGATAGTCCTGGGTGATTTCAGTGCCCATGCTGAGGCTGCCTCTAGTGTTCCAGCTCGGAACTTCATGGCCTCCATGATGACCATGGGGCTGTCTCAAGTTGTCACCAGCCTGATGCATACAATAGTGCACACCCTTGACTTAGTTTTTGCTCCAGATGGAGGAAGGGGTGTTCTGGAGATGAGGGGGTGGATGTCACCCCATTGTCATGGTCAGACCACTTCCTGGTGAAGTTTAGATTGACAGCTCTGAATCTCCCCTGCAAGGGTGGTGGACAGGTTAAGATGGTCTGCCCCCGGAGACTAATGGAATCCACGGGATCCTTGAATGCCATGGGGGAGTTCCCAGTAGATAGAACAGGTGATCCTGTTGAAGCCCTTGTCATGCTGTGGAACAGCGAGGTGCATTGGGCTCTTGACACGGTTTCCCCCTAGTGCCCTCTCTGGCATTGTGGAGCCTGATTTGCACCTTGGTACATGAGTGAGCTAAGGGCAATGAAACAGGCTGGACAACGGCTAGAACGCAAGTGGTGAAAGACGTGCTGTGAGGCTGATCGGGCACAAGTAAAACATAACCATGCCTACAGTATGGCGAAGAAGGCCCACTTCTCTGCCTCCATCGCATCCTCAAGTAGCCATCCAGTGGAGCTTTTCCATATTGTCAGGGATCTGTTGACATCAACTCCAGGAAATGGTTTTAGAGGCCCGCTGTGAATTGTTTGCAAGGCACTTTGAGGGTAAAGTTGCTCGCCTTCGTAGCAGTCTTGACACCCCATCTACATCTACTGTAATCCCCAATGAGGTGTCCTGTGCAACGTCTGCTGCAACTTCTTGGGAACGGTTTCAGTTGATGCGGCCTGATGACGTGGACAAGGTGCTTGCATTGATGCGACCAGCGTGTCCTCTCAACCCTTGCCCTTCTTGGCCAAGGGGGTTTGACCGAGTGGATCCAGGGTGTGGTCAACACATCATTGCGGGAGTGGTTCCAGCTGCTTTGAAAGAGGCGGTGATCTGACCACTCCTGAAAAAGCCCACCCTGAACCCATTGGTTTGTGACAATTACTGACCGGTCGCAGATTATCTTGACCCATTCCAGTCTGGGTTCAGGCCTGGTTATGGGACTGAATTGGCCTTGGTTGCCCTGATGGATGACCTTTATCGGGAGAAGGACAGGGGGAGTGCGACCCTGTTATTCTTACTTGATCTCTCAGCGGCTTTTGATACCATTGACCATGGTATCCTTCTGGGCTGACTTGGTGACATGGGTATTGGAGGCACTGTTTTACAGTGGTTCCAATCCTATCTCCAAGGTCGTTCTCAGAGAATAGCATTGGGTGACTGTCTTTCTGACCCCCTGGCAGTTGTGCTGTGGGGTGCCGCAGGGTACCGTCTTGTCCCCCATGCTGTTTAACATCTATATGAAGCCCTTGGGGGTAGTCATCAGGAGACTTGGGGCGAGTTATCAGAAGTTGCAACAGATCACCTCGGACTATGAGGCTCTGGGTAGGAAGGTCAAGCATTTGGGGCACAGGTGGTCTTCTCGTCAATTCTTCCCATGAGGGATAGAGGACTACAAAGGGAAAGGAAGATACTGCAGGTCAACGACTGGTTACGCAGATGGTGTCGACGGGAGAGGTTTGGATTCTGGGACCATGGTCTAAGCTTCTTGGAGGGGGGACTGTTGGCAAGAGATGGGCTGCACCTCACGAGGACTGGGAAGAATCTCTTGGGCAGAAGTATGGCAAAACTCATCAAGAGGGCTTTAAACTAAAGACTCTGGGGGATGGAGATGATAGCTTAAATACCGATCCAAAGACAGCGGGTTGTAAACGCAATGATTTGAAGGGTACAGGAGACACTGGGAGAGAGAAAGGGATGCACGGCAAAGCTCACAGTATATTAACAGAGGAATCCAATCAGGACAAAAGAGACTTCTGCTGTCTATATACCAACGCGCGGAGCTTGGGAAACAAGCAAGGGGAGCTTGAAGTCTTAGTGGATCAAGGCAAATATGACTTCATAGGGATAACAGAGACTTGGTGGGATGACTCCCATGATTGGAATACAGCCATTCAAGGATATAAACTCTACAGAAAGAATAGAAGCAACAGAAAAGGAGGAGGAGGAGTGTTATACGTCAAAGACAAATACACCTCTATGGAAATCCAACAGAGCGAACAAAGGGGTCTGGTAGAGACCATTTGGGTAAAAATAAATGGAGAAACAAATGAAACCGACATGGTAGTAGGTGTCTACTACAGACCCCCTGGCCAAGAAGAGGTGGTAGATGAGGCCTTTCTCAAACAAATCTCTGAAATCTCAAGGAGGCAAGAAGTAGTAGTGATGGGGGACTTCAACTACCCAGATATCTGCTGGGAGACAAACTCTGCGAAGCACAAAGCCTCCAACAAATTCCTGATGGGCCTTGCTGATAATTTCCTATTTCAAAAAGTAGAAGAAGGAACAAGGGGATTGGCAATCCTGGACCTGATCTTAACTAACAGGGATGAATTGGTCACGGGAATTAAAGCGGTCGGTACCTTGGGGGAAAGTGACCACGTAATGCTGGAATTCGTGATTCTGGGAAAAGCCAAAGAAGAATATAGTCAAACATGGACCTTGGATTTCAGGAAAGCCGATTTTAGCAAGCTCAGGGAAATGATGGGTAGGATCCTGTGGCTAGATAGACTAAAGAAAAAAGGAGCCCAAGAAGCGTGGGAGTTCATGAAGAACGTATTACAAAAAGTGCAATCGCAAACAATTCCAAAGAGGAAGAAAAACGGAAGACATCGGAAAAACCCAATGTGGCTACACGGAAGACTGGTGGAGGAGGTAAAAGTAAAAAAGAGCATGTATAAAGAATGGAAGGAAGGACGCATCACCAAGGAAGAGTACCGACAAGCAGCTCGGGCTTGCAGGAATAGCGTAAGGAAATCTAAAACCCAGAATGAGCTGAGGCTGGCGAGGGAAGCGAGGAACAACAAAAAGGGGATTTTCAGATATGTTCAAAGCAAGAGAAAGACCAAGGAAACGGTGGGACTGCTGCTCAATGAGGATGGCAAAATGTTGACAGATAACAAGGAAAAGGCAGAACTGCTCAACGCATATTTTGCCTCCGTTTTCTCCCAAAAAGGGAACAGTGTGCAACCTTGCATCGGTAGCAATCTCAGGAAGGGGTCAGGATTGCAGTTTGAGAGTGATAAGGAGATAGTCAGGAAATACCTAGTTAACCTAAATGAGTTCAAATCTCCAGGGCCTGATGAACTGCATCCCAGAGTATTGAAGGAACTTGCGGATGTACTCTCGGAACCTCTTGCCATCATCTTTGAGAAATCCTGGACAACAGGAGAGGTGCCGGAGGATTGGAGACGGGCAAACGTTGTCCCGCTCTTTAAAAAGGGTAAAAAAGAAGATCCAGGGAATTACAGGCCGGTCAGTCTGCCTTCAATACCGGGAAAGATATTAGAACAGATAATAAAAGAGTCCATTGGCAACTATCTAGATGACAATGCTGTGATTAGTAGGAGCCAGTATGGGTTTGTCAAGAAAAAATCCTGTCAAACTAATCTCATCTCTTTTTTTGATCGGGTCACTAGCTTAGTAGATGGTGGAAATGCTGTAGATGTCATCTATCTAGATTTCAGCAAAGCGTTTGACAAAGTCCCCCACGACCTTTTGATTAGCAAACTGGTCAAATGCGGACTACATGGAAATACTGTCAGGCGGATTCACAACTTGTTGGAAAACCGTACTCAAAGAGTGGTCGTCGGTGGCTCTGCTTCGGACTGGAAGGAGGTTTCAAGTGGAGTGCCACAGGGTTCTCTCCTGGGGCCGATACTCTTCAACATTTTTATCAATGACTTAGATGATGGGGTGGAGGGAAGCCTTATGAAGTTTGCGGATGATACGAAACTGGGAGGGATAGCTAACACAATGGAAGACAGGAATAAAATCCAAAGGGACCTGGATAGACTAGAAAATTGGGCTGAAATTAATAAAATGACATTCAATAAAGACAAATGCAGGATTCTGCATTTAGGCCACAAAAACAAAATGCACGGGTACAGGATGGGAAATACCCGGCTTAGCAGTAGTGCGTGTGAGAAGGACCTTGGAATTGTAGTGGATCGCAAGTTGAACATGACCCAGCAGTGTGATGCTGCGGCAAAAAAGGCAAATGCGGTTTTGGGATGCATAAACAGAGCTATAGTTTCCAGGTCGAGGGAAGTAATAGTCCCACTATATTCTGCATTAGTCAGGCCTCATCTGGAATACTGCGTTCAGTTCTGGGTTCCTCATTTTAAGAAAGATATAGACAAGTTAGAGCAGGTTCAGAAGAGGGCGACGAGGATGATAGCCGGTATGGAGAACAAGTCTTATGAGGAAAGGTTGAAGGAACTTGGCATGTTCAGTCTGGTGAAGAGAAGGCTGAGGGGTGACATGATTGCACTCTTTAAGTACCTGAAGGGCTGTCACATAGAGGAGGGTACAGATTTGTTCTCTGCTGCCCCAGAGGGTAGGACTAGGTCTAATGGTTTTAAGTTGCAGGAGTGTAGATTCAGATTGGACATTAGAAGGAACTTCTTGACAGTAAGGGCAGTTCGGCAATGGAACTGACTGCCTAGGGAGGTGGTGGGATCCCCTTCGCTGGATGTCTTCAAGCAGAGACTGGACAGCTATCTGCGGGAGATGCTCTAGCTGTGGATTTCCTGCTGTGAGCAGGGGGTTGGACTCGATGGCCTACAAGGCCCCTTCCAACTCTATGATTCTATGATTCTATGATTCAGTATACTGACGATTCCCAGCTCTATTTCTCCATAACATCTGAATCGGGAGAGGCCGTGCAAGCCCTTGACCACTGCCTGGACTCGGTGGTGGGCTGGATGAGGGCAATAAACTGAGTCTGAATCCTAGCAAGATGGAGGCACTGTGGGTTGGTGGTTCCCGAGTTCAGATAATTGGTCAGTTGCCTGCTTTGGATGGGGTCGTACTGCCTCTGAAAGAGCAGGTTTGTAGTCTGGGGGTGCTCCTGGATCCATCTTTGTCGCTAGAGGCCCAGGTGACCTCAGTGGCTAGGAGTGCCTTTTACCACCTTTGGCTGGTAAAACAGCTGGGTCCGTTTCTGGACTGGGATAGCCTGAGCACTGTTGTCCATGCCCTGGTAACCTCCAGGCTGGATTACTGTAATGTGCTCTATGTGGGGCTGCCCTTGATGTTGGTCCGGAAGTTGCAGCTGGTGCAAAATGCGGCAGTGAGACTGCTCACTGGGGCAGGGTATCGCCAATATGTCACCCTGCTGCTGAAAGAATTGCACTGGCTGCCCATTTGCTACTGGGCCAAGTTCAAGGTTCTAGGTTTTGTGTGCAAAGCCCTATACAACTTGGGAGCAGGATACCTGAAAGACTGTCTTACCCCTTATATACCCAGTAGATCACTGCACTCTGCAGATGAAGCCCTCTTGCAGAAGAAGATTAGACAAATTCATGGAGGACAGGGCTATCAATGGCTACTAGCCGTGATGGCTGTGCTGTGCCACCCTAGTCAGAGGCAGCATGCTTCTGAAAACCAGTTGCCAGAAGCCTCAGGAGGGGAGAGTGTTCTTGCACTCGGGTCCTGCTTGCGGGCTTCCCCCCAGGCACCTGGTTGGCCACTGTGAGAACAGGATGCTGGACTAGATGGGCCACTGGCCTGATCCAGCAGGCTCTTCTTATGTTCTTAAACCATCTTATCAGGAGGTCCATTCTGCACAACGTAGGAAATGGACCTTTAGTGTGGCAGCACCTACCCTAAAATCAGTGATTACAATATGTTGCTACTTAAACATTGATCTTATGGGAAGCATCAGAATGGCATGGGGGTATTTTCAATTTAACATTGTAGAATGAAAAAAATCCATGCTGATTTATAGCATACAGCCACTCCCGTGGCTGCATAATATGTCGAGTATGAATGGAGATTAGAGTGCCCCCTCCGGACACTCGTGACGTGGCTTTTCCTCACTTCTAGTTACCTTCCCACGCTAGGCTTGTGTAGAGTAGAGCTTCCAAGTCAGGACATACTAAACCAGAGCATGACCTGTGAACCCCAGTTCCAGTCCTTGTTTACAGTTCCGTGGCGGCACTGATTGTGATTGATTCTGGAAAACTAAAGTGCCTCTGAACATTCGCGGAGCGCTTTTCTCGAGTCGTAACCCTGTCACACGTCTTCGGTCGGGGGACGGGTGGACTGCAGAGCTTCTTCCACGAAGACGTGAGCAAGCTTCACTTTTCTTGTACCGCAATGCACCGCTACCGGTGCAAGGGCGATTGGAGGGAACGACTTTGCCGCTTTGGGCGGGGACAGCTCGTTTCCTTCTTTGGCGGCGAGTCGGACGTGAGTCGTGGAGGGCCGCTGGCGCTGAAGCCGCTGCCTGCGGTGACTGTAGGCAAGCGGCAGAACTAGCGCCCGGTGGCAGCGGTAGCGGCGACTTGTCCCTCTTTGTTGCGCGGCCCGCCATGGCCCAGGCTAAGATAAGCAACGCCAAAAGCAGCGCCGGCGACGCAGGCCAGCAAGCGGGCGGGGGTCAGCTCCGAGGCCGCTTCTTTCGCTCTACCTCCATGGCGGACCGCTCCAGCCGCCTGCTCGAGTGCCTCGACCAGTTGGAGCGGAGGTAACCTGCAGGTTTGGCCAGGGAGGAAGGGAGACAATGGCATTTGGGGTAGCTTCGGGGCGTCTGTCGAAAAGGAATAGCGGAGAATATAGTCTATTGAAAGGCTGTGGTGGTTTTTAGGATGAGGAGGGAGACAAAATATAGCTGCTTTCCTGGAATGGGCTGTTATAGTTCCCAGGCATTAAGAAACAGCATTATACTGCCACGAGAGGGGCTCTGTGCTATAGTCAGAGTGGGTTTTTTGCATTCTGCAATGTTAAATTGAAAATACCCCTCAAGTCTTTCTGATGCTCCCCATTAGCTTATTTCAAAACAAACCCTTACAAAACATATAGTACTGAACTCAGAAAACGCTTGCTTAACAATCCTCTAAATGAATGAATGAATAATTTTTATTTCGGTAATAGACCAGCCAGATCCTCTAAATGGCAATACACAAAACAGTCAGAGAGAATCAAGAGTTCAAAGTGTAAAAAGAGAGAGAAAACCCCAGAGCCCTTTTGGACTTTTTTCTGTCAGAGTTCTTATAATTTGTTGAAATTAATTAAAAATCAGCCATGTTCACTGAGTACGTGTAATCCTATTACTGACCTTGCCCCATACTCTGAATTTCATCTTCTGCAGTTTAAAAGTTGAAAAAATGCCTGGCTGATTTTTAATTAATTTAAGAAATTTTACATTGAACTCAGGGATAATGTCGGGCATGCTCAGTAAGAACCAACTGTCAGTTTTAAAAGCCAGACTCACAGCTGCTGGGCTTGCCTAATCAGGGGGCCACACCCAAGCCAGACCTTTATTTCACTTTAGACAGACAGGCTTCCCCCAAAGAATCCTGAGAAGTGTAGTTTGTGAAGCGTGCTAAGAGGAGACTCCTATTCCCCTGACAGTGCTCCAGTGGCTAGAGTGGTCTAACAGTCAGCCGCTCTGATTGAAGCTCTGTGAGCAAAACAGGGCGTCACCTAGCAACTCTCAGCACCTTTAACTAACTACACTTCCCAGGATTCTTTGGGGAAAGCCATGACTGTCTAAAGTGAAATAAAAGTCTGGTGTGGATGTGGCCAGGGACAGTTTTGGTTTAAATTTGGGGGGGAGGCTACATGTGCCTGCTGTAGAATAAAAAGGTGAGGGAAACGCTGAAAAGCAATGATACTGTTCACAATGTTTTCCTTTTCAAAAGGAAAGCGGCTTCCTCTCTGCCCAGTGCCAATCCACCCAATCACCTCCTTGCCCTGCCCTGCCCCTCCCCCAGGTCAGTTTCACCTATCCTAAACATTTGCACAGAAATAAATCCCATTGAACTCAGAAAGTACGCAAATGATCAAACCCTCCCTCCTTTCTCCTCCCTCCTATCCCCTTCCCCTTGCGCCCCTTCCCTCCCCATCCCAATCCCCTTCCAGTCCCCTCCCTCTCCCTCCTTCCCTCCCAATCCCCTCCCTCCCTCTCCCCCTCCCCATGGCCAGTTTTACCTATCCTAAGTATGATTGCATGGGAGTAAATGCCATCGAACTCAGTAAGCATGCAAATGATCAGACCTGCCTTTCCCCTCCTTCCCCGCTTCTCTGCCTTCCTTCTCCCCTCTCTTTTTCCTTCTTCCTCCTCCCCTGCCCATTCCAGCCCCCCTCCCTCCCCCTGGTCAGTTTTACCTATCCTAAAGCATGATTGCACAGGAGTAAATACCACTGAACTCAATAAATGTGCAAATGATCAAACCTGCCATTCTCTTCCCCTCCCCCTCCTGCCTGTTCTCATCTCTCTCCTCCCCTCTGCCCTTCCTCCCCTCCCTCCTCCTCCCCCCCTCCCCATCCCCTGTGGTCAGTTTCACCTATCCCAAGCATGATTGCAGGGGAGTAAATCCCACTGAACTCAATAAGCATGCAAATGATCAATCCATTCTCAGCAAACTTGCACAGGATTCCATTTCTTACTTCTCGGATTAAAAAGAGAAATTCACTTGTTATTATGTGCCCTCAAGTCGATTATGACTTGTGGCTACCCTATGAATCAGTAACCTCCGAGATTGCCACTTTGGGGGAGACACCTGTCACCACCCAGGTATATGTAAGAAGAGCTAGAGTTTTCCAACTGTTAAAACAGGCCGTTTTTCTTTAAATGGATGTCATCATTTAAAAAACTTCTTAAATAGGATAAATCAGTAGATGGGGAGGTGGGTCCATTACCCCCATCCTGGTCGTTGGTCAGGATGTTGATGTTAGAACTTTAAAATACAGAGAGGAAATGGAGATTGATTGGATTTGCTTAAATGTTTCATTAGGAATTGTTAGCTGAGTTGAAGTTTGAATTGAGGCCTCTCAATGTCTGATGAGATGCTCCTCTGATGCATGAAGAACTTCTAGGGAAGTGGGAGTTTGTTAGTTATGTGTCTACAGAAGCAATTGGGCTGTTGGAAACATATGTCAAAGGGGACAGAGGTGATAACATATTACTGCAAACTTACTACAATGCACTCACTGTCTGTGTGTCTGATTGGCAGTTAGTACAAAATATTATTAAATGAAACCAGCTGTACAGAACTGCATGTCACAAACTGCATCCAACCCATTTCTTGGGACCGGGGTTCCTTGGGGACTGGCTTCTCCCATAAAGACTTCCCTTGTGATTCAGATCTCCCTTTGAGTCCTTGCTCAGGGTCCCTCTTTTTGCAGAAGTGAGGCTGATGGTGGCCTGTGATAGGGCCTTTTCAGTTGTGGCACCCCAACTCTGGAGTGCTGTCCCCAAGGAAGCTCAGTGGTGCTGAGGGCGATGTCATTTTGGCCACAGATAAAAACCTTTTAAGTTGCCCAGGGTGTTTTCTTCTGTGCTTCCTGCCTTGTTTTAGTTTAGTCTAACTTCTATCATTCTGTGCTTTTCCTGTTTTATGGGTTTTTACAGATATGATTGGTGATTATTTTAATGTCATTTTATTATTTGAAATATATGTTAGCTGCTCCAGGTAGCTGTTTTCTGACTAGTGCCTTATAAATGCTACATATTAATGAAAGTAACACAGTAGCCTTTTTTTGGCCAGGAGAGTTTTTCATATTACAAAGCTTTTGGGTGAGAATTTTCTATCTGTGTTGATTACAGATTGCTACATACACGTTTATTTTGGGATGGCTTTTTCATACATGTAAGCAATTGTTTGATGCTTCAGTAATTGAGTAAGGAGCATGCGTCGTTCCAATGCTGGATGTTGGTGCATTAGCTGGTAGTGGCCACCTCACACTTTTCCTCTATCTATGCAAGAATGAGGAAGAAATTTGCAGCTGCAAGATGGTCCAACTTTATGAGTGACGTACACAGGTGCTGCGGTGGGAAAGGCCTATATATAGTTCCAAACTGGGAGGGACCTGGGAGTTCCAGCTGTCATTCCAGAAGCCATATGGAGGCTGAGCACCTTTTTTGTTGGCAAGGCTTGGCGTAAGGATTTTAAGCATGTTTATTCAGAAACAAATCCCACTGAGTTCAGTGGAATTTGCTCCCTGCTAAATATGATTAGTATTTCAGTTTAATTTGTTAGGAATATGCAGCTTAAATTAACATGAAGAACATCATTGCAGCTCTACTTTCTTACCACAGGCAAATCATTTTACCAGAATTGTACCAAAGATCAACCCTTCGTCGTTGCCTAGAGCTTAAACCACACAGTTAAGTTGTCTGACTGTTAACGTTCAGGTTGAGGTGTGTATTTTGCATCCAGAGGAGGTGAGAAGTAGAGTCTTAGAATTTGAAGAAACTCACAGGACACATTTCAAAAATAGACACTACAAGATAAAATCTGGGAACAAACCAGGGAGCATGATTAAGGCTGGGCTATTTTCCTGGCCCTGCCTTTGTGTTTTTACAACAGCCTGACCTGCAATAATTTAGCAGATGAAGCTGTTGTTGTGATGAAGATAAAGTGAAGGGAAAGCGTTTGCATGCTTAGTTTCTGCACCATTAGCTTACCACTAAAGGCATAGGGAGCAGACAGTTTTTTAAAAAAGCTGAAAAGCTATATGCAGTTGAATAAGACAAATGCTAGAGCCAGTGTGGTGTAGTGGTTAAGGTGTTGTACTATGACCTGGGAGACCAGGGTTCGAATCCCCACACAGCTCACTGGGTGACCTTGGGCCAGTCACTGCCTCTTAGCCTCAGAGGAAGGCTATGGTAAACCCCCTCTGAATACCGCTTACCTATTCATAGGGTCGCCCATAAGTCAGAATCGACTTGAAGGCAGTCCATAATAATAATAATAAAAGACAAACACTAAGTTATTGCTAAGTAGAATAGAAAATGATCTTCCATTAAAGTGTTAAAGTGGTCTCCTTCATATCCTGCTAAAACTGAAATTGCTACTACTGCCATTCCCACATATATTCCAACTCCAAAAAAGGAAGCCAGTGAGCTTAGAAAAAGAAGGGAGGGTTTACTGGGATTGGACTGTGTTGAGATAAACAGTTTGGCTGTGAGAGTTCAGCTAGTGTACAAGATGTAGTGCTTACTGAAATGGTAAATCAGTGGCAGGGCTACAGCACTTCAGACTGCAGATGGCTGCACACTTGATGAAATACTCCTTACAAAACAAGCCCTACACACAGAAAGCTAGATGTCTGAGAGAAGAGTTCTAGCCTAGCTTTCTCTTCAACATGCTAATTTTCTGTATTATACAGCCATGAGAGTGGCTGTATACTATAGCCAGCGTGGATTTTTCACATTCTGCAATGTTAAATTGAAAATACCCCCTTGCCATTCTGATGCTTCCCATAAGCTCATTTCAAAACAAAACCTTACAAAACTTATAGTCCTGAACTCAGAAACTCTTGCTTAACCCCCCTCTCCATTTTCATGGTGATATACAAAACAGTCAGAGAGAACAGAGAGTTCAAAGTCTAAAAAGAGAGAAAAAAACGCAGAGCCCTTTTGGACTTCTTTCTCAGAGTTTTCATAATCTGTTGAGATTCATTAAAAATCACCAATGTTCACAGAGTACCTGTAATCCTAATACTGACCTTGCCCCATACTCTGACCTTCATCTTCTGCAGTTAAAAGTTAAAAAAAATGCCTGGCTGGTTTTTAATTAATTCAAGAAATTTTGGCTGGGCCCTGTGATAATGTGGGGCATGCTCAGAAAGAACCAACTGTCAGTGTTCTAAAAGCATCACAGTTGCTGGGCTTGGCTAATCAGGGGGCCACACCCACATCAGACTTTGATTTCAGTTGAGACAGTCATGGCTTCCCTCAGAGAATCCTGGGAAGTGTAGTTTGTGAAGGGTGCTGAGAGGAGACTCCTATTCCACTGAGAGAATGTTTTAACAGTCAGCCACTCTGATTGAAGGTCTGTGAGGGGAACAGGGCATCTCCTAGCAACTCTCAGCCCCCTTCACTAACTACACTTCCCAGGATTCTTTGAGAGAAGCCATGACTGTCCAAAGTGAAATAAAGGCCTGGTGTGGATGTGGCCAGGGACAGCTTTAGTTTAAATTTGGGTGAGAGGCTACATGTGCCTGCTGTAGAATAAAAAGGTGGGGGAAACGCTGAAAAGCAATGATACTGTTCACAATGTTTTCCTTTTATTTTTATTTATTTATTTATTTATTATTAAATTTGTTAGTCGCCCATCTGGCTGGTTGTCCAGCCACTCTGGGCAACGTACAAGATAAAACAGTATATCAAACAGTTAAAATTTTGGAAAGGAAAGGGGCTTCCCTTCTGACCAGTGCCCACCCACCCAATCTCCTCCCCTCCCCTTCCCCGCCTGTCCGCCGGGTCAGTGTTGGACTGGACCTGGGAGACCAGGGTTCGAATCCCCACACAGCCATGAAGCTGACTGGGTGACCTTGGGCCAGTCACTGCATCTCAGCCTCAGAGGAAGGCAATGGTAAAACCACCTCTGAATACCATTTACCATGAAAACCCTATTCAAAGGGTTGCCATAAGTTCGGTCGACTTGAAGGCAGTCCATTTCCATTTTCAAACATGATTGCACAGAAATAAATCCCAATGAACTCAAAAAGTATGCACATGATCAAACTAGGGTTGCCAGGCCCCAGTTGTGTAGGGGGAAGGGAGAATTTCACCTTGTGGTTTTTCCCATTACAATGTTGCAAGAAAACCTGTACTTGGCTGAATTTTCTCTTCTTTTAAAGATACAAAATCATTCTCAGGCTCTGAGCCTAGCAACCCTAGATCAGACCCACCCACCCTTCTCCCTCCTATCCCCTCTCTCTTGCCCCTTCCCTCCCCCTTCCTTTGCCCCTCCCTCCCCATCCCCTTCCAATCCCCTCCTTCCTCCTTCTCCCCCTCCCCTTCCTTCTCCCCATGGTCAGTTTTACCTATCTTAAGCATGATTGCATGGAAGTAAATACCATTAAACTCTATAAGCATGCAAATGATCAAACCTGCCCTCCCCTCCTCCTTCCTTTACCCCCCTTTAATACGCTGCTTCCCCTTCCCCCTCCCCCATGTTCAGGTTTTCCTATCCTAACCATGTTGCATAAGAGTACATCCCATTGAATTCAATAAGCATGCAAGTGATCAGACCTGCTTTTCCCCTCCTTCCCCTCTCCTTTCCTCCTCCCCCCTCTTCCTTCCTCCTCCTCCCCTGCCCACTCCAGCCCTCCCTCCGGTCACTTTTACCTATCCTAAGCCTGATTGCATGGGAGTAAATCGGACTGAACTCAATAAACATGCAAATGATCAAACCTGTCCTTCTCCTCCCCTCCCTGTCTGCCTGCTCCCATCCCAGTCCTCCCCTTTGCCTTTCCTCTCTTCCCTCCTCCTCTTCCTCCTCCTCCTCTCCCCATCCCCTGTTGTCAGTTTCACCTATCCTAAGCAGGATTTCAGGGGAGTAAATCCCACTGAACTCAGTAAGCATGCAAATGATCAATCCATTCTCAGCAAGCTTGCACAGGATCCCATTTCTTACCTCCTGGATTAACAAGCAGGGAAATTCACTAATAGGCAAAAAATCTTGCGGTTTAAAAATGTACCTATAGCCAACAGATATTTCTATCAAAAGTAGGGAAGTTGGGCAGCTATAGTGAATGGACCAGGGGAGCAGGAGACCTGACCTCCACTCTGAGATATTGTACTGCCCTACAAATTGGTCAAAATGCAAACACCATTTGGGTTGGTCTTTCATAGTCCAATCCACTTCCTGTGTAGCTTGGAAGGATTTGGTAACGAGCCTCTGAGCAGATGGTGAGTGGTGGCAACACCTGCAACCAGCCCAAAGAATAGAAAGAAGACATGTGCTGTGCTGATCTTGTTTTAGCAGGGAGGAAGCAACATTATTAAGACAGTTGATATAGTTGGTCACTTTGAATATGTCTGATTTCGTTTGCAATTTTAGTGAAGTTTCCTATAGGAAATCATTTTCTTTTGTTTCTATTTCTGTGAATATGTGAAGTACAGCAACACTTTGCAAAATTTACACTAAAAAACCTCCAAACATAACTGTGGAATAATAGCACTGACTTCTGCAGAATAGTCTCCAGTGGACCTCAGGAGTGTCTCAGTTTGCACAAGATAAAACAGTGGTAGGTGAAATATATTCTAGCAAAAATCTAGGTGTGCTCTATGTTTTTAATTGACCGTGCCCACCTTGCCTTAAATGAAGTGGTTTAAACATAGCAGGCTGAAAACATGCATCCTCTTTTTTCCAACAGCTAGAGTCATTGCTTAAGTAGCAACATACTGTAATCAGTCTGATTTTACATCAAACTGCAATTTCAGATTGAACTGTTAATGCACTCAAAATAGAAATAGAACATAACCAACAATTTGAAATACAAAAGGCTGCCTGCACCATCATATGACATTGACCAATAAAAAGGCATTGAAATTAATAAAAATAAATTTGACACAGATGTCTAGGATGAATAATGAGGGAAATAAATTTTTCTAGGTTAGATTCTCTGTAGAAACATTAGTAACACAGGAAACAAGTAAAGAAAGAAGAACACCAACAAACATACAAAAATAAAATTCTCCATCTTTGGAGATGGCAGGTATTGCCACCACTCACCATATGCTCAGAGGCACATGCTACCAAATTCTTCCAAGCTACACTGCAAGTGGATTGGACTGTGAAAGACCAACCCAAATGGTGTTTGCATTTTGACCAATTTGTAGGGCAGTCCAATATCTCAGAGAGGAGGTCAGGTCTGCTGCTCCTCTGGTGCATTCACTATAGCTGCCCAATTTCCCTGCTTTTTGAAGTTTGATAGAAATAGCTGTGGGCTATAGGTACGTTCTTAAACCACAAGGTTTTTTGCCTATTAGTGAATATAATTTTTTTATAATAAATAGCATTCTCTGATGTGAACACCAACCTACAGTTTGAAGAGGTACAGCTCAAGCACAGAACAAAGCCTTAAAGGGTCTTAAGTCTTTTCCATTGCTTTCTTCTTGAAAAAAAAAGTTTTTACTGAGTTTTTAGAACAGAAAAACAAGAAAGGGAATTGAAAAAGAAAATGAATAATTATACAGTACCCCAACACCCCCTCCCCCTCCCTTCGAATGGACTATCATTTCAAAGCAAATAGCTCTATCATGTACCCCTATCAAATAAAAGTATCCTTCCATAGTTCACCGTGTGTTGTTTGTGCCCTTCATCCATGTTCTCCAGTTTGCCTCATACATTCCCAATTGAATAAAGTTGTGTGTCTTTTTATGTGTCCTGCTTTCCTGAAGAGCATCAGTTAATTTTTCAATGAGGGCAAGGTCCCAAAGCTCCTGAAGCCAAATGTCCATTAAATCAGCATATTGGTTCCTCCAAAATCTGGCAAAGGCCATCATAATACAGGTGAGCAAATGTTTATGATGGAGGGCCTGTGTTTCCTCATCATAAATTGAGAGTAAGGCAATCCTTGGATCCCACAATATTGTTTGCTCCTCCTGTGGAAGCAGAAAACCATCCTTTTATGCCCACTTGTCCTGCCGATGCGGTTGACTATGAAATTTTTACAGGGATTTTTAACAAGATGTGTGAATGAAAACGGTGTTAAGCATTACTGTCTATTTTTAAAAACTGCACCAAAGACTATTGATTTTACACTTGAAGGTCTCGTCACGCATTGTATAGAAGCAGGGACCCATTAAATATTTCAGGAGTAGGGAACAGGCTTATCCCCTTATTCTAGGTGAGTTCATGAGTTTACTTCTTTCTCTAGAGAAAATGTTTTTTAAATCTTCCTGCAGAAACACAATTTTTGTCTGTGTTGTGTGCGGGTGTAATCTTGAAAATGGTCAAAGTAGCAATTTCCACAATGAATAGTTCCAGTTTCTTTGTATTCCTTTGGTTGTTGACATTTTTATTTTTGTTTAATTTATTTGGAATACTGCCCTCTCCCTCTTCTCTCCCCCCCTCCCCCACTGTTTTGCAAATACAAGGCGTGGAGAGGAATGAGATGGTGACTGAATGCTACTGTTTTTGCATGCATGCCCTTCTCATTGCACAACCCAGCCAAAGCCCTCTCTCCCACTAGAGGTGGAACTAGATCCAACCAGGATCCATTATTAGGACATCCAAATTTCTATTTTGGCAAATAGCAGTAGCAGAAACCCACAGAGTTGTAGCAGGACTGCAGTGCTGGGAAAGCAGGCGGTTAATCTTTTAACCATGCAATTTTCTCAATACCAGTGGGCCTCTCTCCAACCTTATTTGCTTATTAGGAAAAAGTCTGGGCGCCACAAGGAATTTAGTTATCTACTTTAAATGTAAAATCAATCAGTACTGCTATGATAAATGAATAATATTTTCAGTTGTTCACTAGAAATTGTCTGTACAAGTAATGATTTTAATGATCTCTCTTCCTATTTGTTTTTCCCCCTCTCAGGGTTGAAGCTTTGCGTGATACAGCATCTTCGATGGAGCAAGAAAAGGAAACTCTTCTGGAAATGATCCACAGTGTACAAAACAGCCAAGATATGAGGAACATTAGTGAAGGTGAAAGCCTAGCAGTTCTTGAATCTGTCACTTACTTTGGGCCAATGAAAAAAGATAGGGTAGTAGCCAATTGATGGAGGGAGGCAATTTTTGGCAATTTCCCTTTCTCCCTGTCTCCCCCCCCCATTTGCTCCCAAGTGTTGGGGGATCTCGCAAGCATATGCGAGGGACGAGGGGGGTTGTAAGGAGAGAAAGAAAATCACCCAAAGTTGCTTTCATCACCTGTATGCTCACAGATGCTGTCTGTCAGTGGAGGGACAATTGGATACTATCCATAATAATAATAATTTCATATTCTTGTTACACACACCACAGGATGTTCGGGCCCTTTTGCCTGACAGATGAAACACATCTCCACTCATTATCTTGTATGGAGAGCTGCTAATACTGGTCAAGTCAAAATCTCTCCCAAGAGTCACTTCAAGCATTATTGGACTCCCATTTTCTATGTCATACAGTAGGAGATGCTATACTATTAGTTTACCTTTACTTTTCAATTTAGTACAGTAATTTGGTGTAATATAAAGCTTTAAAACTAAAATGTTTTACTTTCAAAATGCAGGTGAAAGAGAAGAACTCAATCTAACTGCCAAACGCCTGATGGGTAGAACCCTCACAGTGGAGGTCTCAGTAGAAACCATCCGAAATCCCCAGCAGCAAGAGTCCCTATTGCATGCCACACATATGATTGATGAAATAGTCAATAAACTCCTGGATGATTTGGAAGACTCCAAGAGCCGCTTAATGTCACTCTATGGTGCATGTACATCTGAGGTACCACCTGGACCCAATAATCAAAAATTTCAGTCCGTTGTAATTGGATGTGCTATAGAAGATCAGAAGAAAATCAAAAGGCGACTAGAGACTCTGCTTAGAAATATAGAAAACTCTGAAAAATCCATCATGCTATTTGAGCATCAGAAATCTGCTGCAAGACAGTTTTGCAACAATGGAAAAGATTAAAAGCTGTGGAAAACTATTGAAAGAATGAATGTTTCCATAAAGCAAAGAAAATCAAAGAAATGCTGCTACCCTGGAATTTGAAAAAGCAACTACAGAGAACTGTGCATGTCTATGTAGTCCTTAAAGCAATCCTTGGCATTCAGAGCACAGAAGCATAGCTGGAAGGGGAGAATCCTGGGAAAATCCCCTAACTTTAAAGGTAAAGGTGTCCCCGCACTTATAGTGTGAGTTGTTTCCGACTCTTAGGGTGACGTCTTGCAACATTTACAAGGCAGACCGTATATATGTGGTGGGATTGCCAGTTCCTTCCCCGGCCTTTCTTTACCCCCCAGCATATGCCCCTAACTTTACCCTGGGTAAAAAGTGTTCCTGCTTCCATCAGTGATAAGATTACCAATTAAAAAGTGGGCTCATGTGAAGCACTTAATCTGTGGCAACTACAGGATTAAGCAGCTATAGGACCATAGAACCATGTGAACATCCAGCAGTTTTTATTCCATTGCTTTTGTTCCCACCAAGAGGGGTATCTATTTACTCTGTATGGGGAATATTACAGTGCTGGATATATTTAAACTAATAGGTAGCTGTAGCTGTATTTGATATTAGCATTAAAATGTAGACATTTTATGTCCCAAGGATTAACTTTTACATAAGCTGTATCTGGTGTGCTCCAATACAATTAACAGTTCAATATTTTAATACTTCTAACATATCTTCCACTCAATTCCAGAAGCTCCTCGATACCTCTTTTGCCCTTTCAGTTCTCTAGGAAGCTTCCGTGCCAACCATTGTGTACAAAATCATTATGTAGCGCACTTCCCTTCCTCACCCTCCCCACCCCCAATTGAGTGAATGAACCTGCGCATTGGAGCGGAGTGTGTGGCAGGATGATTGCTACAACAGATGTGAAGAAAACAATGTGCACTTTTTTTCTTGCTGAAGGTTCATAAATAAAAAAGGTTGTGCTCTACACTGTAAACACTTCAGTAGCCCTTTTTATTTGTTTAGATTATATACTCCATATCTATAGATCTCTTAACTGCTAAACCCAGGTAAAGTGTGAGAAGCACTTTACTAAACTAGGTACTAGTTGCACTCCCACTATTATTCCACCTGCTCAGAGACATCAAGTTGGATCTATCAGTTCATAGTCACTAGTTGCTTCACCCGTTATGGCCATGGAAGTGAGAGGGATTCTCCAGAGGGAATGCAGAGAATATTGGTGAAATTGCCTCTTGTCCTCTTCCATGAGCAGGACTCCACTCACAGGAATTTTGGATCTAGAAATAGGGGACTGGTTAACTTGGCAGGGGTGCAATATTTACAACACAAGATTCCATACAACATGCACTATAAGCATGCAGCAAAGGTCACAACACTAGTGCACTCTCTCGACGCTCTTCTTTCATGTGCATAAAGACCTACCTATTGCCATTAGGGAAAATTCAGGATGTTAAGTCCTCATAATCACTATGCACACTGATCGCATTAATATCCATAATAAATCTGGAAATGTTGCCACAAAATACAAGTGGGGATTTTGTATTTTTTAAAAGTATTTTAAACTCCTTATTGTCTGTCTAGTTTTTTCAAATTACTCTTATAAGCTAGAGTGTGCTAATTCTGTATATGTATGATTTTTACCATATGTGCCCAATGACCATTGTCTTTCAACTGGTAGACTGATAGAAGCAGCACTTTTATATGCTAATTTTGTTAAATGACAACACTCTGGGTATATAATGTCTTATCAAGTGCTTTAGTTATCAAATTTTGTTTAAGTGTATTCCTCATTAGGTTCTATAGAAAAATATTTTAAGTTACTGGCTTCAGATACCTTGGTGATTATGATGCAAGAGAAAATAGTATGTGGATCAGCTTCTCGGTGTTGCCAAACAGAGTTCCTTTTAGTGATTTTATAGAGATAGCAAAAGCAAAATTTAGGTCTAAAGCAGGTCATAGTGACAAATTCCTTTAAAAATATGAATTTACTCTGTGGGTAAATATACCCACTCATATATTTTAACAGTTGAGATCAAAAGCAGTTTGACCATACCTTTTTGGTCTAAGTAAAAACCAGTGGGTGATATCTAGTGGTGACTGTCCACTGACAGAAAGGAATCAGTTAGTGGAATGACAATCTCCCCCTCCAGTGCTTCAAGCCCCCTCTCTAAATCTGTTCTAGAGGGTTGGGGGACCCTCTGGAGTAGATTTTTAGGGGGCAGGATATTGAAGGGGGGAGGGGGTGTTTGCTGAAAATAGCCTGTCTCCCAGTTCCGCTGGTACATTCCCTTCTGTCAGCAGACAGCCATCAGCGGATATTACCAAATATATATAACTTAAGACACATTTGTAAAATACTTGGAGCAACCAGTCACAGGCCTAGAGACCCTTCATTGTGAACATGAGACTAAGGATATTCTCACCAAATTAAATGCCACTCATTTTAAAAGAACTGAGTATTCCATTTTTGAGATAGACCAATGGTCTGACTTGGTATAAGGCAGCTTTCTGTTTCTATGTTTGGGAACTGGTGGGTGAGTGCAGTGGTGGTTAGTGGGCTGTGTATTGGTGCTGGGGATTATGTAAGGTGAATGGAGGGCTTTGTGATGTGCTTGGGCAAGGAAGGCAGAAGGGATAACACTAGAGGCACTCCTAATCACAACTTGGAGGAGATAGGATGATCACAAGGTAAAATAAATGTGTAGACCATCTCATCTATTGTCCCTCCATCTTTTAAATATCTGGTTGAGTATCAGTCTTCTGGCATGATTTTGCAGTTCATAATAAGACCGCATTAATCTGTGACTTAATTGCAGGTGAGAGAGCTGGCCTGCTGTGTATTACCTAGGCTAACTGGCTGATCTGATCCAGCCATGTCCATCAGGGTACTTAGTGCAGCACCATCATAGGCTGAAGGGCCAGGGAGGAATGCTTATAGTCTATCAAGTTACTGTGTCACTCACCAGAAACCCTCTTTGCCTTCTACCCGGCTTTGGGCCATTGAGATTGGTGATCCTGTTGGTAAACGACCCATTCTGCTGCCCTGCAACTTCACGGACTGAGGTGGCGTCTAGTATGGTATTGGAAAAACCCAGAATTATTCTATGAAACTCATGGCTTCCACAACAAACATGGGGCTGTTTGCATTCCCTTGACACAATCTTTGCCTCAGGGTGTGAAAGGGGTAGTCTAGGTATGGAGGGGGGAGTTTCAAAATAATCCCTATTATCATGGCAAGGCCACTACCTAATCAAGTTTGGTCTTTAATTCTTCCCTGCAGGGGTGGGAGACCTACTAAGGTGATCTGCTCCCAGAGACTTGCAGAATCCAGTGGATTCCTGAACGCTCCAGGGGATTTTCTAGCAGCTAGAGCTCATGAGGCTCTAATCTTGCTATGGAATAGCAATGCACAACAGGCCATGGACAAGATTCCTCCCGAATGCCCTCTCCAACGCTGTGGAGCCATAATTGTCCCCCAATTTTCTGGGAAGCTCTAGCCAGTGAGACAGGTCATTTGATTACTGGAGGTCAAATGCTGTTAAGACTCACCAAAGATTCACTGGGGCTCACCGAACATGCACTGTGCACAAGTATTTTGTGTGGTCATGAAGGCAGCAAAGGCACCTTACTTTGCTGACTTCATTGAATCAAGTGGCCATCCTAGTGGGGTTTATTGGCATCTACCCAGTAGCAGGATGGTGGAAGCCTGCTAAGCATTCCAAGGATAAAAACTGCTCACCCTAACTCAAGTTCTACTATTATGACAGATCTAGGTGCACTGTCCAATACGCTGTCTTACCTGGTTTCACAGGACCAGTTTCAGCTTTTGCGGCCTGAAGAAATGGGCAGACACTTGCAGCAGTCCACTCAACTCCATGCTGTTTGGCCCTTGTTTATCATGGCTCATTCAAGCTAGCTGAGGGTTATGTGGGTTAATCCAGGGGGTGGTTAACGCATCATTATGTAACAGAATGGTACCCTTAAGGCCCTGCAATTACCTACAGAACTCCATCTGAGACCAGCACAGAGGCAGGCCTGTAAGTGTCATGAAATGAGCTCCCGTCTGCAATAAAGCAGGCACCAATCCTAATGTGTTCAAATTGTTTATTAAATACATACCTCTTTACCCAGGCATCCCTTGATGCCAGTTTTTAACAATTCCAGTACTGCAATGATGATGTTTTGCTGTTTCAGGGATATGTTGTAGTACTTTATTAGTGCATTTTTACTATTGTAAACAGACTTGGGATTATCTTTAAAATGAAACTGACTAGAACTGATTTATCAATGAATGTAGTAAAGCCAGACAGAATATCAGTCACTTTTGTGATCCTGCAACAGTTAAGACTTGAACTGTAACTCAACATCAGACACACTACAAAATAATTGGCACTTCTGAAGATTTGAGAACAGGTAAGTGTCCATAACACACTGCATTGTATCCAAGGTACATTGTTACTAACATTTCTCCTTAAAGGCCAATTGACTACATGCCATTTTTTTGGAAACAGTCAGCTTGGTGTTAAATGCCTTAGGCTCCAATTTCCTTAAAGGCAGCAAGGCCATGGAAATATGCTTTGGTACACAGATGATCCTGATGAATTGTGCTCTGTACAGATAAAGGGATAAGTAAAGGCCTTCATCCAGCACCTAGTGCTGCAAGAATACTATTTCTTTTTAGCCTGGGACAGTGGGCAAAAAGAAAGGTAATGTTTTAACCATCTAACAGCACAAATCATCGCTGTGGAGGTATAGCACCACTTGCCTTCTTCCCCTTCAAAATGGCCAGTGATCACTACTATCAAAGCTGAGAGCACTAGCCATCCATTTAGCAGGGAAATCCTTAGCAGCAGCATATGCACAGTCTTCGACTTTGCATAAAACCTCTCGATTAGAGATCTAGCGACTTTCAGTTAACACACACAGACACTAGAATTTGTTCCAAAAATGATTGATAGTGTGGTATGTGTATCTTCTTTCTGTACTTAGCACACCTATATTAAAAATGAATTGCAGATTACTTTTATAATTATTTTCTGGAAATAACAAAGGCCTCCAACCTATAGATATCTATGCACATTCACAATATGGTCAGTTGTCAGTTTTTAGCCTACTACAGGCACTCAAGTCAAACTTTCAGTTCTGAAAATAGGATGTGCTAACACCTTGACAGACAGCACAAAGACATGTTATAAACACACTTTACATTTGCACTATTTTATACAAAGGCAAACAAGTAAAAAAAACTGAGATCAGAGTCCTGTTCACAAGTACAAAACATGTAAGGCTACTAGTTTAATGTAAAAATTTTCATATAAAAATAATGTGCACATAGAGCCTTAGATATTAAACTGACAGTGGACTTACTTATATGCCCCTGCATTTGTCCCATAAAACAAGGCTTAATACAATTTGGACCCGTACATCTACAGCCATCCAGTGACTAAATGCACTTGTTAAAAATAAGGTACTTAATCCAACAGTTCAAAATGAAAAAAGGGATTGATGACTGCAATGCCTCCCTCATTGCCAGCAATGGGAATGGTTAAGAAAAGTAGAAGAATCCTGTGTTATTCATTATGGGTAACCCTCTGCTTTTCATGCCATGTGAAGAGACAGCTAGGGCAAGACTCCACTGGGAAAAAATGCACAGATGTTAGTTTTAGTATATGTACATTCATGGAAGGTTAGAAGCCTTCTCCCAAAATATAACACTTACTGCAGGATGATCTCCTAGTTCAATACAATATTTCAATATTGATGAATACAGTTAGGGAAAAGAATTGATATGGTATCTTAAAGTAATATCCATAAAAAGAGGTAATTATTCAAAAGAACTGTACAATTCAGTTGGTAGAGCTCGAGGTCATGTTATTTGTCCTTGAACGGAAGCATGTTCCTAAACTACTGATATTCCAACATTTCTCAGAATCAGAGTAATTTGGTAGTGGCAGAACATTGCTACAGAAATACTGCAAAAATATTACACAACAACATGTAAGCAGAATCAATATTATAAATACATGCTACAACAAAAAAAACTAGGGTTAAAGTTTTACAAGTGATCTTGCAGCATGTGATGTTGAAAAAGAAGCCTAATACCCTCATCCCAAGCCCCCTGAAAATGTTCCAAGTGTTGGGAGGCCCTGCTGAATGGGGTGGGTTGTGGCATGGGGTGCTGACAGAGAATCTCTAAAGATATCCTTCACAGCCCACCCCATTCAGCAGGGCCTCCTGACACCTGGTACAGTATTTTCAGGGGCCCATTATGGAAAGGAAGGAGCTGGGAAGTCTGTTTCTACCAGACCCATGATGGATGCTTAACTCGGGATCCAACCCATTTTATGGAAGTACACCAACATTAATGGGCAATTGATCCTACGCAGGTTTATACAGAGTATGTCCCATGAACTTGGTGGGCCTTACTCTAACAGCATGCACAACAGTCACTACAGCACAATTAAGAGCAGGTGCATCTTTAAAGTAACAGAACAGAAAACCCCTTAATCTGGGATGCTCAACAGATATTACAACATGCATGGGAGAAATTCCTCAAAAAACCTTTAATCTTTCAATAACAAATCTCTTTCTATTTCATTAAGAGCATATTAATATATAAGGTATAGAGTTCTATTTTTTGAAAAAGGAATTGATGTGTTCTGCCTGGCTGTACCACATGCTTGCCTCATTAAAAGTTTAGAATATATATATGATACTAAATTATATCTAAATGTAGCAGCATAAATACTTGCTTTTGGCATTGTACAATTTATAAAAAAGAAAAGAAGGCCCACAGTGCAGGGAGAGTTAAACATGCACAGTACCGTTGGAGTAAGTTTTGTTCAAAAGGTTTCTAAAAATTAAAGTTATATGTAGGATGCCAGTTTAGAAGTCATCAGGAACATATAATTGGACCAAGTGCCCCTTTTATTATCCCGAATCTTTGACCAAGTTTTTATATATGCACACTGCAGCTAGAATTCATAAGCTATATAAATATTGCACCACCAATGTTGCCAGAATGTGCACAGGATAGTTTAAAAATGATTAGTTCCTAATGAGCTATTTGGTCAGTAAGTAGAAAAAGCCATTTTATCTTTAACAGTACCAACATTTAAGTATTTCAACAACTTTTTTAAAAAATTAAACCTATTTTCACTTTAATATATTGTATCTTTCAACTGGAAGGTTGTCCTATTCAATATAAAATGAATGTGTGGGGCAATGCTTCTATATTTATGCCACCAGGGGTCTCGTTATGTACCGATAATTAACTGCATCAGGAATATCCCCTATCAATGCAAGATCCAATGGGTGCAACATTTGCTAAAGCACAGTTAAAACACTTCTACAGCCAGCTGTGTTCCTCAGGGGCTTCAGTTGAACAGCTGTGTCAGACGGTCTTCTCCTGTCTATTTAGTAGTGTTAGGGTATGCTGCAGTTGCTAAAAGGGCTTCTGTTTTTCTTGGTCCTTTGTTTGTTTGGCCTAAGGTTGATGACATCACCACCATTAAGCAAGTTAGAATTCTGGCCAGAATGGCTTCCACCTGCTGTGTTGAAAACACCTATATAAAATTAAAACACAAATACCAAAAAGGAGTTAAATATATGCAAACTGGCCATCTTTGAAGTATAGAACAAAGAGCATAGACGTAAAGGCTTTATCTTAATTATGAGCATCTTAAACGTTTGGAGATGTGACCTATACTTGTTTTAAAGATAAATAAATGAACTTAAGGTAAAGGCACAATTTGTATTCCATTACAGAAATGCACACCACTACTTCATAAGCCAAACAATGACTCCAAAAGCCAAAATTCCAGCACCAATTTAACAAAATTAATGTATGCCACCATAAACTTTTAATACTGAGACTAAACTTAAATAATTGGACATTGGCACTCATACTCATCACTTGGCAACTAAACAAGCACAGCAGAGATATACCCCCCACTCCCACACACATACAATCTTACTTTTAGACACAAGAAATGGCAAGGAAAAAAGAGGGCTTTGAAAGAAAAAAAAGAGTCAAGCTGACTGTGAAGTACTGTAAGGACGAACTACATACAAAAGTTCAATGTATCTGCACAAAAGGCAGTTTACAAAACTTTTTTCATCTGGTGCCAGATTTTTTAAAACAGCAGTCTCTTGTACATCTTCACCAGCATAATTAGCATTAATGGCAACTACATCCTTTCAAATCTTGACAATATGTGCGAAATTGTGCATTCTCCATTATTTGCACAACTTCTGTGTACAAGATTCTTTAAAAAGTGGCTGGCATGACGAAGCATCATTAGTGCCATAGCGTGACAATCTAGCATAGTAATCATCACCATAAAGGTCTATTTTACAAAAGAAAATTAGCATAGATTTTTCCTGCAATGATTTGGCAAGTTAGTGTTTTTATTTCACTTTCACTGAAATATATTAGGAACACAACAGGCACCCTATAGTTTACGGCCAACTTTAACAGCAGATAATACTGTGCGACTGCAATTTATTGCTGCATACATACCAATTTTGTTACTACTTGTGTGTATTACTTGTGGATCTTCAACTATTCGTTGCTTGAGTTTCTGAAGATACTTCTCAGCTAAATATCTAAAAACTGTACCATACAGAAAGCAACTTTAAGGCATTAAGAAAAATAATGTATAGTTTTTTAAATACTCAAGTCAAGAATATAACCTAGAGCTATTATCTGAGGTCCTACTTTTAAGCAAGAAAGCTCCAATAAAAAGACATTAGAGATAGTTTTTTGAAGGCATGATGGGCATGAACTATCAACAGCAGAAAAAGAAAAATCCAAGTACATAAATGTTTTTAAAAGTAGTCCATATTTCAGGATGCATCTCACATATAATAAGCTAGCACATGATTTTTCAAGAACTGATTTGATGTTCTTCGCCATTCAAGAACAATTTTGTAGATCAAATACAATATGTTAGCAACTAACATCTGGTAAATTTATAATATATACAGTTAAATATGATACCCATTTTCTTCTGTGCTGAACAAGTTGTTCACCCCTGCTACACACCATTAAAACTAATTGGAACATTGGCATTTTAATTCAGAAAATACAGCAAGCCGTGAGTGAGATTAACATAGGCAGGTTTTTATATTCTGCTTGTGTGATATGGTAAATCTAAGGTTGCTTAACATTTCAGAACCAGTAACAGCTCTTTCTCAACCTTAGTAAAAAACACAGATAAACACAACACACATACATTGTGTGGCCAAATTATCAGTATTTATGAAATGAACCCTGATAGCACAGCTGCATTTTTTAAAGTTCACCTTGTCATTATGATAATAGAATATAAATAGCTGCTTTTTATCAAGTCACACCACTGGTCCATGTAGTTTATTACTGTCTACATTGACAGGTCTCAGACAAGAGCATCTCCTATCCTTACTTGGAGAAGTCAGGGACCCTCTGATTGCAAAGCATATGCTCTACCACCAAGGTATGGTTGCTCCCACACATCTCTCTATCAGTCCTAGATCCATTAGTTTTTCAGTCATTCCCTCTGGTATTTGAATTCGGCTTGAGAAGTTTCTTTGCTGAAGCCTAGTTCTTACTGAAGACATGTCACTGGGCTGTACCATTTTACACTTCAGATGGAGACTTGCATGACTGAATGGTCTTCCATCCATAAGAGATTCCCTGAACATAAACAATTAGGTGTCAGGGACAACCATAGATATAGGTTTACCATTTTAGCGAGAACTAGACCTGGTATAAATGTTGGAAAATGAGCAAAGAAAAATGCTTTAAAAAGACTGACTTCTGGATAAGTTATAGCAGTTTCTTACCTTCTGTTACATTTAAGTCCTCCTTCACAGATGCTCGGTAGAATCTTAACTTCAGCTTTTTTGCCAGTGCTTCTGCTTCTTCACTGTTTACCAGAGGAGAGGGGGGGATTGTTTCAAACACTATTTTTTCAGTACAACAGACATAATTCATTTAGATTAACTTTAATTAATCACCTTCATGGAAGTAGATTAGATTATGAAAGTTAACTGTATGCAAGGGCAGTCGAATGACTGCTATTGCCAATATTGTAGCACTGTAGGTTTATTTGCTACAAGGACAGCAGAGGGGGAGCAAACAGATGGTGGACTGACAGACATTATTTAAAAAATGTAATTATTAAAAGCCATTGCAGTGTTCTTATGAAATATATGAAAAAACTCACATACAGATGCAAAATTTCCCTTCCCTACAGTCATTAAGAAAAGCATACTTCTTGCATACACAAACCAAGTTAAATTACATCCCCCTTCTTTATTATTACATTTATATTCCACCTTCCATCAAGAGCTCATATAATCCTCACAAAAACCCTGCAAGGTAGATTAGACTGAGAGACTGCCCCAGTCACCCAGTGAGCTTCATGGCTGAGTGGGGATTATTAACTCTGAGCTCCCAAGGCCTATTCTGACATTCTAACCACTACACTACACAAGCATAGCCAAATAGATATCCCAGTCCTAAATAAACTACTTAGAAATGAGTCACTGATTTTAATGTGACTTGCGGCCAAACTACACTCAAGTGTGCCATACCCATGTCTCAAAATACGGCTCTACCCGATCCATGTGTAAAGTGCAGAATGGGGCATGATTTGAAGTGGAAATAGGCACAGACAGAGCTGATCAGCCACTTCTGCTCCTCCCCCACTCTGCCCAAGCCAGGCTCACTTCCAGTACAAGTAAAACAACCCTTAGAGGTAGAATGTGAGGGGGGAAAGCAGTGCCCTGGGTTTGTGTGTGAAGCACCCCTTTTGAACTTGAACCCCCTACAATACTCTTCCCTGGGCTCGTACTGGGAGGAAGGGCGGGATATAAATTAAATAATAAAATAAAAAATAAACATATATTTTCTATAACTTCCTGTTTCAATTGTTGTTTTAACTGTTCTGCTGTTTTACTGGGCTTAATATACAGTTTAATTATGCATGCCTTAATGTTTTGATGAAATTGTTTTACTATGTATTTTAATTATGGGTAGCTATATTTTTATAATTTGGATTTATATTTCTTATTTTGCAGTTAACTTTTATGTGTTTGTGAACCGCCTTGGTATTTCTTGTTAAAAGGAAAGGCAATATATAAATTCTTTTAGCAATAATATTATCCTTGTTCATTCATGGCTGGAACAGATCCTCATTTAAGGACACAAGTTTGCCCCATCACATGTAGTTGCACCTCATTTGCATGCAGCACAATTAGAAATGCAGTAAAGTGATCAAGAAGCATCCACAGTATGCAAATGCAGTATTTCCATTATCTAAAGGGAGGTGGCTAACCTTTTTCAGGCACAGGGCCACAGTGAACAATGGGGGCCGCACATCAAAGAGGACATGACTAAAGAGCAAGAATGAGCGTGGCCAGTTGATCATCTTTAAATGGACACATTTTGGTTGTCTTTTTTGGGGTTGGGGTGGGAAAGTCACCTTTTGATATCAACGGAATCACAGCAGGGAAGCTACAGGAGCAGTCAATAAAATGTTTTTAAAGTAACACATTTTAGAGGCCTTGAAGGCCACAAAAAAACTCTAGATCATATATGAGCTGCAGGTTAGCCACCCCTGATCATATATACCCATGGCTAAGTATCAATGTGAATATTTGTAGTCTTTAAATTTTGCATTCGTGTGACCATTATAAAGTAATTTAAATGCTTGGAAAATTGATTTCATGAAGTATGGCAACACTACTTACTTCTTGATACACGATTCATCTAGGAGGTCAATCTTATTCTGAACAAGCACTGTAGGAATGTCTCCGACTTCAGATACTACTTTCTCCTTCCAGGTAGGGATTGCTTCAAAAGACTCTCTGTCAACAGTTGAAAACACAAGCACACAAGCTTGGGCTCCTAAAAGACAGAATCAGCACACAATGCTAGTGTCTAATAACTTGGATTAACTACCATACATCAAACCCATTAAGTAACTGGAATAGACCAGTTTCTCCCACTTTTTTCCAATAAAGCAATTTCAAGGTTGTCTGTGTTGAACTTGGGGCTAGAACTCAGAAATTAAGGCTGTGCACGCTCAGGGTGCAATCCAGCTCACCTTTCTGCCGGGCTAGGGTGAGTTGGATGCTGCAGATTCCCAGCTGCAGCAGCAGCAGCCCTCTGCCACGGAGCCGTGGTGTCAACAGGAGCGTACCAGCACTGCTGCGGGTCCACCGGAGATGACCAGCCCGGCGGATAGAGGGCCAGTAGAAGCCCTTAAAACGCAGCGTTCCAGCGGCATGGAGGGGGAGCAGCTGCAGGGTGGACTTATGTGAGATCCTCCTCGCATTGAGAGCCCTCCCCCGGGTCCTGCTCTACCTGGAAACTCTGCCAGCCAAAAGGCCAGGCAGTAAAATAATTTCCATTATGGCCGACAGGGAGGGCTTACTGCCCGGGAAGCCTGTTAGTGGGAGCCGGCACTTCCTGGCCAGCTCATGCGCACAGCTTCCAACGAAGCCGGCATTCAGCCAGGCCAGCGGCTCCTGAGCGGAAAGAGAATCTGATTGCTCTGTTATCTGGGAATAAGCCCATCGACCGCAGTGGGATTTATACCAGAGTAAACATGGATATGGTCAGAAAGATACAAGTACCTGTATAGCTTACACATAGGAGGATTCCTTAGCTTAGCTTACACATAGGAGGATTCCTAGAGCACCTGTTTTGAAAGATGGTTTTCACCATCTGGGAAGAATGCTGCAACCTTTTTTGCTGAATTCTGAGCAGTCACTCCTGTACTGTGAGCGATAAGAAACCTCGTGCACTTGATGCAACCCAACATTCTGTTCCTTAGCTCTAGTTCTTAAGATAGTGGGGTTGTAAAAAGATACCTGCTAAGTCACACTTGAGAGGTATGCCAATGAATTAGCTCTCTCAGTTAGTTGGAACATCAGTTATCAGAACAGTGTAATTAAGCTATGGATTAAAGTCTACAATGTTAAGTGTTTATGGCAGCATCAAACTTCAATTTTAAAAGAAGGCTAGAGGACAATTTTATAATGGCAACTGCAACTTTTTAAATGCCCACAGAAAAGTTGTACATGACATATTATGTGTGTGTATGTTTATCAATTATGTTTTCTGAACCTTTGAATTAATAAGCAATCCATCACCATACTCCTTGTTATCAGTTCTCTCATGGTTATAAACAGGGCTGGTGCCAGGGGACAGCCAGGTTGGGCCCTGGCTGAGGGCCCCTGCAGCCCAGAGGGGCTCCTGAAAGGCCCCTCCTTAGGGTGGGAGGGTAGCACTCCCATCCCTTAATTTGTGGCAGTGTTGGCTTCCAACCCTGCTGTGGGTTACAGAGAGGGAGGTCCCAGGCACCCCCCCATACAACTGCACAGGCCCGCAACGTCTGCTAGCACACCCCACCTACCTCTCCCATTGTGGTAAATGCTGTGTGCACTGCGCACACATACCTGCCATCAACCAAGATGGCAGCCAAAGCTTCCCTAAGGGGCTGATGTCCCGGCTGCCATCATGGTTGATGGCTGGCATGTGCGTGCATGAGTGCCATCAATCAAGAAGGTGGAAGAGACGTCAGCCCCTTGAAGAAGCCCGTGCTGCCATCTTGGTTGATGGCAGGCATGCGCACACAGCATTCACTGCAATGGGAGAGGTAGGTGGTGCATGTGGGCACTGCGGGCCCAGGGCAGGCTGGTTCCTAAGGGCTCAGTCATGCCTGGCGCTGGCCCTGGTTATAAAGATCTACATCTGGGCACTGCTCAGAATCCGTCAGCAAAAAATACTCAATATTACTGGGGTTTGGGAGAGAATGCAGAGAAGTTTCAGCTACAGCAGCCCTAATGCTGTGGAACAAGCTGCTAGCGACACATTGGGGTTCTTCTATATTAATTTTCAGAGCACAAAACTCACCTGTTTAAGTTAGCCTTTGAGTTTTGAAGAAGTGCTGCTTTGGGTTTAAGGATATTGGTACTCTGTATGGCTACGTACTATTTGTTTTATATTTTAATTTTCATTAAGCCCTGTCAAATTTAGGACAGATGGAATATAGACATTAAAATAAACTATATTTTATTTATTTATTACATTTATACCCTGCCTTTCTTTTCATCATAGAAACCCAAGGCGGCTTACATACGGTTCCCAGGCGGTCTCCCATCCAGGCACTGACCAGACCTGACCCTGCTTAGCTTCAGCAGGGAGCTGGCCTTATGGACCTTCAGGCCATAGCCTGGGATATATGAGTGAACTCTTAAATTTTGAGCAGAAGGAGATAGATGAATGGTTCCTAAACTTTGTTGTGTTAAGGGCCACTGTCTGGTTCATTTATTCTTTGCAACTCACTAGACTTTCTTACCTTATAGATACCATGTGGGAAGAAGCCTGAAAAGCTTCTAAATGAAAACTGAACTGCTGCGCTTGTTCTCTACGGTTAGAATCTAACAAACCATGTTATATAGGAATCATCGATATAAGTTAATAGACTATAACCACTCGTAGTCTCCTACAGAATTACTAGCATATTAACATGATCTATTTACCTCTGTAATAAGCTTTTGTAATTGCATCAAATTCTTCTTGACCTGCTGTATCCCACAGCATCAGTCGGACATCTTCATCATTGACTCTAAAAACAAAACAAAACAAAACACTCCCTGTGTTCTCAATACTCAAGCATACTATAAAAAAAGAAACTTGTTTTCGAAATACATTTGTGGTAAGCAGTGGGTTGTATTCAACGTAATGCTATGGCTAAGGTTCTGTAACAATCTTCCCTTTTCCTCCACTTCGCACTCCCCAAATCTGTTCTGGGTTTCCTTCCAACCCTCTGGAACAGATCTCGGAATGGTGCGGGGGAGAAGGGAGGAAATCCCACTATGCTAGCACTAATCCTTGTCCTAGTGCAAAAGCCTAATTGAATACTGCCCAGTGTTTACATCCCACTTCTCAGGAACACTCTAACCCATCCTACTTCTTTGCAAATTATTTATTTATGCCTTTTTTTCAAATCCCATTTTGCAGCACAAGTGCTCTCAGGGTGGCTAACAAATCCAAAGGTTCTCCCCCATCACTTTTTATCTCATGACAACTCTGCATGGTATGTGAGGCTGGCAGAGTATGACTGAGCCAAATCTAACACACAAACAGCCTCAAATGTTGGACTACAATTTCCATTATCGCCAGCCAGAATGACTGATTGACACAGATGATTGGTGAACTATACCTTTTATCAGCCATGCTGGCTAGGGAATGTGGCAATTTCAGTCTAGGAGTATCTGGGGACCCAAGATTATGAATGCTGCTATAACTGATAGACAGCACTGGATGTAATTAAGTCTTGCTTAATTTCAACTGAAAACCATCCTGTTTCTTTTCCACTTTTACTTTGAGAAAATGACTTGACTGTGTGGTAATGAAATTAAATTGTATAAAGCTTAAATTGAAAATGGAAATGGACTGCCTCCAAGTCGATCCCTACTTATGGCAACCCTATGAATAGGGTTTGCCTGGTAAGCGGTATTCAGAGGGGGTTGACCATTGCCTTCCTCTGAGGCTCAGAGGCAGTGACTGGCCTAAGGACACCTAGTGAGTTTCATGGCTGTGTGGGGATTCGAACTCTGGTCTCCCAGGTCGTAGTCCAACACTCTAACCACTGCACCACATTACTTTTACTTAAAAGTTCTTGTCTTCTACATAACATAGCAGTATTCACTGTCAGAAATATTTCCCACTCTTTCCCTCTTTCATAACTGTCCTATCTCACCACTACTGACAAAGGAGCCCTTTCCTTGAGGGCTGGTCTTTCACACAGAGTGTATGCATTTTTGCACGTATTGTTCTACTTGGCAAATCTGGTACTTCTATGGTAAGTCTGCAGAATACAATTATCATATAAATGCCTCACTTTCAGCTCTATAAAGAAAGGGAGAACAGCGTCACAACACTTTTCTTCAAGACACATTAGCCCAGCACTTACAAAAGCATTACACACACACATAGCAGAAAGAAGGAACTGTATGCCCATCTATTAAACACATACTGCATTTCTCTTTCGAGGAAATCAACTCCAATAGTTTTTTTGTAGTCTTTTGTAAAAATCCCTTTGCAATATCTCTGGATCATACTGGACTTCCCAACAGCTCCATTTCCGACAACTACCACCTTGATGGCCACTTCCAGATCTTCCTCCAACATCTTGACGAGTCACAAAAGCCTGCAATTACTTTACAATCTTAGTTGGATCTTTCCTGTATCTGAAGAGAGAGAGAAAAGCAGTGTTAATGGATTTGTGATCAAGGAAACAGACAAGCAAATCTGATTTTGGCTTCTAGTTCTTCTACAGGTTTGCCACGTGATAGTTAACAACAATCCATATCTGGAGGAAATACATACATCTGGGAGGAAGGTCAATGAACACAGTGGGACTTCTGAATAAACACATGTGTAAGAGATTATACTGCAGGTTAATTGTTCATTGTCCCCTCCCCATCAGTATTAAGCTTCTATCCTAGTTACACTGCTTCTAGTCAGAGGGCACCAATGGGTGAATTAGGGATCAAAAGCAATTTATGTGGCTACAATGCCACTAAGTACAAGAAGCTCATCTAAGCATAGAGTCCTTGGGGCAGCATCCACTGACTGTAGGGTAACAACATTGTTAATATTGGAGTGCTAAAGACTACTAGTTATTTTACCACATGTCTAATGTGAACAGAAACCACCCACACTATCAATATTCAAATGTATATACCAACTTTGCATACTTACCTTTTGTATAATGCTTCCCATTTGTGGAACAATTACAAGGCATTTAAAGCATTTCAAATACACTATCTGAACAATTCTTACATTAACTCTGTATGATAGGTTCATATTATTATTCTGGTATTGCAGATGAGGAATGGGGGAAATGATTAAGAGAAGAGCAGTGAACCTAAGGCCAACTAGTGAGTTTGTGGCAGCAGCTGTGATTGAACTGGGCACTTCCTAGCCCACAATACTGGTACACTTACAGCACATTCTTATGCCTTTTTACTCAAAAGTAAGTCCCACTGTTTTCAATGGGGCTTACTCAAAGGTAGCTGTGCATAGGAGTACAGTCCTGACCACCACAGTACACCAACTTTTGAGTACAAAATTATACAGCCACAAGAGTATGCCGTATGCTATAACCAGCATGGATTTTTCACCATGTTAAATTGAAAATGTCCCCATGCAATTCTGCTGCTTCCCATAAGCTCATTTCAAAACAAAACCTTACAAAACTTATAGTGCTGAACTCAGAAACGCTTGCTTATCAACCCTCTATGTTTTCATGGTGATACACAAAATACTCAGAGAGAATCTAGAGTTCAAAGTGTAAAACAAGAGGAAAAAAATCCAGACCCCTGTTGGACATTTTTCTGACAGTGGCCTCAAAATTTGTCAAAATTAATTAAAAATCAGCCATGTTCACAGAGTGCCTATTACTGACCTTGCCCCATACTCTGACTGTCATCTTCTGCAGTTTAAAAGTTAAAAAAATGCATGGCTGAGTTTTAATTAATTTAAGAATTTTAACATTGGAGTCTATGATAGCACAGGCATACTCAGTAAGAACCAACTGTCAGTTTTCTAAAAGCCAGACACACAGCTCTTTGGCTTGGCTAATCAGGGGGCCACACCCATGCCAGATTTATTCCACTTTAAACAGTCATGGCTTCCCCCAAAGAATCCTGCGAAATGTAGTCAGTAAAGGGTGCTGAAAGTTGTTAGGAGACTCCTATTCCCCTGACAGAGCTCCAGTGGCTAGAGTGGATTAGCAGTCAGCCCCTCTTCTGGGGATTGTAGCTCTGTGAGGGGGGATAAGGCCTTCCTCCCCCTCCAACATCCAACCAACCTGAACAACCTGGAGTGAATCTGCCAAGAAGAATGGGCCAAAGTCCCTCCAACACTGTGTGCAAAGCTGGTACATACCTGCCCCAAGGAACTTAAAGCTGTTATTGCAGTGAAAGGTGGTTCTACCAAATATTAATGTGTGGGGAATGAATATTTATGCAAACAACATGTTTCAGTTTGTTATGTTTCTTACAAATATTTCCCAACATGAAACCAATGTCACCTTACAATAATTGATTTTGAGTATCAGCATTTCAAAATAAAAAATCATACAGAACAAAACTACAATGTGCCATTTGTAATTCAGTAATATGAGAGCACTGGTCAGTGGTCTGAATACATTTGCAAGACACTGTATCTGTTGGCTATAGGTACATTCTTAAGCCGCAAGGTGTGTGTTTTTTTGCCTATTAGCGGATAGATTCCAATTTATCTTTGTGTATTTAAAATGCTAACTTCAGAAAATCACATAAACTAGCAAAACTAGGGGGTGGAATGCAAGACTGCCCCTCAAACAGGCAGTGTGACACAGTGGTTAGATACCTACTAGGACCTGGGAGACCAGAGCTCAAATCCCCATTCAGCCATGATACTCACTGGGTGACAGGCCAGTCACAATTTCTTAGCTTAACCTATCTCATAAGGTTGTTGTGAGGATAAAATGGGGGGGGGTGAGAAACATGTATGGCACCTTGAGCTCCATGAAGGAAAGACAGGATCTAAATCTAATAATGAAGTAAATAAAACAAGTAGGGAGTCTCAGCACGATGCCATTATAGATCTGTCTCCTGAATAATGCAGTTATATTAAAATGCCTTGATTATAAATTGTCTAAACAAACTCTTTCCATCAAGACATCCCGTGACAAAAAGAAATTGAACACAGGCTCAGATTCCATCAGTCTGCGGCCAACAGAGACAGTCCAAATTTCTGAGCCATCTGATCTGTTATGATTAATTTTTTCCAGCTTATATGATCTGCAGTGTATAAGGGAGAGAAGTGGTTTGTAGCACATTATATAATCTTTATCTTCTCCTCAAGAAATTATTTATTTATTTGATTTATATCCCGCCCTTCCTCCCAGTAGGAGCCCGTACAATGACACAATCTGTAGCTGAACAGACTGAAGTTGACTGAAGATGTTTACAATTTTATTATGTACATGTTTGATTTTATTCTTGTAAGCCGCCCTGAGTGCCCTATTATAGGGTAGAAGGGCAGGATAGAAATATTTTAAATAAATAAATAAAATATCCACTGTCAGCACACAGGCCTGACTTCATAGGCAACTGGGATAGCCAGCTACTAAGCCCCTGTAGCACATGTGGGTGGCCTGCATGCAGTCCTTGCCAGGCTTCAGTGTGGCCCAACACAGGTGCCCAAGCTGCAACCCTACTGCAGAATTCTGTTGCCTGAGAAGAGGGTGCATAGGGAGAGTATCATTTATAGCTCATTGCTCTGAATGAGTCGCATTAAGGAGGTACTACAATTTACACTCAAATTCCAATGTGAACAGTAACAACAAAAAGGAAATATTAAAAATAATCTACTGAAGATGTTTTGGATTGTGACAAGTAACCACAAATGCTCTTTTACATAGGTGGCTTGTTTTCTAACCAGGCATATATAACACAGATTTCTTCTGTAACAGTACTACATAAAGTATTTATTATTTGAAAAGAGGGTAAAAGCAGAAAAAGATTGGTAAGTAGCCTGAGCAAGTACAGCACAACTAACTGTATCAAAGTTATAGTCTCTGCAGTAATACCTATCTTATGGATGTACATTATCACACTTTACTAACATTATGTCACCCGTTCTTAATCCCTACCCAGGGCTGCATTTTTTCCAGGCAGTTCATTACTACACCAGCGCCTTTCCAGAGATACACCCAGGTTGAAGTCAGATGTCAGTGCAACCTCTCTGAGGATTTAGCCTCATTCCATTCAGTATGATCTGTTGCCTGTTTCCTTCCCCACCCTGTGTAATGTTCCTTCCAGCCTCAAGTTAATCCCATAAATCTAATGTGCTCCTCCCTCCCATCACCAACACAAAAAAACATTTCAGCTCCTTCCTGCATCGTACAGTTGGCTGCCTTGAGAAGCAGCCTCAGAGGTCATATTCTACACCTAATACAATTAGGGTATCAGTTCCCTGGGATGGCCTTAGCAAAACTCCCTAGGTTAATAACTATTCTGACATTTGCAATACAGAGACTATCTACATGTTATGGCTTCTTTGTGGGGAGACACCAAGACTTTTTCCCACATGGTGTCAGCTCCATAGAGGGCTGTAATATGTAGTGTTCATTACAGCATGGATCCACTGTAAATTAGGAAACCCTTACATCACCCACCACCAGGAATGTGCCGTATTAGTGTAACTCTCCATGCAATTTGGAGGACCTATATGGTAAATGGTGGAATGTGCAATAGTCACTGCATGGAGAAGTTACCATGTGGAGAAGAAAATGTACACTAGGGATAGCCAATGTGGTGCCCTCCAGATGTTTTAGACTACAACTCCCATCAGCCCTGGCCAACTCCTGATGGACAGATTAAGGTCTTCTAAGTCATAAGGCACTCTGGAGGATTTTTGTAAATATATACTCCTGATCTCTGAAAGATGCTCCGGGACCTACAGCCATAACAGCAGAGCAAGCATATACAGCCCAATTCAGAGCAGTCCCTGTATCACTGAACCCCACGCTAGCTGGTATCTCTACCTTGAGTTGCTTTCCCCCCAGCAACATTTACATAGTAGATTATGGTAATTCATATCTACAGAAGTGTTCACATGGCTTTTACCATTCTGCAAACAGAAACTACTGTGATGACACTAAAAATATAGCAGATGAATGGTTCTAACCAGACACCATTTTACATGTAGCAGTTACCTCAGACTTAACCTGTAAGCTTTAAAAGCCAACAGGCATTTATCCATTCCAGGAGAATACATACCACCACCATCTGGACAAGAAGGATGTGAGACCTGCCAAGTTACAGGCACGTGACAAACAGACAAACATGTGCAGAACTTCTACTAATATACCTGCAAGAACTCATTACCAATACAATACACCCCCTGGTTTCATTGCCAAAATTTTGGTACCGCATTCTCTCTGCAATCTCAGCAATATGAGGGACCAAAGCTTAAGTACATCTGACTGAGCACTCAATAAAGATATCAGTGTCCCTGAGCATACACTGAGTGCCATGTCATCAGGTGGAGTAATCAACAACTCCCGGAGCTTCCCCATCATACCCAAGGGCTTTGAAACAGACTTCATCTTCTCTTTTATTAGGTTACGTACTGGCTTCTGTTAAAAGAAACCAGCATAGTGCAATGGTTGGAGTGTCAGACTAGAATCTGGGGAAAAACCATCTCATCCCATCTCAGCCATGAAGCTCACTGGGCGACATGTTGGAACAGTTGCTATCTCTTAGCCTACCCTGCAGGGTTGCTGTGATGACAAAATAGGGGAGAAGGAAAACCATGTATGCCATCTTATGCTGCTTGAAAGAAAATCAGGATATAAGTGTAAAGGGGGGGGGAGAAGACGAGTTAAGGTAGCGAAAGAGAAAGGCTGGATAGGTGAAGACTGAGGAAAAACATTTTTGCAATTCTAATCACACACCGGCTCTGTCTTAGCTACTTCATTGCCCCTGCTACTCAGCCAGTCGCTTCTCTCGGTCTAGCCTACCGCCACCACCTCGCCTGCCCAGGCCGTTCTCTCCTCGCCCCTACTAGCTCCACCAAGCAGCCGCAGCAGCGCCCCGCTCCCATCTTCCACCGCAGCCCGCTTACAGCCTCCACCCAGCCTGCGCCAGCCCTCTCCCAACCCCGGCGGCACCGTCTCTAGCTGGGTTACGTGCGTGTGTGAGGAGAAGGCGCCTCCACGGCGACGGGCACCCAGGAGAAGCGTAGAGCCGGCCCAACGCGGACGCATATCGCTCCCCACCCCCCACCCCGGTACACGCACATTCCCGGAAACACCGTCAGGGCTGCGGTGGTAGGACCACTTAGGAATCCGCGCCGCCCCCCTTCCCCGACTCATCTTCCTTGGGGAGCGAGAGAGAGCGAGAAACGCTTACCGCCCTAACCAGCGTTACCCGGTCCGCCGCGTCTCCTCCAGATGGGCGGGAACAGATTCGCTGGCCCGGGTGGGAGATTGGAAAAGGAGGAGGAGAAACGCTGCAGGCGGTGAGCAACCCCTTCAGTCTGGGAGGCACGGAATTCGCCAGAGGCAGCTCAGCCCCGGCTTAAAGGCAAAGCGTCCTTGCCCTCTGGCTTTTTCATCATGGATGTGCAACCGGACCCTAATGCACGTTTACGCTGACGTGAAACCCCGTTCAGTTGCACGGGGATTACTCCTGGATACCACCTTGCAGCTCTCTTACTGGTGTTTGTTTACTGCACCATCCAGGACGCTGATACCCCGATCCTAATAATCAAGGTTTTACAGTATACTCCTATGCATGTCTAGTCAGTCCTATTAAATCCGGCGGGGCTTACTCCCTGGTAAGCGTATAGGATTGATATCTCAGTGTGATACAAGGGTTAGAGCAAGGATAGCGAATCTGTAGTCTTCCACCTCTTGAGACTACAGCTCCCGCCTTCCTTGACCATTGCCCTCGCCACCCCACCCCTAGGTTAAAGTGTTGGACTTTGACCAGCAAGATGAGAGTTCAAATCCCCATTTAAGGTACTAATTTCTGGCTGTTGGGAGGACTCTACCAACACACCGTGAACACACTAGTTGCCAGCACAGAGCGTTTCCATTTGCCACACCTGGAAGGGGAAGGGGTTGATCTGCTGATCAGTTGTGAAATCTCTTTGAAGCTGAATTTATAAAAAAATAACCGCACTTACGCTGATCCCAGGGGGTTTGAGGAATGTCGTGTGCCTCCGTTTTCAGAAGAGAGAGGTAGAGGTGAAAGGGAGGTATACATTTCTTTATAAATAAATATAAAATACCTTATACAGTGGAGACAAATTAACATTTAGGCTGCAGTCCTATATACAAGCTAATCTGGAATAGAAATCAGTCACATTGAACTCAGTGGGACTTACTTCCAAGTACATATGTGTGGGATTGTACTGTTATTTACTTGGATAAATCTGTTGTTTTGAGAACCAGAAAAATCTGTCTGCAATTCTCTTCAGATCAGGACACGTTGACCCTGTTTTTCACAACAGTCATGAGAATCAAGTCCCTTAACCAACCATTTGTCATGGGGTTCCTTAGGTAACCTTTCACCCAAGGCATGAAAATGTGCTTTCACAGGACTTAATGTAGGGATGCTTACACCACTACCATATAGTTTACCTAATTCATGGAAGCCAAGGTTGTCTGTATTTTATTTTTAAACAGCATTTAATAGATTTATATCCCACTTCTTAACTAGAGTCCTCAAAGTTACTGACAATATTTATAAACCACAAGGAGCATCAGACATTCTTTCCCAAAGGGCAAAAGGTGTCAGCTGGCCCTCTGATGAGGACGGGACAGGCTGACTCGAGCAGGCCCTGATGTTGACAATCTTGGACTTCAGATTCCATATTCAGCACAAATTATTGAGCACAAACCCCCATAAGAGGCAGGTTGCTGCCCTTGGCAATGTTTTCCGTTGTCAGGGCCAGTGTTCTGTGGCCACATATTGCTATGTTAAGAGGTTTCTCTGGGGAGTGCCTCTTCTTCACCCTCATTGCTTCCCTACCTGGAACTTAATTTGGGTATTAACAGCTCTCATGGGAGACCCCTTTGAGCCAATGGCTAAGTGCTCCCTTAAGCTGCTAACACTTAAGAATGTTGGTCACAATCACATGGAGTTAGACCTGCAATTTGTGTTTTCCATCCAGAGGTGGTTTTGCAGCCTGACCCTTCCTTTGTGCTGAAAGTAAACTTGCCGTTTCATCAGGCCTAGGAGCTGGTGCTGCCTTCTTTCTGCCTGAAGCTGGTGCATGCAAAGGAAATCAGTTAGCATAAACTGGATGTCCTGTGTGCCATCCATTTTTTATCTAGACAGAATGGCAAAGTTCAGATGTTCTCAGGCTCTCTTTGTCTCCTTGTTTGCTGGTGTTTTTCCTGCTTTTTGTTTCCAGATATAGTCTTGTGAAGTGTTGCCAGTACGGTCTGGGAAGTGAGGGGGTAGCACCTCCTCCAGAGGATGTTATTTCTGGCTCTGCCTTCCAGTAGGAGGCATCATCCACAAGTGGCTAATACCCTCCACATCCTCTGAGAATAGGCATTTCCAGCCTTGAACCTTGGGGAAAGGAGAAGCGAATGAGTTTCTGGAAACTGGGAAAGCAAAAATGCATCCTTTTTCCTTTCTCCTTACCTGAAAACTCCCCATATAACGTGGCAAGCAGAATCACACTTCCCCAACTCTAATTCTCATTAACTGGATACTAAAGCTATTTGGGGCTCAAGCACATCAGTTACCTCCTCCAGCCTTTTGTCCTCCCAAACGAAATCCTTAATATTTGGTGGCAAAACTGTCCTTATCGTTCTGTAGATAAAGTTACTGATCATAGAACCTTTTTGGGGGAGGGGGTTTAGGAATTTTCTTTTTTAATTAAAACATTTTTCTTTTAATTTATAAACTAACATATTTCCACATACCTAAGGAGTCACCTGCATGTGCACAAATCACCACCTTATTTTTAGATGGCCTCATTTCACTTCCAAACAGATTGGCACCAGACCATTGAAGTTCAGTTCTGGAAAGAATAAGGATAAAATGTTGATTGTATAAAACACCTAATTTAGCTGGTGTATCATTTTATTTGAACATGTAACTGTCAACAATACTCCTCCAAAGAAGAAAAGAAAAAATCTAAGGCAATAGTCCAATGCACCCTTCAGGTGGAAGTAAACCTTATAGACGCCGTGTAGTAAATGTGCACAGGACTGGGCTCTATAGGTACAGGACTGAACTGAGTGGTCCCTTAGGTTTTAGAATTCCAAAAGTTGGAATGGCAGACAAGTGCTGGAAAAGATGAAAGCAGGGATTGCCAGCATTATTTTTAGCATGGTATTTGAGCCTTTGAGAACCAGTGTGGTGTAGTGGTTAAGGTGTTAGACTACGACCTGGGAGACCAGGGTTCAAATCCCCACACAGCCATAAAGCTCACTGGGTGACCTTGGGCCAGTCACTGCCTCTCAGCCTCAGAGAAGGCAATGGTAAACCCCCTCTGAATACCGCTTACCATTAAAACCCTATTCATAGGATCGCCATAAATCGGGATCGACTTGAAGGCAGTCCACTTCCATTTCATTTGAGCCTTTAGGCTTTAGCAGTTACATAACAGGTAGAAATTTCTTCCAAATTTGTTCAAGGAACTCCGGGAAACATATGTACGCAATATATAACGATGCTGCCTGGTAACCTTGTATGCCAAGATTCAAATTCAGTGGCAGGTAACACAAACACAAAGACAAAAGCTTTCCATATAGCATTCAAACTGAAACATGTCTGTGCAGTTTAGTGAAACTCAGTTATAGTAGGAATGAAGAAATGTTTTGAAAGTTGCAGTACTGTTGCAAGACTGAAATAAGGGAATGCATGAGGGAAATGAGGTGGACAGGAGAGTGTCTGTGGGGCTGGGCATCATCTTTATAGTCTTACCAAAGTTGCAAAGTACCTTCCTTTTGTTCAGGCCATTGCTCTGTTACAAGTGCTTGGGCTAACCCCCATTTTGGTTCATTTGGAGCTGAAGTGATGGCAAGGCCCTGGAGTATTCTGAAGAACATTTCACACCCCACACCCCATTTTGGAAAGTGTATTTAAGAGCAAGGTTTGAGACCCACAATGGTGATCTGAGCTCCAAAATGTATAACTCTGTTCTCAACACAACACAGGACTGCAGGCCACAGATCAGGAAGGGAGTCTGTGTCTTGATGCAAACCTTGAGGCAAAGAGATTCCTTCCTGCTATTTGGTCAGAGCTCCTTCACATCACTTCAGCTGTATTCCACTACGCGCCCCTGGGCCTAGGATAGGTAATCTCTGCTACCTGTCATTTCTTATAGCAGTAGGGGCCTGTTATTTCTTTAGAGTTATGAATGGGTTAGTATATTAATGATTATGGCTGCCATGTACTCAGTGATTTTGTAATGCTATTCTTCTCTTTTGTCTCAATAAAATAAAGCTTTGCTTTAGTCTGGTTTGGACCTGCATTTTTTGGGTTATACACACACTATTTTGACACATTTCAGGGCAAAGCACTTGGTTTATCCCTAGCAAAAGATCCCCCTCCTCTCACGAAGGTGTGTTTAATAGGACACGTGGGTGGCAGGTTCACACACTCTGGTTCCCAATAGACACGTGTTAAGAGTTCTTAATAGCTAGCTTTCTGAATGGCTAGGATATAGCTGAAATGGAGATACCTCACCCCCTCCGCACCCCAACTACTGTTGCTACAATATATTGGTGTCTCTGTGTGAAGAGATACTGCAGTTTTTGTTTTAAAAAGAGAGAGAGACAATTATGGGTCTTAGGATATTGGCCATCTCACTGAAGATCTGTTGTAGGAGAAGGGGACTTTTGGGTTTCTGTTGGAATGTTTAAGCTGTGTACCTCCCCATTATTTACAATCCTGCATATTTGTAAACACAGTTATAAAATGCCAATAAGCCTCCATACAGTGACATTCTATCAAAAAGAACCAAACCTGGGCAAGCGCTGCACCCTGGAACTTTTCACCACTCTGTGTTTAGGACATGGTTGGGAAACCTCAGGCCCGGGGCAGACCTCTCTGTAAGGCCCTCAGGACTCTACCTGAGCCATGCCCCCTAGGCCACACCCCTCACTGGCCCTGCTCTGTACCCTTCTCTAGTGACTTTACCTGGCTGGAATGTGCCCTTGAACTGTGATACTACCTCTTGCTTGACTGCATGAAGAGTGGTGTGTGCCTTGCCATACCCATCACTGGTATGCAGTCCATGAAAAGCTGCCTATAAAGTAGTGGAGGCTGATCCATTAGGGTTAGAGTTGCCAGGTTCAATCCTTGAGACTGATCCTGTATCTTTAGGAGAAGAGAAAATCAGCCAAGTGCAGGTGTTCTTGCAACCCTGTAATGGGAAAAACCACAAGGTGGAATTCCCCCTTTCCCGTGCACAACTTTTAAAGAGGCCCAGTCTTCTGTATCTTTAAAAGTTGTGCAGGAGGAAGGGAGAATTCCACCTTGTGGTTTTTCCTATTACAGGGTTGCAAGAACACCTGCACTTGGCTGACTTTCTCTTCTCCTAAAACAGGATTAGTCTCTGGGATTGAACATGGCAACCCTATTCAGAACTGTTGTCAGATAAATGGTGGTTGGATTGAAGCTTCCTTCACTTGCTACCTCATATACAATATCAATTATGCGACTGGAATTCCATAGAGGACAGGGCTTCCTTAAAATTTTTTAGCAGTAGTAATTTACTTCTGCATCTCCAATGTAATTATTTCTATTGATGGAAGCAGAGAAGATATTTTCCTATCTAAAGATAATAATCCCAGGTTACATTATGTGCCTGTTCCCAAAATACCATTTCAAGTAGTGTGTAGAACTATAATTTAGCAACCAGCTCTATTTTTTAATCAGTTTCCTGCTGCTACAACTGTATATCCATAAGACTCTACTGAGAAAAGATGAAAGGTAATGAGATCAAAAGAACACTGCTCTTGTTCCTTTAAGAGTTATGTTGAAGCAGATTAAAAGCATGTTGAAACCAACACTTATCATCAGTGATACATTTCCCCCTACAAATTGTAAAGTAGTATTGTACCAAATGGCATTATGCATTAAAACAAGCTTGTGCCTACATTCCTACATTAAGAATATAATCTACCTACACTATATACAACAATACAATATTCATTCAAACTGCAATAATACATTACTTAATGTTTTATTAAAGACCATTTGTCAGTGTGAATATTCTGTTTCTCATTCTAGTAATTCAGAAATTATACTTCTTCTTGCTCAGTCTCTTCCCCCTCCATTTTCACATAATTCCAAAGGTGTTGTCAGCCTCTTTTCAGCATCTTAAATACTGTACAGCGATTCAAGTCAGATGCAATGACAAATCAGGGTTTGGTGATGGAAGTGCACTCCCTCCTCTCTTGCATATTTATTTTTGTTTGCAATAGTTACAGATCAATCCAAAACCTAATCTTTCCTTTTTAATTTTCAAAACTTTTAATTGACAATAATTTTGTCATTACATTCACAGCAAAAAAGTAGCAAAAAAGAAAACTTATAATAGAACATAAAACCAACAAAACCCAGAATTACATTTTAGGTAAAATAACCAAGATTACCAACAGAAATGTATTTATTTGCCCTTACTGATATCTCTGCATGTCATGAAGTCCTTCCACCTGGCAGTGCAGACCACAACATGGAAGAGAGGACAAAGACATGTTATCCATAGCGTTTTGTAAGAGGCTGGCAGGAGTCTTGTGGCAAACAGAAAGAGAGAAAAAGCACCATGGTCAATGGAACAGTGAGGGAGCAAGGCAAGCTCTAGTGCTTCTTATAGTGTTTATTTAGCTTGATGTGTTTCAGAGAAAAGCCTCCTTCATCAGGAGCTGTGAATGCTGTTTTCTTAATTCTGGGCAAGCCTTAAACTTACACATCTGAATGCTAACAAATTCTTCTTAATGCAGTTTTTTGTAGAGATGCATTATGAAGAATTTGTATATAAAATAAAGGGGTGCCAAACTGCATAACACTTTACTTGTTTTGCTTTGCCTTATATTGACCGTACGTTATTAGTAGCACAGGTACCAGGAGCCTGCCAGCTCAGCCAGGGAGTCGTATCCAACTCCCCCCAGCCCAGCGGTAATAAGTGTTGGATTGCACTCTAGGTGTACTGAGTGCTATTGCTAGTTATGATGTGTTGTGATTGTAAGATGTACTCCTTACACAAAAGACACCTATTTTATTTAGAACAAACTGGAACACACATTATGCAAGAGAAAAGCCCACCAGAAATCTATCTCTTCAACTGTCTCAGGAGGACCTAGGTTCCTGATTTTCTTTCTTTTTTTTTTGTAAAACCTGGTCTGGAACTGCTCTAGTCTCTACTAGTGAAACGCATAAAACACTGATTGGCTTCTCTTAACATTTCAGTGATTACTATATATTCCTGCTAGAGCCACTTGCTTCTGCTTTTCTTTTCTTGGCATTTTGGTAAAAGAATAGCAGTGATACACATGTATCATGTGGCTGACTGGCAATAAAGAGTTTATACAGTATATTAGGCTTTTGTTGGGAATCATCTTATTAAATGCAAACAGAAGTTCCTCATTGCTAAAGCAGATGCATTCTGTGCATGCTCATGCCATTTATTTCTGAAGGTTGTAATTTTTAATAATGTCTCACCCAGCCGCCCTGGACTACTGCTGGGAGGAAGGGCAGGATATAAATAAATAAATAAAGTTAAACCACTTAGGCTGTGTCACACTTTGATAGAATATTGTTGTTGTTATGTGCCTCCAAGTCGACTACGACTTATGGCGACCCTATGAATCAGTGACCTCCAAGAGCATCTGTCATGAACCACCCTGTTCAGATCTTGTAAGTTCAAGTCTGTGGCTTCCTTTATGGAATCAATCCATCTCTTGTTTGGCCTTCCTCTTTTTCTACTTCCTTCTGTTTTTCCAAGCGTTATTATCTTTTCTAAAGAATCATGTCTTCTCATTATGTGTCCAAAGTACGATAACCTCAGTTTCATCATATTAGCTTCTAGTGACAGTTCTGGTTCAATTTGTTCTAACACCCGATTATTTGTCTTTTTTGCAGTCCATGGTATCCGCAAAGCTCTTCTCCAACACCACATTTCAAATGAGTTGATTTTTCTCTTACCCGTTTTTTTCACTGTCCAACTTTCACATCCATACATAGAGCTCGGAAATACCATGGTCTGAATGATCCTGACTTTAGTGTTCAGTGATGCATCTTTACATTTGAGGACCTTTTCTAGTTCTCTCACAGCTGCCCTCCCCAGTCCTAGCCGCCTTCTGATTTCTTGACTATTGTCTCCATTTTGGTTAATGATTGTGCCGAGGTATTGATAATCCTTGACAAGTTCAATGTCCTCATTGTCAACTTTAAAGTTATATAAATCTTCTGTTGTCATTACTTTAGTCTTTTTGGCGTTCAGCTACAGTCCTGCTTTTGTGCTTTCCTCTTTAACTTTCATCGGCACTCGTTTCAAATCATTACTGGTTTCTGCTAGTAGTATGGTATTGTCTGCATATCTTAAATTATTGATATTTCTCCCTCCAATTTCACACTTCCTTCATCTTGGTCCAATCCTGCTTTCCGTATGATATGTTCTGCGTTTAAACAAACAGGGTGATAAAATACACCCCTGTCTCACACCCTTCCCGATGGGGAACCAATCGGTTTCTCCATATTCTGTCCTTACAGTAGCCTCTTGTGCAGAGTATAGGTTACGCATCAGGACAATCAGGTGCTGTGGCGCCCCCATTTCTTTTAAAGCATTCCATATTTTTTCATGATCTACACAGTCAAAGGCTTTGCTGTAATCTATAAAGCACAGGGTGATTTTCTTCTGAAATTCCTTGGTCCGTTCCATTATCCAACGTATGTTTGCGATATGATCTCTGGTATCTCTTCCCTTTCTAAAGCCAGCTTGGACGTTTGGCATTTCTCGCTCCATATATAGTAAGAGCCTTTGTTGTAGAATCTTGAGCATTACTTGCATGGGATATCAAGGCAATAGTTCGATAATTACTGCATTCCCTGGGATCCCCTTTCTTTGGAATGGTGATGTATATGGAACGCTTCCAGTCTGTGGGCCATTGTTTAGTTTTCCATATTTCTTGACAGATTTTTGTCAAACTTTGGACAGATTCAGTGTCAGTAGCCTGTAGCAACTCTATTGGTATGCCATCTATTCCTGGTGATTTGTTTCTTCCAAGTATTTTAAGAGCAGCTTTCACCTCGCATTCTAAAATTTCTGGTTCTTCATCATATGGTTCCTCCGTGAATGGATCTGTCATCCTGTCATTTCTTTTATAGAGTTCTTCAGTGTATTGCTTCCATCTTCCTTTTATTTCATCTCGGTCAGTCAGTGTGTTCCCCTGTTGATTATTCAACATCCCTACTCTTGGTTTAAATTTCCCTTTCATTTCTCTAATCTTTTGGAATAGGGCTCTTGTTCTACATTTTTTGTTGTCCTCTTCTCTTTCTATACAGTAACTATTGTAATAGTTCTCTTTGTCCTTATGTAGTAGTCGCTGTACTGTTGCATTTAGGGTTCTGACCGTGTTTCTATCTCCTTTTGCTTTTACTTTCCTTCTCTCTTTAACCATTTAAGAGTTTCTTCAGTCATCCATTGAGGTCTTTCTCTCTTTTTAACGACAGGTATTGTTTTTTTGCATTCTTCTCTGATAACATCTCTGACTTCATTCCATAGTTCTTCTGGTTCTCTGTCAACTAAGTTTAAAGCCTCAAACCTGTTCCTTATTTGATCTTTATATTCTTCTGGGATGTTATTTAAATTGTATTTTGGCATTATGATTGCTTTGTTGGTCTTCTTTAGCTTTACTCTGATTTTCGATACGACCAGTTCATGATCTGTACCACAGTCTGCTCCTGGTCTTGTTTTCGCAGAAAGTATGGAACTTCTCCATCTTCTGCTACCAATTATATAATCAATAAGATGGTGCTTGGGGAACATTGCTTGGCACCCTGGACTCTCCAGTATGGGGTTCTGCAGGGGTCCTGTCCCCCATGCTGTTCAACGTCTACATGAAACCATTGGGTACGGTCATCTGGAGCTTTGGAGTGCATTGCCATCAGTATGCTGATGATACGCAGCTCTATTTCTCCTTTTCATCTTCTTCAGGTGAGGCTGTCAATGTGCTGAACTGGTGCCTGGCTGCGACAATGGACTGGATGAGGGCTAATAAACTGAGGCTCAATCCAGACAAGACTGAGATGCTGCTAGTGGGTGGTTCTTCTGACTGGATGGTGGATGTCCAACCTGTCCTGGATGGGGTTGCACTCCCCCTGAAGGAGCATGTTCATAGCTTGGGGGTTCTCCTAGAACCATCTCTGTCACTTAAGGCTCAGGTAGCCTCGGTGGCACGGAGTGCCTTCTACCAACTTTGGTTGGTAGCCCAGCTATGCCCCTATCTGGACAGGGATAACCTGGCTTCAGTTGTTCATGCTCTGGTAACCTCCAAGCTAAATTACTGCAATGTGCTCTATGTGGGGCTGCCTTTGAAGACAGTTCGGAAGCTGCAGCTTGTGCAAAATGCAGCGACCAGATTGGCAACAGGGACCAGACGGTTCGAACACATAAAACCGATTCTGGCCTGCTTGCATTGGCTGCTTATATGTTTCCGAGCTCAATTCAAGGTGCTGGTTTTAACATATGAAGCCTTACACGGCTTAGGACCACAATACCTGATGGACCACCTCTTCCAACACGAACCCACCTGTACACTACGCTCAACATCCAAGGCCCTCCTCCGAGTGCCTAGTCCGAGGGAAGGTGGGAGTCTCGCAACAAGGGAGAGGGCCTTTTCAGTGGTGGCCCCAAATTATGGAATGAACTTATTGATGAGGTGTGCCTGGCGCCAACACTGTTATATTTTCGGCACCAGGTCAAGACTTTCCTCTTCTCCCAGGCATTTTAGCATGTGTTTTTAAATTGTTTTTTTTGTTTTTTAAAATGTGTATATTTGTTTTTATTGTTTTTAATTGCTGTAAACCGCCCAGAGAGCTTTGACTATGGGGTGGTATATAAATGTAATAAATAAATAAACAAATGAGAACATGAAAAGCTGCTTCTTTATCATTTATCAATGTAAACTGCAACACTATATTCTGCTATATACACATATTTCTTTACACCATTTATATACCTCTTATATTTAAATAAAACTCTAAGCGGTGTACAACATAAGTCAAAACATCTTAAAACAGCAGATACAAAAAACTACAACCAATAAAATACAATTAACTGAAGATCAGCACATTCATGTTTAAACATAACATTCTAAACCAACACTCAAACTTACTATTTTAGCACACCTCAAATCACACTCTACAAGCACTCACATAATTCAGCCTCACACCTTAAAAACATCACACTCCATCCTATAAGAACTACTATGAGAACCACTGAAATCTACATACAGCCTAATAATGCACAAACATATTCTAAATTCACCATTTGTATCAAACACTCCCCCTTGTCTCTCACTCAAGGGGGCAGAAACTATGTCCACCAGGCTCTCACCCTGGGGGTATAGAAACCACGATTTCCAATACAGTAGGGAATGACACTTCCCTCATCTCTCAACTAAGGAACAAAAACCATTCAAGTATCAAATATTAACTCTAAAGAAGGGCAGGCTTTCAATTACAATTTGTTGGTTTGCCTCTCTCCAGCACTTGCAGTAATTATTTTTCTTGGTGGGCGATGGATTCCAGACTCCAAGTGAGATGCTAAGTGTACACTTAGTGTCACACTTTGTTTTGTACATTATACCACCTATCTACATATATCTATTGATTCTTAATAATGTCACTAATTCTGTTTTAGGCTGTAAACATACTAGTCACCAGATCAAAGTATTTCCATTAGCCACATCTTGAGGGGGAATGAGTTCATTTGCAGATCAGTTGTGAAATCTCTTTGAAGCCGAATTGGAAAAAAAATGCACTCAAGCAGCTCCCACCAGGGGCAGGGTTTGACTATCATCTTGCGCTCATTTTCAGAAGAGAGATAAAGACGCATTGCACTGGAACTGACAAAACAGTGAGTGTGTTTCTACCCTTATTCAATAATTATTGAAAAAGGAAGCAGATTTTTATTTTATGTAAAGCAACAAGCTCTTACTATACACAGGTGAGCAGTGAGTAAGACCAGTTTACTTATACCAAATTACTCACAGTTGTTAAGACAAAAAGGATCTGAAGTACTCCAAAAGGATCTCTTCTAAACTGAGTGAATGGGCAGTAAGATGGCAAATGCAATTCCGTGTAAGCAAGTGTAAAGTTATACATATTGGGGCAAAAAAACCTAATTTCACATATACACTCATGGGGTCTAAACTGATGGTGACTGACCAGACCAGGAATGAGACCTTGGTGTAGCAGAAGCTCAATGAAGATGCTGACCCAGCATGCAGCAGCTGTGAAAAAGGCAACATTTAAAAAAAAACCTTTTTTTCCTAAACAATATGTTTTTAACCCTTTTTATTTAAGATGATTTTAAAGCTTTTTTAAAAAAATGTTTTTAAGGTTGTCTTGTTTTAATGTATTTTAAGGTCTGTTTTTATGATGTTTTAAAGTGTTTTTAGTGCTTTTGTTTGCTGCCCTGGGCTCCTGCTGGAAGGGTGGGCTATAAATAAATAAATAAATGAAAACCAAAACATGCTTGGGATTGTCTATGCTCTGGTAACCACTAGGGGCTGCCTTTGAAGATGGTTTGGAAAGTGCAGCTTGTGCAGAATTCAGCAGATAGGTTGCTGACGGGGACAAGACGGTCTGAACACATAACACCAATCCTGACATGACTGCATTACCAATTGGTTTCCAGGCCCAATTCAAAGTGCTGTTTTTTTCTTATAAAACCTTATACGTTTTAGTGCACCAATACCTCAAGCGCCACTTCTTCTGTGCAAGTCATTTGACGTCCCCCCCGGGGAAGTGCTGAGGGTAGTGACAGAATGGGCTTTCTCAGTGGTGGCTTCCTAGTTATGGAATGCTTTCCCCAGGGAGGCATGCCTGGTGCCATCACCGTCTATTTTCAGGCACCAGGCAAAAACATGCTTATTCTCCCAGGTCTTTGGACCTTAATTTCCAGCTTTGGCCTGATCTAGCATGCTCTTAAGTACTTTGAAACCAAAAGTTACCAAAGCAATATAATAAAGTTACCAAAGCAATAATAAAGATAAAATACATAACATTAGACTGAGGGCAATAAAAGCATTTCTACAATTGTGCAATTATTGTTCTATAAAATGTCTGGGTCACACCACAATGAAAGCCTTCTTCACTAAAAATCTCTTCAGTAGCCACCTAAATATCAAAATGCTAGGCTTATTGAATTTCAGATACCCAGCATCTCATCTCTCTCTCTCTCTCTCTCTCTCTCTCTCTCTCTCTCACACACACACACACACACACACTCACACACACACACTTCAGTTTCCCCTAAATTTATCATCCATCCAGGAACACTCAAGGCACTTAAAAGATTCAGGGCCTATTGGCCCACCTGCAGCTATTCCCTGGCTGTTAGTGTGACACCTATCTTTGTTTCAAATACATAAGTAATATGATTGTCAAGGCGCTGCATCCTTTTTTAAAAAAAGGAAGGCAAAGGTAGAGTCCATTAAAGTGAGTTCTGTTCACTTAAAATTTCTGCAGAGATGTCAGAGGACCAATAAATGTTTGTTTTCTTATTAATCATCCTGGTCTAGAGAGTAGCACCAGAAGGAGTTATGAAGATTTAACTGCCTGAAGGAGAATTTTATTTCAGCCAAAACAAAAGGAGAATGAGCCCTCCAGAAAATGAAGCTCTCAAGACAGCATATAGCAGGCCCTCTTGATCAGCATTGTAAAAGGCCATATCTTGGCCATCACAGTTTAGATTTTCTGATCCTCTTGAGTTCACCACTGAGGGGCCAGTACACACCTTCCTTCCCTTGGGTCTAAAGGCAAACTTTCCCTTTCTCCTCACAGACTTTCTGGTGATCCCACAACCCATTCCTTCTCATCTCCCACAAGGACTTCCCAGAAATGCCTGCCTGTTGTGAATCTCTCACATCCCAACATCTCATTAACACAATTTAAAAGATTTTTCGAAGCATGTGTTCAAACTGAGTAGAGAATTGGAAATAGCTCTCGTAATTCTCCTATCTTCTTCCTAACTGGAAGGTGTGTTGTATGACAAAGCAACCTCATATTTGGGCCTAACACTACTGTTGACTAGTTACTGAAATCCTGTATTCGGGTATGGAAGTCTTTGCCTTTCCACTCACTGGTCATCTTAGATTTTCCTTTACTGTTAAAACTCATAAAATGAGGCCTGTCTGTTCCTGTTACATTTAATGTTTCTGAGGTTCAGTAACCCTCAATGAACAGTGATATTTAGTTATTGGTAGGAAGCAAGCATTATAAATTATCAAAATGTGCTTGAAAGAGCAGCCCGTGTGATGTACGTTGAACCTGACATACCAACCAATTAGTAATTTGGATAATAATTACTCTGCAAAAAAATGTATGTTAGTGTCAGGATTTTTAGTTGGCAGTACATCATCATCAACATCATAATTTTTCTAGATCCTGATGAGATTTGTATTTTTGCACCTTAGTAGCAGCTCTTCTCTTAAACTTGGATCTGAATAACTTACTAAGGGACAACATTCACCCTCATACCACAAAAATAGCCTATCACAATCACTGGACTTTCTACAACAGAAGGCGAGACCACCCCTATTTTTTTAAAGTGAGGAAAGTGCTGCCAGGAGTCCTGTTTTCTTGCTATGAACCAGCAGGGCAGTAATTGCCACCTGGGCTCTTTCTGGGAGGAAGGGCGGGATATAAATTTAATAAATAAATAAACAAAAATAAAGTGCCTTATGGCAGCAGTACACTGTACCCTCTCTCAAGATGTAAGTTTCACCCCACTACCTTCTAAAGGACTGCAAAAACACCACTCTCACACAGCCCTTAGAAATGGGGATATTGTACTGCTGCATTAGAAATATAACGCAAAGGTTAACATGTAGCTGTCGGAACATTTGTAAATTCCCCTGCTCTCCTGAGAGGAGCTAAGGCCCTTAGGCGAATGGGACATTATCCATTTGCAAGTGGAAGGAGGAGGAGAAGCCCACCCCGTCCGTTCAATATGGGAGTGATAATGGAAGAAACATATCACCAGGAACAGAAGGCATACCAGTAGAGTTGCTACAAGTTACTGAGATGGAATCTGTCCAAATTTTGACAAAAATTTGTCAAGAAATATGGAAAACTAAACAATAGCCCACAGACTGGAAGCGTTCAATATATATATCCCAATTCCAAAGAAAGGGGATCTCAGGGAATGCAGTAATTATTGAATTATTGCCTTAATATTCCATGCAAGTAAAGCAATGCTCAAGATTCTACAACAAAGGCTCTTACTATATATGGAGCGAGAAATGCCGGATGTCCAAGGGGACTTAGAAAGGGAAGAGGTACCAGAGATCATATCACAAACATATGTTGGATAATGGAACAGACCAAGGAATTTCAGAAGAAAATCACCCTGTGCTTTATAGATTACAGCAAAGCTTTTGATTGTGTAGATCATGAAAAACTATGGAATGCTTTAAAAGAAATGGGGATGCCACAGCATCTGATTGTTCTGATGTGCAATGTATACTCTGCACAAGAGGCTACTGTAAGGACAGAGTATGGAGAAAGTGATTGATTCCCCATCGGAAAGGGTATGAGACAGGGTTGTATTTTATCACCCAATTTGTTTAATCTATACACAGAACGCATCATACAGAAAGTGGGATTGGACCAAGATGAAGGAGGTTTGAAAACTGGGAGAAATATCAATAATTTAAGATATGCAGACGATACTATACTGCTAGCAGAAACCAATCATGATTTGAAATGAATACTGATGAAATTAAAGAGGAAAGCACAAAAGCATGACTACAGCTGAACGTCAAGAAGACTAAAGTAATGACAGATGATTTATGTAACTTCAAAGTTGATAATGAGGACATTGAACTTGTCAAGGATTATCAATGCCTTGGCACAGTCATTAACCAAAATTTAGACAATAGTCAAGAAATCAGAAGAAGGCTAGGACTGGGGAGGGCAGCTATGAAAGAACTAGAAAAAGTGCTCAAATGCAAAGATGTATCATTGAACACCAAAGTCAGGATCATTCAGACCATGGTATTCCCGATCTCTATGTATGGATGTGAAAGTTGGACAGTGAAAAAAACGGGTAAGAGAAAAATGAACTCATTTGAAATGTGGTGTTGGAAGAGATCTTTGCAGATACCATGGACCACGAAAAGGACAAATAATTGGGTGTTCGAACAAATTAAGCCAGAACTATCATTAGACGCTAAAATGATGAAACTGAGGTTATCATACTTTGGACACATCATGAGAAGACATGATTCACTAGAAAAGACAATAATGCTGGGAAAAACAGAAGGGAGTAGAAAAAGAGGAAGGCCAAACAAGAGATGGATTGATTCCATAAAAGAAGCCACAGACCTGAACTTACAAGATCTGGACAGGGTGGTTGATGATAATACATGCTGTTGGAGGTCGCTGATTCATAGGGTCGTCGTAAGTCGTAATCGACTTGAAGGCACATAACAAAATTATGGGTTGCATTTGTATTTGCAGCACAACATTTTTCTTTCTCCACAGGAAGTAAGACACCACACTGGAAAGATCACAAGCTTCTGTCTTTGCTAGCGAGAGGGAGGCGGGGAAGGCGAGCCGTTCCCCAATCGCAGTTACGCAAAAGTTGTGGATTCCTGAGCTGTTGCCACTGTCACTGTGTGCGGAGACAAGGGGTAACTAGAAATTACTCTTGGGCACCGAAACGATCAGTCTAAATCTTTAGTGTATGGTCTTTCCGTTCCATATTGCGGAGGAGAAATGGAAACCGGAAGTGAGTTGTAGGAAGTGATTCTCACCTTTCTCTTATCTCTATGGGCCTGACAGACCGAATGAGGGTTGGAAGACAAGCGGCATACACCATAGACAAAGACGCTCTTTCCACCCTGAGGGAGGCCTGCTACTTCCGTCGTCATCTGTACTTGCCATTCTTTTTCTCTCCCTTTCCCGCCCAGAACCGGCCCTGGAAGTAAAGGCGAGCGCGTTGTCATGACAACCGGGGGAGACGGCGGAAGAAGTCAGGAGCCGAATCAGAACGATTCGATGCTCCATGGGAGAATGGCGAAGACGTGACCGCGGGGCGGAGCGTTGGTTATTCTCGCGCGGGAAATTGAGATCGGCTGGTTCGGGCGGTAGGACGTTCTTGATCTGAGAAGGCTGCGTGGTGAGCGACAAGTGGCTTTTAGGAGAGAGGGGATTTCTCAGGAGGTGGGGGGAAATCTTTGTTTCCTTCGCTCCCCCATCTGGCTTTGATACTAAGTGTCACTAGCAGTGCTGGGCTAATGATGTTCACTCAGAAATAAGTCATACTGAATTCCGTGGGATTTACTCCCAGGCAAGCGCGCAGAGGATTCTAGCCTAAGTCGAACAGTGGTTTTTCATCTAATCGATATATTAGCTATCCTTTGTCTCTCCTGCAATAATGTCTTTCCTTCCCTACGTGTAAGGCGGCCACTTAATGCATCACCAAAATAGGGGGTGGTATTTAATGCCAATTTTATTCAGAGCAGGCCCATTGAAGTTAATAGAGATGACTAACTTAGGTTCATTAACTTCAGTGGGTCTACTTTACATAGGACTTAGTTGAATACAACCCAAAGGAAATAAATATCCAAAGAAGAGGATACAGATTAGCATAATATTTGCATATGACATATTTGCATTATGTACATAGATGCAAACATTATATAAATAGAAACCTCACTGTAAATGCGATGGGTGACCTATGTGCCTGCTCAGTCTGCTGTCCAGGTACTAACTGCTGATGGGCAACTTTGAGTCCCCTGCTGCTCTCCTTTCTTAACATTCTTTGTCTTTATATAAGACTTAAGCAGGACAGCCCTTCAAACAGAGGAATCCTTCAAGTGGTGGATCTCTACAGTGTCCTCTACGGAGGACACATGGCCATTCTCCGTATTGTGCCTAGAGTAGGGATGAGCAACTGAAAACTGCAGGGTCAAGTCTGGCCTACTGAGGAAGACCAATCGCCTGCCTCCCACCTCCCTGACATAAGTTGCTAGCCAGGAGGTGTGTGGACTCATTGCTATAGCAGAAGCTTAAAGTGGCTTAAAAGCATCAAATATTATTATTTTTAAAAAGCTAAGCTCTACAACAGTGAGACCACTGGACCACATGAAATCTGCTGAGGGTCTTGGCAGACCACTTAATGATTTTTCTGCCCTTTCCCTCCTAAACATAATCACAATTTTGATTCCTTTCTCTCTCCAAATCTCATCATACAGAGGATCCCATTTGCATTTACTCAGAAGTAAGCCCCACCAAGATTAGAAGTTTGATCCTGTGTATCTTTACTCAAAAAGAATCCTGTGTTCTCTATAGTGTTGACTTACAAGTAAGCATCATGGTTCACATTCTGGCAATTTTTATTGGTTTTACCCCTCCTTATATGCAGGCAGTTGAGGAGGAAAGGAGACCTGCTTCAAGAGGAGGAGGCATTGAAGGGGGCATCACACAGCTGATCCCATACATATTTACTCAGAAGTAAACCCCACCAAAATCAATGGTAGATGTGCATAGGACTGCAGCCTTAGTGCATACTGTATAGGATTGCAGCCTAAACTGGTTTGTCTTAAAGGTGCTACAGAGTACTGTTGACAAGGGACTGAATAAGCTTCCAACTCTAGGGGGAAAGTGTATCTCCAACACTCCACTCTGCCAGCTTGTTCACTTCTGCATCTTTTTTTTAAGAACATGGAGTAAGATGTAAGAATATTGAGTTAGGACCTGAGAGACAAGGGTTCAAATCCTCACTTGGCCGTGAAGCTCACTGGGTGACCTTAGGCCAGTCACTGTCTCTCAGCCTAACCTACCTCACAGGGTCGTTGTAAGGCTCAATTGGGGAGGGGATGACCCTTGAGCTCCTTGGAGGAAAGCTAAAAGCTAACACAGATACATAACAAAGAGAAACTTAGCAGGTGAACTCCCTCTCCCGAAGATTGAGGCTGCAATCTTAAATTCCCTGAGAGTAAGCCTTGTTGAGTACAGTGGGACTTACCTCTGAGTAAACATGCATAGGTTTGGGCAGTGATGGGAAAGTTTCAATTCAGTGATTTTGGTGGTGGTAGGAAGTGGAAAGGAATGATAGCAAATGAGAAATGAGGAGACTCACTGCTGTGGATCTTGCAGCATAAACCAGCACCCTCTCTTGTTAGGCAGTGGGGGGGTGGGAAGGACCACCTGATGCATACCATAATTCTCCCTCCCTCAGCCAATACAATTCAGGATAATCCATCCCACTCTGCTCCATTTTTTTAACTGCTTCTACCCCTGCCCCACCAGCCATGTGAGGGAAAAGAGGAGGGAGGAGTGAAGATGGAGAAAAGATCCCATTTGACCAGTCAGCTTTTTGCATCATAGAGGATGATGCAGAATGAAATTTAACAGGGATAAGTGCAAAAGTCTACACCTACGAAAAAGAAGCAAAGCGCACAGTTATAAGATGGGGAAGGAATACTTGGCTCAGCAATATTGTGTACGAGAGGGATCTTGGAATTATTGTTGATCACAAGCTGAATATGAGCCAACAGTGTGATGTGGCTGCAAAAAAGGCATATGCTATTTCAGCCTGCATCAGCAGAAGCTTAATTTCCAAATCGTGTGACGTACTAGTTCCCTTCTATTCAGCACTGGTTAAGCCTCATCTTGAGTACTGCGTCCAGTTCCGGTCTCCTCACTTTAAGAATAAGGGAATCTGTCTGCTTCATGCTGCTTTGTTTACTGAGGATTTTCCCCATATCTAAGAGTGGTTCCATTCCAGTTTCTGTGGAAGAATAGTGCAGAAGGAAACTTGCTCTTTTGAAACAGTGGTAACCCTTTTTATAATGATCTGTATCCAGTGGAAGGTCAGCTTTCTGTAAAGTAAGCGGGGAACAGTTGCAAGTCAGAGTGGCCAAACCAGTCTGAATCATGTTGCACATGATGCAGCTAAGAACTCTTTTAAAATTGAACCTTGAAATTCTTCTAACTTAATCAAGAGACCTCAGGTCTAAAGAAAGTATTTTTTAAATGTACCTCATGTTCTGAGGCATGATTATCCTTTTGACTAATGTTCAATTATATCCTAGACTCTGTGTCCTTTATAGGTTTACTTGGAGAAAATGCAGTTTTTTAGAAGCAGCAGACGGAAGTTGGAGGCTGATAGACAAGATCAGTACCCTCTTAGCCTTCAGTTCTATCTACAACCTCCTGCTGAAAATATATCTTTAATTGAATTTGAAAGTTTTGCTGTTGATAGACTTAAACGTGAGTAGCAGTGTAGAACAGAATGAATTGTGATTTGTTTTATGTGGTTCTCAGAATGGTTGATTATGTATTTCTGTGAAACTTTCTTATGTGGAAGTTTAACTTCTTCATGATTATAAACTTCTCAACTTCTTCATGATTATAAAGTTAATACATTTATAGTTCTTTTCAGTATGGCTATCATTATTCTTTTATATAGATTTGTTATCATCTGTTTTCTAATTTTTTGTTCCCATCCATTATTTGGATGTATATTTTCAGACATGTCTTTGATAACGTACTTACTGCTACATTTCAAAGCTGTCATTGTCTCTCTTTTGCAGTACTCAAAGTAGTAGAGAACTTGGGTGTGAGTTATGTGAAAGGTTCTAATGAGTACAATACAAAGTTGGAATCAGAACTTCGGAATCTTAAGTTTCCATACAAAGTAAGTAAAACAACTATTTATTTATAAAAATATTTGTATACTGCTCTTTTGTTAAAAACATCAAAGCAGTTTACAAATGTTTAAAACAACAACCATAGAATTTAAAAAAACATTAAAAATTCAATTAAAACAAAGGTCAATTGTTGCAACAACAACAAAAAAAAAACATGTTCTTAATTATCTGCATAAGCCTGGCAAAACAGCAAGGTTTTCAGCAGGCGCTTAAAAGTTAAAACAGAAGGTGCCTGCTGAATCTGTGCTGGCAGGGTATAATTGATGCTGAATATGCATTTTATATTCTTGTGTAATTGAGGCCACTCTGGAAGAAATAGTTTGGAGATGGAGGTGGGCTGGTAGATTAAAATAGGAATATATTGGCAACTATAGAGTCCTCTGTCATGTTAGGTTGTACTAAGCCTATTCACAGCTCCTTTGCCCCTGATATGTGTGGGTGATATCGTCGGGTCACTGTGGCTTCTGAGCGTAGGCTGTCCTGTAAAATGGGGGCTTCAAAACCTATAGGAATTGGAGAGCCAGATTCTTCACCAAGTGGATGCCCATGAAAACATCCAAAGCTTTTCACCTCGAAGGGACAGTGATAGAGCTGTGGAAATGCCCTGACTCATCCCAGAATAAAGTCCATTCATTTTTGAGAACGAGTCTGAGAGCCTGTTGGAACAGAGTGGGGCCCTTTCTGAGTGAGAGACAGCAGGGAAATGAATGGGCTACCCAGGTGAGAGATGTACTGGGAATTATCGGTTAGGCCATTTGGTTGTTTTAGTCAGTTGGATGTCCCATTTTCTCTACCAGACGTTTGATTAAGTTGGAAATTCTAATTGTTTGCACTGCTCTTTAGTTTTGCTGAGTTAGCCCCCTTGTCCTACTATGGACATGAACATGTTAGCTATGAAACTTGTTTTTGGTAAAATGTGGTGGGGTGCTATGAGCTGCATTGAGCCCCCACTGATGTTTTACTGTAGAATCGACTGAGGAGGATGGCAAAGTCCCACTCTGCACTATGCCAGCTCTAGAGGCTTGAAGGTCCTGGGTTTCACACTATTGCCAGGAGTTAGAGCTCCCATGGTATTGTGCATCCTGCACATGTTTGGGGAGCATCCAGAACCTCTGAGCCTGCTGTAGTGTGAATTATGTTCTCTTTCCCCCCCTCCCCCAGTCTAATGATTCCATTACTATTGTAGATATGACTAATTTGCACTCTGTAGTATGTAGCAGTAGTGGATATGCAACGGATATTCAGGTATCCCAAAAGAATCCCTTGGAGAATTTGATTCCTTCCAGTTCAGTTTCCATCAGCTGGTTCCCTAAATCAGCTACTGAGCTTCTTTCCCTTGGAATTCAGTTGCAGGTTTTCTATTTGCGTATCTTGATCACATGCGTAAGTGGTGATCCTACTTATCTTCTGTTAGTTCTTTACTTTCAAGCTTTAGAATTCCCGCTTCTGCTTGGAAAGAAAAGGCAAGTGAGCACACAGGCAATGACTGTTCCTTTTCTCTTTCCGGCTCAATGTATTGCCCAGAGAGAGGAGTCCACCCCACTTTATTAAATATTGTGGTAAATTTGCATATCCCAACTTTCTGGTTCTAAAAGCAAAACCGCCAAAGGTGGCTAATAACATACAAACATGGTGACAGCATACAAACAGCATAGTAAACAAAATGAAATAGGCAGAGTAGCAGATAAAAAACATCACAGGGTGACAGTTAAAAATAACAATCAAATGGTGGGGGAGCCAGATAGAATCAAACATACCAAATACCTACTGAAATGAAAGCATCTTCAAATGACAAAATGACATGTGAAGTGGGTAGAGAATAAATCTCCCAGGGTAGGAAGTTCCAAAAGTTATATCCCATAATCAAGAAAGCCCTATGTGCATTCCTGTAATTTTGCATCTGGCCTTTATTTTGTACCTGGCTCAAGTTTGTGGGTCTTGTATATGTTCTGTAAGGCTGACATGTGCTCACTTCTGGCCTGTAGAATTGAAGTTGCAATCCTACACCTGTTTGTCTGGAGGTAAACTCAGTGGGACTTAACTCTAAGTAGATGTGCATAAGATTGTGCTGCAAGTCTCTATTTTATAGTTCGTTATAGTAAATCATGCAAATAATTGTGTTTATAGTGTGTTATTTGATTTGCTGGGCCTTATCTATCTATTTTTAAAACTTTTTTTGTAATTTAGGCTTTGCTTGAAGAGGATTATGATGCAAGAAGAAAAGATCATATTTCTCATTTTATACTGCGCCTTGCCTATTGCCAATCGTAAGTATTGTCTGTCCAGTTTTGTTTAATCACATATATGTGCAATGATCATCATTTGGATTTTAACATTTGTGTAGGTGCATTTGTAACCATTTGCTGACTCACATTTCAAGATCTTTAAGGATAATATGATTTTTGAAATGCTGCTCCTTCTGGAGCAAAAATGATAGTGGCCCAATTCAAACAACCTATCAAACCATAGTTTAAAATTTTGGTATGTGTTCCAAATTAAAAAGCTGCAGTTAGTCCATCTCCAGAGGCTGCTGCATGGAAAAAGGGATAAATTTATGAACCTGAGTTTTAAAAGGCTAGAAAACCAAGCAGACAAGCAATTCTAAACCATGATTTACCTATTGCTCATTTGGAAGTTCACACCATGACTTGGGTTCTAAACCATGGTTAGCAAAAACCATGGCTTGATGAGATGTCTAAACTGGGCCTGTCTCCCAGCATTGCTTACCAGCATTACACGGTAAGTGTAAGTTGCAATATGTTAAATAGGACATAAGTGATACATATATTTATACAGTTTTTTTCTTTTTTTAACAAAACCTCCCTCAAAATAACACATGAACAAAATACCCTAGAGATTGATATGGTATTACAGTTAAATACTGAAAACTATTTATAGATCAATAATGAGAAAGTTGTACAGACTTCTTAAAGAGACTAGCCATTACCCAATGGTTTTTAGGAAGCAGGTAATTGCTTTCTTAATAATGAAAATCTAGGCCTTTTAAAAGTGTAGGTTTATTATATTTTAATTTGTATCAGTTGCATTGGGCTTTATTTGAAAAGTTTGAGGTCTGTTTTAATAAAGATTATTTTAATGTTTTTAAACAAACACTTAAATCCTGTCTCATTCTGTACTCAAGTTGGCTTGCAACAAGCTGAGATAACTTCAGAAATTATTTTTCAGTTAACTTTCTGGTGTAATGGTAATAAAAAATATAAAGCTGTTCGCTACAAATTTTAGTGGTTCAATAGTGCCACCAAGAGGTAAAAGCTTGCATTTTCACTCTGTTTTTATTCACAAATGTCTTCTGGTTGTTTGCAGCCATAACTGGACTTCACAGTAAGAAATTTGTCTGACTCATCTCCCCATGAATCAAAGACCCAGCTGTTGCTCACCATATATTTAATACCTTAAACATGCTATATTAATTCACCAAAATACAATATCTACCCAGCCTATAGAACTATACCCTTTATAAATCTATAGGCCAGAGCATTGCATTTAGGGTAAATTAAGATGGTGGGCGACCAGTGGGAATGGGAGCTGAAGTTCGTTCCCATTCAGAAGCAGCACTGCCACTTGCTTACCACTAAAACAGTATTCCAGGGGCCCAGTGGGGAGTGTGGGGAGTGATGGTGCAGCCAGGTCAGGCTGGTGAGGGACCATTTTGGGCCCCTTGGCCAGTGCCCAACCGATCACTGGTGCCAGACCTGTGTTTAGGTGTTAGGGGATTTTTGTCATCTCCTGTCTTTGTGGAAGTCAGTGGGACAGGTTTAAATACATACATACCTGGATGTTCTCAAAAGTTGTAGGAGTCAGTCATTACGGAGTGGAAGAGATGCCGTTTTTCCAGACAGAAGAATGTGAGAGAAGCAAATACTGTAAAAAGAAACACTGAAAATAATTTGGTTAAGGACGGCAGCTCAAAAATGTTTTCCCAGAAATAGAAACCTGAATGTGACAGGGAGATTTCAGGTTATGTTTTTGTCTGTTTGACTTCCAAAAGAAAGACATCTAGAAAACCTTGACATGCATTTTAAAAACCATTAAATGCATTTCACCGTGTGTTAAATGTTCTACTGCAGGGAAGAGCTTAGGCGATGGTTTATCCAGCAAGAAATGGACCTCTTCCGCTACAGATTCCCTCAGCTAACTGCTACGTTGGTTAAAAAGTTCCTTGAAAATGTTAATTTAGCATTTGATGCTGTAAGTAGCTTGCATTTGTATTAAAACAAAACACTTCAGTTCCACAGTTTTAATTAAAGTGTTGTAGTAGTGTAGAAATGCTTAATATTTGGCTGGAGGGCTGAACAAAGTTTGTAAGCGCGCTTTCTTCTTCTTTTCTTTCCCCACCCCCACCCATCTCTTTTTGCCCGGCTAAATGCTACTCATCTGTTGGAAATTTGCTGCTCCATTACTCATGATTGGGCTGCAGTACTTGGTCTCCAGCAATGCCCCATAACAGCTGTTCTGTTGCTTGTGTGTACAGTGCTGTGGGTCTTCTTGAGCATACTTGTTCCTGGTATGAAAGCAGGAAAGATGCGGGTTATGCCATATACAGACCAAATATTCTGCTCCTTTTGGCATTTTGTTTGAATCCATGTTCTGATGCTGATCACCTTTGAGTTTTACAACTCATTTTCCCGTTATGGAGATGCATGCCAAATGCGACCAAAACAAGTTGATTCCTCTTTTACGGCAAGCTTATTTTTTGGCCACAAAACACTTTCACATTAGGTTGTAAAATGCATGCTGACAACTTATCAGTTTTATTGATTTTGAATTGACTAGATTTTTGTCTCAGATATAACACAGGGTTCAATATTCTCACTGAAAAAATCTACGCTGATAGGTGAAACCTATGAAGGAAATGGTTTCAATTTTTAGACATGGTCCTCTTGACTTAGTTGATAATGGGCAGTATTCAAAGTAAACTCACTGAAGTTAATAGATGTGACTATCGTAGGTTCATTAATTTCAATGGGTCTACTCTGAGTAGGACTCAGTTGAATGCAACCCAGTGTTTTACCAATTAATGTGTGTGCCTTGTCAACAGAGAGCCATCATTTAAGGAAGTGATGGGTGGAGATAGTTAAGAGCAGGGACAGGGAACCTGTGGCCTTCCAGATGTTGATGGACTCCAGTTCCCATTAGCTCCTGCCAGCATATCCAATAGTCAGGAAATATGGAGTTGTAGTCCAGCAACATCGTACAGCTTGTGGTTAGCGAGGAAAGACCAGTTTGGATGACAGTTTGGTGCAGCCTGACAGGAAAATTGGGCCATGGAGCAGTAAAACAGCTGTGAGCATCTCGCCGGGAGCCTGCATGCTTGTGTATTAGCACTAAGCCAAGGTTTGTCTTAGCATGACCTGTGAACTATGGCAGTGTATATTAACACTTGATCCTTTATGTACAAAGTTTGCTACATCTGGTTTTCTTTGATTTCTGTATTAAGGGGTGGAATTGAGGGAACATTTGTTTGAGGACATGTACAGTTACTACTTTCTAAAAAATTAGATTTTTTTGTAGATGTGCAGGTAGTGTTTGGGACAGTTTCACGATAGATTGAACGAGGTGAACCACAAGTGATAGCACTGATATGCTGCTTCAGAAGTCAGTAGAATTCTTTTTATTCTGACAGTGCTAGAGAAAGGATATGTGAAAGGGATGAGTTAAAATGAAGTTTGCGAAGGTCAGTTTGGCTGACAAAGTTGTTATAGAATGGTACAAGTGAATGGGGAAGGTTAACAAGATTTGTACGAAGATTTCTGTTCAGTTATACTTTGTTTCCTGAGAAAAGGTCAAAGCTCCAACAGCAGACAACCCGATAAACAATCTGTGAAAGCCTTCAGTTCAAAGCCTTTGACAATGGGATAATACATTTCTTTTTAAAAGAATCCTTGGGGATAGTAAAAACTGTATTGCGGCTTTCCTTTTTTGAACTTCAGCGCTCATCATGTGAAGCTGGAAAACTGTACTTTACATAGTATTTGATACTACATGCTGAATCTGGACATACTCCGCTGAAGGGAAGGGCTGCTTTTGCTCACACAGGGAACTGGGACCCTGCGGAAGCTTCCTTGAGGAAGGGTGTGCATGTATGATTTTTTGCTGATTTCCCTTTCTCCCTGCCACCTGTAGCGCTACCTCCCCTGTTTCGGAGGATCTCCCCTCCCTCCGAAGTAGCTTTTCATTTTTTTTTTTAAATAATTTTTATTCAAAGTTTCAGAAAACAAAACAAAACAAAGTCAAAAACAAAAACATAATAGTACAATAAAAATCTTGACTTCCGATTTGTCGCAGATCAGCTATAAGTATATAATATATATCAAACCTGTCCCTTAATACATACAAGATCACTTTTCTCCATAGGCTATCTTAATTAATCGTCAAATCCCAATATCATCATTTCATTTTGATCTTTCAGCAAAAAGTCTAAGAGAGGCTTCCATTCCTTAAGAAATGTATCTGTCGATTTTTCTCTGAGAAGGCATGTCAATTTGTCCATCTCTACTAAGTCCATTAATTTCAATAACCATTCTTCCGTTGTTGGTGTTGATTCCATTTTCCACTTTTGTGCATATAATAATCTTGCTGCCGTAATCATATATAATATTATTCTTCCATATTTCTTTTCTATTTGTTTATCCATAAAACCCAATAAAAAAAATTCTGGCTTTAATTGAATATTTATCTTTAGAATTTTTTGCATCATCCTACCTATCTGTGCCCAAAATGATTTCGCCTGTTTACACAACCACCACATATGATAAAATGATTCTTCTTGGTGTTTACATTTCCAACAAACATTAGGAACATTGCTATACATTTTTGACAACTTTTCTGGAGTCATGTACCAACGATACATCATTTTATAAAAATTTTCTTTAAGATTGTAACATAGTGTAAATTTCAATCCTTTTTTCCACATATTTTCCCATTGATCCATTTGTATGTTATAACCAAAATTTTTTGCCCATTTTACCATACACTCTTTTACTTGTTCTTCTTCCATTTCCATTTTTAACAAAAGTTTATACATTTTTGCAATTATACATTCATCATTTGTACACAGACATATTTCAAAATCAGATTTACTTATTTCAAAACCATACATTTTCTTATCCATTTTATATCTTTCCAACAATTGTAAATAGGCAAACCATTGAGAACTATATCCTTCCTTTATTAGTTGTTCTCTCTGTTTCATTATATATTCTCCATGCACATTTTCTAATAGTTCTTGATAAGTTAACCATTTCTCTTTTCCGGCCATTTCTCTTCTATAGAACGCTTCCAGACACATGGTATTTTGGAACAAAACCTTGGTTTATATCTATCCGAAGTAGCTTTTCAGAGGGCTCAAGGAGGAATTGACAAAATTGCCACCCTGCCCATTCCTCTATTGCCAGCACAACTCTGCTGAGTGCAAGTTTGAATTCAGCTCAATGTCTCCATTAATGGGACAAGGTCCAGCTTCCTTGCAGTAGTGTTGCCCATCCTTGTCCCTTAATTTATTGGTCCTCCTACTTGCAAGTTTCATATGATGAAAAACTAGATAGCAGAACTGGGTAAACTCCCCTTCTTTGACCTCTGTTTAGTAATAGGTCCAGATGATTACACTTTGTTGCTGGATTATCATAAGCCAGATGTTGAAGTAACAAAAGTTTATATAGAAGCTTTCATTTACAGTGTGAGACACAAACTTTTTTGGCTATAGAAGAAAAGCTTGTGTGTTTCCACCCCAGTGTGTTTACAGAACCGAGCATGTAAAATAATTGCACTGACTGAGTGTAAAATACTGTCCAAAATCTACATGTACAGTCTGTTACAAGCACAGCTGGCTGTTGGGAACCACTCAGTGTGTAAATAGTTGATGGGGCGGGACCCATCAAAGGGTCTATAGAAACCCAGGTGTGCATTTTACATATTGATGAAACTAAAGCATCATCATCTTTGTAGAAATGAGCTGGATTTACTTCTAGTGTGTCAAATTTTATCAGTGAGGGCAACTAATTATCTTTATAAATGTAGAAAATGGATCTCGAGCTTCAGGTGTAAAAAAATGGTTGGCCTTAGATGTTTTTTAAACATGGAAAAATAGACTCCTCCTCATTCAAGAACATATAATGCAATGGATTCTTTTTAAAAGAGAAAGAAAAGAACCTCTGGATAGGTAATGGGATCCCATGATTGCTATCCACAGCTCCTCATTTACCAGGCGTAGATGTTAGCCTGGTTAAAATAGAACCTGGTGTGTTAATCATGGCTGCTCTTGGTGCCAATGTAACCCTTAACCATATCTGAGCCCAGTGGGGGTGAGGACTATTTGTGCTTGGGTGGGGGCATATCCACACTCTGTGCTCCAATTCCCTTAGCAGGGTGTGTGATATTTATGCCCGTGGCCCATATATAAATTTAATAAACGATAATAAATAATTTGGAGAAGGCAAACTGTTTCTTCTATTTTCCAAATTACAGTACAGTCTGTTGGAGGCTGTGCCACTTGCCACTGGTGAATGGAACTCTGGACGCCAGGCTGTGATCTTATTATATTGCCTGTAGGCTGAGTTGGGGCGGGGGCGGCTGCCTGGTTGTCATATTAGCAGTCATATCCTGGCTGCTGTTCAGCTCAAAGGTAGGCATGCTTAAGCCTCTTCGATTATGCGTACCTCTTGAGTGTGCTTGTGGGTTTTTTGACCCTAGACTGTTAACTAGAAGGGGGATTTTTTTATTACACATTTTCTTTTTTAAACTTTTTTTTCCAGTTGTGGTGTTTGTAGCAACTTAAAATGACAGTACGACTGGATTTGTATGGTTGTGTTGGTACTAATATCTTTTCTGAGATGTGGACTGGATGTTTTTCGTAAGACAGTCTAGTGCTTGAACTTTGCTGATATCTGAATTTGAACCTCTGTGTGTGAGAGAAATAAATATTTTATCTGTATATAAACACGTGTGTGCACATGCATACACTCAAATGCTGTTAAGAGCACCTTGTAGTACCCTTTGGGGGGAGGATAAATGGTGTCTTGGAATAGTCAGCTGGAGGAGCTAATGCTCTGTAATGCAGTTACTAGCCGGCTGTGCTGGAAAAAAACCTGGGTGGCTAGCAGAAGTCAGTAAAGTCCAGTTATTCCTCAGGTAGCTGCTCTTTGATTTTGTTGTGATTTTCAACAAAATGTATTTGGAGAAGTTTGTTAAGCAGTGCAAATGGCAGTTCTTCGGTTTCCTGTTTTTATCACTGAATAGTTCGGAAGATAGCAGTCATCTTTCATTTCATTTCACTTTCCAACCTTTTAAACTGAGTAGTAATGTATGTGAACGCTGATAATTCAGCATCTCAGTGAACTGAGTGTTCTTTACTTTCTGTGAAAGCAACAAAATGATAACTTGGTTTTGACAGTATTAAATTAATTGGAAGCTTAACATGTCTGATATCTCCTGTGTTTTGACTTGCCTAGATGAAGTGTGGTTTCTCACCGATTTGAATTCCAGTAGACTGATCAAAACTGCTTTGGGTTTGATTATAGAGTTTTTTTGTTTTGGAGATCAGTGTCAGCAAAATATCTTTCCGAGAATGGCAGCTGTTAGTATACACTCACTTCCAGCAATTATGTGGCTTAGAAAACCCTATTTTGAGCAAGGTTTCCTACCCATTTTTTTTATGGGATGGTGCAGGCAGAATGGGCAAATCCAGCTAGAGGCTTGGAAAGGAGTTCCCTTAAGTCTCTTGTTCCCAATCTGGAACCTGAATTGAGTTCTAAAGACTTAGCTGGAGATCATCTTTACTGTTTTTGAAAACATACAATACAAATAAAGAATATAAACGACCAACGTGAAAATTTAAGCCAGAAAGGCAAAGCAGAAAATGCTTGATATACATCTTGAAAAGGTGTATATCTAGGTAAACAAGAGACTGGTAGTCTTGGCTTTGTAATATTCCATCTATCTCTGCTGCCCTCTCTTGATGCTAACCAAGGACTATTATATGCATTAAGGGTCATTGAACTTCCTTTTTAAAATTCCTCAGCAGTGGCAACTGCCACCTGCCTAGTACCCCACAGCCATGTGCTCATCCCGTTTCTGGCTTTTTCCGCTTAAAAATCAAGCAAAAGATGGGGAATGAGAGGAGTGACTATTACCTTGACCTGTTTTGTCACCTACCCAACTAGGGTTGCGAGGTCTCCAGCGTTCGCCTGGAGACTCCAGTTTTTTGGGGTGCTCTCTGGGTCTCTAGGTGAGTCAGCTTAATCTCCGAACTCTTACCTTTCATTTTTTATAAAAAGTTTTTAGGTGGTCTGGTTCAAAAGTTCTAAACCAAAATGTCACACATACCCCACAACTTCTGTTAGAAGCTGGCTGCTCTAATCCTTGCACTTTCAGATTTTTAGCCAATAAGATCAGGGCTGTGATTGACAGGATTTGTTGACCCCCAGGCAATACCTAAACCCTATTTCAAGTTCTGAGAAAAGTTTCCATTTCCTGCTTGTCTCACATCAGGAATTCAGTAAATATATAGCTTTCATCAGTATAAAGACTACTTTCTCTGTACACAATTGGGACTTGCTTCTGAGTAGACATGCATAGGATTGCACTACCCAGCAGGATCTTGGTAGGTATGAAAGCACACATGCAGGTTAATTACTTGCAAAAATGGCATATTATACATTTTATCTTTCAAATAATTTTTGAACAGAAGTTTTGAAAAGTGTACATGCTGCAGTGTTATACTTTTCTAATTAAGGAGTCAAACAAGTTTAAATTTTACTGGACTGTTGAAGAGGACAGTTTGTCTTATTCATAGCCTGTTTTGAAAACCTTCCCAATGTGAAACTTTTCTGGGAGTAAAGCTGCAATGCTAATTCCACATACCTGGGAGTTAACCCCATTGAATTCAGTAGGACTTATTTTTGAGTAGACATGATTAGGATTGTGATGAAAATCAGTGGGATTTTGGAGTGAACATAGAAAAGGATTGTGTTGTAAATCTTTTGCTCCCCCTCCAATCCCCCTTTTTAAGCACTTAGGCAGGGCTTACTTAGGTGACACTGTTTTTATTTGGCAGGAAACTAATACTTTTAAAAAAATGTTCTGCAATAGCCGACTGGTTTTGACAATAAACTATTACATGGGGTGTATGTATTTTTACATCTCCAGTGTGTGTGTATATATGGAATTTTTCCAAACAACCCTGTGAGGTAGGGTTGGAAACCAAGGCAGCTCACAAAAAGGAATAAAGCCATTTAAAATCCAATAATCATAAAACAAGTATAAAACAGTTACAAAACAGTGTAAAGTGGCGTGATTCTGAAGTATGGATTGGGTGAGTGAAGTTCCTTATCACTGAATTGCAGTCCTGTGCATGCTTCCCTGTCTGAGTAAGCCCCAGTGAATTCATTGGGACTTGCTTCTGAGAAAACACACAGGATTGCACTATAAGTATCTTTATAGGTTGTGTAAACAAACATATTTGACATTCATGCTTATATAAATATTTCTTCATACTATGTTTTGATATGTATCTGATTTTACACTATGGTTGTAAATTATTATTTACAAATTATTTCCTCTACATTTTAAGTGTACCCTTCTTCCTTAGGGTGGTCATGGTCCCCCTCTGTTGTTTTCATCCTGAGGGGCAGATTAGACTGAGAGATGGTGTGTAGGCCATGGTCACCCGGTAAACTTTGTAGCTGATTTCCATTTTAAACAATGAATTAAAATGATTTATATGCAGGCAGATTTATGAAGTAATACAGATCCACATAATACATTTAAAGCACATTGAACTCACATTTAAAGCGCATGACTTTCCCCAAAGAATCCTAGGAAGTGTAGTTTCCCCCCACATCACCATTAACAAACTACCATTCCGATGATTCTGTAGTGGGATTCATGGGCTTCAAATGTATGTTGAACATGCTTCAAATGCATGGTATGGATCTGCCCTAGTATGCTGTGCATTCATTAATTGAAAATAACAATTTTAAAAGATACTTTTTAAACAGGGCTGTAGTTCAATGGTAGGGCACATGTTTTGCATGCAAAGGTCCAAAATTCAATTTCTGGAAGAGACCATTGCCTGGAATCCTGGAGAACTAATGCTAGTCCACGTCATCAGTACTCAGTTAGATGGTACCAAGTGGCCTGACTCAAAATGATACAAAAGAAGAAAATGGTACAAAAGAGGAAAGACACCCAAGGGCCACAGTGACCCTGAAATTTATGTAAGTATTTCATTTACAATATTTATATACCACTTTATTGTAAAAAACCTGAAAGTGGTTTATAGAAGAATTTAAAACAATACAATTATTGACAAAAACAGTTAAAGACAGGTATTTAAAAACATTCAAAATAGTTAAACCAACAATGAGTTAAAAACAGATAAAAAACATAACAGTTTCTACATGCCTAGGTAGGCTTGCCTAAACAAAAATGTTTTTAGCAGGTGCCAAAATGAGTACTGCACAATGAAGGTGCCTGCCTAATGTAAATAGGCAGAGAGTTCCAAAATGTAGGTACTGCCACACTAAAGGATTGATTTCTTACAAGAGCAGAACAAGTACTATGTGGAACCTGTAACATGGAAAGCACACCCTGAACTTGGCCTGGTCGCAAATTGGCAACCAGTGCCGATTTCAGAGCAGAGGTATTATGTGCTGATAGGATCTCCCTTATGTCAGCAATCGTGCCGTAGCATTCTGCACTAACTGCAGCCCCCGGGTCAGGTTGTGCTGCATGGCGATTTCTGTGAGCTTGGCTGACTGACTGCCAGTTTTTTTTTAGTTTTGGTTAGGAACCCTGATTGGTTGTGGGATGCTGAGTTTTCTGTTTCACTCTTAGGAATCTTCTTGTGGTTGGCATAGTATTGCATTTAGGAAATCATCACTGTCTTTTTTTAATTCTGTTTGCATTTCATTTACCTCTGCCCTTACTCCCTTACATTCATAGAAGCAACAACAGTGGTTCCATGTGGTCAGCTCAACCCCCTTAAACCCACTGATGGTGCACCTTGTTATTTGCATGATGGTTTGTTTCTTGCCTAATGGCGGTAAAAGAGAATTCACATACTGGGAAGTGTAGCTTCAGTTGCTGTTGTTCCCAATCTATTGCTTGTGAAGGTAGACCAAACCATGTGTGTTTTCTTTCTGTCCATTATTACTCACTGGAATTGTGTTTGCTGTCAAATTGAGTTTATAGCAGCCCACATGGTAGGCAAGAAAGGCTATAGAATCTTCTTAACTCTTACTCATTTCTAAAACTTCTGTCTGCATTGAAGGGTCAAGTCTGTAAGGAAGTTTGGAGCAGCCATGTTAAAAGGCAGGTAGGGCATTCCAGGCAGGGAGTTGCCAACAGGGCTGTGGAGTCGGTATGTCAAACCTTCTACTCCAACGGCTCTATTTTTCTACTGTCCGACTCCAACTCCTTCATAAATGGCAAATGTATATTAACTAGTAATAACAAATTTACTGTAGTAAAATGGTAGCACAAGGCATTTCATCACCACCACGTGAATCATCAGGCTGGATTGATAAAACATAAAATATATTTATTTGATTAAAATTTCTGAACAAGAAAAGTTTCCTAAATTCCTATGAAAGTTTTTATTTTGAAGCCAGAGTCGGAGTCAGTACATTTCTACTGACTCCAACTCCATCCAAAATTGCTTCCGACTCCACAGCCCTGGTTGCCAACCCTGCTTTGATATGGATATCTTTGCAGAGGATCCCTAATCAAGCCTTACCAACAGCACAATCCTAACCATATTTACTCAGAAGTAAGTCCTGTTAATTTCTATGGAGCTTAGTCCCTTAGTAAATGTGTTTAGAATTGCAGCTGTAAGGGGCGTCCATCTTTACTCCTGAGTGCTCCCATCTAACATCTCCACAACACTAGGCTCCCTTCTTCCTACAATGGCTTTCTGGTGACTTGCCTGGCCTGAGGGCACATAAACCCTTCTTGCCTGAAGCAAGTAGGCTAGATTAAATGTTCCTTATCCAAGCTCTCTAAGCAGGTGAGGAGGAATGATCCTGTCACTTCAGCTCCATCTTGGAACACCCTCATTTAGCTAAGATTTCCATCTTAATTTCCAATCAGAGAAATGTTTTTGTTTGAGTGGTATGCTTCAAGCAATTGCGTTGATGCTTAATGTGAAATGCTTAAAGACATCACTAGGGCACACCCCCTATGACATCACTTGGGCACACCCCCTATGACATCACTAGGGCCTGCCCATGAAATTTCAGGGTTTGGGATGTTTCTGACCTGGCAGCCGTAACTCCAGCCCAATGTGCAACTTCATTCGCAAGCAGCCTAGCAGCAAGTCTCTTTTGGGAACCTTCTATTTTAGCTCTTTTACCATAAGTGGTGATTGCCAGCCTGCCATCCCTTTTGGGACTCCTTCTGTGAGCATTTTCCAAACCCCAGTTCATTTTAAAGGATGGGAGAAGAAATGTCAGTTATAAGGAAGAGCAGCGATGAAGAATTACAGTGACAGCTGTCCAGTGAGGCCCTAGAATTGTCATGGCTAATAAAGATCCTGCGTGCAGCCTAATACACAGCTTTTGAAATCTTAGGCCCTGAAATATTATAATTATTCACTAAGAGGCAAAAAAAAGTTGCCGTTTAAGAACATACCTATAGCACCAGATATTTCTATCAAACTTTAAAAGCAGGGAAATTGAGCAGCTATAGTGAATGCACCAGGGGAGCAGGAGGCCTGACCTCCTCTCTGAGATATTGGACTGCCCTACAAATTGGTCAAAATACAAACACCATTTGGGTTGGTCTTTCACAGTCCAATCCACTTCCTGTGTAGCTTGGAAGAATTTGGTAACATGTTCCTCTGAGCATATGGTGAGTGGTGGCAACACCTGCCATCTCCAAAGATAGAGAATTATATTTTTGTATGTTTGTTGGTGTTCTTCTTACTTTGCTTGTTTCCTGTGTTACTAATGTTTCTACAGAGAATCTAAACTAGAAAATTTTATTTCCCTCATTATTCATCCTAGAAATCTGTGTAAAATTTATTTTCATTAATTTCAAAGCCATTTTATTGGTCAATGTCATATGATGGTGAAGACAGCCTTTTGTGTTTGAAATTGGAGGTTATGTTCTCTATCTATTTTGGGTGCATTAACAGTGGAATCTGAAACTGCAGTTGGAAGTAAAATCAGACTGATTACCAGATGTTGCTACTTAAGCAATGACTCTAGCTGTTGAGTAGGCCAAGTTTGTTTTTCCCAAGATGCATATTTTCTACTGTACTTAAACAACTTCACTTAAAGAATGGTGGGCTTGGTCATTTAAAAACATAGTGCATACCTAGAAATTTTCTAGAATATATTTCACCTCCCACTGTTTTATCTTGTGCAGACTGAGAGAACTCCTCATGTCCATTGGAAACTATTCTGCAGACTAGTCAGTGCCATTATTCCACAGTTGTTTTTGGAATTTTTTTAGTGTTAACTATACAAAGTGTTGCTGTACTTCACATATTACAGAAACAGAAGCAAAAGAAAATTATTTACCACAGGAAACTTCACTAAAATTGCAAAGTAAATCAAACATATTTAAAGTGAATATCTTAAAGATATCAACTGTCTTAATATTGTTGCTTCTTCCCTGCAAAAACAAGATCAGCACAGCACATGCCTTGTTTGTGTTATTTGGGCTGATTGCAGGTGCTGCCACCACTCACCATGTGCTCAGAGGCACATGTTACCAAATTCTTCCCAGCTACATGGGAAGTGGATTGGACTGTGAAAGACCAACCCAAATTATGTTTGCAAATTTTGACAAATTTGTAGGGCAGTCCAGTATCTCCGAGAGGAAGTCAGGTCTTCTGCTCCCCTGGTGCATTCACTACAGCTGCCCAATTTCCCTGCTTTTTAAAGTTTGATAGAAATATCTGTTGGCTAGTGTGGGGTACTGGTTACAGTATTGGACTATGACCTGGGAGACCAGGGTTCGAATCCCCACACAGCCACGAACCTCACTGGGTGACCTCTCAGCCTCAGAGGGAGGCAATGGTAAATCACCTCTGACTACCACTTACCATGAAAACCCTATTCATAGGGTCGCCATAAGTTGGAATCGACTGGAAGGCAGTCATTTCATTTCATAGGTATGTTCTTAAACCGCAAGGGTTTTTCTCCTGTTAGTGAATTTCTCTGCTTTTTAATCCGGGAGGTAAGAAATGGGATCCTGTGCAAGTTTGCTGAGAATGTATTGATCATTTGCATTCTTATTGAATTCAATGAAATTTACTTCCCTGCAATGCTTAGTATAGGTGAAACAGGCTACAGGGGATGGGGGGAGGAGCAGGAAGGGCAGAGGGGAGGAAGTGGATGGGAGAAGGCAGAATGTGGAGTGGAGGAGGAGGGCAGGTTTGATCATTTGCATTGAGTTCAATTTGATTTACTCCTGTGCAAAACTTAGGATAGGTAAGCATGCTTAGAATAGGTAAAAGTGACCATGGGGGAGGAGGAGCGGAGGGAGGGAGGGCAGGAGTGGGCAGGGGAGGAGGAAAAAGGAAGAAGGGAGGAGAGAGGGGAAGGAGGGAAAAGGCAGGTCTTATCATTTGCATGCTTATTGAGTTGAAAGGGATTTACTTCCATGCAGTCATGCTTAAGTAAAACTCACCATGGGGGAGGAGGAGGGAGAGGGGAGAGGGGAGGTGAAGGAGGGGATTGGAAGGGGAAGGGGAGGAGAAGGAGGGGATTGGAAGGGGATGGGGAAGGAGGGGCAAGAGGAAGGGGGAGGGAAGAGTCAAGAGGGAAGGGATAGGAGGGAGGGGAGGGCAGGTTTGATCATTTGCATGCTTTTTGAATTCAGTGGTATTTACTCCTGTGCAATCATACTTAGGATCAGAGCTTGGAAAAGTTACTTTTTGGAACTACAGCTCCCATCAACCCAATCCAGTGACCATGCTGGCTGGGGCTGATGGGAGTTGTAGTTCAAAAAAAGTAACTTTTCCAAGCTCTGCTTAGGATAGGTGAAACTAACCTGGGGGAGGGGCAGGGAGGGGAGGAGGAGCACAGGAAGGGGAGGGAAGAGGGAGGGCAGAGGAGAGGAGATTCAGTGGGCGGGCACTGGGCAGAGGGTAAATTCTTTTCCTTTCCAAAAGGAAAACACTATGAACAACATCATTGTTTTTCAGTGTTTCCCCCTCCTTTTTATTCTACAGCAGACACATACAGTCTCCCATCCAAATTTAAATCAAAGCTGTCCCTGGCCACATCCACACCAGACCTTTATTTCACTTAGGCAGTCACGGCTTCCTCCAAAGAATACTGGGAAGTGTAGTTAGTGAAGGGTGCTAAGAGTTGCTAGGAGGCACCCTGTTCTCAATCAGAGCAGCTGACTGTTAAACCACTCTGGCCACTGGAGCTCTGCCAGGGGAATAGGAGTCTCCTAAGAACTCTCAGGACCCTTCACAAACTACAGTTCCCAGGATTCTTTGGGGACACCATGACTGTCTAAAGTGAAATAAAGGTCTGGCATGGGTGTGGCCCCCTGATTTGCCAAGCCAAACAGCTGTGAGTCTGGCTTTTAGAACAGGGACAGTTGGTTCTTACTGAGCATGCCCGTGTTTATCATTGACTCTAATGCTAAAATTATTAATTAAAAATCAGCCAGGCATTTTTTTAACTTTTAAACTGCAGAAGATGAAAGTCAGAGTATGGGGCAAGGTCAGTAACAGGATTACAGGTACTATGTGAACATGGCTGAGTTTTAATTAATTTCGACAACTCTGACAGAAAAATGTCCAACAGCAGTCTGGTTTTTTTTCTCTCCTTTTACACTTTGAACTCTTGATTCTCTCTGACTGTTTTGTGTATCACCATTAAAATTGAGAGGATTGTTAAGCCAGCATTTCTAAGTTCAGGACTATAACTTTGTAAGGTTTTATTTTGAAATGAGCTTATGGGAAGCAGCAGTATGGCATGGGAGGTATTTTGAATTTAACATTAAAGAATGTGAAAAATCCATGCTGGCTATAGTATACAGCCGCTCTTGTGGCTGTATAATCAGTCCCACTGAATGATGATGATAAATTTTTAATCCTAGATTAATGATTTAGTGGGTTTCATCAATTTGTTGA